>NC_141694.1:1650082195-1650682195 GCF_964263255.1 Lissotriton vulgaris
GGAGCACGTGCGCCCAGTCCTTTTTATTGGTAGGGTCACGTGTCTTGTGACGCCTGTGCTTGATGGGTGTGGTGTGGGTGTAAACAAGCCATCAGGGAGTGGCTGTGGTGTACTGACAACTATACCTGTGAGCAGTAGATCACTACAATGAAAATCTGGGCCAAGTAGTGTTGTCCCTCCCTGTATGTGTAACCGAAGGGGGCTGGCCGGGGGTTGGTGTTTTTGCCTATTTATCTGTTCTATACAGGCTCAGTAAGCTTGGTTTTCTTTTCAGATAGGAAGGGGCTTCGCTGCAAACACATTTCCTAAAACTTACAATCCTTTGCTCTCTGTCCTGAACCTGTAGTTGTTTTTATGGATTCTGGGTGCCTATTTCATCAGGAGGTTTTCAATGATCGTCCACCGTGATTTGTCTGATGCACCTTATAATGAGAGAATAGGGCAGATTCAATAAATCGCTGGGGCCCTGCCCAGGATAACATGGGTAGCATATTCTGGAGATGGTATTTCCCATTTGCACCAGAAGATCTTATGCAGATGTATTTTTTTTATTTTATAAAGGGTAATTAGAGATTTGAAGATATCTGAAGAAAATAATTCCCCAATGATTATCTTTGTAAATTTAAAGGATGGTGCCTCGAATTTCGTTGAGCGCACTGCATCGCATTTGGTGATGCAGTGCACTTAACTAAATTCGTTTTATTTATTTATATGTTTACACACCTGTTAAACTCAGTAATCCATACATTACTACCCCCCACCTTGCCCCTCTGCCTCCCCACGTCACCGCCCGACAGGTACTCCCAGCACCGGCCGCGGCTGGTGGTAGAGACCTAAGGCCAACAAAACGAATTCAGCAACAAAAATAGGAGGAAGGCAAAAAGTCTAGGGATGACCCTTCCGAAAGGTCCAAGTCCAACAATACACAAAAACAGGATTGGAATGATGTTTAGAAACCCAACAGGGTGTCAGTGGAAACTTGTGTATGTGAAACCTAGTGTCAGACACATTAGGATCATTGTAATAAAAAATCATTCTAAGGAACAACAACATCCATGTTCCATACGCTCTCTCCTATGCATTGACCTATCCACTCACAGTCATATATCCTTTTAACTCCTCACAAGCTCATGACGAGCTCAGCTCGTCATGAGCCACGGTTCCCGTGTGCTCATGACGAGCTGAGCTTGTCATGACCATTAGAACGCTCACACACGGGGCTAATTCCCCTGCTGTGCGAGCGTTCTAAAGAAGCGGGTGTGTTCATGATGAGCTCAGCACCTCATGAGCACACGACCACCGTGGCTCATGATGAGCTGAGCTCATCACGAGCACAGGGGCGCTGTGCCTACCCCCACCTCCCCCCCAGCACAGCGGTGGAATCAGCCCCGCAGGCAAAGGGTTAACCTTCTACTCCCACTTAGCCAGCCATGAATTCAGCTTTTTATCTTTCCTTCCTGATCAGCCTTAGAAAGCCTGCCATGTGGGAGTTCTATGATCCTATTATTATGTACAAGTGACAGAGCATCACTTTTTTTGATGCTCCGGTGCATAATGCCATTTCCCATAAATTCAATGTTTGCGCTAAGCCACATAGGGCCTAATTACGATGCGGTCGGAAACGTCTCAGACCAGCGGTCAGAGAAGTACTGACTGCATCGTAATATGCCGGTCGGCTTTCTTTCCGACCGACCAATTATGATCTAGTCGGTCAAAAAAGAATCTGAACAGGCTTTCCGACTAGTTTCCGACAAGCTTGGAGAACCCATCCGCCAGTCGGAAAGCGGCCAGTAATCCCAAGGGTGGCTCTTCCCGCCCGAGGGATAACGATGTTGGGTTTACACAGCCTTTCTTTCCAGCCTTTCCGACACAGAAAGGTTGTCTGAACTCGACTTTGGGAACCCCCAACAGGACCCTCTTTGGTGCGCGGTCTCCAATTGGAGGCCCAGGGAGCACCAATGGTGCCCCCTGTGGATCCCTGCACCTTGTGGCAGGCACCTTGAGGTGGCCGCCACGGGTGCAGGGATAAACTGCACCTCACATTTTACAATGGGAGCCTGCATTCCAGCCGGAATGCATGCTCCCATTGTAAAGTATAGAAGTGTGACCGAACCACATCCTAATTGGTCGGTCGGGACTGCCGACTTGGTGTCGGTCAGTCCCTTGACTGAGACAATGTAATTAGGCCCTTAATGTGGCTTAATGTCACCTTATAAATATGCCCTTTTCCGCTGTAGCTGCTGCAGCAAAAGGGCGTGCAATGGGTGTTGCTGTGGTCGATCCACCGCAACACTCATTAGTTTTTGATTCTGCCCCAAGAAGAGGCAGCGCCAAAACCGCGCCATTACAGCGCCATGGATGACCAGGAATTAGAATGGCAATACAAGGAAAAACCATTGATTTCTACTCGTTTTTTGCTCTTTCCATGTGTGCTGCAGAGCAAATCACCATGAATGTATATTTATGTGTAAGAATGTGTCCTTTCCTGTGCATAAACAATCACCCCTGCAGCTCAGGAACCCTTGCCACATGGTTGCAGGGTGCCTGTGCTAGCGCTAGGCTGCTTTTTTGCACTAGGGGAAACACAGGGGTGTGCTGTATTCTTGTGAAAACAGCGCATCCATGCATTTTAAAAATGTCGGAGCATGTCTCTGCTGACTAAGGTGCAGCTCCACGCTCCGTAATTTTTTAGTAAATATGCTCCATAACATGTTGTTGCTTGTGAATAACGAATACACATAACAGAGTTTGCCCCACTCCATATTACAGATTTTTGCACCAGCAGAAAAAAACAGAAGAGTCTGCGTGACAAACCAGTGCTGTGAACTCTTTCTGCAATTGCAGTCAAACTTATAACAAAGAAATCCTGTTCACTTTCAATCTTTTTTTTGTTTTACAAAAAGGAAGCAAAGTTATGTTCCACTATTTTACTGATCCATATGTCAGGGGACAAGCTGGTTTTGCGTTAAACCTCGTCCCATCCTTAACGTTTGCAAAGTGGGATACATTTCAGTTTGACCAGTTTACTAATGTGCATATGCTGCAGAAATAATCAGTTTGTTTCATTGTTCTGCCTAAAGCTAAAATGCTCTTTTGCCTGTTGCACAAGCAGAAGAAATAGTGCAAATTACCTTGCTGCAGTTCTGCAACTGTGCTTAAGTTTTTGCATCGCAACTCTTTCAGCTCTAAAATATACATTGGGCTCACTAGGCGCGTTAAATCACCTCGTGGCAGACCACATCCCCTGCGTTGCCGCTCCAGGACCTTCTGGTGCTAAAACAAGCGGTGATATATGAGGTTTAGGGCATGTTAAAAATGCAAAGACAATGCAATGTTATGTGGTCAGCATTAGGCAGATGCTGACAGATGTATGGTAGAGTCTCCAAAAGCCTTATCTAAAGAAAGTCGTTTCAGGGAGGCCCCGCACCAAGGCTTAGCTCAAAGCAGTCAAGCACACCTATGGGAAAACCCAAGATTAGCAGGAGAATCCTGTTTCATTTATCAGGGGGGATTAAAGGCTGCAGGAGGTGTCAGCACTGATCTATAAACAGAGCACATTAGAGGAGGACTGCGATTCTTGTCTGAGAGTGGGAAAGGGTTTTCATGACCTCCTTTTAAAGTGGACTTGTATTACATCAAGGAGAGGAATAAAAAGTTCCTGCATACAGCTACATGTTTTATATGCATCTGTTTTAACAAATAATATTCATATTGTTAAATGGAGACAACGTTTTAATGGGATACCTTGAGTCTTTCACACAGCATAATGGTGTCCTGTTTTTCTGCATGTGCACACAGGGGCAGATTTACTAACATTTCATGCCACACAACAACCAAACTTGCTGCACTGCATTGTGTGAAAGAGAGAAACCAGAAATGCCCCAATTATGGGCTGTTTTCCATTCTCCCTGCGGTGGCACTCTTTAGGCTGCCAAACACCAACGCACACAGCCTTGCACCACAGTGCAAGCATGTGTGTGGTGTGAAACATCGGTTGTGTAGCGGAAAGGGATCATTCCAGTACACAAATTATGCTTAAACGTTTCATACATTATATTTGTTCAGTATAGGGCAGCACACACTCAAAGTTGGAAAAATATAGGCAGTTTTATAGCTTGACCCAGTGTGACACGTGCCTTGGGGAGGTGTGATTCTGTGATGAAACAAATGTTAGAGGATAGGAATTTGTGGCAAACCCCATGAGTGATAGATGGCAATGCCCATGTGCGCATCTAACACCCATGGTATGCCCCTTTCCGCTAACCAGTACAAAGTAGTGAATAGCGCTCCTTTACTTTAGAAAACTTTCCAACACAAATCATGATTGGCGTTCTAAAGCAAACCCAACCACAATACTTTCTGACAGGTTTGCATTACAAAGGTACCAGAAACCAGGGCAAACTGTTGGTAAATTGGGGCCACAGTTGTCTTGCCCCAATCCAGCATCATTGACAATCATAACATTTGACATTGTAGAATGCTGCTTTATTTAGTTACATCTGCTTAGGTTTTGAGATGGATTGTGACATTATTCTCCAGGTGGGCATTCTTTTAGTCATTTTGCAGCTTCGGGACCTTTTTAAGGCAACAGCAAAAGGTCTCCGATGATTCTCTACAATGATCCCTGTTTATTTCCTATTAGGGCTGACCTGGGTGTGCCTCTTAATATTTAGGAACATCTGTTAAACTCTATTTATTTTACCACACAACTTGAACCTTTACTTTCTCCTTGCCATTCTATTTCAGTCAGGGAGGAGTTGTTAGCTGTAGTAGTCAACTTCTAACCGGTGCAGCTAATATGCACACATGAAGCCAGTCCACTCAATGCATGTCCATCCTGGCACTGCGTAAAAAGCAAGACTGTCTTGGTACATTCTTGGACCAATCGCATCAGGATGAACTGCCCCTCTCTTCGTTTTCAGAGGATATTGCTGATACTCTGGAAGAGCTCTGGTCTCCTTCTCTGGGCATGAACGCTGTAGTGCTGTACATTGTTAGCCTTATTGTGGGGAACATCCTTTTCAATGCGGATGTTACCCCGCAGTGCTTTTACGGCGCGTCCTTTACAACGCAAATCGTGACCACGACTTGCGCTGGAGGGCGCTAAAGGATAAAGAATAGTATATTTACTATTCCAACACCTCCCCTACTATCCACGGGGACTGGTGTTAGAATAGTAAATTATACTATTTACTATCCGCGCCCAACAACGCAAGTCGTTGTAACGACTTGCGTTGTTAAAGACGCGTTGTAAAGGCACGCGTTGAAACGGTACGCGTTGTACCGTCATACATCCCCTTATTGTAGAATGTTTATTGTTAAGGGTTGCAGTACAGCTTAGATGCATTGCCGGTTCAGCTTAACGTTTTGATTGTTATTCTTCAATGTAATGGATGTAATTCTGTTTCTGTTTAACCCATGTTCTGAATTCCACAGAGTTCTTAGGTCAGTTGTTCTGCCTGGCTCCTGGAGTGTGGGTGCTCCAAAAAAACGTCTTCTGGATTTAATTCTGTGTGGTTTTATTCACTACTGCATACGCATTCACTGCCCAGTCTCTCATTTGTGACAAAATAATCACCCCTTCATTTCTGAAGTTAATTCCCTGCTCACCAGGTGTGAGCATAAAAGCCCATAGCAGGCTTGTTCATATTAAATACACGTCCTCAATTAAACCTTTTGATTGCAACCTAGATCTTTTATTTCCTATTGGAATTTGGTTGGGTGATGACTTTGCAGCTATTCCTAATGATGTCTTCTTTCAGTTCATAGCTTCTTAAAACACTGTGTATTTTAAAAAGGTGGATGACTTGCTATCATAGACATGCTGGCACTCTAACAGAAACATACTTTCCGGAGATCATCTCGAAACAAAATTACTGGTTTTGTGGACTGTTTCTTTTGCCACACAGAGCAGTTTCTGCCATTCCAGAGAGCACTCCCTTCTATTGCCTTCCTCTGTTACCTACATTTTTACATAAGCTAGAGAGGCAAGAGAAACAATTGTGGAGTATCACATTTAACATTCTATATATGCTTGAACGTCTTGATCATTAGTGTAGGATTTTACTTTATTTTGTGAAATTCCAAGGTGGATCAGCCAAGGCGTTTCACCTTACAAAGGCGTTATCAGGGATGCAAACATGAAGAAAATATATATGTCACAAATACCTTAACACAAAAATGGTCTATTAAGAAACAAACAATCATACATAGACTTAAAATACATAGTAGAAAGAGTTTTTGAAAGATCCCTGACAGACAGTACTGTAACATGTTATACAAAGGGTGTAAAATACTCCAGAACAATCTCTACACCAATAATTCTTTGAAAGAGCTAGAAAAAGAAATCAGTTTATATGCCCCTTTCCTAACAGTTTTATCCCTTAAAATTTAAAGATCTTTATTTTTGAAAAGAAACTTTTATTGGACTATTGAAACTGTATACATATATGTCTGAAGGAAGGTAGGATTCTTTTGCATGGTTACCCTGACTTTTTGGCTGTTGCTGTTATGTTTTCTGACTAGTCTGACTAGGATCCTGCTAATTAGGACCCCAGTCTTTCTCTCCTAAATTGGATTTGGTGAGTACTTAGGTGCATCCAAGATTGGTGAAAGGTGTACCCTTTAAGTCCCTAGTATATGGTACTGAGGTACCCAGGGCATAGGTACACCAGGGGTCCCCCATGGGCTGATGCATGTATTATGCCACCCATGGGAGACCTCTCAAACTGTGACTGCAGTCCTGCCATTGCAACATGTATAAGCTGGTGCTAGAACCCCTTACAACAGATAGAGGTTTCCCTATATCTGAGGTCACGGCATTTAAGGCAGGCCTTTCAATCCTGAAGGCAGGGGGCTTTGTTCTAAGTGTCAGGGTGCCCCTGCATGAGCGGGACACCCCTACAACCTTCAGAGTCCATTCTCATGGGTTGTAAGTGCATCGTGCGTTATGATATATAGAGTGGCCATGCGTCATTATGCGATGACCGTCTCTAAACTGGCTGTAATGAACCCTGTTATGTTTGCTATCAAACATGTTGGAATCATAGCCCCACACTGTAGACGGTGTGGGAGGTATGATTCCATGCACTGTAAATCTCCACCGGGAGGCCATCAGTAAGCTAGGGTTGCTGCCGACTAGAGACATGATTCTGCTCTCCTGCTGCTGAGCCAAGCTCGAGCAGGGGAAGGTAGAACAATAGATATCCTGTTACAGGGAGGTGTAACCACTTCCCAGACAGGGTTTAGTGTATTGGGGCGTTGTGGGGGGCGCTTGCCAGTGCCACTGAGACTGCTTGAAGGGCACACTTGGTGCCCTCCTTCATACTCCAGTTCAAACCAATTCAGGGAGCCATTGGCTCCGCTCTGGTGTGAAACTAGACAAAGGACATAGGAGTATCCTCCCCATTGTCCAGCTCCTTCTCTGGCAGGGACCCCTGAATCATTCCAACCCTTTCCTTAGGGTACTTAAGAGCTTACTTGTGGGTTGTTCCCTAGATTCGTCATGGGACAAGATTCATATCAATATTTACCAACAATAGTACCTCTGACACCATAGATGAGAAATGAATTTTTTCACAGAAGTCCCTTTTATTGACTCTGCGTTATTGTTCATTCAATTTTCTTTATATCATTTTTACATTGGTATCTGCAATTTTTCAAAAGCTCTCCTTATATACACAAAATTATAAAGGGTTATTACCATAACAAGACGTGTTTATATCACAAAAATCATATGACTTTACACAAAAACATGTAAACATTCACAAGAAAATCAAAAGAGATTTTCTGACTGTACACTTCAGTACACCGTAATCATTTCTAGTCATCCTACTATACTTTAACAAGCTATGAGTCTGGGGTAGAGATATGTAGCCCTCAGATTCTAGATTGAATTAATAGTCCCAGTTAGTGTAGGAGAGGGTTCCTCTCAACAATTATGCTCTTCGGTATAAGTTTTTTTCTTATATATACATATATACGTGTAGTATTCGAGCATAAAGTTCTCCATCCACTAGAAAATTCCAACGCGTTTCGACCGTCTTATCCTTAGGACTAGATCTACTTTTGTAGTGCGGTCTTCATCAGGGATGAGGTTGGGTAGTAGGGCATCACCTGTAAGAGGTAATGATACCATATCAGTTTTGGTGTACATTTGTTTTAGGCAAGTGAGTTTTTTTTAATAAAAAAAAAAAAAAAAAAAGGGGGGGTGTGTTCACGTACCATTGGTCTTTGCAGTCCATGTGTTGGGGTGCTTGTATTTCTTGGTCTTGGTTCTAGCAGTCTCTAGAATCTTGGTCTTTGTTTTATCTGTGGAGGGGAACATGGGGTTATGGGTTGTGTTGTTTTTAGTCTGCTTTTTTTATATCATGGATGATTATGCATTCATCCTCTCAAACGTGGCTTGATTCTCAGAGCGTTCAGGAGTAAACTCAATATTAGAAAGACCGGCAAAATATGTAGATACCTTCTTGAAACCCTTGGTCAGCTCCACCCTGAGCTACATCAAAGACACCACGCAAGCCATAAACTTCCTGGAACAGCAAACATTTGATGAGGACCATGAAATATTGGTAACGATGGACGTAGTCAGCCTGTATTCAAATATTCCTCAAGAAGAAGGCCTGGAGGCCATAGAATTTTTTCTAGAAACCAGAGAAAGACCACACAATGTGCCATCAGACTTCTTGCTCCAACTAGCTGAAATTTGTCTAAAATACAATTTCTTCTTTTTCAATAATGTACAGTACCTACAAACGATGGGAACGGCAATGGGTTGTCCCTTCGCGCCGGAAATGGCCATTATGTACATGGCGCTCTACGAGGACAAATGGATTTACAACAATAACCCTTACGACGGCCATATTAAATTATGGCGTCGTTATATAGATGATGTTTTTATGTTATGGAGAGGAAATGAGGAACAATTGCAAGAATTTGCCACCTGGCTCAACAACAGAAACCCGAACATCAAGTTCACATTGACCCACAACAAACAAGAAATCAACTTCCTAGATTTAATGATAAAACATGAAGAAGGAAAAATCTACACATCTCTATATACTAAGGAAACAGACAGGAACACCTTCCTGCATTTCCAGAGCTTCCACCAACGAAACCTGAGAGAAAACCTACCTCTAAGCCAGTTCTATAGACTCAGAAGAAACTGTACGAAAAAAGAGGACTACTTCACCAATGCTAAAGAACTCTCAAAAAAATTGGAAGAAAGGATGTACCCAAGAAAATTGCTGAAAAGAGCTATGAAAAGAGCCTGGTTTTACCCACGTGAGGCTCTCCTCACATCTAAAGAAAAAGACACAGACACACCACTAGTGTGTGTTACGACCTTCTCAGGTGCCACAAATGATATCAAGAAAATTGTCCGAAAAAACTGGAACACAGTTAAAGGTCTAAAACCACTGGAAAAACTACCTATCTTTGCCCTCAAAAAAAATGGCAATATAAAAAACATGCTGGTTAGAGCTGACACTCACATTCCAAAAGAAGAGATGTCACTAAGATCCATGATGAGTTTACCACCAATCAAAGGACATAGAAAATGTGGCCAATGCGTGTCATGTGACAGCACCCTGGAAGGCACGAGGTTCACCTATGGAAACAAATATATACAGCACGATGAGTTTACTAACTGCAACACAAACTACGTCATCTACTGTATAATATGCCCATGCGAGATGGCATACATAGGAAAAACGAGTCAACCAGTAAAAACCAGGATCTCGCAGCACCGGTCAAGAATCCGATGCAAAACCCCTAATGCACCAATGGTAAAGCATTGTGAAGAAAACGGACACAGACCAGAAGAAATGCGTTGGACAGTACTACGACAAGTGAAAGGCAAGAATAGGGACAGCATCCTGTCTAAGTTGGAAGCAAAGACAATCCTATATCTGGGCACCACTAATAATGGACTAAATGAGATGTCAGAAGTGACCAACGTCTAACAACAACTATGGACGCCCCACAATCCATTCAAACACACTCAGAAGTCTGCCAGGTCTGATTGGCGCTTGAACTGAGCAACACTGAACTCTTGTTTTATATCAGAATGAAGCTTGAGACACATATAAACAATGCGCTGTTGGAAGTGACCAATGCCCAATAACAATTATGGTCGCTTTACAAATAAATTTGTGTAGATTCAGAAGTCTGCCAGTAACAAGTAAAATTGAATTCTTTTCACCCAAGCAAGGCTCCCAATTCACAAAAAACGAAGCGAACACCAGTTGCTAAGCAACCGTATGTAAGCAAAAGCCACGTGACACTAAAAGTGAAACTCGCCCAATAGCAATAAATTTAAGGTAAACCAATCACGGGCGACCTAAGCTTTGGGAGAGCCAGCACAGACCCCAACACAGCCTGCGACAGCCGTGCGAGTGAGGACGAAGAACCCACGGAACTCAGCTAAAACAAACAAGGTACGACAGGAGAAACTCCGCGCTAATCATTCTGCGCTATCCCGCGACTCTAGAGAAATTGAACACCCAAAGCGATAATATGTGCGCAGTAGCGCTGTCTGAGAAGTAACCCTTAGATAGCGGACCATGCGCGTGTAAACAAGTGAACGCGTCTCCAAAGTGTAAGTTTCAAAGCGACAACATGTGCCGAGTAGCGCTTCCAGAGAAGAAATCTCCAGAAACCTCATTATGCGCGTGCAATTAAGAGAACGCCCTGAACCTCCAGCACCGCAGAGCACAATAGGAATCCATAACCGGCTACCCCACAAGTCAGGCTACATGAACGCTCTGAGAATCAAGCCACGTTTGAGAGGATGAATGCATAATCATCCATGATATAAAAAAAGCAGACTAAAAACAACACAACCCATAACCCCATGTTCCCCTCCACAGATAAAACAAAGACCAAGATTCTAGAGACTGCTAGAACCAAGACCAAGAAATACAAGTACCCCAACACATGGACTGCAAAGACCAATGGTACGTGAACACACCCCCCCTTTTTTTTTTTATTAAAAAAAACTCACTTGCCTAAAACAAATGTACACCAAAACTGATATGGTATCATTACCTCTTACAGGTGATGCCCTACTACCCAACCTCATCCCTGATGAAGACCGCACTACAAAAGTAGATCTAGTCCTAAGGATAAGACGGTCGAAACGCGTTGGAATTTTCTAGTGGATGGAGAACTTTATGCTCGAATACTACACGTATATATGTATATATAAGAAAAAAACTTATACCGAAGAGCATAATTGTTGAGAGGAACCCTCTCCTGCACTAACTGGGACTATTAATTCAATCTAGAATCTGAGGGCTACATATCTCTACCCCAGACTCATAGCTTGTTAAAGTATAGTAGGATGACTAGAAATGATTACGGTGTACTGAAGTGTACAGTCAGAAAATCTCTTTTGATTTTCTTGTGAATGTTTACATGTTTTTGTGTAAAGTCATATGATTTTTGTGATATAAACACGTCTTGTTATGGTAATAACCCTTTATAATTTTGTGTATATAAGGAGAGCTTTTGAAAAATTGCAGATACCAATGTAAAAATGATATAAAGAAAATTGAATGAACAATAACGCAGAGTCAATAAAAGGGACTTCTGTGAAAAAATTCATTTCTCATCTATGGTGTCAGAGGTACTATTGTTGGTAAATATTGTCTAAAGATTCCACCTCTGAACCCCTTATCTGAATCAACCCCTTTTTCATTATAAAACTTTGTGTAGACCCCAGTCTACGAGGGTATCACTGTAATTAAATTCAGAAAAAAATAGAGATTTATTTAGCTCTACCAGCGGGAGACTAATCCTCCCTCTGTGTCAGTAACAGTTATCATTGGTACTGCCCCTTGAAAACAAGTCCAGTAAATATGTACACATAAACTGCCTCCACATGATCACGTACCGAAAAATATCAACAAACATTGGTCAACTCCCCGAATTCACTCACAAATGGGTGAACCAAAAACACTAAGTATCCGAGAAGAGGACATTGAAGCGCTACTTAGACGACCATCGACACTAAATCCAGGAAACACAGCAATCAACTCGAGCCAGACAACTGAGCTAGAAAAAATCACCCGACTGAAGAAAAAACAAATTCGTACTTCCCTGCATGGAGAAGTTCTACTAGAACACCTGAGGGCGGGAACAACACCGGTGGGCCTCCAAGTCAAAAATGTGCCCGTGATCTTCACGGAAGATCCAGAATATCTACAAGGATTTAGTTACATTGGAACAAAGTGCTCCAGAGATTGGATGTTCCACTCTATCAAGACAGCAGAAAGGTTAGGACTGAAAGAACAAGAACTGATTAAAGAATTGGAAGAAGCCTTCCGTAACAACCAGGCAGTGGAAAACGCACAAGCACTTCTTGCCAAACTAGAAAAAGAAAATCAAACCTTCCAAAAAACAACCGAAGATATAAAGAGACAAAAATTACAAAGAGACATTCTGAACTATTCCGAAAAGAAAACATATCCTTATCTTGAAAAAGATTTTTACAATCAACCACAGAATACCGGATTCCTAAGAACCTACGGTGGGAGAAGCCGAAGACAGTTCGTCACTTTCTCAGATGCATCATCCTCTTCCGAAACATTAAGTGATTCGGAACTTCCCACGAACAGCAGAAACAACCAACAACGTCAATACTACCCCCAGGAGCCTTTTTTAGACAGAGGTACTGGCAGAGCAAGGGGTCGCCCAAGGGGCAACAGATGGTTCAATCGAAGACCCAACCAATTTCAGGGCGAGATAACGACGAGACGCAACACCTACAGATGGTAACAAGAAGGGAAGGAGCAATCTTCAACCTTTCCAACTACACACTATCACCCCATGAAATCAATGCCCTCAATAAAGGCTTATCCTTCGTGCCAACGGTCAAACCAGACCTTTGCCAATCTAAATTGGAGATGATTCAACTATTCCGCAAGATGCGTCTAAAAATATTCTTTCAAGATCAGGAGAACACGAGCCCACGGAATTATTCAGGACTAAAAAATACCTCGACATTCTTCCCACAAACAAGTTTGATGCCCATAGAACTTCTAACTTTTGAGAAAAATGTACTACGAGACATGGATAACCTAGACAACAAAAAGAAGTACTTCACAAAATGGAATCTACACAAGGAAGAAAAGCAGGCCCTGGACAACCTAAAGGAAAATAAAAATCTCATAATCAAACCAGCTGACAAGGGCGGAGGTGTCGTGATACTACCACGAGAGATGTACGAAACCGAAGTCCTAAGACAACTATCCGATGAAAGATACTACAGAAAAACAGAAGAAGATTGGAATAAAAACATTCAAATCAAACTGACGACACTGAAAAACTATGGACAAAAAGAAGGGTGGCTATCTAAAAAAGAAGGGGAGTACTTAATCAATCTAACACCAAGAACACCGCGCCTATATATCCTCCCCAAAGTTCATAAAAATCTAAGCAACCCGCCAGGACGGCCCATAATTTCAGGAGTAAACTCAATATTAGAAAGACCGGCAAAATATGTAGATACCTTCTTGAAACCCTTGGTCAGCTCCACCCTGAGCTACATCAAAGACACCACGCAAGCCATAAACTTCCTGGAACAGCAAACATTTGATGAGGACCATGAAATATTGGTAACGATGGACGTAGTCAGCCTGTATTCAAATATTCCTCAAGAAGAAGGCCTGGAGGCCATAGAATTTTTTCTAGAAACCAGAGAAAGACCACACAATGTGCCATCAGACTTCTTGCTCCAACTAGCTGAAATTTGTCTAAAATACAATTTCTTCTTTTTCAATAATGTACAGTACCTACAAACGATGGGAACGGCAATGGGTTGTCCCTTCGCGCCGGAAATGGCCATTATGTACATGGCGCTCTACGAGGACAAATGGATTTACAACAATAACCCTTACGACGGCCATATTAAATTATGGCGTCGTTATATAGATGATGTTTTTATGTTATGGAGAGGAAATGAGGAACAATTGCAAGAATTTGCCACCTGGCTCAACAACAGAAACCCGAACATCAAGTTCACATTGACCCACAACAAACAAGAAATCAACTTCCTAGATTTAATGATAAAACATGAAGAAGGAAAAATCTACACATCTCTATATACTAAGGAAACAGACAGGAACACCTTCCTGCATTTCCAGAGCTTCCACCAACGAAACCTGAGAGAAAACCTACCTCTAAGCCAGTTCTATAGACTCAGAAGAAACTGTACGAAAAAAGAGGACTACTTCACCAATGCTAAAGAACTCTCAAAAAAATTGGAAGAAAGGATGTACCCAAGAAAATTGCTGAAAAGAGCTATGAAAAGAGCCTGGTTTTACCCACGTGAGGCTCTCCTCACATCTAAAGAAAAAGACACAGACACACCACTAGTGTGTGTTACGACCTTCTCAGGTGCCACAAATGATATCAAGAAAATTGTCCGAAAAAACTGGAACACAGTTAAAGGTCTAAAACCACTGGAAAAACTACCTATCTTTGCCCTCAAAAAAAATGGCAATATAAAAAACATGCTGGTTAGAGCTGACACTCACATTCCAAAAGAAGAGATGTCACTAAGATCCATGATGAGTTTACCACCAATCAAAGGACATAGAAAATGTGGCCAATGCGTGTCATGTGACAGCACCCTGGAAGGCACGAGGTTCACCTATGGAAACAAATATATACAGCACGATGAGTTTACTAACTGCAACACAAACTACGTCATCTACTGTATAATATGCCCATGCGAGATGGCATACATAGGAAAAACGAGTCAACCAGTAAAAACCAGGATCTCGCAGCACCGGTCAAGAATCCGATGCAAAACCCCTAATGCACCAATGGTAAAGCATTGTGAAGAAAACGGACACAGACCAGAAGAAATGCGTTGGACAGTACTACGACAAGTGAAAGGCAAGAATAGGGACAGCATCCTGTCTAAGTTGGAAGCAAAGACAATCCTATATCTGGGCACCACTAATAATGGACTAAATGAGATGTCAGAAGTGACCAACGTCTAACAACAACTATGGACGCCCCACAATCCATTCAAACACACTCAGAAGTCTGCCAGGTCTGATTGGCGCTTGAACTGAGCAACACTGAACTCTTGTTTTATATCAGAATGAAGCTTGAGACACATATAAACAATGCGCTGTTGGAAGTGACCAATGCCCAATAACAATTATGGTCGCTTTACAAATAAATTTGTGTAGATTCAGAAGTCTGCCAGTAACAAGTAAAATTGAATTCTTTTCACCCAAGCAAGGCTCCCAATTCACAAAAAACGAAGCGAACACCAGTTGCTAAGCAACCGTATGTAAGCAAAAGCCACGTGACACTAAAAGTGAAACTCGCCCAATAGCAATAAATTTAAGGTAAACCAATCACGGGCGACCTAAGCTTTGGGAGAGCCAGCACAGACCCCAACACAGCCTGCGACAGCCGTGCGAGTGAGGACGAAGAACCCACGGAACTCAGCTAAAACAAACAAGGTACGACAGGAGAAACTCCGCGCTAATCATTCTGCGCTATCCCGCGACTCTAGAGAAATTGAACACCCAAAGCGATAATATGTGCGCAGTAGCGCTGTCTGAGAAGTAACCCTTAGATAGCGGACCATGCGCGTGTAAACAAGTGAACGCGTCTCCAAAGTGTAAGTTTCAAAGCGACAACATGTGCCGAGTAGCGCTTCCAGAGAAGAAATCTCCAGAAACCTCATTATGCGCGTGCAATTAAGAGAACGCCCTGAACCTCCAGCACCGCAGAGCACAATAGGAATCCATAACCGGCTACCCCACAAGTCAGGCTACATGAACGCTCTGAGAATCAAGCCACGTTTGAGAGGATGAATGCATAATCATCCATGATATAAAAAAAGCAGACTAAAAACAACACAACCCATAACCCCATGTTCCCCTCCACAGATAAAACAAAGACCAAGATTCTAGAGACTGCTAGAACCAAGACCAAGAAATACAAGCACCCCAACACATGGACTGCAAAGACCAATGGTACGTGAACACACCCCCCCTTTTTTTTTTTTTTATTAAAAAAAACTCACTTGCCTAAAACAAATGTACACCAAAACTGATATGGTATCATTACCTCTTACAGGTGATGCCCTACTACCCAACCTCATCCCTGATGAAGACCGCACTACAAAAGTAGATCTAGTCCTAAGGATAAGACGGTCGAAACGCGTTGGAATTTTCTAGTGGATGGAGAACTTTATGCTCGAATACTACACGTATATATGTATATATAAGAAAAAAACTTATACCGAAGAGCATAATTGTTGAGAGGAACCCTCTCCTACACTAACTGGGACTATTAATTCAATCTAGAATCTGAGGGCTACATATCTCTACCCCAGACTCATAGCTTGTTAAAGTATAGTAGGATGACTAGAAATGATTACGGTGTACTGAAGTGTACAGTCAGAAAATCTCTTTTGATTTTCTTGTGAATGTTTACATGTTTTTGTGTAAAGTCATATGATTTTTGTGATATAAACACGTCTTGTTATGGTAATAACCCTTTATAATTTTGTGTATATAAGGAGAGCTTTTGAAAAATTGCAGATACCAATGTAAAAATGATATAAAGAAAATTGAATGAACAATAACGCAGAGTCAATAAAAGGGACTTCTGTGAAAAAATTCATTTCTCATCTATGGTGTCAGAGGTACTATTGTTGGTAAATATTGTCTAAAGATTCCACCTCTGATCCCCTTATCTGAATCAACCCCTTTTTCATTATAAGATTCATATCAGACACCACTTTATCTTTGACCTACCGGGCACTCTGGACTTTGCTGGACTTTGCTCTGGGGACCGAGACTGCAACTGAAAAGACTACCACTGCTCCTGGTCTCATCGTCCTGCAAGCCTGCTGCAACATCTGTGCCTGTGCTCCATACAGGATCCTTCTAAGGCATTTGGACATCCAAGACACCTGAAGGAATGTCCCTGAAGTGAAGGAGTCCCTTCCCTGTATCTGCAGGCACTGCAATGCAGCTGACTGGTCTGCTGATCCTGGGCTCCCTCAGATTCTAAAAGGCTCAGTGACACAGGTGGTAGTTCTGCAACTCCGTGAAGGCCTGCTCTGTGTTCTCACCAGGTTTGAGGCCAGTATGCCTTATCAGAACTACTGAAACAGAACCCCTGTGCACCATGTTGACTTGCTATTGAAAAAGGCTTGTTGGCTCTCTTCCTCAGAGATCTTTGGGCTCCTTCAACCAAGATCTTTGTCCTCAACACATCTCTTGCACCATGGGCCTTCATCTTTGTTGAGCTGCTTGAGGTCCTCTTGTGACAAATGTGCCTCCAGCTTGTGAGTCCTCTTAAGGGTCTTATTTGATTCCAGTGAGCTCCCCTAATTGCTTGAGGCCTACTTTGACTCCCCTGCTTGTGGTGAATCACTTGGATTTTGCTGGTCCCGAGACTGCACTTTTCTGCTTGCCACATAGTTTGCCATTGCCAAGGCTTGTTGGAGCTTCCAACAGACACCGACCCCTCAACTCTCGATATCCGACATGGGACAGCTCAAAAATGGCTCCTGGTTGTCCACAACATTGCCTGGTCTACACAGCAGCAGCTCCAATCAACCCTGAGGAAAAGTGTTCTTCTGTTCGGCATCATTTGTACCAGGACTCCATTGTTTTTTCATTGCCATCTCGTGTCAAACACTTCCACACGACCCACCTGGTCGTTTCTGCTGATGCCTGAAGAAAATCTAACTAACACAACAACAGCCATCTTGCAGCCTGCATTTCTGCCCAGGAACTGTTGCACACCCAACCCCCCCTGTTCTTTGCAGTTCAACAGAAACCCATGAGACACTCACACCCTGTGTAAATGATTTTTTTTCCATCTCCTGCTCTCAGCCTGGTAAACATTATTGACGCCGTGATCAGGTTATCTGGACAATGGTCTGACTGCTGGGCCTTGATCAGGGTGATTAAACAATGACCTGAAAGACTGGGCTTTGATCAAGCTGAGTGAACAATGACCTGAAAGACTGAGCCTTGATCAAGCAGAGTGAACAATGATTTGTGTACCAAGCCTTGACCAGATCACCATCTACAAACATCATCTGGATCTGGTTATCAACTGCAAACACTGCCCTGCTTGAACAATGAACTAGCAGCCAAAAGACTAGAATGGAAAAGTATAAAAGGCTTGTAAGCTGCGGAGTAAAGCAGCAGCCTCCTCTGTCTTGTTTCCAATGAGCTTGGGACTCTGTTCCATAGCCCGGGCTATTTGAATAAATCTAGGTTCCTCCTGCAGACGAAGGCTCCCGTGTCTCCTTTTACTACGGATGAAAGGTATGAAAGACTTGGGTGGTTCCCCCGCCGCCGAGACCCAGTAAGTGGGTTATTCCAGTTTTTCAAATGGTGTCTGAACAGGGACTCCACGAGCACGAAGGTCAGGCCCGGTGGATGTGAGGAGGTGCACCGAGAGACTTCGACGGAGGCGCCCTACCCAAGGGATTCTTGCAATCCGGTAAAACGAATGACTCGCGCGCTGTTCCTCCCCACCCGGTCTGGGCCACATGACCACGTTCTCGCTGGAGTCCCCTAGCAAATAATTTCTGGAGCAGGACACAGCCCTACGTTTGCAGAAGAGAACTACCCCTGTAAGGTTAGAGTGGACCGATCACCCACCAAGTCCGTATGGTTCTGTTATTGACTTTTGCAAAAGCCAAGCTGTTATTGACTTTTGCAAAAGCCAAGCAAGTGAGGTGAGTTTTTTAAAACCCGCTGGTGTCTGTTATCTGTTTCTGTATGATTCTGATGTTATTGACTTTTGCAAAAGCCAAGCAAGCGAGGTGAGTTTTAAAAACCCGCTGGTGTCTGTTAGCTGTTTTCAAGCATGCCAGTCAGTAGTAAGTTCAAGAAATTATGTTGTTGTATGTGTACGCAGGACTTCCAGCTGGAGGCGGCTTGTCCGCTTCCTCCAGAAGGGACCCCATGCCATACGATGTATGCTAAACCTGCCCATCTGCCATAATGTTTTCCTCATTCTGGGTAAAATATATGAAACAAAGTAACGCGGAATTACAGTGGCCACTTTATGGCTCCTTTAATTTCCAAGTTCTCGCCAACTTAGAGGAATAATTAATGAAAAGAAAAACGCTTCTGTCTATGTTTGAATCTGTCCAATTTTGGAGGAAAGAGATAGAGCAGAGAGCTAGAAAGCAGAAGGCTCAAGAAAGAAAACAGGAACGTATGTCAATGGCCGGCCACGCCAGAGAAAATTTTCAAAATCACATGACAAAATCAGTAGAAATAGCTGATAGGGAGCATGGGGCCCAGGTACAAAAATGTTAACCAGCTTGTGCGGAGAAAGGAAAGGGCCATATAAAAGGGGGAGAAGAAGGTGATTCCTTGCTTGATACAATGCTAGAAAGCCCTCCTGCATATGCCCCAATGTATTCTGCCCTGACGCCTCACACCCCGCATGTCCCCCCGCCACCGCCCACTCCTGCCCCCACTGCCCTTCTTACTGTTTTCCCTGTCATACCATCCCTCCCGATTTTTCCTATGACACCGACCACGCCTGCTAACTCTGTCCTCGCTGCGGGAATGACAACAAGTCCCCCCCCACCCAACCTCTGCCGCTTTACCCCTACACACCCTTGTCCTACTTCGCTGTGGTCTACAGTTAAGCAGGATTTATATAAATTGTTGAATTCCCCCCGACTGGCCTCCTTGAGCTCTGCAGTCAGCTTTTCATCCCTTCGAGAAAATGACCTACAGAGGCAACAGTGTGAATGTAGCTTAGGTCGCAAATAAAAAGAGGCGATGTTCAGGGAGAGGGGATGTTTGGTGATATGTCTGCTTTAATGGCTTCCCATGATATGACCGCTTTTCCCAACACCCCTCTAGAAACAGCAATGCCGATGAAGAGGCGGCCCCTGTCTTTGTTTATGCACTTACCGATACCCATAATAGTGGCCAAGGGGCTATTGAGGCACACTGGCACAGACTTTGGGTTCATGTTCCTTGGAATAGGTCAGAAGTAATGCAGTTAAAAGGACAATTACCAGATCTCCGGAAGAATCTGGCTGTCTTTTACAGAGAATTAGGTCAGATTATATCTGCAGGTACTATCGTTCTTGAGGATATAGATGTACTTTTTGGTACGGTTGTCCCCACTGAAATTTGGGACAAGATTCGACATACTGACCATGAAGTGGCGTTGGGAGGTAAATGGGCTGACCTAGAGGCTATGGAAGAAGCAAGGGTAGGAGGGATTAAACCAGAAGCTGCCATCCTGACTTTGCTGGGTAAAATAATGACGTTTATGAAAACACTTTAGCCGGAAACTGTCATTAACCGGGATAAAATAAACGCCTGTAGGCAGCGAAAAGATGAGAATGTTGCTGACTTCTTTACCCGTTTTGAGACAGAATACAAGGGACATAGTGGTTTGGATCCCCGGACCCCAGGTTCTGGCCCAGTATTTGTCGATAAGTTTGTCAGCATCTTGCTTCCTGAGATCTCCGCCAGGCTTAAGAAAGTTGAAAGTGCGTGGTCTGCCCAAACTATGACTGGTATCTTGGCTATGGCACAATATCACGAGAATAGGGAGAATGAAGATAGAGACAAGGAAGGCAAGAAGGTTAGAGATCTTAAGACTAAGGCACTTCTGCATAAGGCTTACCCTCTATGAGGTACCGATGCCCGCAGGAATTTCAGACCTCAACACCAACCCACTCCGAGGGCTCGCCAGTCTACCCCCTCCAGCCCTCAATGTACGGGAGCCCTCCAAACAGATCAGTGTGCTTATTGTAAGGGGTACAGCCATTGGATATATGAGTGTCCTGTGTTAGCTGATAACATCCGAACAGGGAAGACTCGGCCTCACGCTCCCAAGGAGGGGAGGCCGACTGGGGGCATGGCCCACTCCTTCCACAGGATAAAGAACGTAGGCCCAGGGATGTCGCTCCCGTCCGTCAGCACCCGGCCAATAGGTTTGATGGGTACGAAGCAACACGCACTTATTACAATGATGATTATGATGAAGTTGATGAGACAGGGTCCTACCAAGCATAGGACAGCCAGGAAAGGGGTATTAACAGAGTGCAAATTCCAGTGGATCAAAGGGGCCCGTATGTTCAAATGTCAATTGTGGGGAACGATCAGAATTTTCTTTTGGATACTGGGGCCACCAGGTCTTCTATTGCACATCTGTCCGTCCCGGAGGCACCCCTTCCTGGCAATATGAATGTCTCCGTGGGTTTTGCAGGAACACCTGTGACCAGCCCTATCTCTGAACTCCTCCCTCTCGATATTGGCCCTGCACATGTTGACGCTCCCTTGGTCCTTACTACAGGTTGCAGTGAAAACCTGTTAGGCATGGATTTACTGAAAGCACTGTATTCAACCATATCATGTAGTCCCCAAGGTGTATCCCTAACAATTTCCCCCACCGCAGCTTCCTATATGTATCTATCAGGTCCCCTCCCACCAGAGTTGCAGTCTTTACCTTCCTCCCTCTGGGCATCATCAGACACTGATGTAGGGTGTCTCAACACATCTCCTCATGTGGTACACATCCAGCCAGGTGCACTTCTCCCCCGCCTCCGGCAGTATCGACTGCCCGCGGAAGGAGAAATGGCCCTTTTACCAATAATATCTGAATTAATGGACAAGGGCGTAGTGGAGGAAACACAGGGCAATATCTGTAACAGTCCCATTATTCCCGTTCTTAAAGAGACCAATGGAGATGCTCTCTCCCCTAAAATATATAGATTTGTGATTGACCTGAGAGCCCTTAACAAAATAACTACCTCACAATATCCTGTTGTCCCCGACATTACAGCCCTCTTAACGATGGTCCCTTCTGACGCAACACACTTCTCTGTCATAAACCTGAAGAATGCTTTTTTCAGCATTCCTATACATCCGGACAGCAGACATTTTTTGGGTTTCTCCCTTGGTGGCGGAGCTTTAGATTCTGCCGCGCCCCTCAAGGTTTCACCGAGAGCCCCAGTATCTATAGTCAAGTCCTAAAAAGTCAAATAGATTCCTTGGAACTCCCTGAGAATTCCACACTATTACAATATGTAGATGAACTCCTCATTGCTGCAAATTCTGCCCCAGCATGTAAAGAAGCTACTCTCTGTTTGTTACGCCACCTTGCCCTCTATAATCACAAAGTCTCTTTGAAAAAGCTTCAGTTTTGTCAAGAGAAGGTGACCTATTTAGGTCATCTCCTCTCGAAGGAGGAAAGGCAGCTCACCGCTGATCATGTAGCCATTATCAATGCTATGACGGCCCCACGAACACAAAAGCAGGTGCGAGCCTTCATAGGCCTAACCTCATACTGTAGACAGTGGATTTCCAATTTTTCAGCCATGGTCAAACCTCTTCTTGCCCTCACCACTAACGACATATCAGACAGTTCCTTTCCTTGGACTAGAGAGCATGCGCAGGCCTTCCAAGATTTAAAGAGGGCTCTGTGTACTGCTCCAGTCCTCGGTACTCGTGATTATAACAAAAAAAAATTATTTTTGTACATGAGACAGATGGCTGTGCATTCGCTGTCTTGAACTAAATGTTCGGAGGTCACCATCGGCCATGTGCCTATTTTTCAGTCACCTTAGATCCTGTTGCAATGGCTCTCCTAGGATGCCTACGGGCGACCGCTGCGGCTGCCTTCAAGGTCCATCAGAGTGCGGGGATCGTCATGAACTCCCCCCTGACTCTGATGGTCCCCCATTCTGTAGATACCCTCCTTAATAACACCAACACACAGTACCTCACTAGTGCACGACTCACAGGATATGAACTGGCACTCTTTGCCAGCCACATTAACATCAAAAGATGCACTGTACTAAACCCTGCCATATTACTCCCACTGGATACTCAGGATGCCCGCTTAGACCCACATGACTGCATATTAGGGACAGAGGAGGAGACGTAGGGACGGGTTGACTTACAGGACACCCCGATAGAAGAACCAGAAGGTACACTGTATGTGGACGGATCATGTCTCAGAGGGTCAGATGGTAACACCTCAGACGTCTATGCCCTCACGACATTAGGGCGAGTAGTAGAAACAGCTCAGATTCTGCAGTGCTCTGCTCAAGCAGCTGAATTAGTGGCCCTCACTAGAGCCTGTGAGTTAAGCAAAGGGATGACGGTAAATATTTATACTGACAGCCAATATTCCTTTGAGGTGGCCCACAACTTCGGGAGGTTATGGAAAGAAGGGAATTTCCTTACTTCCCATGGGACCAAGATTCAACATGGCCCCCTAATTCACTGATTGTTAGACTCCCTGACACTTCCCAGAAAGGTGGCCATTATAAAATGTAGAGCACATAAGAAAGTGACAGATGAATTTGGCAAAGGTAATGCCCTGGCTGACCGGACGGCCAGACAAACCGCTCTTAGGAAAAGGGAAGGAATGTATGTAGGAGGTCCCGCTAGGTGGGTGGCAGACGAGAGCATGGTTGAAAACACAGTACAGAGTGTGATTGATATTCAGTCCCATACTACTCCTGAGGAACTAAGGGTGCGAAGGAGCAATTAGCAAAGGAGGGAATTGATGGTTGTTGGGTCCGTACGACTATGGAAAGACAATGGATGTTACCTGACAGTCACGTGCCACCAGTAGTTACGATGGCCCATGGTCCTGCTCACATCAGTGCAAAAGGGATATGTAAACTGTTGGAACCTACATGGTACAACTCTACGATACCAGCATATTCTGACATGCTGGTCAAAAAATGCATGATTTGCCTAATGTATAACCCAGGAAAAGGCACAGTTACTCCTAAGGGAGGATTCTCTCCTCCTACCTTCCCTTTTGAAGTCCTCCTAATGAATTACATCCAGATGGACAGATGTAATAATTTGAAATACGTCCTGGTAGTGGTCTGTACCTTCAGCCGATGGGTGGAGGCCTACCCCGTCAAAGACTGTACACCTATCACCACCGCCAAAGTGTTGTTAAAGGAGTACCTCCCTCGATTCGGTTTGCCCCGCTTGGTCTGGAGTGACAACGGGACACACTTTACGGCTCAAATTGTGGAATATGTCTGCACAGCATGGGGTATAAAACAAAAATGTCATGCAGCTAACCACCCCCAGTCTGCAGGTCTAGTGGAGGTGTACAATGGCATCCTAAAAACTAAAATGGCCAAAATAGTAGCCGAGACAGGTGTCACTTGGGTTGATGCTAAGTATGAGCGGAAAATCCGTTCCGCTCGCGGATTTTGCGAATTTTCGGTAAATTCGCGATCCGCGAACTCCCGCGAATTTACCGAGAATTCGCAAATCCGCGAGCGGCGGATTATTCCGGGGGCAAAAGTTGAACCTGTTGTAACTATTTTAGGATGGCGCCGGCAAGCTGCCAGCGCCATCCTAAAATAGTTACTAAGTTAGCTTCAACAGGAAGCTCTAATAGATAAAATCGAGCAGGTGCTGGATTTTATCTATTAGAGCTTCCTGTTGAAGCTAATTTAGTAAGTATTTTAGGATGGCGCTGGCAGCTTGCCGGCGCCATCCTAAAATAGTTACAACATGCCCTTCCTGTAGCGTCGTCGATGCAGATGTGCCTTCTTCACAAATCAACCGTGGAAAATCAGCTGTGATGCTGGATAGAGGCTTTTGCATCCTTGACTTTCACGAGCACAATACCCGTGCTGTTCTTGTGACCAGGGGTTTCTTTCTCTTCATCTGCTGAACTGATCTTTCTCTGACCTTTTATGCACACAAGAGGCATGTGAACTCGCATGGTAGCCCTGCCCGTTTGGCCCCGCCCACACACTCGCGGTTTGCACCCTCTGCCCGCCATTCACCCACTATGATGGACAGCTCACTCAAGGGACCCCTGCGCCCGTCGGGGCGATTGCATAGTAACACACACATGGTCGCTCGAACTAGTTGATGCTCAAATTCAGTGACTCATTCATTAGCCCAAAAACAATCGTGAGCGTCGTCGAGGCTGGACAGGTGTGCCTTCTTCCCAACTCGGGTTTCTTTCTCTTCATCTGCTGAACTGATCTTTCTCTGACCTTTTATACACACAAGAGGCATGTGAACTCGCATGGTAGCCCTGCCCGTTTGGCCCCGCCCACACACTCGCGGTTTGCACCCTCTGCCCGCCATTCACCCACTATGATGGACAGCTCACTCAAGGGACCCCTGCGCCCGTCGGGGCGATTGCATAGTAACACACACATGGTCGCTCGAACTAGTTGATGCTCAAATTCAGTGACTCATTCATTAGCCCAAAAACAATCGTGAGCGTCGTCGAGGCTGGACAGGTGTGCCTTCTTCCCAACTCGGGTTTCTTTCTCTTCATCTGCTGAACTGATCTTTCTCTGACCTTTTATACACACAAGAGGCATGTGAACTCGCATGGTAGCCCTGCCCGTTTGGCCCCGCCCACACACTCGCGGTTTGCACCCTCTGCCCGCCATTCACCCACTATGATGGACAGCTCACTCAAGGGACCCCTGCGTCCGTCGGGGCGATTGCATAGTAACACACACATGGTCGCTCGAACTAGTTGATGCTCAAATTCAGTGACTCATTCATTAGCCCAAAAACAATCGTGAGCGTCGTCGAGGCTGGACAGGTGTGCCTTCTTCCCAACTCTACCATGGAAAATAAGCTGCGATGCTGGATAGAGGCCTCACAAGAGGCATGTGCACTCGCATGGAAGCCCCGCCCCCGCCCCAAATCCGCGGATCCGCAAATCCGCAAAATCCGCGGATTTTGCGGATCCACGATCCGCAAATCCGCAAAATCCGCGGATCGTGGATCCGCAAAATCCGCCCATGCTTAGTTGATGCCCTGCCTTTGGCCCTACTGTCCACAAGAACAACAGCCCACACCAGAATAGGGCTATCCCCCCATGAGATTGTGTTCGAGAGGCCTGTCAATGTATGGGGTATCCCACGGCCTAAGAAACTGTCTGATTTTGAATACCCTGTATTAACTGATTATTTGCACAGTCTAACTAATACCTTTCGTACTCTTTATCACCAGGTGCATGAGGCAATACCTGACAAAAGCAAGGGCCCAGGGCACGTCATCCAACCTGGTGATTGGGTCTTAGTGAAAAATTTTCAACTGACTAAAAGCCTCGAGCCCCTCTGGACACAGCCCCGTCAGGTGTTGCTGGCCACCCGCACCGCAGTGAAAGTAGAAGGTCGGAAGAATTAGGTGCATTCGTCTCACTGCTGGCGTGTGCCTCTGCCCCTCCCTTATGATCAGTGGGTGAGGGAAGGACAAGGAGACTCAGAAACAGAAACAGTCCCGATGTTTGTCCCATTCAGCGATGCCAGACTGCATTCTACATCTATGGAAGCAGAGAGTGACAGCCTACTGAAAGGAAGGGTGGAACCCTCCCTTAACTCTGCTCAACACTAGGAACAATTGTTTCCCAACCATACTGACCCTACTTCCGACCGATATAACTTGCGCCCCCGAGGGAAGGCTTGCCTTTGACTTCGCCAAGTGCCTATAGGCTGTAGGGCTGTGATCTTCCCCGGCTGATAGTAGTGCTGGTGTGTCAGACTAAGGTACGCCATAGGGCCCTTGGCACCTGCGCCCAGTGAAGCAACCACCAATCACAGACAGCCACTAGTGGTCCCTGGCTTAGCACAATGGCTGCCATCCAAAACACCCGAATCCAGAAACAATATGTCAGTCTCCGACATAGTAAATGCTTCATGGCCACCGTGGTGACGTTGTTTGTCTCCCTCATCCTGTCTATCCTTGGTTGGCTGTTACTAATCTACCATCCTGTTACCTCACCAACTCCTACCCCGACTCCTGCAGAGCACAATTATTACACGTTACCAGCCCACAAATTACCCCGCCGTGCAGAATTCTTCAATAACACCTTCTTCCAAATGTTGCATCATCACCAGCTGATCATGAACACTTCCAACTGCTGGGTTTGTGGACTGATGCCGCATTCCATGATACACCCTGTCCCATTCTTTTCCTACCCCTTTTCCATCTCTGGATCTTGTCTTGCATGGTGGATGTGGATGCAGGAGGCCTACACTGTCAATGGCACTGACAATTCTTTCCTTGGAACATTTCAGGATGACCTCTTGCGGAACAGATCCGGCCATGCCAATGCTCTTTTTTGCCCGACCAGCTCATCCACATCGCTACTATCACCAGATGTACTCGGTGAGATGGTAGTATTTAACTCAACCCCTCAACAAACATTTTATAGATTCCGCACAAGAAGGATACTGCCTGATGAACGAGACACTGTGAATGTCATAAATGTGCAAGGCCGTGTCTGCATCCATGGCTTAGGGACTAAGAAAGTTGATACCAGCACATGTGATATCACAAAAGCTTTAAACTCTACATCTCCTCCGAAGGTGGTGGCATCCCCCAACACCTATTTCATCTGTGGCACTGCCGCCTACACTTGGCTCCCCCGTAACTGGTCTGGTCCCTGCTATCTGGCTTCCTCCTTCCACCAACGTATTCTACCCATGGAGGTTACCACCTGTTAATGAAGGGCGCTCTGCGCCGCTCATGTAGGGGCGTCAAATCAGCCGTGGATACAGCAGGCCAGGAAACTGGGGACTTCTTTAAAGGTTTCCTTCCTTTCTGGGGCCCCATGGCCAACAGTCGGGCTGTACGAGGACTGACCAGGGTCCTTAAGGCCACCATCGCACTAACAGCAGGTGCTCTCTGCAACATCACTGCAGAGCTACAGGTGGACCGCCTCATAACGCTTCAGAACCGAATGGTCCTAGATGTCATCCTTGCTGATCGTGGTGGTGTGTGTAAATTGAGCGGCTCCAGCTGCTGCGTGTACATCCCAGACAACGCGCCTACAGTGTACGATGTCATCCAACGTCTGCATCGCCTTTCTTCCGAAATCCATCTGGATGAAGGCAACTGGTCCCTCACAGGCTGGATCTGGGGCCTCCTTTCCCAGTGGAGGTGGAGGGTCCTCATCTTCCTTGCCTTGGGAGTAACTGTCCTGGTCTCCTGCTGTTTGTGCTTTCAATGGCCTGAAAGACTGAGCCTTGATCAAGCCGAGTGAACAATGATTTGTGTACCATCTACAAACATCGTCTGGATCTGGTTATCAACTGCAAACACTGCCCTGATTGAACAATGAACTAACAGCCAAAAGACTAGAATTGAAAAGTATAAAAGGCTTGTAAGCTGCTGAGTAAAGCAGCAGCCTTCTCTGTCTTGTTTCCAACGAGCTTGGGACTCTGTTCCATAGCCCGGGCTATTTGAATAAGCAGACGAAGGCTCCTGTGTCTCCTTTTACTACGGATGAAGGGTATGGAAGACTTGGGCGGTTCTCCCGCCGCCGAGACCCGGTAAGTGGGTTATTCTGGTTCTTCAACTGTCCTGCAACACCTGACATCAGTGGGCATTCGTCTTCTGTGCCTCCTGGTCACTCCTGAGTGGCATAGACTCTGTCCTCTTTGTTTGCAGGTACTTCTCATCTTGAATCCACCTTTGGGTTCCACCGGTCACTTTCACCTTCTTCGCCAGCGGCATCTTCCTGAAGTCCTCCATTGAGTTTGACAGTGGTTTCCAACACCACTTCGCAACTATGCACCTGGCTTCCCTGGTGTAGGGATCCTGGTTCCTAGGGTATCCATGGGTGGGGTGGCTCACCAACCTTCTGTCTTCTGCACGTTTTTTCAGGGTCCACTGGGAAGGGTCCTTCTTCTTTAAAATTGCAACTGCGACTTACCCAGTGACTTGAACAGAGCATGCAGTAGTGTTAACACTCTGCAAACTTCCTCTGTGGCATTCCTGGTTACTTACCTTGGGTGGTTTCTTGGGTCCCCAGCACTTCTTCATCTTCAGGGTATAGTCTTGACTTGAATCGTGGGTTGAATACCATTATTTTAGTATATGGTTTGGTCTCCCCCTGGCGACCACTGTGTATTTGTGCTGCTTACCTGTTTTAAAGTATTGTGTGCATTGAGTTATATCTCCGAAATATAGGGGATATTTGTATGTGTTAGTGAGTGTCTTATAAGAAATACATATCTGTTACACTATGTGGTTCTTTTTCACTTAATCTACACCAATAAGATTATGTTTTGGTAAAACCAGCTGCTTTACACTCCTTCTGGACTAAGCCTGAAGGCTGCTCTCCACGGTTACCACTTAGAGAGCTGTATAAGGTTGTCTAAGACCACTAAAATCACCATAAGGGTTGTCTGGATTAGTGCAGGGTGCTACACTTACATAAGCGAGCACCATATTCTAAGCCAGCCTTCTACAATATCAAAATATCAAACAGACACCAGAAGACATATCTGAGTGAGCACACACAGAGTGGGGAAGTGTGAGGCACTGCCCAGTTTCATAAAGACAGAGAGAAAACCTGTACAGAAACCATATAGACCATGAAGACAGGAAAAATAGAAGAGTAGGATTTATAGTGCGGAAAGACCACAGACACCTTGTCCCGTGAGTCAGGAATAGTGAGGCCAAACACAGGTTCTTAAAGGTTCTGAACATCCAGTACAGATGTGGGATTCCTCAATTTAATAGGTATTGAAAGCTAGAAACACCTAAATATGAATATAAATCGATCAATCATGTGAAGTTTCAAATCATTGTGTTTCACAGATTTATGGGGAGGTCACAAATAGACTGCCACCGTACTGCAAATTAAATGAGGTTCAAAGTAAATTCCTGATGATAGATTCCGATCATTCAGGAGTCATAATGCAAGCCCTCTAATAAGAGTCTTTATGGCGTAAATCCTGGTAGGTAAGTCATACCACACATTTACTGTATGAGTCAATTCTAAGTAAAAGATAAAAGGATCCGTGAACCAATCGAGCCATCGTCGAAGTCGACAAAGAAGCACTTTACTTGTTCCGTACAATTGTGTCCCACTGCCCAAGGAAGGCGACAACGGAAGACTTGGTGCCACAATGGAAGACTTGGTTTAGCTTGTTCTAGCAAATAAGCTATTTCCCGCAAAATCCCCAGAAATTTGGTCATGTTAATTATTAACAAGCCCACATATTCTCACTCATTAATGGCCGGTATTATTAGCTTACCAATCCTATTGTAATCCAACAATTAAGGGAGATTAAATGATGCTCCTGGAGTTGTAAGAGACACAGAAGCTAATGACATGGCATGGCAACAGGTTATCTGTCACAGATGGACCGTATTATTAGCAACCCAAACTTATCAACCGGTTCCAAAAGTCATGTGTAAGAGTAACCTCAAAAGTGTGAGTCTTGTGTGCGTTTCTTCTAAAAACAACTAAAGACCCGCACTTCCAAGACTTATTGCTTTCCAATTCATGCTGCCCTTATATGAGTAAATGAATGATACCTTAGAACCCTCCCACCAAGAGGACAGTATGAATGTCACACTCAATAGCATATGTCATGTAAAACAGATGATCGCGCAAAAGGAATTGTGCATTGTTAAGTACATAGTAGTATAAGTAGTATAAAGCTTTATTCGATTTTCGTAAAATCATAAAAGCACAATACATACATTTAAAACGTCACAATTAATAAATGCTTGCGTATGCGTTTAACAGTTAAAAAACGACAATTGTAATAATCACGTCATTAAAAATTCATTCAAGTACAATACAATATGAAATGCAATTTGTGCTGTCCAACACAATAAGCATAGAGGGACCCAAGCAAGAATGTTTTACCGCATGGTTTTCCGCAACAACATGGCAGATCTTAAAAAACAAGATACCGCAAAAATCACGTGCTCGTCTTCAAGTTTTAACAATCTTAAGAAGGCAGGCCTACAATTTCTTACACCCCAACGGTTTAAAAGGGGTTTTAGGTAGAATTTTCTGGGGGTGGAATAGAAAGAGCAAAAAAACATTAAATGCAAATTAGATTGAAATGCGGTATTGTCACACAAGCATGGCAGTTTCAATGAAGACCAGTTATTCATCTCCGGTACAGATACCATACGAAAGAAAATCCCAAGGCGGAGACGGGACAGAAGCATTCTGTGGTACGGGCTGGGATCCACTTTTAGATACATTTGCATGCCTTCGTTAGGGGTGATTTCTTGAAAGTTTAAGATGGTTTGTTTGTTCTTTTCAACGTTCCATCTCAAAGTTTCCAGATGGGAGGTCAGTGTTTTTTTGAGAACTGATCTAGATACGCCCTCCAGGGTTCTAGGTTTTGCATAATAATCTGGGAGGCCTATCCCACTAAGTACAGATCTTACGTACGACAACCATCGGAAATTTGCAACCCCATCTAGGGCCAGGCAATCCTCCAGGAGGTCCCTGTTAAAACTGGCTTCCCTTGTTGTCCATACCTTGTGCCATAAGAGAATTGGGGCCATCTTAATTATGTCGCTCAAATGCTTAACTCCAGTCTCTATGTGCGTCATAAATGAAGATGAGGTTTTTGGTACACCTAGAAGGTAGCTAATGAATTGGTTCTCACAGCCCTGCAAAGTTTGATCCTTCTCGATGCCCCAAAGTCCCGCCCCGTAGGTGGCTGTGGACACGCACTTCGCCTGATATATTTGTACCAGTTCTTTGATGGGTTTACCACCCACTCTGTTAGTAAAAGCGCGTAAGGCGCCTATGGTGTGAATGAAGGCCAGTTTCCTTGCTTCAATCGCCTGTCTCCAACGGCATTTCCTGTCAAACAGTATGCCCAGGTAGCAGAATTTATCTACAGTGGCTATGTTCTGTTTGTCCAGGGACACATTACATGGCACCCTCCTGCGCTTGTTGGTGCACGGCATGGTGAAAGTCTTCGAAATGTTCACTTTCAGCCCTCTATCCTGCATAAAACCTGCAAATTTAGTCACCGCCCTCTGCAGTCCCACTTGGGTCTGGGACATTATAGCCGCGTCATCGGCATACAAGAGGATTGGCACCGGTGAACCTTTCACGGTAGGGTAATCATTTTGAGAGAGAGAGAGGTATTGGCCCACTGAGTTTATGTAGTAAGTGAATAGCCTGGGGGCCAGGATACACCCTTGTCTAACCCCTCTTGACAGGGCAAATTTGTCAGTACATTCGCCCTGCTTGCCATATCTCACTCTTGCCCCACAGTTATGATACAGCTCTCTAATGAAGGTAATTAAGCGTGCGTCAATGCCCATCTCGGCCAATGTTGACCATAAAAGGGTATGGCCCACGCAATCAAACGCAGAACTTAAATCAACAAAAGTTATAAAAAGTGACCCACCTCTAGCCTGCGTGTATTTAGCACATAAAAGGGCCAGGTTTAAACACTGCTCAGCAGTCCCTATACCCTTCCTGAATCCATATTGGAGATGTGAGACTACGTTGTGTTCTTCCTCCCACTCCTGAAGTCTCTTTAAAATGATCCTCCCTGCTAATTTCATGAGGCCATCCAATAAGGATATTGGCCTATAGCAGGTCGGGTCGTCACGCCTGCCCTTTTTAAAAATGGGGACCACTATTGCATCCGACCAGGTTTCAATAAACCCCTTTTGATTGCCCTTATTCAGCACATTTGTGAGCAGAGGGGCCCAGAAGTCTGGTTCAGCTTTGTACACATCTACCGGGGTACAGTCTGGCCCTGGTGCTTTGCCTGATGCACTATCCCTGATTGCATCCTGCATTTCCCCTACTGTAAAAGTTATATCAATCGGGAATGGGCAGACTGGGGGATGGGTGTCCCTCCTACTATCTATGGTTTGTGGAACGGTTGGAACCAGCCCTATCGAAATGATAGTATCAGCTGGCTTTGTGTCCATATATAATTGCCTAAAGTGTGTAAGCCATCTGTCACCTGTTATTGCCAAATCTATTTTATTACCGCTATGGTTCGGTTGGTACAAAGATTTGACCAGTCTCCAAAACTTGGTGGTATTTTTCTGGGAGGATGCTTCTCTTAGTGTGGCCCAGGCTTGCTTTTTTAAAGCCTGGGTTCTTTCTTTTAATGCGCGTTTATATGCTTGCCTAGCACTACGAATTGTGTGAGGGTCCCTTGGTTTGAGGGCCAAAACTTTTTTAAGGGCTTTTAGAGCTTTCGTGCACTTCCCATCAAACCACCCTTCTCTAGGTGAGTAGTTATTATTCGCTGCCCGGGTCAGCAAGTTTTTTATCCGCTGTTGGATATTGGCAAAAGCAGTCATAACAGGAGAGGGGTCCGCCTGTTCCTCTAGGCAGAGATTAACATCATTTCCGGAATCGGAGAGTAGCTTTTCCAAAAACACACCGGGTACAATCTTCTCCCATTTCACCACGTAGCCATTAGTTTTGGATAGTTCAATCCTATGGGGATACGTGAGATGGGTGGGATTTTTAGCATTTCGCTCCTTTGTTTTTACACTGATGGAAAGGGGGTAGTGGTCACTGAATACGTCCTTGCCGACCACCCACGAGGTCAAGATTCCAGAATTGGCAGTAGATATCAGAATAAAATCAATAGTTGAATTACAATCTCTACCAAAGAAGGTTGGCTCAAACTGCACGGGTGCGGGACAGAACTGGTTGTCAAAGCAAAGATCAAATTTAAGAACAAATGTCTTTAACAGCATCCCCCTCTTTGTGTGCACAAAATGAGTTGGGTTTTCCTCACCAGGATCTGCAATGCCACACAAAGGAGAATCGGACTGTGGGCAAATTGTACAGTTAAAATCCCCTGCCCACATTATTATTGCCCCCTTAAGGTGATCCACAGTATGTGACATCAGACGCGACATATGTGACATGGTGGATTCCAATTCGGTATCAGACATATTATTGTAAAAGTTCAACAGTACAATATTCGCTAACGTGCCCCACTTAAAGAGTAAAATTTGGAAGTGGGTGCTGGAGAAGAATTTGTGGATCTTAACCTTTGCTGTTGTTGAGACATAGACACAGAGCCCCCCCTTGTTGTGGCCCTGGGCTGATAACGTGGCAGGGGAGTGAAAAGTTTGGTACCCCAGAAGATGAACTTCTTCACAACACCAAGTTTCTTGGAAACATAGGATGTCGTGCATGTGAATAACATTTAGCCAAGCTTTGTTGAGGGCCTTACTGGCTAGCCCCGCGACATTCCATGAAAGAAGTGAATTAAAGACAGGAACATTACTGGTGACTCCGCGTGTGCGGCCTAGGTTCACACAAGGTATATCTAGTTGCTGTGTTCTGGTGGTAAGGGTATGGGAAGGGATCAAAGAATTGGAAGTAGAACAGTTGTGCAGGGACTGTTGAGACTGTGAATGGTCAGGTAGCCGGGGTTCACTAGGAGAATCCATCCCCGCCACTATTCTGCCACGCTAGCTCTTGGGCTGCTTTTTAGACGAGCTAGATGACGAGAAGTGGGCAGAGGTACGGTGGCTGGTCTGCGAGCCCACAGAAGGCTTATCTATGTTAATCGACTTGTAAAGTCATTCATTGTCATCTAAGCCTGAGAGCGGGTGGTAGAAATTGGACAGGGGTATATTCCAAAAATCTTTTGGGTTGTGAAGACATGGATCACCCCAATGCACGCTGGGTTGTAAAAATTTCTCGGTGGCAATGGTACCTGACTGGACTGCAACCGGAAATCATTAGTATTTTCAAAGGGATTCTGACCCCTTGGTGTCCTCAAATGAACTAAGGGAGGTCTGTGCGGGAATGGGGGAAAAGTGTGCAAAGGGTAGGGGAGGGAAGTGTTATGGCCCGTATGATATTTATGAGATGTAGGTATGATAAGGCCACCGGGGCATTTTGCTCGACCATGGCTATCGGGATGGTAAAGTCTGGACTGGGCTGGCGGTTGTCTCAGCATAGCCTCAGGATAGAAATAGCTTAAGTTATGAGTTGAGATTCCCCCCTCTCCCGTTCCAGGGTACCAGTCGCTAATATATGTGACCAATCTGTGATCTTTGAAGTTAACTAAGATCACATCGCCTTCAATATCCTTGGGTCTACTGCCTACCCAGTGGCATCGCCTGGCCGAGACGATATCACTATTTAGGTGTGGCGGAAGTGGTCTGTTTCTCCTCAACCAGTAGATAACCTTGTTTTTTAAATTGGCCTGATGTTCAGGGTTACCTTCTGGCGGGGGCGGAACTCCTGTGAGTGCTATAACATAATTTAAGCACTCAGGTGGTAGATCGACGGTGTTCCTTGTTCTTCTATTGGATTGATGTGGGACGGTAGGAGGGGGTTTTGAATTAGTTCTATTGTCGGAATGCGTACTGTGGGGCCTTATAGTGGTATGAAGTTTTTCTGCGGTTGTGGGCTTTTCCAATGCAATGGTATTAATATTGCTATTATTACTATTTTTGGCATAGGATATAGAATTCTGGGAGGGTTTTGGTTTTGGTGGCCCAACTGTTGATGGAACGGTTGCCTTGGGGGTACCAATCGCTGTCTTGGGTGTTTTGGATTCTTTAGTAGGCTGTGTTGAAACTCTAGGGGCGTTCGATTTCGGGCAAGGTACCCCCGTTTGTCCTTGTAAGATTTTTTCAACATTCTCCCCCAATCTTTTGATCCTTTCAGTAAGAGGAAGGATCAACGCCTTGATAAGACAATCAATGTCATCCAATAACCCTGCATAGCTAGGTACCGAGATGGAGCTGGAAGTCATCTCTTTCGCGGGGTCTACAACCCCAACCTTGTTTGGGATGGTAAATATAGTGTGTGACACTTGATTAGGAGGCACGGTTCTCTTTTTAACTATAAGCTTCTTTCTTCGCTTCCTTGGTGGTGAGCCAGAAGGGGTTTTGCTAGAAGGGGTTTTAAGACTCTTGGTGGTAACCCTAAGCGGTGATAATAGAGGCTGGCCCTCCGAAGTACTCTTGGTATGGTGGTCAGGTACAATTGGTGTAAACACGGGAGATGGTATGCCTGTATCATAAAGGAGGGCTGGTTCTACAAAGGGAGTGCTTAGGTCTATGGTCTGGGTGTCAGATACCTGGGAATAAATGGAGTCCGAGATAGTGATAATGTCATTCTGTGCAGGGGGATTAGTCTGGAAAATGAGGGGGATATCTTCTATGGGAGGGGAAATATTAACGTAATCTAATGGTGTGGTTAAATCCATTGGGGATGATAGAGATGTTGTGGTTGCGTCCAAGGGTTGAAGAGGTCTTAATTTTAACTTTTCAATAGAAAGACGTCGACCCGCCTGTTTCTCAGCCAGAGTGAGCTCCCGGTCTACGTCAGTCTTAATTTTGGCAAAAAATTTGTCCAAAGGACCTAACAGGGAAGACCCTTGTATGGCCGGTGCCTGAGTTGCCTCAGAGGTAGACATCACTGAGGGCGAAAGAGGGCGTGTAAGGCAGGGAGCAGGAGTGGAACACTAATGAATTGCAAGGGCAAAGAGAGCAAAGAGAGTGGGCCCGGCCCGGCCTCTGTCGGCCACGGACGGCCACAGACGGTCCCGCCCTTGTCCCGGGCTTCTCCCGGCGCCCCCCCCGCACGCTCCCGCGCAGCGGGAAAGGTACTTCTTCTATGTAGCTATTCAATTGGCCACCGGGAGGGCGGGGCCGGCAGGGAGAGCAGCCCAGCTGGACAAGGGCGCGCGGGGACTCCTGGTCCTTGGAGTCCGCCGCTCTCGCTCGCAGCCCTGCCGGTCAGTACAGGTGAGGCCCCCTACTCAGTCTTGCAGGCCGCTACAGACCGCGAAGCGGGACCCGCGAAGAGGGTCCGGCGAGGCGTGGCGGCTGTAGCAGGCTTTCACCAAAATCCTCAATTGCGTGGGTTATGCCTTGAAAGGGCTCGGCGTTTGTGGAAGCTGTCCGCTGGAGGCCAGGAAACGACGATGTTTAACGCTGTGGAGGAGAGGGCGGGGCCGGCAGGGAGAGCAGCCCAGCTGGACAAGGGCGAGCGGGGACTCCTGGTCCTTGGAGTCCACCGCTCTCGCTCGCAGCCCTGCCGGTCAGTACAGGTGAGGCCCCCTACTCAGTCTTGCAGGCCGCTACAGACCGCGAAGCGGGACCCGCGAAGCGGGTCTGGCGAGGCGTGGCGGCTGTAGTAGGCTTTCACCAAAATCCTCAATTGCGTGGGTTATGCCTTGAAAGGGCTCGGCGTTTGTGGAAGCTGTCCGCTGGAGGCCAGGAAACGACGATGTTTAACGCTGTGGAGGAGAGGGCGGGGCCGGCAGGGAGAGCAGCCCAGCTGGACAAGGGCGCGCGGGGACTCCTGGTCCTTGGAGTCCGCCGCTCTCGCTCGCAGCCCTGCCGGTCAGTACAGGTGAGGCCCCCTACTCAGTCTTGCAGGCCGCTACAGACCGCGAAGCGGGACCCGCAAAGCGGGTCCGGCGAGGCGTGGCGGCTGTAGCAGGCTTTCACCAAAATCCTCAATTGCGTGGGTTATGCCTCGAAAGGGCTCGGCGTTTGTGGAAGCTGTCCGCTGGAGGCCAGGAAACGACGATGTTTAACGCTGTGGAGGAGAGGGCGGGGCCGGCAGGGAGAGCAGCCCAGCTGGACAAGGGCGCGCGGGGACTCCTGGTCCTTGGAGAACTCCGCTCTCGCTCGCAGCCCTGCCGGTCAGTACAGGTGAGGCCCCTACTCAGTCTTGCAGGCCGCTACAGACCGCGAAGCGGGACCCGCGAAGCGGGTCCGGCGAGGCATGGCGGCTGTAGCAGGCTTTCACCAAAATCCTCAATTGCGTGGGTTATGCCATGAAAGGGCTCGGCGTTTGTGGAAGCTGTCCGCTGGAGGCCAGGAAACGACGATGTTTAACGCTGTGGAGGAGAGGGCGGGGCCGGCAGGGAGAGCAGCCCAGCTGGACAAGGGCGCGCGGGGACTCCTGGTCCTTGGAGTCCGCCGCTCTCGCTCGCAGCCCTGCCGGTCAGTACAGGTGAGGCCACCTACTCAGTCTTGCAGGCCGCTACAGACCGCGAAGCGTGACCCGCGAAGCGTGACCCGCGAAGCGGGTCCGGCGAGGCGTGGCGGCTGTAGCAGGCTTTCACCAAAATCCTCAATTGCGTGGGTTATGCCTTGAAAGGGCTCGGCGTTTGTGGAAGCTAAGTACATTTAATTTCTGAGCCTCAGCACACGTAATATATAAATGACATAAGTTGCATTTGTTAGTCACATAACATTTTCAAAAATAATCAGTCCAAGTTATTAATTTGCCCTTTTATTCTTTCTCCGAGCTGTTCTTTGTGAAAAGATTCCAAGCCAACATGTGTTTTGTCACCTCAGTATGGTTCTACATGTAACTTTTTCAAGGCTAGGTAAAGACATGATACACAGTCACTGTGTTGGTACATGCATATAAGTGCAGCCATGTTTTGCAAATCAAACAAAAGTGAGGTCACACCAAAAAGGTCTAAGGATGCTCCATTCCTGCACATCTAATAAAGAAACCCTTGTGATAGGATATGTGCTTGAATATAATTCTATTTCTATATTAGCTAATCATCAGTTACGCACCAATGTGTTACAACCAAATCCACTTGTGAAAAGCAAGTCACACATAAATGAGATACGGAAATCAACCAACCTTCAATATTCACTGTTACAACGTCTGTAATCAAAACCAAGAGAACAGAAACAGATCATTATACATAGACCAAATTAAATCCTTCCCATAGGTCTTAAGCCATTTTCATTATAAATATAGAACTTCCAAAATTAACCTAGTTGGAGTGTGGTGATAATTTCAACCCACACTATCCTGCGGCGTGGGGTAATTCGTATAGCTGCTAGACTTCAGGTAAAAAATCTTGTCCCTCAATATTCTGGTTCAGTGAATGTAGGAGTAAATCATTCACAAGACGTCTAACTTTTGGCTTACACTTAAAAGGACTACTTATTTTTGCACTGTTCTAGAATCTATTAAAGTTTAAATCATAATATACAATCCTAAACATGTCATTATGCCTCATCACTCTGATTTATTAGGCCATTATTGATTTGCTTCCAACCCACAATTCCCCGGATGGTGTGTATATCCCCATCATCAGGTTACCAACTAAATCTGGCAGCACTACCAGCCATCCCACCTTACATCAATATGAATGGTTGCTGCTGTGCATGGAAAACTAAGCTCTCAATTGTCCCAAGTAGGGGTCCCAGTACCTCTCCCGCCCTTACCTTCATCAGAGTTGCCAGTAAGCTTCCTCTACCCTCACGCTGGATTTCTCGAGTATAAGATCCAATGTTCCGTGATTGGTGCTCTTATGCTGCCGTCATGATCACGTGACTGATCATAGTATTCTCTTCAAGCCTGCTAACCCTAATTTCTGTGCCATCTTAGAATGTACAATGGTGTTACCAAACACAATATATATGGCTATTCCTGTGTTCCATAAACCAGAGTAGTAATCCCAACATATTCTAAATACCAATTTATAATTAAAGGCCATGTTACTCGCTGCCATTTTTACCCGACTATATAATACCATATTATTAAATATTATTCCTATTCCACATCGTCAATGCTGTCCATAATATTAAGCACACTGTGCTCGTCTTATACTCAATGCCACCTGGGTCAACTAAAATATCTTACAACCTAAATAAACCTCTCAGTTCCGATCGCCTCAAACATACTACATTATCCTCACTTGACGTAGGGCCACCATTTTGAAAAGTAAGACATTTTCACCAAGTGTTTTCTTGGGCAAAAATTATTTAAATACTCATAACAGTAACGTATAGATATACAACTAAGCCGTCTCAATCATTCAAATTACGATCCTATTGAATGTCATAGTCATTCTAACGGCGGTCGCACCTCGGATTCACAAAACTCCCACTCTGTGAACATAGGCGCATGTCAATAATATCTAGGAAATGTATTCCCTCATTATTACTATGCAGTAATGTATATAAATGACCATCTATGTAAGATTGCCCTACATAATTTTCCAAATTATGACCTACTAAGCTATTCATGTCAGTGACTAGAGTTACATCTATTGGTACCACATTGAAGCCGCTGCTGCCACTGTGCGAGCGCTTGCATTTTTAGCTTGCTTTATAGAAACCTGATGATATTGTTTTTATTGTGACAAGAATTTTAAAAACTATTGCTTATTTTGCACAATCTGATCCTTTGCACAGAGGACAGCGAGTTAGGCTGCTCCTCCTATTTTAGATTGATATTGTGAACCTTGTCACACGCTCTGTTCATTGGTTAAATCTGCGAGGACGTCAGCGAGTCAGGCTGCTCCTCTGTTTCACTAGCTCTTTGGTCGCCGAATCCCGAGCTTCGTTCCACCACGGCTGTGTGCCGATTGAGTGGAGAGCTCATGGGGAGGTAGGCGGACCAATCAGGGACATACCAGCAAGCCGGAGGGCGGAAACAGGAGCCCGCGCCTCCCGCTACCCCCTTATTTATCATCATATGTTGGCCGAGGCGCAGCGGTCGGGCACAGCGGGTGCGACGATGGTGCGCCGAAGGTGCCCCTAAGGTAAGCCCGTATGCGCCTGGACCGTGCCCAGGGCTGGTCAGGCTGCCCATTCAGACCCAGGCATCTCGAGCTCACTTATCTATAGTCGTGAAACCCTGCTTTCCCTGAACCCAAGCTCACATATGGGTCTGAAAAGGTGCACTCCGTGCTCCGATATGGTGTGGGAATGCCAGGATTGTAACTTCCATCTCCCCCCCTCCTAACACATCCACCGCCCAAAGGCCAGAACGAGCTTTCGGTTAAGGCAGCTCTCATCAATGCCCGTTCGATGGTGAAACATGCCGATAACATCCTTGAGCTCATTGGGGACAACAACCTGGACATTCTGTTTGTCACTGAAATGTGGCTTAGCGATTCCTGTGCTCCAGTGGTAGAACTGGCGGTCCCAGGTGGTTACCGCCTGGCTAGGGCAGATCGCACCTCAGGTAGAGGGGCGGCACTGCAGTAGTATTCAGGGAAGCCTGGGCCTTCTCCTGTGACAAGTCTTTGAGCGTGTTGGAGGGAGAAGCCTTCGACTTCTCCTTTATCCTTTCCCCTCATTTCACCTTAGGGGGGACTCTGATCTATAGACCGCCGGGGCCGATTGGTTCCTTTCTAAGTTCCTTAGGAGATGCACTGGCGCAACACGTGTTACGCTTTCCGAAATTTCTCCTTCTTGGAGACTTCAACATACATTTAGACTCTCCCAGTTCCCCAGATACACTGGGCCTTCAAGACCTTTTTGGAATAACGCAGCTAACACAGTGGATCTCCAAACCAACGCACTTCCGCGGGCATGTGTTGGATCTGGTATGTTCCAATTTTGCACTGGTCATTAAAGACCCCCAGCCGGTCACTTGGTCTGACCACGCTGTGATCAACTTCTCCTGGGCCATGGCACTGCCATCTCGCCACCCCCCTCCTCTGTCAGGCCCCCTAGTACGGAAAATTAACATTCCTGGGCTGGCAGAAGCCCTCACGCACTCCCAGATGGCTCTCGCTAGCAATCTAGAGGGCCAAGTTGACCTCTTTAATGCCTGGGTCAGTCTGGGGGTTTAGGCTATTTCCAGACCTGCCTCAAAAATCCCCCGGCGCGTGTTGCCTTCTCAACCTTGGTACACGCCAGCGCTTAAAGAGCTAAAGAGGTCATGCAAGAAGTTTGAGCGGCTTTGGAGGGCTGCATACTCTCCACAAGCTAAAGCTGACCTCCGCTCAGTCCAAAGAGAATACTATACCGCAGTTAAGACTGCGAAAGGCGCCTACTTTGCGACTAGAATCTTAAAGGCGGATAATAATGATAAGGAGATCTTCGCTATAGTCCAAAGTTTCCTGTCGCCTCTGGCGGAGCAAAGAAAGATCCCGGTTTCCGCTGGCTGGTGTGAGTAGCTCTCCTCTTTTTTAATTAATAAGATCAAGCTCATTGAGGAGGGATTAGCCTTGAGCAATGTTGCCTCACGCCCTTTGGCGGAGACGTCCGGTACTCTTTCTAGCAGTTGCCTTGCCTAATTTGCTATAGTTGATCAATCGGACATTCTTGCTCTGCTGAAATCTCTTAAATCGGGCTCCCCTTCGGACCCCTGCCCGGCAAGAGTTTTGGCAGGAGTAGCAGATTGTGTTGGGCCTGAAGTTACAGCTATGGTAAATTGGTCACTACAATCTGCAGTGGTGCCTAGGCAGTGGAAGCCAGCTAAACTTCTGCCTCTCCTGAAGAAGCCATCAGCGGACCCCCTTATTGCAGCCAACTACTGCCCCATCTCCCTGCTTCCGGCACTGGCTAAAGTCTGCGAAAAGGTTGTTTTTCGGCAGTTGAACCCCTTTGTGGAAGAGTCCGGGGCACTTCACCCAGCCCAGTCTGGTTTCAGGGCCTCCTTTAGCACGGAGACAGCCTTGGTGGAGGTTGTGGAGGCCATTAGGGATTGTACGGACTGTAGTGTAGTTCCTATTTTCCCTATAGGCCCTGCGCATTGGAATAACATAAACAACAGTATGGACGTAGAAGTGCGGTCTTCCAGGTCTCTACTGACTATGCTAAACTTAATTGGGTTTGTTACCAACTAGCTCAGAGGTCACTGGAAACTTTCTTGACTGAATAGGAAGTGATCAGCTTCCTTGGTACAGACAAGAAGGGATTCAGTTTTCCAACAACCGCATAAACATGACAAATTTGCTCCTTAGAATAAGAGTCAATCTCTAGAGTCGTGTGAAACAATAGACAGTTATTTTACTCAGTCAGTTGTGCAGATTACTTTTGCCAAGATGCAGAGAACAGAGAGACGGGCGTTTTCAATAAAAGGTATTATTTATTGAACAGTCTTTCTTCTCATGCAAGAGAAATGAATTGCCACAATTGCAAGACTAGTTATTATAAAAAGTGCGTACAGTAAAACGAGGATTGCGAAATAATACTGTAAAAGCATTGATATGGTTACTTAGCCATACAATGGTTAAAATGAATAAAATATATACATTCATATATACATTTAACTAACGTACTCAACTGGTGCTTCTAACTACGCCTACCCCAGTGTACCTGACCTAAGCCTAATACTTGGGAGGGAGTAAGTAAGTAGCAGTTTTAGTTAAGTTGGTTTTGCCAAGGTTTGCTTCAAGAATTCTCTCTAAGGGTTTAGTCAACACCATACCTCTGAAATAGAATGTTGGAGGTCTTGTATCTCCTTCCAGGACTCGATATCCCAGTTACTCGCAAGAGTAGGCTGGAAACGCCGGAGCTGGATTTTCTCGGCAGGAGAAAAGACAGCGTCTCTCTCAGCACATCGAGGAGGAGGAGGGGCAGCGTCCGTGGGCAGCTTGCATCTGCTGGGCTCTGCAGGGGACAGCTGATCTGCTCCTGTGTTCACCACACCATCGCTATCATCGATGTCGTTGAGGCAGCGTTTGCTTAAGGCAACGTTAGTAATATTTATACCTGAAAGGTGCCTGGTTTGACGTAAGTTTTTGGACATAAGACGTCAATAAAGATGTCACTAGGAAGTGATCGTCTCTCAGTGCTCATTAGAGTTCTATTACTAATCAAAACATAGAAAGCGGGGTTTTCCCAGGTTGCTGAGTTTTATCTTGTTGAATAACTCGGAGTGTAATCTAGGAATCTTAGATAGTGGCTTCTGCTGTGTCATTTGCTCCAATGAGCTGCAGAGGAAGAGATTCTGAAATGTGGCTCTGATCGTGTTAGGCCAGAGACGAGTTTCTGAAATATCGCTCTTGATCGTTTATGCCATTATAGGGGAAGAAATGGATTATAGCCCTATAGGGGCATAAGGTCACAGTATTGATCGGGGTCCTAGATTAGAACGCGACACCCACTCCACGAATTTATGTCCATCAAATTACTAAAAACTATAGCAAAAAGATGCATGTGTAACATTACCCTCCCCAAAATACATATTTGCATTTGAAATGGCGTATTTGAAATACATGGATTGTACTGTACGTCTTTAAGCATAGAAATCATTCAAAATTATAGCACATGTAATCAGTGAACGATTTTGCGAAAAATTACACATGAAATATCTCTTTATACAGAAAGAAAGGCGAGATAATTTCATCACATATAAATGCATTGCTGTAAAATGTGCTAGAGGCTGATGCAAAGTTATTATGTCTCTAGAAGTACCTAAAAATAGAAGTTCTGTTCCTTATGAATAGGTCTACATTAAGCAAAGAATTTTCGTGCCAGAAAAAAGGTAAATATTTTGAAAAATGTTCAATTCAAAAAAATAATTTTGGTGAACGGGGGAATAGAGTTCCAACGCTTTTCAGAAGTTTTTGTTGATCAAAACTGAAGGCCGAATTCAGAGTTCATGGGAACGCTGTGTGTCGGAATGCTTTTCAAAATTATTGTTTCTGTTCAGGGGAGGACATCATATCAGACAGGCTCTCAAAAAATTGGTCTACAAAATCAGGTGACAGTTCGACCAAGTTCGATAGTGCTGTAACTTGGCAGGTGTGAGAATGATTGCTATCATCAAAGTCTGGATCAGCAATGCTCACAGAAGGTCGTACCTAGGTGATGTTGCTTTTATTTCTCGCTCCACTGTCACCACCTAGTCGTAGCACAGGAGTCTCAACGAATGCCGTCATCAGGATTGGTAGCCGCTGGGGACAACACAATGCGTGAGCGGTTATAGGACTTAGCAAAGTATCGATATCCATTGGTACTGCTGATGGAAGTGCAAGACAGATGTCCAACACGCACTCATCTCCGCATAGCATACATCGAAGCACAGGTAAGATGCAGGTCTGCCATATAGGTCTGAATGAAAGAAACCAGGTCATGTTCAGATCTCTCAGCCTGGCCATCCAAGGACTCTAGTTATTCGGTCCCGGTAGCGTATTGCTAGGATCGTTTCTTCCATTCCTGCTGGAGTCATGTCTGAGTTTTGGCTTGCCATATCGGAGCGGGAGGGTCAAAAATAAAATGCCTGCTACAAGTCTCAAAAATAGGGGTATGCCGCCAAAGACTGAATGGACAAAATTAGGAATGATTCCTAGAATTGCTTTGAATGGTGTTAACAGTCCCGTAAAAATGGTCTTAAATACGCCTGGGATGCCTATAGCACTAGACATGTTAAGAATTTGGCTAAGCATTTCTGTGAAATGCACGGGGCAATTTGTTGATAAAAGGTCATGAATCTCTGATGTTGTCCTTGCAACTAGGAGATCATACGTCTCTTTTGATGACGTTATGGGCACTGTTGTCTGCAAAAGCACAGACTTCATTCTGCTTAAAGTATCAATTCGTATAGAAGAGACGTTCAAACGAGGCCATATGGGAGTCTCAGTGTCTCCAGGGCCGTTTGGAAACAATGCTTGCATACAGCATTTGACCATGGAAGTTACGCTTACGAGATATGCTTTCCCTGGCAAAAGGCCACAACAGCTGTGATCCGTTTTTAGAATGTAACTCCCATTCGAGAGCTGCTTAAAGAAAGGCTCTATCTGTGTTGCAGGTGTGACATATTGGTGGCATGAATGGTTGTTAGAATTTCCTTCACAGGCTCCGGGTAAATTAATACCTTGGCACAAAAGTATACCACTTAGTGAATGTTTGCAGTTTTCACCACTAACAAAAAAACATTTTTGTTGCTGTCACTATAGCATGTGTGTGTGTATGGTAATTTCCATGTTGACTTAATCTATCCTTTACCCAATCGTTCATACTGAACAGTAGGTATGTATTCATGTCATTTTTTAAATCGGAAAGTTGTTATCGGAATTGTGATAATCCCGTGTATTATCCATTCAATGACAGGACTTTCTGACATCGTCAAAGGTAATCTCTCAAGTTTTTCGATGCTCAGGATTGTATAGTCTGCTCCTTTCTGTGCCAAGCTGATTTGTTTATCAGTAAGGTTAAAGATGGAAAACAATGACATTGTGTTGATTAAACGCCATAGCACATAGCCTGAACGAAGATTTTGCAGCGTCCAGCCTAATTGTACAATAGAACGCAATTGTGACTGGCCATGCTGTAACATTAGCAAGTCTTTGTCTATTATATCTATGGCAGATGATACAATACTGTCCAGTGAATATATTCTGGAGGACAGAGTCATTAACCCATTGTCCACTACAGAAAGTGATTTTTCCAAATTAATACGATCAATTTCTCGTATTTTTTCAGCTGTTTCAATTTGTGTGACTTTCCAAGCCTCGTTGTAAGTCGCATATATACTGGTCGCTATGAAACGTTTTTGACGCTGTTTGCGTGGTCCCAGAATGAAATTGCGCAAATCAGCACCATCTTTAAGTAAAGATACGTGTTGCTTAATTTCAGCCAGTGTGGATGATTCTAGCCATTCAAGGCACAGCTTCCCTACACTGTATGTTGTTACTATCCCTGGATGTTGTCTCTGGGAGTATCTAGGGTCTGGTCTGGTCATTAATAACCCCTGTGTTTTATTCAGGAATCTATCTTGACAGATATTCGTGTCAATAGGCCAGATTAACCACTTTTTCTAATCAGGATGTGTTCTGTTTAGATGTAAAATTTTAGATACGTCTATTTCAATATCTGTAGTTGCATTATCAGGAATTGGCTTTGGAATAGACGATTTGTTAAGGTCTTTAATCTTAGCTAGGCCAAGACAGGTTGTTTGGTGAATTGTGTCATTTAAGAACATTATTTGTTCTGGGATCATGCAGGCTCGAAATAATGCTTCTATGCCTTGTACCTGCCAATCTTTTGTACCCCAGATTGATTTTGTTTCAATGTTATTTCTCCAATAATCAAAACCAAATGTCATCATTTTTTCATAAAATGCTTTTGAATATATCAATTTAGTATTTGTCAGCATTGTTTTCAACCCTGCTTTATCTAACAGTTTATAATAAAACGTTTCTGCATCACTGGTGTTAAACCCTGAGAAGTACTGGAATTTCTCATAGAATGTTTTAGAACTGCTTTTAGGTGGAGTAGCACAATGTTCCCATTGGTTATATTTAAAAACATTTCTAGGTTGTGCAGATTTATGCAAGTAATGATCTCCATAATGTGAGAAGCAGTACATCTGTTCATAACTAGACGAACCTTGTAAATAATCATGATCTTTAAATCTTGCTGACAATACTAAATCAGACATCATATTATTAATACTTTCAAAATCCCAATCGTCAGAAAATGTACTTGGTTTTACAAAGTCACTTAAGGAAACCTTGAACTGATGAGGATACTTCAGGATTTTGACCAGACCATAGATTTCATAGTCAGTTTTGTCCCATACTACCCCCCCCCCCCCCGGGTATTGGAATGGCTGTGACATTTACTGTTGACAGTTCTCTTTTCTTCACGTGGGATGATCTGTGTGGTTTGAGGACTAAGTTGATGTTCTGACTTGCTGTGTCCATTGAATTGTAATAAACTTTCCTAAAATTAAAACTAAAATTAGGCATAGTAGGAGTATAAATACCCCTGAAATAATCCAATGCTCAATCAATGGTGCATCCAGATATACTTCTTTGATTTGATGAAAGAATTCTGTTGCTTTTTCTTTGAAAGTCTTTGTTTCTGGCATCACTTCAGGGTTGTTTTGATCCTCAGAAAAGTTATCGAAATTGATGAAGTAGCCAGAGGCAGTTCTGTCAATTGCTGGGATTGTTCTCTCAATTTGTCTTTCGGTAGCACATTCTGATGCCACATCATTGTAGACTGGTGTTTCATGACGAACTGTTTCAATCTGTGTTTCAAGAGGCACGAGTTCCATGGCATTATTGCGTAGTCCCTCTCTGTGCACTGCAGGTTTATCAAATGTGATTAGTCTTTCAGTTTGAACCTCTTGGATTGTTGCAAGTTTGGGTATTCTGTTGTTTCTCGGGAGTCCACTGGGCCTACTGTTGATTATAGGCCACATGCTTGTTGTTTTACCAGGTCGATTGATACAACTCTGTTCTCCTTTTTACCAGCAAGGGGCGGTAGTACTACTGATCTTGTTCCGTTGATTGCTAAGACAGGTACTGCTTTTCTGTAAGAAGGCCCAAATTCCTTCTTCACCGTTATTTTTTCTCTGACTAGATCCCCAATCTTTGGAATCCAGACAGGCCTTGCTGGGGCTGGTGGTGCCTCGTCAGTGGTAATTGGCTGTTGCTTTAACTATATGTCGCTTAAGGATTTTCTTGTTTCATTCAAGTCCTGTAAAACAGCCAAACAATCTTTGATGTCAAAGTCTGTATTCTTATCTTTTACCACTGATACCTGACTATCTAAGTCCTGAATGTACATTCTAGTTCCAAACAATATTTCGTATGGGCTGAAACCTTTTAGAGAATTTCTTGGCAAATTGTTAAGACTTAACTGGACACTTATTAAATGTTTGACCCACCCATCACCCGAACCTAATACCTTTGCTGTTATAGATTGCTTTATGTCCCGGTTTTTTCTTTCTACCACACTGTTCCCTTCGGGGTGTGACGGACAAGAGTATCGCAAGCCAACGCCCATGCTGGCCATGGCCTCCTTATAGGCTCGAGAGCTGAAAGCAGGACCCTGGTCTGAATGGAACATGGCAATTGCGTATGTGCCGATAAAGACTTGCAGATCTTTTATAACCGTTCTAGCGTCAGCCGAGCGCTGGGGCCACATCCATATGAATCTCGTACAGGAATCCACTGCGACCATGATATATTTATAGTTGCCGTCCCTTTGTAGGGGACCACAGTGGTCCAGGTAAACACATGCAAATGGTTTATCTGAGATGAGAAGGGGCGTCTGCGCTGGTCTTTTTACTGTTGATACTTTCATTCTTTGACATATTTCGCATTCTAATGCATACTTCTTAGTTTGTATTCTCATGCGAGGCCACCAATATCTCTGTTTTAATAGTGATATTGTTGCGGAAACGCCAGCATGTGCAGAAGCAAGCCCTTCGTGTGCCGCTTTGATTAGTCCTAACCTGTGTTCCATGTTTGGAATTACTCTATCCCCCACTCCAGGGATTCGAGCAAAAGGAACATTATTCGTATCTGTTAAATTTAAATACTTTTCTGGAAAGCCTCTTGGGAGGGTTTTCTTATCATCTTTTACTGACGCGCTGACAGCTTGTAGAATGTCGCTGTCTATTTTTGTTAGTGACCTAGTAATCGCAGCTACGGAAGCCGTTTGTACAGCTGCCTTCACGGCTTCATCAGCCAATGAATTCCCTGCAACGTGAACGCCATCATGTTGATGACTCAGAGTGTGTATCACGTGAGTCTTTTGTAGTTCTTTCTGTAAAAGAACTACTTGTTCCCAAAGCATTTTATGCTTGATTGTGCCACCTTTTGCATCTTTGAAACCATTTACCACCCAATTCTGCAAGTATTCATTATAAGATTGTACGCAATAATATGAATCGCACACTATTAGTGTGGGGAATTCGCGATCTGTATTTTCTAGCGCCATCTTAAATGCTATCTCCTAGAGATTGTGTTTTAGTGACCATTGGTCTAAATTTTCCTTTGTGCCAACGACCTTTAACAATTGCGCATGCAGCACTGTAAGCTTGTTTGCCCCCAACTGCGGGTTGTGCTGATCCGTCAGTATATATAATACTTCCGTATTCTTCTAGAGGCAGGATTTCAATTGGCAGAGGACATTCATATTCATATTGTAAAAATTCCTGTGTCTTTAAGTTAGGATCAAATTCGTAAACTACGTCTGTTGCAGCAAGAGAATTAACCCATTGGATCCATCTTGGATGTAAAGCTTTAGCATTGGGAATGCTTGCTTTAGTTACCGCTTCTAAAACCGGTATGGGTGTAACGATTATTATTCGTTTACCTTGTGCTAGGGCCCTTTCTTTTGCTACAGCAGTCTGAACCGCAGTTAGAATTTTCTCAGTTGAACTGAATTTTATTTCAGCCTTTGTGTACAAATGTGATTTGTAAGCAATTGGTACCTTTTCTTCCTCATTAGAGGTCAGGTACGTGAATCTGCATCTTCCTGGGTTGACTCGGATTACCAAATTTCATGTGTTGTCACGTGTATCTAATTTTCTTTTTGCTAACATGTCTGTTTGCAGTGATCTCAAAATTTCTGTGTGTTTTTGAGTCCAAGTGATTGGTTTAAAATCAGGTTTAATTAGTTCGTAGAGAGGTTTAACCCTCACCGCATAATTTAGAATGTAAGTTCTTCCGAAATTCATGAAACCTAGAATTGATTTTAAATTCTTCAGCGTTTTTGGTGCTTGGAGTACAGCGCACTTCTCTAAGAAGTTGTCCGCTAGGCTTTTTCCTTCACTTGACAATTCGTATCCCAAATATAATACTGTCAGATGGGCAATTCTTGACTTTTTAAAGTTGAATTTGTAACCCTCTGCTGCGAACCCAAGTATAATGGTGTTCACTCTTTTCAAGTGAGTCTCCAAGTCGTCGTCTGTGAGATAGATGTCATCGACATAAGATAATGCCTCATCATCATATATTTGTAGTAACTCTGTTACTCTGGCTGAGAATAGTCCTGGGCTGTTCTTGAATTCCTGTGGGAGCCTACAGAAATTTTTCTGTGACCCCATTACTGAGAAAGCGGTCAAGTATCTGCTTTCTGGTGCAATATTTTGACAAAATAAACCATTAGATATGTCTAATGTCGTTTTATATTTTTTCCTAACTATGTTATTCATTAGTGCAGTACTATGCAAATTTTGTACTGCAAATGTTTTGCAACATGCATTAAGGTGTCTGTAATCCAAAACTAGACGATATGAATTGTCTGGTTTGGAGACAGGAAACAAAGGATTGTTCATTTGAGAGGTGCATGTTTCAATCACCCCCTGGTATTCAAGTTGATCTAAAATCTCCCTGACTTGTTTTTAGCTTCTTGCTTAATGGGATACTGCCTTTGTGTAGTCGGTTGTCTTTTTAACTGGATTTTGTGAGGAGGAGAGTCCTCATCCCATCCTACATGATTTTTATATAATGCTGGTGCCTGGGCTACTGCCCATTTCCTTGCATATATATATATTTGGTGTGAATCGGAATGTGATTCGAGAAGGCAGGCATAATAATTTCTTCGCCATGAGGGCACTCCCTGACAAACTCTGGGGGCCCATCTTTTTCAGCAAACAGAATGTCATAGCCTTTTGAGAGTTTATCCCAAAATAGACCCCTTATTTTCCTAGTCTTATCACCCTCTATACGCAGTGTTATTTCGTATATAGTATGGGGCTCGCTAACTCTGGTGTTGGCAGTTTCTACTTGAATGTATTCATTCGTGTCCACTGTCTCCAGATGACTCATCAGGATCGTGCGAGCTATGGTGATTTCTGCTGCACTGTCTAGCATTGTCTGTGCCCACTCCCCGTTTTTCAACTGTGTCCTCAGTATTCTCGGCATGTTCGATTACTCTAATACTGGCTACCTTCTTTCTTGGAAATGAGATTTTTTACTCTTAGCAGGTTCCTTGTCTTTGGACTTGGTGTGCTCTCCTGGGTCTGACCGTCCTCTTCTTTCCGATTTCTGTGAAAAAGATCGAGAGGGACGTGTATCAATACTTTGATATCTATCAGGCTTCTTCAAATTATCCCTATTTCTAAGGTTATATCTTTTCTCAGAGGGCTCCTTCTGGGGAGACTGGTGTTCTCGAGCGGAGTTCTTTCCCTCCGTCGAGGAGACCTTCCTCTGGACTGGAAAACTTTTTCTTTGGGAGTGGATTGTTTATTTCCATCCCAGCTCTTTTTAGGAGTGTTTGAATTATTTTTAATAAATAATTTTTCAGGATTTTCGAGCAGTTGGGGCTTTACTGGTTTTCCACCCAAGCTGTCTCTACCTAGTTCTTCATAACATTTTTCTATAATTCTGGCAAGCTCAATTGGTTGATCTGTTATATCTGTTTCCTTCAACTTCTGGCGGATCGCCACAGATGCTGCTTCTCCTTTTATGTTGGCTAGTAATATAGCCGAGACCTGCTTGAAGTCTTTCAGTAATTTCATACCAAGAGTTAAGGCAGGTTCTGGACCGTATTCATTCTGAATCTGTTTTAGCACTTCTGGTATTACCGCCATTGACGGAACACCATGTGTTTTTGTGTAAATGGAAGCAAAGACTGTACCCCAAGTGTCACAGTCCTCCACGTGTGGTGCGACCCCCATTGGAAGGCAGATGGTCAGAATTCTGTGTTTCTCAATAGGGGTAGTATTCGGAAATACTGCCTCTATTTGAGTGATTTTCTGCGCTAACCAGAATGGAATTTGTTTGTTCCCGTTTTATGGGTGTTTTACCAAGACATGATTGTATGTTCTGTGGTGTAATTTTATTGGTGTTCCCCTTATGAGGGGTCAGCTGTGGAACATTGACAGCTGTTTGGACTGTAGCAGTCCGCATTACATATTGGACTAATTGTCTATGTATTTTAATAAATGTTTTTAGCTGTATTAACACCTCATCTCTTGACATTTTTGCAATGTCCGGATGTGGTGTGTAGCTGGCTAGAACCGGCCACGTTGCTCCTGGTCTACCTAGTGGACCGAGCCTGGTAATATGATCATTATGTTTTAGGGCGCCTTTAAACCAGAGCAGGTGCTCTTGGAATTTTAATGGGATTTCAATCTCCTCGAAAGGAGCGTACTCTTCCGGTGGATCCCCTATTTTGTAATAGTGGAACTCGTGTGTTGCGGCGTTTGCCGCTGGAAATTTTATCCAAGAATAGAATACCTCTGTCTGCCGATATTCGTGTGCCTCTATCACGAAGACGACTGTGCCACCTTGTGTGGTCAGTCCATTTTCTATAAGTTTTGACGTTATAGATTTTCTTATGTTGACCGGGATGATTATTGCACCCGGTTCAGTAACACCGTCGGGACCCTGCTCAGTCGCATTTACTGCGGGTGCAGCGGTTCCGTTTTCTCCTGGCATTGTATAAAATGCAGGTGTTTTGCAGAGCAGGTCTCCAAGGAGACAAAGATTAGGTGCACAATATTTTGGAACACTGTATCCTTCAACGTTGAATAAACCAGAGCTTTACATAGGAATCTCTTCCTACTACGTTCGGGCGGATTTTAACCTTTCACCCACTCCAGACGTCTATTGGAGTATTTACGGGAGAAAGGGGTCTGTGTGAAAAATGCACGACTGAGTTACTCTAACGTCTTGCGTTAGTTTTATCGCCTTACCAAACGTTGGGCGCCATGTAGTGTAGTTCCTATTTTCCCTATAGGCCCTGCGCATTGGAATAACATAAACAATAGTATGGACGTAGAAGTGCGGTCTTCCAGGTCTCTACTGACTATGCTAAACTTAATTGGGTTTGTTACCAACTAGCTCAGAGGTCACTGGAAACTTTCTTGACTGAATAGGAAGTGATCAGCTTCCTTGGTACAGACAAGAAGGGATTCAGTTTTCCAACAAACGCATAAACATGACAACTTTGCTCCTTAGAATAAGAGTCAATCTCTAGAGTCGTGTGAAACAATAGACAGTTATTTTACTCAGTCAGTTGTGCAGATTACTTTCACCAAGATGCAGAGAACAGAGAGATGGGCGTTTTCAATAAAAGGTATTATTTATTGAACAGTCTTTCTTCTCATGCAAGAGAAATGAATTGCCACAATTGCAAGACTAGTTATTATAAAAAGTGCCTACAGTAAAACGAGGATTGCGAAATAATACTGTAAAAGCATTGATATGGTTTCTTAGCCATACAATGGTTAAAATGAATAAAATATATACATTCATATATACATTTAACTAACGTACTCAACTGTTGCTTCTAACTACGCCTACCCCAGTGTACCTGACCTAAGCCTAATACTTGGGAGGGAGTAAGTAAGTAGCAGTTTTAGTTAAGTTGGTTTTGCCAAGGTTTGCTTCAAGAATTCTCTCTAAGGGTTTAGTCAACACCATACCTCTGAAATAGAATGTTGGAGGTCTTGTATCTCCTTCCAGGACTCGATATCCCAGTTACTCGCAAGAGTAGGCTGGAAACGCCGTAATGGGGTTTCTCGGCAGGAGAAAAGACAGCGTCTCTCTCAGTGCGTCGAGGAGGAGGAGGGGCAGCGTCCGTGGGCAGCTTGCATCTGCTTGGCTCTGCAGGGGACAGCTGATCTGCTCCTGTGTTCACCACACCATCGCTATCATCGATGTCGTTGAGGCAGCGTTTGCTTAAGGCAACGTTGGTAATATTTATACCTGAAAGGTGCCTGGTTTGACGTAAGTTTTTGGACATAAGACGTCAATAAAGATGTCACTAGGAAGTGATCGTCTCTCAGTGCTCATAGAGTTCTATTACTAATCAAAACATAGCAAGCGGGGTTTTCCGAGGTTGCTGAGTTTTATCTTGTTGAAGAACTCGGAGTGTAATCTAGGAATCTTAGATAGTGGCTTCTGCTGTGTCATTTCCTCTAATGAGCTGCAGAGGAAGAGATTCTGAAATGTGGCTCTGATTGTGTTAGGCCAGAGACGAGTTTCTGAAATATCGCTCTTGATCGTTTATGCCATTATAGGGGAATATATGGATTATAGACGTATAGGGGCATAAGGTCACAGTATTGATCGGGGTCCTAGATTAGAACGCGACAGGACAAGGGTGGCAGAGCGGCGCTAATTTTATTGGACCTCTCTGCCGCCTTTGATACGGTCCCTCATCAACTCCTCCTGGCCCGCCTCACCGCTATCGGCCTCACTGGGGCTGTGTGGTCATGGCTGGAGTCTTTTCTGGACTCCCATTCCCAGCAAGTCTTGATGCCCCCGTACTCCTCCTCAGCCAGGTTAGTTCAGACAGGGGTCCCACAGGGCTCAACATTGAGCCCACTTCTTTTCAACATTTATATGACCCCGCTGATCTACCTGGCCGAGGAGCTGGGTGCAAAAATTATGGCTTACGCCGACGACACCCAGCTCCTGTTTACCTGGGATAACTCGAAAGTAGAAATGCCTGCGGCACAAAAGTGCCTGGCGGCCGTATTTACCTGGCTGGCCCATGCCAAACTTAAATGTAATGAGGGAAAATCGGAGATCATACTATATGGCCAATTTCCAAACCAATTTACTGAATTAGTGTGGCCTCCTGATTTCCCCCGTCCCCTCTCTGAAGGTGGCCTAGCCAAGAATCTGGGCATCTGGTTCAATGAAGATTTAAGGTTCTCAGAGCATATTAAAAGACTGACGGGTGCTTGCTTTGGGACCCTTAAATCTCTGGGCAGATTCTTCCCTCTATTGCCCCAGCCGGCCAAAGAGACGGTCGCTAGAGCCCTCATATTGTCCCGCCTGGACTATGCTAACGCTCTTTATTTGGGCTCCCCCTCCTTTCTGTTAAACAAGTTGCAACTCATCCAGAATGCGGCCGCGAGACTTCTGCTAGGCATTCCCAGACGCATCAGCATAAGATCGCAAATGGCCACACTCCACTGGCTGCCGGTGGCCCAAAGAGTTCAATTTAAGGCTCTGGTTCTCACTCATAGAGCCTTACATGATATCGGCCCGCTTATCTCAGGAAGAGAGTGGCTTTTCATGTCCCCAGTCGATACCTCAGGTCGGCTTCCCAACGTCGGCTGGTAATTCCCCGCTTCTGGCGAACCAGGTTGGGCGGTTAATCGTTCTCGGTTAAAGCGGCTACCCTTTGGAATTCCCTTCCATTCACACTCAGGGATACCAGAGATCTTAGCTGCTTCAAAAAGCTCCTTAAAACTCACTTATTCAATCAAGCTTACTAAAAATGCCGTTTCTCTCGATTTCTTTGTGGTTCTGTTCCGCGCCAGGATACTCAAGAGTAGTTGCGCGCATAATAAATACCCATATAACCTAACATACTACACATTATTCAAAAACAGACACCTCATTAAGAACATAGTATAATGGAATCTTATATAGCAGTTTATACATAAGATACTGATTTCTAGCAGAATTCATGTGCTCATTCTGACACATATGTTCCCAGAAAGTAGTGCATTTCATGATCCACATTCAGACCCAGGTCAGTCGTACGTAATTTGAGAATCCATGAGGCTTCATTTCTCCATTGCCTCAACTCTCTTTTGCCTCCCCGGGGATGTCTTAATGTCTGTTCTATCCCATAAAATATAAAGTCTTTGTTCTTTCCTTGGGAAGGGCATTCTGAAATGTGTGTTGGGATTGGATATCAGAGGTCACCCTGTTTCACAGCCCTCATGTGTTCCCCAATACTTTCGCGTAATGTTCTAATTGTCCTCCCCGCATATTTTTGTTGCATCTACATTCAATTATGTACAGCACAAATTTTGTATTGCAGTTGATGCTGGTCACAATCTTGTATAGTCTGTTTTCTGGACCTCTGAAATCAATTTTCTTGTTGCTTGCCTGTTTACAGGCTGTACAATGACCACAACCATAAAACCCCACCATATGTGATGTAAGCCAATTCATGTCAGTTCTGGGTGTAGGGTAACTAGGACTCAACATATTTCTGAGACACATGCCTTTCCTATATGTTATTTCAGGTCTCCTATTGATTGATCCAATCAATAACATATCCTCTATCAGGATGTGCCAATGTCTGTTAAGACGTTTGGCAAGTACACTAGATAGATTATTGTAGTTAGTTACCAGCCTTATTTTGCTATCAATTGCCTTTTGGTTTGTCCAATCTTTCAAAGTTTCTTGTCTACTGATTTTCCTGATCCTTGGTCTAACTCTCTCTAGGATATGTCTGTCATAACCACTCTTTTTAATGGGTGCCATCATGGTTTCTGCACATTCTTCAAATTCAGGGTCGTAACTACTGTTACGTCTTGCTCTAATTAGCTCCCCATATGAGATTGCAATAATCTGGTGTGCGGGGTGCGAGCTAGATGCATGTAGGATTGAGTTACAAGAGGTAGTCTTGCGGAATAGCCGAACTATGAATCTGATTGTCAATTATGTTAAGTTCTGTATCTAGAAATGCAATTTTCTCTTTGCTGGATTCATAACTAAATCTGATATGAAAAACATTACAATTCAAATGTTTGAAAAACTCAACCAGTTTACCAGTGTCTCCTGTCCATACCATAAGGCAGTCATCTATATATATCGCTCCAAAAACAGGATGGAATCATTCCATTTCATGCAAATGGAACACCAGATCCACATCTCCTCAAGCCAACCCATAAACAGGTTGGCATATGAGGGAGAAAATCTGAAGCCCATGGCCACTCCCTGTATCTGCCGGTACCATTTGTCTTTGAATAAAAAGACGTTGTTGTCCAAAATTTGTTCTATCATATTGACCAACATCCCAGTATGTTCCCACATGCTTGTTGACCTTGTGCTGAGAATCTTTCTAATGGCTCTCAGTCCACAATCTTTCCTAATGCTTGTATACAAAGCTGTTACATCCAACGTCACTAAAATCATGTTATTATCCCTCGTGAGGTCAAACAAAAGTCCTAAAAAATGTTTTGTGTCTATTATAAAGCAAAAGGGATCAGCACCAGACGGCAAGTGGTGCTCGCCTGCCTGAACCCATTAAACACCAAACTAAACTGCAGATATGTGAAATTTCTCACAACGGCCGAGCAAAGAATGCCAAGACTGCCAAAATCGGGGGACAATATCTTAGACTCAAGCCAACAAGCAGACGGATAACAGTACGCAAGGACAAACACACTGCACATGTCCGTCTAGCACCAGAGGGTCACCCTTGCGGAAAGCAAAACGCTAGCGGAAAAAATAGCACATGCATGAGCCAGGACGGAAACAATCCAACACGGGGATCAGAACTGCTCACTGCTCAATGTAAAAAGTGTGTTTTGAGCAGCTGCATTGAGTTATCTTTGGTGCAAATAGTAATTAACTTCCAATTTTATGTTTTATTTTAATGGTTTTAAATAATGACGTCTTAAGCATTTTTTGTAACATGTATTGCAATGGTTTTAATTAACTATGCATAATAAATCTTTACCTTACCGTACCTATTATAAATGAAGGTAGATTGCTCACCATCGGTTTTAGAAAACTGTCCACATATTCAGATATTCTTTCAGTGAGACCCTCATTGCCCGAAATTATGGGCTTCCCTGGTGGGAAGGGGAGATTCTTGTGAATCTTAGGGAGCATGTAGATGCATGGGTATCTAAACATGTCTACTTTTACATAAAACTCTTCCTCATCCAGTATGCCCATCCCATGCCACTGTTTCAGATGTCGGTTAATGTGATCGGTTAGTTTCCAGATTGGATTTGCAGCAATGGGTTCCTAACATTCAGTGTCGCTCAATTGTGATAGTATTTGATTTTCATAGTCTAGGCTGGACATAATGACAATGTTTCTCCCCTTATCAGCCTCTTTGAAAGTTATATTGTCGGCCCTCCTCAAGTTTCTCAAAGCTTGTCTCTCCCCATATGTTAAGTTGTCAGTAACATGAAGGGGTTACTGTTTTGTATGGTTACATTTGTCAAGATCTGCAAGCACTGACTTGTGGAATATGTCAATGTTGTTCCCTGTGTGTAGAGTGGGTGTCCATTTTGATTTTTCCTTGAGGCAGCTTGCAATTGGTACATCACTCATCACATTCAGGTCCCTCATAATAATATCAGCAGTAACCACTTCATCTTCACAATCAGTCAGTGACATTAACAGTCTAGTATCCATTATCTCCTGATAATTTCACTCAGTTGATACCTTTGATACTGTTTGTTAGTTTCTTTATTCACTTCATTATACATCATGAAATGTTTCTTAATTTTCATTCGTCTCACAAATTTGTAAAGATCAATCTTTAATTCAAATATGTTACCATTAATTCTGGGACAAAAGCTAAGGGCCAGATGTAGGTGGCTAAATACCAGTCGGTAACGCCGAAATGTAGGTAAGGAATCGGTAAATAAGGAATCGGTAAATATCGATTCCTTAATACCGATTCCGTATTGCTCTTGCATTTAAGGAATCGGTCATAAAGTTTCCTTTAGGAAGCACATTAAAGAGTGCATTTGAGCCTTAAGAAATGGTTAATTACTACCAGTGGCGGCTGGTGACATTTGAAAGTGGTGGGGCGTACATTTTATGTAACTGTGCACTGTGGCAAGCCTTCATAATAACCATCTACATTAATAAAGAAGAGGCACAAACTAACATATGCCTAACAAACACCTTCGCAAATCCAAGCCGCGTCTAAGTCCAAGCAGTAACCGACCCCCTCAAGAAGTGCTCTGTGACGTGTCTGCCACGCAACGCGACCCGCATCAAACAATCAGTCGCATGAGCCCAGCAGCTCTCACACGACTAGTCAGCCGAACAAGTTGCAAACCGAAATCTATTCAAACCGTCCATTCGACTAATTAACCACCGAAAACAGAAACACCCACACGACCGACCACTGGTCTGGATGAAGCTGCCGCCATCCCCTCGATCTGCGCGTTCTCTGGCGTTCAAATGCAGTCACTTGTTAGAGGTGTGGGTAAAGGTGCGTGCGTGTAAAAGCCTTCACGTTCCATTCACCAAGCAATTCCTTAGACACACAGATTCTGTTCTTTCAAACATTAGAGGTAGATTTTGCCCATGACACTGATCTGCATTTAATAGCTGCTTGTTCGCAGATCAAGGCCTCTTAAGCAGTTTACAACTCCACGGACCTCAAATATCAACCACAGACGGCAAAGTACGACCTCTTTCTCAGGGATGTTTAGAAAGGGATTGTGCGGCGTTATTAATGTCACTCGGCCTGTTTGCCATAAATCCCAGCCCCACGATGAAAGCTCCACTTATATTTCTCTAGGAACCGAAATCAGGGAGAAGGTACCCGGCTCGACTATAAATAACTTTCCTTGAATTATTATGTATTTTTCACATATGCTGCGTTATCCTTGCGTCAGAGTTCAGATAATGGGTAATTAAAAAAATATAATCTGTGCAATAACATGTGACATTGCCAACATCTGGGCGACACACATAATGAATGGGAAAGGCAGCCCAAGAAGGAGAAAGTGCATCTGAAAACAATGAAACAATGTTCTGTGTGTAAATGCAATTGTGATTTCGATCCATATCTGCTAGGCCGAACTACTGGTTCACATGGATTGTGGGTAGCCGAGGTGACACGCCACGCACCCCTACCTTACACCCCTATCCTTGTGACTGGGCGATATCTGTAAGCAACTATTCCAAAGAAAAGCTGATCTTTTTTATGCCCATTCAGTTTTCTGGCCCCTTACTGCGATGTCTCAAAGTGATTCTGGTTGTGACTGAATTGAAAGGGGCGTGTATGCTATCCCACGTACGCCATCACCCCAAAAATGTTAAGAAATTACTTTGATCACCATCAAAATATGTCGGATTCAACAGTGCAACCTAGGGGTGAACGATTCTATCAAACTCGTGAAATTATTGACCCTGTCTGTCCTCGAAAATCTCTTTCCCATTGAAGAAAATTGTAGCTTTTAAGCAAAAAAATCTGAACTGCTGTTCAGTTCTGAATCCTATCGCACAGGGCTCTGATAAGAAGCTCCTTCGAACCATGCAAATATTGTGCCCTTTGAATCAGTGCGCTGGGAAGATTTTGTTGAAGCCGGGCCTTTTGTGGCTATTGCTATGAAGTGTGCATTTCATTCAATGTAACAGAGAAAAACAATTTTTAAGCTAATAGTAAGCTTTCCATCAGTAGCAGAGGAATTGTATGGGATGATGATGCTAGCTGTCTTTGAAGGCACTCAAGTAGATATTAGTATTCTCCTCACGCGCCACCCTGCAGCTCGCCACGCGGGAAAGAATTTAAAAAATGATGAATTCACACGTGTCACCTGAGGCACTTTCAAACCTGGAGATCTGCGCGAAGCTCCGCATAATGCTCTGCTGCAATATCACTCGCTGTTTTAAAGTCTACTCGAGTTTTATTCTTCGCTGCCCATAACGATAAAATGCACCGTGCGCGCCTTGTTGCAAAGTGTGCCATCCGCACTTAATCAGAACTAGAATTAAAAGCAAATGCAATTACATGCTGTACCGGGAATTTAAGAAAGAAAACTTACCTGACCGCCGGTCAGCGTCGCATCTTCTGGGACCTTGGCGCCTTCAACTGCTGGAGCGGAAACCCCGACCTCCGTCCTCAACCAATCCTGGGGCTGCTCCGCGCCAGGATTGACACAGGGCATGGCTGCTTTCTGCCCGCCTGCACATTAGGAGAGCGAGGTTTCGCTCTTCTAATGGGCATGCGTCAGCCGAGCAGGCACAAGTACGCATGCGTGGGGAAGGGTGAAAAATGTGCCTCCGTCCCCACATATGCGTACCTGTGTGTTGCTGCCTGCCCCCAGACAATGCCTTATGCCTGTCAGTCAACATGACACAGGACCGCCCACCCCCTTCAGACTCTGAAGGGGGTGGGCGGTCTGCATCATGCTGACTGACAGGCACTGTCCCTCGGCGTCTTTGAACTGAAATAAACTGAGAGTTTACTTCAGTTCAGAGCAGTACGTCAAGGGTGCGGGCGGGGGGGCAACGCCCCAACGCCCCCAATGGACGCACCGCCACTGATTACTACCAACTTCAAGTTGGTGTTAATTACTGATTTCCCTTAAAGAAGCACTTTTTAGCATTTTCTAAAGTGCCATGTGGCACACATCCATGCCCTTGGGGCATGTATGTGCACCACATGTGAACACATGCTCATTTCAGGGGTACAACAGGTTGTCCTTTTTGGACACCCTGGCACCCTTGAAATACCTTGTAAGAAGAGAGAGGAACCCCTTGAGTTAGTCAAGGGAAGTGGGGTGTTGGACCCAGAAATAAGACTAGTTCCCTTGAGACATATACAGGATAAGCTAAAACTTAGCTTTAAAGCAACTAACGATAAAATCATGAACTACTACAATTCTAAACATAAAGTACACATCAATTTATTAAAGTAACAGAAATAAAAACAGTTTACATTTATACATCATACAATTGCTAAAACACAATTAAAATGTCAACTAATAATACAATCTATTGTGACCTGCACAATGCAACAGACAGACAAAAATTTGTTGTAAAACGTAAAGAATTGTAAAATACAAGTGGTACATTCAATACTACAATTTCATCACTCCCTAGTTTTATGGCCACAAATTTTTATATCAACAGGGTAGGAGAGGACTTGAATTGTACAGGAGTTTGGCGTCGACGCGTTTCGGTGGTTCTGAAGCGAATATGTTCCACCTTTATCAAGACTAAAGTTCGATGTCTGTCTTGTTTCAGGGTCTGTACAATTCCCCGGTGTGTTTCTGTGCGATGTGATTAGCTGATGGGTCTGTTCTCTACCACGTTTTTAAGAAGTAAAATAGGATAGATTCCTGTATAATCTCTTCAGAATGTTGAATGATGTCACTTTATAGATTACGACAGTGTACAAATTACAATGGTTCCTGAAGGAGATCAATCAATATTGAGGGAGAAAATCTGAATTGTGGCCATAAAACTAGGGAGTGATGAAATTGTAGTATTGAATGTACCACTTGTATTTTACAATTCTTTACGTTTTACAACAAATTTTTGTCTGTCTGTTGCATTGTGCAGGTCACAATAGATTGTATTATTAGTTGAAATTTTAATTGTTTTTTAGCAATTGTATGATGTATAAATGTAAACTGTTTTTATTTCTGTTACTTTAATAAATTGATGTGTACTTTATGTTTAGAATTGTAGTAGTTCATGATTTTATCGTTAGTTGCTTTAAAGCTAAGTTTTAGCTTATCCTGTATATGTCTCAAGGGAACTAGTCTTATTTCTGGACCCTTGAAATACCTCCCGGTATTACCGATTCAGTAATACCGAATGGCTAATACTTAATGTCTTCACATTCCTTCCTATGGGCCTCCAAGCCCATAGAAATGAATGGGTAGGTATTCCTTATTACCGAATCTCAATTACCGATTAGGTAATAAGGAATATTAAAGATTCTGTATTTTTTACTGAATCTTTACCTACATAGGAAATACTGATTTCTTAATAGCGAATCGGTAAAATTTGCTATTAAGAAATCGGTATTTCTGATTTACCTACATCTGGCCCTTATCTTTTTTTCCAGAAGAGAAAGATCATCATCAGACAGGCTTTTTGTTGACAGATTTACTATACTAACATCATCTATTTTTTCTGGTTCCATGGCCTTGTTCTCATTCCAGGTCTTTCTTCCCCTGCTGCCCCCTCTTTTCCCCCTTCTTGTCTTGGGCCTGGTGTGGTACGCCTGTTTTGTTCCCTGTTGCCTCTCTTGAGCCTTTGGACCTCCCTTAAAAACGTTTTTCACTACTGGCTCGGTCTATTGAGCTATCTCCTTGCTCATATTCCCCTCTACTGTAACTGGTGTATCGATGGATGTGGAACTTGAGCTAACAGATGCTCCTTCCTTGGCTTTATTCTGATCATCTATTGCTGCTACATAATCATATTTTTTTGCCAATGTAAAGATTCTACCATTTAGGTAGTCAAATTCATCCCTCCTTAGCATTTGTGTCTTTCTTACTTTAATCTCAGATAGATGGCGCTTCATTACATCATTTAAGATACAATAGTTTTTTCGGTTGCTCATGAAAGATTTAGTGCTTTGATTTCCAGCTCTAGACTGAGCCTCTGTCTCCTTCTGGAGTCTTGCTGTCTTCCTATCACAATTTTCTATAAGTATCCCCATGAGGTTGTTGGAATTATTGGTGAGTTCCTGTTCCCACTCAACCAGTAAATCTGTGTCTAGGTCATCATAGGTTGGTATAATTTACGTAATCTTTCTAAACGTATGAATTTATCCCTTAGACCCTCTTGTCTATTGGTATTTCTACCTAGGAATATGGATGTCGATGCCATATTGCAAGTCATATTATTGAATAAATCATCAGCCTCTTTATTCCTGTTGCTTCTCTCATCAATAAACGTAGTCAGGGTGTACCCTGGCTGCCCCCTATTTGGTCAGTAAAATACAAAAAGGAATGGTGGTATAATTGATAGGGAATGGGCGCCTAAAAGAGTAATCCCACTTAATATTATAATTGTTTCTACAATTGTTACAGTGCTGTAAGGTAGAGAGAACCACCAGCCTCTCTAGACAAAGTGGTCTGAGCAACAAACAAGGTAATTTCTGATCCCCAGCACACGTAATATATAAATGACATAAGTTGCTTTTGTTAATCACATAACATTTTCAAAAATAATCAATGCAAGTTATTCATTTGCCCTTTTATTCTTTCTCTGAGCTTTTCTTTGTGAATAGATTCCAAGCCAACATGTGTTTCGTCACCTCAGTATGGTTCTACATGTAACTTTTTCAAGGCTAGGTAAAGACATAATACACAGTCACTGTGTTGGTACATGCATATAAGTGCAGCCATGTTTTGCAAATCAAACAAAAGTGAGGTCACACCGAAAAGGTCTGAGGATGCTCCATTCCTGGACATCTAATAAAGAAACCCTTGTGATAGGATAAGTGCTTGAATATAATTCTATTTGTATATTAGCTAATCATCAGTTATGCACCAATGTGTCACAACGCGACAGAAGACAGAACCAAATCTACTCGTGAAAAGCAAGTCACACATAAGTGAGATACGGAAATCAACCGACCTTAAATATTCACTGGTACAACGTCAGCGAGCATGTGGGACCATACTGAGATGCTGGTCAATATGATAGAACTAATTTTGGACAACATTGTCTTTTTATTGAAACACAAGTGGTACCATTTTAATATTGTTTTATGTTATTCCCTTGGGCCAGCCCCCGGGACTCTGATGAGTTTTGGGGGTGGATACAGGGGTGGCACTGCTGGTCATGGAGTGCTGGGCATTCCCTTCACTGCGGATGAGGGTTTGGCCGGCTGTCTCAAGCTGGCCAAATCATCATGCACAGTGAAGCTCTCACCAGCCCCAGCTGTGTTGTTTGGGATGGAGAGAACAGGTACTGGCTCCCAGTCTACCTGGGAGCTCAAATTACCAGCGCTCAGACCAATCCTGAAACTGCTCTCATGCGAGAGAAGCTACAGGATAGGCTGCAGTGTAGACTGGGAGCCTGTGCACAGGGCCAGAAGCAGGAAGAGAGTGATACAGCGAGGGAGGGCAGCGGCACTAAGGTAAGTTTATTTTATTTATTATTTTTTTTATTTTTGTTCCCGAACCATCCCCGCCTCCCTCCGCCCTCCTCCGCATTTCCGTCCTCCGGCACGCCCCGACTTTGGCAGGGGATGGGCCACTACTGCCAACGTTTTTTGAGCAATGAGCAAGGTTTGTGTAACAGTCCAAATGGTGAGCAACATCTCAATTATAACAGTACATATATGCTTTGAAATGTTATGAAAGGACGGAAACATTATTTTGTATGGCAATAATCTATTATGCATAAATAATGCACTTACATTTGCAGTATTCAACAGTATTTGGGGCTAGGAAAAAAGGCTACTACATTGTACATTTAAAGCTTAAAATTATACTATGTTTATGACCACAATTCCATTGGATCTAAAGGGCAATTTACCAAATGTGTGGGTTCTTCTAAAGAAATAGTTTAACCACAGAGGCAAATTGTAAATAACATTGTGACAGGGAACCTGGTGTTCGATCTGGTTGTCATAAGAGATATCAGATGCACTAGCCTGTTTTCCAAATTCGGCAGAAGCGACGCACTGCTGTACTGACTGCCTATGCCCAACTGCGTTCTCTAGGAAGAGGCTAAGTGGAATAACACTCGCCCCAAGAGAACACCAAGATGTTAGCGGGGAAACAAGGAATATGTGATTTGTGCTGAAGTCCTGACTAATCAGCTCTAACTGCCACTCAGCCCCTGGGTCTGTCTGTTCCATGTTACTCTTTCAGCAGTTTTTAGAAAAAGAATGATATGATGACTATCAAGCTTGCACACAAACTCTTCAATTCATACATTAACCTTTTTTGTCTTTGTGATTACTATTACACTCTTTACTTAAAAGTAAGTCAAATGGGTTCTGTATGTCCCAGAGTTCAATCTTTTGCTCATATGAATCGGTTTACTTATTCCAAATTGTTGCACAATCACTGTTCATTAATTGCTCTACGGTGGGTTCAAATCCTGGTTCCTGTCACCCAGCCTCAAATTTGAATCTTTACTGATAACTGAGCTATTAAAAATGCTTGCGCAATGTGCAAACATCATGTGCATGCACACACTCAAACAAAACAGTTTTCACTAATCTGTTCTCTTTTTCTCTTGACAGGGTCTGCCGAATCTTCATCCAAACTGAAAGTGTTGTGGCAGGAAACAGAACAGAACTGGTCATTGAGGAGTCTCTGGAGTCATTATGTGTTTCAGGTGAGTCTCGAGGAGAGATGATATGTGGCATCTCTTGTCAAGAAGATTCTGATTGCCAATCAAGGGCGTGGTACTGGGCGTGGCCTTTTATTCTCTGGTTTCCATGTTGGCCACCGGGATTCCACATCTCGCATGACCTGAAAAGAATGTTCTAGAATGTTCTGAGCAGGCTGTGTCAGCATGCTGTACCAAGTCTGTATGTGCCACTTGTGACTGGAGTGTATGAATAACTGAGCTTCCCTCAAATAACTGTTTGCAGAGTCTCATTAAGGGCCCACTTGAATGATTTCTTGTGCTCTACCAAATAGAATTCTTACAATGTTTAATTTTCTCAGAGTACCGTTGCCTTCACCATTGCCCAGCTGATGGGAGTACATATGTTCCCAATAAACATCGATGAGAGAATAACCACTTGTTTAGTAGAGGTCATGACACCTGGTCAATGCTAAAATAATTTATAGACTACTCTGCAAGGTAGTTGGCTGCTCTCCCATATAGATTGTTTGGATATTTGTGACAAATGGTACATTTTGACCCACATTAGGCCATTAACAGTGGGTCAAAAATGTAAGATTTAAAAACAATTCAAAAAGAATCTTGGGCAGTGCTTAATTTGGAAACAAATATGAGCTGGGCCCTCGTCAGGAGGCTACTGCAGTTTGCACCACACATTGCCACTGTACTTACACAACTACTAACCATCACACTGCTACAAGTGTGACAACTTAGGCTGTTCGAGGCTGACAAATCTTTAAGAATGACTTGGGTGACAGGTATTTGTTGTTTTAAATGTATATTGAATTAAAATACAACAGTTTTTTTGCTCAACTTTAAATTACAAAAAAACAGGAACACTATGTGACAGGTGTCATAAATGCAGGTTCCAGCAATTAAGTGCTGTGCTGGCCCAATGTTATGGGTGCTGACTGTTTGGTCGGCCCCAGGAACGACCAAACCAGTCATAGCACTATCCGTTTTCTTCATGTACATGTACAGTGAAAAAAACTGGACTGGATAACCACACGGGCTCCGTGCAACATGGCATGTTTGCTAAATCACTGGCACTTAGAGGTTAGTCGTGAACTGTTGAAACTCTTCGTTGAGTTCCGCTTCCTGCACGTTGAGCTGCACGGAGGCCCTGTGGTTATCCGGTACAGGTTTTTTTGCCGTAACTGTATGGTTTCTTGCTTGGAGACTCCCCTGACGATGGGCTATTGTTTAAAGTGTGAAATACATTGGGATTAACATCTATTTGCGCAAGAAAGTTGAGATCTTTTTTTCTGCTTAATAAATGCATAGATCAGCTACCAGCGGAGTCTGGTTTCTACTTGTTGAAGAATGAACTCTTGTGAAGATGGACATGTACAATAATGCAATACTCAGTCTACTCTATTTCGTATGTTGTATACATTGTTGATTGTAATTTGTTTACACTCCCTGAGTGTTTTTTGTAGTGCATCCGATGTCTAGGACATACTCCCAGATTTTGTTTTCTCACTATGAATTAGGAGGTTCGGCGCAGACCCTCTTCTGAGTGTGCACACAGTACCATTTTATTTTTTGGTTCACAATGTTTACTTATAATTCTTCAGAAATACGAGTTCATTAGGCTGTTTTCATTTTTCCCAACTTTCTAAAAGTGGCATTTACAGAATTGTGATTGAAAATCAAACTTTACCATTAAGAGGACTTTTCATTACAATTCTTTAAACACCAAATTTGATCTGTCTACCTCCTCACAATTAGAAGTAACAGCAATATTATCCTATAGGAGAAGTAGGCCATGCAGTAGTTGAAAATAGGGTTTTCACTACTAGGAAATTTTAAATTGTAAAGCACATGTACTCATTTTTAAATACACTGCACCCTGCCCTGGGGGCTACTAAGGGCCTATCCGAGGGGTGACATATGTATTAAAAAGGAAGGTTTGGGCCTGCAAAAGCTGTGTTTTGTCAGTTTGAAATGGCAGTTTAAAACTGCACACACAGACTGAAATGGCAGGCCTGAGGCATATTTCAAGGGGTACTTAAGTGGGTGGCACAATCAGTGCTGCAGGCCCACTAGTAGCATTTAATTTACAGACCTGCGTACATGTGTAATACTTTACTTGGGACTTAAAGTAAATTAAATGTGTTAATTAGATGTAAACCACTTCTACCACATTGTAAGGAGAGAGCACTGGTTAGCCGTGGTAAATAGAGCAGAGTCCTAAAAACAGCAGAAACATAGTCAACAAAACAGGAGGTTTGAAGGCAAACAGTTAAGGGAGAACCACTCCAAGGATGCCAGGTCTAACACATACTATATCGAGGAGCATGCATATGTGACAGAGTTCTGTTTAGCAGACTTCAACCCACAGAAGAGGCCAACATTTTAGTGGTGGAAAATGAAATAAACAGGTAATAATCAATGTACCTGGAGTCTCAGACTGCTTCAAGTAGCAGTTTCCATTATGCTCCAATTACCACTCCCAGCTATCACTTTACATGGTTCCATAATTCTGCTATTACTTCACTTCATCACCTTTCATGGTGTCATATGCATACATAAGCAAACACCTACCTGGAAGTTGCCGCCACCGCCAGGAGTCATTCTGAGGCAGCGAGGAAGCCCTGCAGCACGCCGCCACCGCCAAGAGTCAAAATCCAGCTGACTCCACGCGCCGCCGCTCCGGGACTACAATTCCCGGCAGCCTACGCGGCGGCGCGCGTTTCTGACGACGCGAGGGCGCCAGGAGGCGCACTTAAGCGCCGCAGCTACCGGCGGAGCGGGGGAGACAAGCAAACACCTACCTGGAAGTTGCCGCCACCGCCAGGAGTCATTCTGAGGCAGCGAGGAAGCCCTGCAGCACGCCGCCACCGCCAAGAGTCAAAATCCAGCTGACTCCACGCGCCGCCGCTCCGGGACTACAATTCCCGGCAGCCTACGCGGCGGCGCGCGCTTCTGACGACGCGAGGGCGCCAGGAGGCGCACTTAAGCGCCGCAGCTACCGGCGGAGCGGGGGAGACAAGCAAACACCTACCTGGAAGTTGCCGCCACCGCCAGGAGTCATTCTGAGGCAGCGAGGAAGCCCTGCAGCACGCCGCCACCGCCAAGAGTCAAAATCCAGCTGACTCCACGCGCCGCCGCTCCGGGACTACAATTCCCGGCAGCCTACGCGGCGGCGCGCGTTTCTGACGACGCGAGGGCGCCAGGAGGCGCACTTAAGCGCCGCAGCTACCGGCGGAGCGGGGGAGACAAGCAAACACCTACCTGGAAGTTGCCGCCACCGCCAGGAGTCAATCTGAGGCAGCGAGGAAGCCCTGCAGCACGCCGCCACCGCCAAGAGTCAAAATCCAGCTGACTCCACGCCGCCGCGTAGGCTGCCGGGAATTGTAGTCCCGGAGCGGCGGCGCGCGTTTCTGACGACGCGAGGGCGCCAGGAGGCGCACTTAAGCGCCGCAGCTACCCGCTTCGCGGGACGCGAGCGGGACGCCCGGGGCGAAGCCCGGGCAAAGGGCGGGCCCTCTACGGCCCTCATCGGCACGAAGAGGCAGGAGCAGGGCCAAGAACGCTGTCCAATCTTATCTAAGTAAGTGCTGTCACCCTTTTACTCCTGTATACGTCTGGATCTTCACATCGTCTGTCACCCCAAGGACTACCCTTGCTGATACCAATATGTCTAAAGCCAAAGCATCCTCTGCACCAATTAACACAATAGAAAACTACATGGTACAGAAAGTTGCCAAAATCAACCAGGATAGGAGGTCTTCTTTGGGTCTTAGCTATTCTCCAGACATGCTTATTGGTAACACACCTCCACCAGTCTCAGTTCTTGATATTAGTAATGAGGTCTTTCAAACTCCTGATACTAACTCACTGACCCAACTACTAGTTGAAATTAATGAAGTAGCCCCTGAGTGCACTAATGACGCTGAAAGTCACACCCTAGAGGAGGAAGCCCCAACACCGGTGCCAGCCCCTAGAGTAACGAAGAACAAGGGTAAAAATATACCTAAAAGGGGCGGACTTAGATCAGGTAAAAAGTGTCTTGAGGCCTCCTCAGAGGATAAACATGGGGACGATAGTGGGAATAATGGGGGAGGTGGAATCCATCTAGACGAAGATCAATTCAAAAAGTTACTGAATGCCATAGATAACAAAATTAAAACGATTACCAAACCACTTTTAAGCAAAATTGATTCGCTCACAGCAGAGGTCACTAGATTGGGATCGCTTCTGCAAAAAACTATAACAGAAACACCTAGGCCTGCCCAAACTAATTTGACAATGACAGTCCCTAAAAATACTAAAACCATAATCTGCCCAGATGGTGCCGCAAGCACTTCCCAAAACAACATGTACCAATCTGGTCAAGGGGGAGAAGGGATAGGAACTACAAGTCCAGCCCAGAGGGTTGAGGACTCAACAGGGCCTGCTACCAGATATACCAACGAGCTAGAGAACTTGGATAGGGGTCCTGTAGAATTAATAGTAGAAGCTTCCCCACTAATTCTGGTTCTAGCAAACGTCCCTCAATTAGAACCAGGACAAGAGGAGAATATCCCTTCATTGATAAACAAATCACTCCATTGGTTATCCAAGAATATGGCTTTTAAACTAGGAGGCAGGGATCAGTTGGCACAGGAAATTGTAAAAGCTAGAAGGGTCGAATGGATCGGAGGTGGCATTAAAAAGTTTAGGGGGGATTGCGTGGTGTTGCACCTCTCAGATCCCGAAGCCCTACCAAATATACTAGCTAACATATACCCCCCTCAGCGAAGATCTACAGAAATAGTGCCATTAACGCTGGATTTCTTTTATACAAAAAAGGGAAATGCCATAAATCCAACGTTGTTAAAAACTAAGTGGAACCCCGTTATAAGAAAAGCTAAATACCCGCCAAACAAAAGTAACTGGGGAATTACGTTAGAAAATAGGTTTTCCGCCATTTCAGGACTAAGCCAATGTGATTGACTGGATAATCAGAGGAGTACAGGGCAACCAAAGATTATAGAGGTTCATCATGGGAATCCTAGTCTTACTATGTTAGAAGAAACAGACCATAGGATACTTGACCCTAGAGGCTGTACCACTAAGCTAGTGGAGAACAGCTCATTAACTGCCCAATCAGATATTAAATTGATTGAAGTAAGGTCCCTATCTGGTGAGCCTTCCCCTAACCTGACTACTCCCTTAAATAAGACGAGTATGGAAAGAGGAAGTCCCATCAAGATCATCTCTTGGAATATTGCAGGTATCCAACAAAAAATTGAGACCCCGGAATGGTGTGACTTTATAGATTCTTATGACATTGTACTGTTACAAGAGACCTGGTCAGTGTCACCAGTATTTCGCTTGGGATTCTTAAACTTTTATGTGCCCGCGAAGAAGAATCCAAAGGGACGCCCTTCAGGGGGTTTAATCATTTGGATACGGCAAACTCTGCAATGTACTACTAAGCAGAATCCTATCTCCAACAGTGACCTACTTTCTATCCTGCTTACTTGCAACGATGGTTGCAAGCTGGCAATATATAACATCTATGCTAGGGGGACTCTAGGGGGTATACCCTCAGATATAGTAATAGATCTAGATGCGGACCTAGAGAAGTTATCTACCCAGTATAACATCTTAATAGGAGGAGACCTAAATACAACATTTGAACCTCTAGGTTGTGAGGATAATGATCTGACTTATGAAGAAGACACCAAATGGGGAATTCCTCAGTTAGACATTCCAGTGGTTAAAAAATGGTCACAAGTAGCTATTCAGGTGAAAAGCTTATGCCTATCCAGAGGATTGAGGGCAGTAAATGGCCGCACTCCTTCTGATGCTCAGGGTAGGCATACCTTTGATAACCTAAGATCAAGTAGTAGAATTGATTATATCCTGATAGACGTTAGAGTCTGGAACAAAGTGATCGACATGAAGGTCATATCCAGGTTGGAGAGTGATCACAACCCTCTGTCTTTAATATTTAACCTTGAACAAAAAATTATGACAGAAAATTTAGCTAGGAACTTTATGACCTCAGACGCTGTTTTATCAAACAACGTTCGTCATGTTAGATGGGCAACTTTAGTAGCCAATGCAGAGGATAGGCAGGTCCTTGAGGGGCTAGTTATTGATGAAGTTGCCAGACTGCAGGTTTTAATGAATGATGGAAATTTTAAAATGATAATTGAAGAGTCACAGCCAAAGTTCTTTGCCAACCTCCAGAAGTTATTCTTGAAAGCTGGTAAGAAGAAGAAGGGTAACGGACAACCTATAAAAAAGGGTTGGTATGACCAATCATGTAGAATAGCAAGGCATAACCTTAGTAATGCCCTTAGATCTAAAACGGGAGTTCTGAAAGCCAGGGACGAATACAGAAAAACCCAGGCAAAGGCAAAAAAGCAATGGGATGAGAATCTCTGGTTAGAACTGAAGAAGGCATGTGCTGACAAACATCAGAAAGAGTTTTGGGCCATATTAAAATGGGGTTCAGGGGGTGTAGCGGAATGCCCAAAAAATCACGTCCCGAAAGAGTCTTGGGTTGACTTCTTCAAACCCCAATACGCTGACAATGTAGGCCCCCAGGTAGTCCCCCCTCCTGATAGGGTCTTCTTTGCCAATGGACCATTCACACTAAAAGATGCACATGAGGCAATGGATGGAGTGACCAGAGGCAGGGCACCAGGCATTGATGGTATACCGGCTGACGTTTTCTTACTAGACAGAGATAGCTGGTGTAAATATTTCGTATGGCTTGGGAATGCTATCGCACAGGGGGCAAAGATTCCCACAACGTGGAAAGGAGCAGAAATTATTCCAGTTTATAAAAAAGGAGATAAGGCTCTAGCAAGCAACTACAGGCCAATCAGCCTCATCGACTGTGCCCAAAAATTGATGGGTAGGCTGGTTCAAAACAAGTTGCAAGCCTGGATAGTTGACAAGGACATTCTTTCGCCTTATCAAGCTGGATTTCGCCCTTTAACCAGCTCTGTTGACCAAGTGTTTCACTTTTTAACTTTATATTGGAAGAACGTCACCCTGCTAAATGGTCCCCTGTTCGCTGTTTTTGTTGACCTAAAGGCCGCATTTGATTTAGTTCCCCGTCAAAAACTTTGGGATGTCTTAAGGGATTTAGGAATAAGCCCGGAATTACTAACTTTGCTTGAAAGTCTCCACGAGAACAACTATGCCCGGATTAGGTGGGGAACCCAGGGGGAGGTCACGGAAACCTTTCCTGTGGAGAGAGGAGTAAGACAGGGCTGTGTCCTGGCCCCCACGCTATTCTCCCTCTATATAAATGGCATTGTGGATTTCCTGAAGCAAACTCCGACGGATGCCCCATTACTAGATGGAAAGCGAGTTCCAGTACTTATGTTTGCGGACGACACTCTGCTGGTCTCGCGGACCCCTAGTGGTCTACAAAAGACACTAAACGCCTTTGGTGAATTCTGCCGGATCCGAGGCCTAGAAATAAATACATCAAAGACAAAATTTATGAATCTGAATCCCTTTAAGAAATACAAGGGGAAAATGGTTCATAATGGGGCTTTTTTAGAAGAAGTTGACGCCTTTACCTATCTAGGCATCTCTCTGAATGCTAGCATGAATTGGAGATCTCATATGGACTTTGTAATGTTAAAATATAATCAGTTGGCAGGGGCAATAGCCAAGAAGTATAAAACTTCATTTACAAAACCAATACAGCCAACATTGGAGATCTACGGCATGAAAGTGCTGGGTGCATGTCTCTACGGGTCAGAACTTTGGGGCTTCACCAATTTGAATGCTTTATCAGTGGCAGAAAACAAATTCCTCCGAGGCTTAATCGGGGTCCCACAGAGTACCCCTTCCACTCCTCTCCTTTATGATCTGGGGAGGAAAAGGATTGTGGACATGATTAGACTTCGTCCCCTCCTATACTGGAGGCGTATAAAAACTACCCCGGAACTGAGCCATTATGCTGCTGCCTTATTGGATGTTGACAACTCTGATACCTTTCACAAAGTAGTTTGGTTAAAAGAGGTGAGGAAACTACTTCAAAAATTGCACCTTGGACACTTGTGGTCCGTAACTGACCCAGATGACTTTCCTTCCAAGAATACATTAAAAAAGCTATACTGGGAAATGATAAATAATGCCGCATTGGTCTCCAGCCAATCTCTCGCCTTGACATCCCAGTTTCTAGAGATAAAAACTTTCCCTATGTTTGAACTGTACTGGGATTTGATCTCCAAGCCTCTAGATAGGAAATTGTTTTTCCAGTTCAGAGCCGGCACCCTACCCCTAAACGCTTTTACTGTTAAATGGTCCCCTGATAACGTTAGCACATGCTTTTATTGTAAATCCCATGAAGAAGATATTTTGCACTTTTTATTCGTATGTCCATTATACACTGCCCCAAGGAACAGGTGGTTGAAACCGGCATGTAAAAACCTGGGCACAAGGAGATGTCTCGAGGCTTTTAGGGTCCTGAAATCAAATTGTGCCCCTCAACTTGCAATTGCAGTGGCCAAATTCCTGGGATGGGCTTGGATAATACGCACGCGCACTTTAAAACCCCCATGAACTACATGAACTTCCTTTGGTCTGTGATGAAACTTTTTAAAATGTGTAAATTTTAAAGGATTCTTATTCGCCAACAATGCACTATTGAATATTATTTAATATGTTTTTTACTATTAGATTAGTATTTATTATGTTTAGATAGGGATGAAAGCTTTTATGACAATGTTGTCGAATAAAGTATTTAAACTTGAAAACTTGAACTTGCATACTCTTTAATTCTATATTTTTCGAGTTATCACTCTTTGCCAATTCTTATAGTGCTGCAGCCAGCTCACTTTGCTGTTTCCATAAATCTGATAGGGAACATACTTTATAATGATCTTCTAAGCACAGCAATAGGTCCTTGCAGTACTCAGGCCGATTGGGCGATGGCTCAGCAGGTGCAGTTAATTCCCTGAGGTGAAACTTCCTGTAATGTTTATCCTAGTTTAACTACGACTGAGATGTATGCTCACAAAGGAGGCAAGACAGAGGCAGCGCTTCCGACCCAGAGCTCAAAGCAGGAAGGCAGGAGGAGCAGACATTTCATTTCTGTTTTTAGCCATCTTCCTCTGTCTTAACCTCTACAAAGATGGCCTGCATTTGAGCGGTCACTTGATGTCCCCTGCTCTTGACAGTAGTGGGGACTATCGTTAGGTAATCCGTTTTAATGCTACAAACACTGGGATCTTGAGACCTAAGAGCTTGTTCTAGACATTTCATGAGGAAACAAGTGTCAGGGTAGTAGCTGTAAGGAGAACAAATCAATGCAGCCTCTTCTGCATCATAATTAAGGAGAAGACATCATTGCTCTGTGCAGCATTGACAAAAGCAACAGTTGTAAGGATCACTTGGCATGCAAAGCATTTTGGTGTTCTAAGCAACATGTTGCTCGCCAGCTTCACATTGAGCACCACTGAATTGGGTAGACAATACTCCGCTCATTTTCAGAATCACACCATTCTGATCAGAAGAGATTCTCTGACCGGCTCAGTAATAGCTTCTTAAAGATGTATTAAGCAGCGACACAGACCTTCAGTAATCTGGCCGGTTAAGCCTCAAGAAAATACTTGATGCTGATTTCCAAATCTCCACTGGTGTCAAGAACGTTCTTGCCCTTGAAGTTACTCAAATAAATCTTTAGTTAGCTGCAATTCCTAGGAAGAGTGTGGGCCATAAAAGAGTACACCCTGTCCCCACCTGATGAGAAAGCTAGATTTAATTTGCCCTGCTTCCCTTTCTTTTGTCAAACATGCAGCAGCTCCTGAATGAAACAGGTAAATGACTGGTTGTGTCTCTGATAGCACTGCACTGGCTCTGCATACACAAGAGAGTGACATGTAAATCCCTTAGCTTGGTGACGTACTCAACTCAGAATCTTGACTTTCCCTTACTCAGGACGAATTCACACTGATTCATAATAGGTTACACTCTGCAGCTCTCTAGCTACTTTCTATCATGTAGGACCTGGCCTTGTGCCCTTTTCATAGTTGGGTTTAACAGTACTGGCATAAAAAAAATAAAAAGTATAACTGTCAAAGGTATGACTCGGCCACACTAGTTCACTTATTTTCCCTTCTTTCCCGAAAATCCATAACAAAATTGAGACACGTCTCATATTTCCTGACACTGGTTAAGGGAATGGAGGCTACCACTACAGGTTAAGTTTCAATAAATGTTTTTAACAAGAGCAAATCTGTATGTAAGGCAAGCATTTCATCACCCGAAACCCAATGGTATTCTCACCTTGAGGCGGTAATTTCCATGTATTTTGAACTCATTCATGGAGTCATCAGCATTTACGTTTAACGGCCAATGTTAAGCACAAGGTCGCTGCATTGTGCATGTGCTTTTGAGATGTGCTCACAAGTGGGCAGATATTTGCAGACAAATGCAGTATCTGTGAAGTTTGGTTGGTCTGTGCTTTCTGCATGTTATAATCCACCAGTCTTAAAATGACTGAAAGTGAAAATGGCACCCAGTGACCTTACATTTTAAGTAGTGGATCTTTATGTGTCTGACCACGATAAGATGTCTGTATGCAGGTAAATACGTTTTCTTGCCACCTACATATTTGTTAATGCTCCCCATATTTTATGATGTGGACTCACACAGACATTCCTCTCCTCTGCTGGCTTTGTCTCACTTTTTTTTCTTTATGTTGGTAAGTTAAAGTTCTGAATTTGTGGATGAGTTCCCACTTGTGGTGTGAAATAGTTTGTTTTGTGTAAATAAAATAATAAAGATATAACAAAGAAAAGGAAATGTGTGGCATCTCTGGATCTTTGCTTTTCCTGATGTCACACTCCCATGGTTACTGGTGATTATATTTTCAGTCAGTGTATCCCCGGTGATGGAATTGTGTATATTCAATTGACTGATGACTGTTACCTGGATTGGCTGGGACCTTGGAAGGGTTCTTCTCATTCTCCAATAAACCTGATTTTCCTCATTTCAAACTGCCTCCTGCCGGATCCTTTCAGCTGTTATAAGGATCGTACACAGGCGTAGTCGGCAGCCTAAAGGGAAAGAAGAGCTCAACAAGTCTCAACTCATCTATTTTGCAATTCAGCTTTTCAGCAGGTACTGTGACCTTTTATATTCTACACATCTAACGACTGGGAGCTATCGCCGCACTTACTCGACGCGGGCTCGTCTTTTGGGTGGTGTTAGAACAGTGACATTTCTGTCTTGGCATTCAGTACTCTGCGTTTAAAGACAAGAGCATCCAGGAACTTTTTTATGCGTAAGCTGTTACTACGCTGCATTTGTTTAACTAGATCTCTACTTCATATATCTTTCTAAGTCACTACAAGTCCTTACAGCATTATAACACTTTCCAGTGCACCGTCGAGGAAATTTACCGCAGCTTTGTGCGAATTATTGGAATCTTAAAGTGTGACCGCTATTCTGCAGCGTCGGTGGAAATGGGTGTTGCCATGTGCGATTGATGGTCGTTTTTAGGGCTCGGGCCAGCCGTACACTGCGCAGCAGTGTCGCGCAGCGAGTCCTTTTCCGAGGGGAATTGAAAATGGACCTGGAAATTCCACGCATTTGTGCGTGTTATTTCCCCATACTTACCTTATCTAAACATTAAAAAAACATGCTTTTACCATTCATGCATTTACAACGAATTTCGTTGTAAACGTATGCGTGGTAAAAGCATATAAAATGGAATGCCATGCGTTATAATGGCATTGCGGAGTCATGGTACTTTTGTAATGAAAGTATGCGGAGTGATGGTATGCAGAAAGAAAGTTGCAGAATAATGGGTGTTCACCCTCCCCCGGTAAGTACATTGGTGGCACGGCAGCCCACATCTCCAGCAACATACTCATATTTTTCCACCACCCATTTGAAAAACGCTCATTGATGGCCAGCACCGACATACACTTTTAGACTCACCTTCCGCAACAAGTTCTAGAATTACGAACTTTAGAGCTGGGGAGCTACGTTCGAATCTCGGCATCAGCTCAACATCCTGTGATTCCAGGCAAATCGCTTTGTCTCCCCGTGCCTACCACAAATGAATGTGTTCTTCTGTAATGTAAATTGTGCTCATGCCATGTTGTCGAGTTTGCGCTATATAATATTGCAAGGAAAATCAAAGTAGGGAAACTCGAGTTCACAAACTACTGAACGCGCACTCTTAAGTGCATCAGCAGTGCACTGTGACTCTGAGCGTTTCACAGGCCTGTCACAGATAAGAAATGCTATCAAAACAAAATCCTACAAAACAATATACTACTGGCCGGCAGCAATTCGTACCCGGAAAACGTCGGGACGGGCTGCTAGTGAAATAATAAAGATGTAACAAAGAAAAGGAAATGATATGGAACTTCCATTATGACTCTCAGAATGACTACCTTCTGTCCCCAAAAGATTTAGGGGTGAGTATTTGAGGCACAAATGTACCTGACAGTCATGGGTCACCAAAAACAATCACAGATCAGTAGTAGCTATATCCACCCTGGCGTAATTGCAAGAGTCGAATATCTGTAACATTAGAAGATTTCCCACCATTGTCAGTGCACTTTATAATTGTACACTTATATTGATTATGTGGACATAAATAAAAGTTGCCTGAAGTCTGATAACCCACTCCACTTATATGACGACCTGAGATTGATCTCAAGGACAAACAATAGTCAAGTATGCAATAATTGACAAGACCGAATCAAATCACAACTAACCCAAGGAACATCAATGGACTTCCCAGCAAGATTTCAGACCTGGACTTTAACACCTACCAACAATCATTTGACATCATCGCAGTGCAGGAAACCTGGCTGGCAGATCCATCTCACCACCAAGGCTTCTTGCGCTTTTTCACTTCACCATCAGAGGGGCAAAATACAGTCACCTACATGGCGGACTTGCCAGCTTTGTCTCAATCAAAAGCATTATCTCAGCTCACGCAGTAGGTCCGGCCTCCCCAGCAACCAACACAATTAAAATATCTGCGCCGTCTGCAACACCTAAAACAGGATATCCGATATCATACGAATTAAGGTTTCCATTCATTCCAAAAAGGAAAATCAAGGCTGTCCGGCAATTGGTAGATCACCTTGAGACATGCATAAGCGAAGGGGGATCAGCAGATATTATCCTCACTGGTGACTTAAATCTACATCTATTAGGCTCCTCATCAGCAGATGAAGTGTCTACCCAAACTTCACTCTAGGTCATACAAACGCAGGAAAAAAGCAGACTGGGACACTAAGGTAGAACAGGCTGACGCCTTTTGGAGGATCTCAAACACCTCAACCTTAGAGCAATCAATGGATGATATGCTGATGATAACCCCCCGGCAGCCACCCATTACTCCTCAACCACAAGCTTGACATTAGATTACACTTTTGTCTCCCTTTCCCATTTCAAGCAGGTTGTCTTGTTCCACTTAGGCGTTCAACGCAACAGTGACCATCGACCTCAAGAGTTCTCATTAGGAACAACTTCGCCCATGTTTGAGTGGTCACGGGCTGCCCCGGAAACAATTTTCACAATTTTCACAATCAATTATAGGAGGATCAGATTTGCTCAAGCATCAATTGGGAGTCTCTTGCAATCTGCTACACTTCTCCTTGAGACACGGTCTGGAATAGGTGAAATAGAGAGATGGGAGTGCTTTACCAACAATTTAGCAGAGTCCTTTGCTACCCGACTAAACCAAAGGTGCACCGAAACCACAACAGGATGGAGTGCATCCCAAAAGTTCAAAGAGCACAAATTAAGAACATCAAAGTCACGACCTACAACACATTAAGATCTCTGTGCCACAATACAACCGACAAAGCTTCTCATATTCTATTGCAACAGCAAAAAGTATAGTTTAAGAGACTGAAATGGGCAGCCAACAGACATAGAGAGGAGGAGATCTGGACAAACTTACATGCTGACAGCAACCAGAAAGACAGCACAAGATTCTGGGGAACAGTTAATAATCTCATCCGCCCGCCACATGAGGGAGTTTTATCCAACATCTCAGAAGAAGACTGGGCAATATATCTTGGGGGCCACCTCTACCAAGATCACATCACACAGACCACTGGATCAAAACCTACCATACACACAAGAGGGACCCCGCCAGCACTTCACAGTGAGAAGGGAGCATTACAGCACCTCTCCCAACAGAAGAAACACGGTGACTATACCACCTCCATAGCATAACATCCTGCCAATAAAAAGGAAAATTGGGAAAGTCAGGAAGGAGGGGTCCTGGGACCAAATGGAATCACCCTTGCAATTTTCAAACAGGATGTAGAACTCTGGTCCAAAACCCTCCAACCTCTTTTTACTGAGATAAGACAAATGCCCGGTGCCCACCTTTAAATACCCCTTCCTCCCTACCAAATTCCTAACCGTAGTTTTACGGCTGAGCTGGCCCAGCCCTATTATCTTCCTCCCATGGCCTGGTCCTATGTGCCCGGAATGCTTCTGTTGAAACCACTGACGCATGAGCAGTTCGTGGCAATATACTAATGGTACTTGCAGTTTTCATGCACCAGCACTGTTTTACAATGGCTGTGAGCATTTGGGCACATAAAGGCAGTGATGTGCTGCCCAAATGTGTTTTAAGTTAGTGCAGAGATGCGGGGCCACTTAAGAACGCAGTCCCGGATTTGCAATACATCGTGTGAACACACGGCCAGCACATTACTAACTGTGCATGCGTTCAGAATGACGCAAACATATTTTTAAAAGTACAGCTGTGATGCAAAAGGAACAAATGTGGCACTTGCGCAGCTTCCGGCAGACATGCACTGTCTTTGGGTCACACTTCCACAGGGTATACAGACATAATATCGACTCAAAAATATAGAATGGCACAAATATCGAAGTAAAAATATAGAATGGACAAAATATCGAATGGACAGAATATAGTGGTAAAAAATATTGTTTTGATGGGAAATAATTTAATATCGGTTTTTAAAATATAGAAAGTTAAAATATCGAAGTATATAATATAGTAATTAAGATATTTCGAATTTTTAATAATATCGATTTTTTTTAAAGTGTATTTCTTAATGTTATTTAATTTTTGTGAAACTGAATTCTGTAGTGGGTTGTGTGTTTATTGGGGAATAGGGTGGTAAGTAATTTAATTGTAATTAAATTAATCATTTTTATTCATTTATTGGTATTGATTTTTAATTTATTTTTAATTAATTGTTAATTGGCAAATAATTTGTATTTTTACCCCTACGCTATCCAACGCTTTCCCTACTGTTGCACCCTCTGGAGTGGAAATAGTAATTTTTACCCCTACGCTATCCAACGCTTTCCCTACTGTTGCACCCTCTGGAGTGGGAATAGTAATTTTTACCCCTACGCTATCCAACGCTTTCCCTACTGTCGTATCCTCTGGAGTGGGAATAGTAATTTTTATCCCTACGCTATCCAACGCTTTCCCTACTGTTGCACCCTCTGGAGTGGGAATAGTCATTTTACCCCTACGCTATCCAATGCTTTCCCTACTGTTGCACTCTCTGGAGTGAGAATAGTAATTTTTACCCCTACGCTATCCAACTGTTGCAGTTGCTGGAGTGGTAATAGTACATTTTAACCTCTTGCTATGCTACAGTATAAATGTTGTATATTTTTAAAATATATTATGTTAATATATATATGTGTTAAAAAATCAAGTTGTACTTTTATTATTTTTTTACTTAAATTCATTATTTAATAATTTTTAAGTTATTTAAGTATTTTTAAGTATGTTTTATTTAATGATAGTTATTATTTCATTAATTTTTAATTATTTTTAAGTTATTTTAATAAATTCGATATTTTTACTAAGTATATATATTTTTTCGATATTTTTGAATCAATATTTTTGTACTTACCTGTTTGTAGATAGGATTTCGATATTTTGTCTTTCTATATTTTTACTTCGATATTTTTTTGTCTATATTTTTGTATTCTATATTTTTTCAGTGATCCTTCCACAGCAATATAACGCTCTCCCATTATTTTTTTTTAATGCGACGTTACTGGTGGGTGATTCCCAGAGCTGCACTAGCCCTGTGTTTATGAGGTATGTTGAACAGGTTATGAGTGTCTCTGTTGTAATTGTAGCTATAAGTAGTAGTTGAAGGTTTCTGGTGATGCTTTCCTAATTTTGTTCCATTTAATGATGTATGTTCCTTGTCTAGCCAGGGTCCGTTTTTGTAGCCCAAACTCCAAACTAATCAGGGCTGGTAAGGTGTGGTTTGTCAAGCTGAAGATGATTCTGTATGCTCTTACAACTGTGCTATCCAGGATCTTGGAATCCCTGCCCTTCTGTAGTTTACTGCCGTAGGCTATCGTTGGTAAGAGCTTGGCTTGAGTGACTTGGACTAGGTAGAGTAGCAATGGGTTGTTCAGTATTAAGCTGAGTTTCCTTAGTGTGACTGCCAGAACAAGGCCCTTCCTTCTGATCAAATCTTTCAGGGCAACAAAATAGCCTCCCTTGTCTATGATCACGCCTAAGTATTTGTATTCCATCGCTGGTTCCATGCTTATTTTGCCCCAGTACCAGACCGGTGTCCTCTTGAGGTTTTTCCTGATTGTCATTGTCCTTGTTTTATCCAGATTGATATTTAGGCCGTTGGCTTCACAGAATTCCTGTGTGGTGGTGAGCAGGTGCTGCAGTCCCACTTTTCTATGGCTGATCAGGACTATGTCATCAGCAGTAAGAATATTTATGAAAGCAACAGTGGTCCCATGCATGAACAAAATTCTGACAACAATCAATATAGACACAATGGATACTATATTAGTTATGACATGTCCAGCCGGACAGAGGTCTAAATATTTTACTTTTTCAAAAGAATCAAAAAGAATTTCCTTCAGCATTTCTTCGTAGTGGGGCACAAGCCTGTACCCTAACACATACAAATTGGCATGGTGAAGAGAATCACAAACAAACAAAACAAGGCTTTTAGGCAAGAGCTTCAAATTCCTGTAGTTAATAATGCAACATAAATTCAAGTAATACCATTACAAGCATATAACACATGGTATACGTTTTTAGTATATGGTGTTCAGGAAAGTCAACGGCTTTTCGATCCTACTATATAGTCATGGGGATCATCATCAGGACATTGATAATGCCTAAACAATGTAAACCTTTGTAGCCTAGAACGGAAAAGAGAAAGAAAGACATAGAGAAAGCAGATTACTGGAATGGCAAAGAGGTGATAGTTTTCTTACAGTTGTGCAGTAGGTGTGAGTAGGTGGTGGTTCCAGAGGGCCACTAGTGAGAGTTTACGGCGGTGAACGACCATTTGCAGAGACCAAAACATTAGTGGATAGAGACAGAATACAATAATAAAAATGTGGGAGTGAAGGTAACGAACGGCGCAAGGATAGCAAGACAGTGGAGTTGTGCAAAAATAACCTAGGGTATAAGAAGTCAGTACGGCGAATGGATGGGTGAAGGAGACCCTGACCGAAATCTAAATTTACACTTTGGCAGCAGAAGTGTGCAAGACTAAGTGAGTGAAGAAGTTAGGATGGTGCGTGGGAGTGGAGGCGGATAGAATGGACTAAGATACGCCGCATACACCAGGATAATTAAAGTGCGAGTAAAATTAAAAAACGAGGAAACTCGATCGGTAACTAAATGGCAATCACAACCCACGTGTTAGAATAGTGACGCAGTGATACAGGCATTATGGAAGCCAGGGCTTACCGAATAAGCCCACCCTAAGGAGTCAGGGCAGGGCAAGGTGGAGTATTGGGTAAATAAACCCGGCAATCCTACAAATAGAAATACACATTCCGGTTAGGCGGATCCCGTCAATAACAGGAGAACCGGCCCACCCGGGCAGGAAGGATGTCTTACCAGCAATCGGAATCCTAGGGAAGACGCGTCAGTAATGTGCTCAATCGCGTTAGGAGGAGAGAAAGTAATCCTAGATGGGAAATAAGTCAAGAAAGGACATATTAAAACTACGATCCTACTCAGCCTTAAACCGAGCAGTTTCAATTATTTCATGTGGGACAGGCTTACCGGATCAGTCGGCCGTGGTTTCTTACTGGTAATGCAATGGCATGCCAATGCGGAAGTTACATATAAGAAGGCTTTCTATTTGCTGGTGCTGGTATCATGGGGTCATGAAAATAAACGACGGACAAGGTGGGGGCCATCTTGGAGGTGAGATGGAATCATGCTTAGGTGCTGGTATCAAAGGGTCATAGAAATAAATGACAAACAACGTGAAGGCCATCTTTGAAGTGAAGTGGATTCATACAGAGAAAAACAAAAAATGTTGACTTAAGTGCTAATTATGGATCTAAAAAGGGAAAGGTTTAAAAAGGGGTTAAGTTACGTGCTGTACAATTATTATACATGATGGAAGTGAATAGCATATATCACTGAAAATCACATTTACAGAATTTATATCAAATTAGTCCAATCCTCTTGCAGATTCAACCCTGAGTACAGGCTATCAGTTTGCAGGATCCATTTGAGTTCCTCTTTGTTGAGTATTTTAGTCAGGTCTCCTCCTCTTGGGGGTATGGTCACCTGGCTGATTATAGTCCATCTGATATCGTTTTCGCTGTGTCCTTTTTCACTGAAGTGTTCAACCAGAGGAGTGTTAATTGTTCTGCATCTAATTTGACTCCTATGTTGAGGGATCTGTAGTTTGATCTTTTGTTTAGTCTGTCCCACGTAGATCATATCACATGGGCACAAGATTACATAGACCAGGTTGCAGCTGTTACAGTTCGTAAAGGTTTTGAGTACGTTTTTTACATCTTTGAACACAAATTCTTTACTTTCAATGCAGAAATCACAAACCACACAAGTTCCAAATTTAGAATGACCCATCAGGGGAGGAAGTGACCAGAGGTCGTTTACCTTTAAATATATGTCAGCAGTAAGAAGGCATGGGAATGCTGGGCCTCCTAATCTTGGAGCAGGTGAATTGCAGGTGTCCAGCACCAAGTCTGCTAAGAAGAGTTTGAATATAATCAGAGCTAAGACGCATCCTTGTTTAAGCCCCTTATTTGTTGGTATGTGTCTTGACAGAGAAGAGCCATCACCAAGATTTATCTGAACCAATGTATCTGTATGGCGAGTGATTAGCAGGTTCAGCAGAGTCTGTGGGATCTCCCATTGTACCAATTTGCTCCAGAGTCTATTACAGTTCACATGTTAAAAAGTGGCTTTGTAGTTGATAATAAAACATAGATGTAATGCCATTTTTGTTGCTTCCGCCTTGTCGCTCAACAGTGACATGGCCAGGATGTTTGTTGTTGTTCCGAAAGACTATGGAAAAACCTGTCTGACTGAAAGATTTGATTGATCTCTCATTGGTCCATGATAAGGGTGGGCGTAAAATCCGTTTCGCGGGCGAATTTGCGGATTTTCCGCGATTTCGCGATCCGCGAATCTCGCGAAATCGCGGTAAAACCGGGAAACAGCGGGGACGAATTTTCAGCCAAGCAAGGGTTACAGCAGCAGGTGCAAAAGTTGAACCTAATTTCTTTGTAACCTTTTACAAAAGGGTTACAAACAAATTAACTTCAACTTGGACACCTGCTGCTAATTGCTTCCTGGCGCCTCGTTGCCTACTTGCAACTATTCTCTGACCCTGCTCTGACCCTTGAAGCAGGGTCAGAGAATAGTTACAAGTAGGCAACGAGGCACCTGTCCAAGGAATTAAACCTCATCAGGAAGCACTTACAGATATAAAAAACAGGAAGAAGGGAGAGGATGGCAAATACACCCATTTTGAGTTGTCAGGAGGGGTTAAACTAAAAGAGACCTTTACAGCACAATTTTCATATGCATTTTGCTATAAATAAAAAGCTGTATGTTCTGTAGGGGCAACTCAGGAATCTGGCCCTTCAGAGATCCGGCCTCTCTTTCTTTCTCTCGTTCTCTCTCTCCCTCTCTCTTTCCCTCTCTTTCTCTCTCTTTCTATCTATCTATCTATCTATCTATCTATCTATCTATCTATCTATCTCTCTCTCCCTCTCCCATAAACGACTGCATGGGTAACTTCGCTATGCAAGCGGCTCGCGAAGACGCAAAAAACCCCGCGAACACGCAAAAAACCCCGCGAACACGCAAAAAAACAAGAATCCGCAAATTCGCACAAATTCGCAAAGTTTGCGGATCGCGAATTCGCAAATCCGCAAATTCGCGGATCGCAAATTCGCTAAATTCGCCCATGCTTAGTCCATGACTAGAGTTCCTCTAGTAGCATTCCTGCAAAGTATTTAGCCTCATTGTCTAGGAGAGCGACTAGGCAGTAGTTCTTTGGCAGGGACTTGTCGCCGGATTGGAATATCTGGGAGATTATTGAACCCCTCCAGGTGGATGGAAGTGTACTGATTTGTCTTATCTCAGTGAAAAGAGGTTTGAGGGTTTTGGACAAAAGTTCTGCATCCTGTTTGAAATGTCCGGCAATTTTATGAGGTGAGGTGAGGGAGGGGAGGGGGGACGTAGGGGGGCGGGGAACAGTAGGTCTTGGGAGGGATGAGGTGCCGTTAACCAGAGAGAGAGGATAGAAGAGATGCGTGGGGCAGCCGGCAGGGTAGGCTGATGGACCGGGGGTACTGAGGGCATGCATGGAGGGGGGCAGCGTGCAGCACAGTGCCATCAAATTGAGGGGGGGGTTCTTTGCCTCACTCAGGCACAAGATCGGACAGGCCGGTGGGACGAGGGGGGAAGATTGTCAGTCCTCCGCCCTCGAAGTGACTGGTGGTCAGGTGCAACTCGCACAACGAGAGGTGCAGCGGCTACAGAGTGGGAGGTGAGGGGGTATAGGGGGCCTTGGGTGGGCTGAAGTGCGGTAGATAGGAGAGAGAAGGTTGGAAAAAGGCACGGGGCAGCCGGCGGTTTATGTTGCTGAGGGGCGGTAGCACGAGGATTGCGGCGCACTGACGGGGGGATTGTTTTGCTTAGGATCCGCACATTTCTTTGCTCTATGACTGTTCAGATGAACAATGAGATGAACAGGACGTGGGCAGATTGGGCAATCTAAGTACGTAAACACAGTAAATTGTAAAAGAGTGGGTGGGGGAATACACCACAAGCGCAGTATGGTATACCAAGCAGGTCTACGGCAGAAGGGAAACGAAATTTGTGTATACGTCACTCCTGCACAATGAGCTGACTACCAATAGCAGAGGGGGGTTTCGGAGGATTCGGGGAGCCGCTGGTGTACTTGGTTTGCGGTTCGAGGCCCAGACTACATGCCCTCGGCCTTTCGTCCTTCTGAGGCCAGGGGGATCAGTGGCAGTCCATTGTCAGCCATGGTGCTTGTGGGTGCTGGGGGTGGGCTCAATCGGGTGGCTTTGGGGTGTTAAGGGTGGGTTGTTGTCTATGCCTGTCAGGTATCCCCGAGTGCTGGGAACAGGCGGTAGGAGAGGGAAAAAGGTTGTCACTGGAGCGTTGCATGGGCTGTATGTGGTAACGTTGGTGCTTTAACGGATTGCATGGGGAAGCTCTCTGATGGCGATCTATGCTGCTTGCTTGGTGCCCCTAAAAGACATCTGGTGAGAGTAGGCTCAGCTGGGGGATGCAGTGTGTTGAAGGTGTTTCGAATGGTGGCCCTTTGTGAGATCGTACCTTTGCGGCTGAAAGGAAATACTGCGTTGCAATGCCTGTGGGGGGGGGGAGATGTGTGGTTTAACGGTAAATTATGCCCGGCCCCCATCCCAAGAGTAGTCAGATTAAATGGGGGCCCTCAGCCTGCTTCAAGTCCCGCTGGTGGGCTCTGAGAAAGCGATCCTCTGTATGGGAGGCATTGCAAGGAGACCCGGGTGCTGTTAGAGGCTGCCGTATTGGTTGGTTGCTAATAAATGTTGTTACCGTATCCAGTGGCAACATATTGGTCTACAGGTATGAGCATTTGTATTTCCAGAGGGCAAATAATGCAAACAAATTTCGCTGATCATTTCCATGAGAACGGGAACATTCTCAATAACAATTCATTTTTGTCCATAAATGCACATTGCTTTGAAGGTGTCAGTAACAGAGTAAGAGATCTTTACTTTTCACTGAGAGGTACAGCTGCAGGCTCTATCCACCCCGCCCCACACACACACACATTGTAAAAGTTCTAGTAGAGTCCGAGTAGAGTAGAGTAAGAGATCTTTACTTTTCACTGAGAGGTACAGCTGCAGGCTCTATCCACCCCGCCCCCCACACACACACATTGTAAAAGTCCGACATTTATGACGACCTTCAATGACCTGACCTTTTACTTCGTCAGTATACATTTAGTGCATGGAACCCCGTTTTCAGCTCAGGATCTGTTAACCAACCGCACCAATTAAAAACAAGCCGGGTGAAAGTGGCGCCGAACAAAACACGGCTTCTTTCATTTACTTGCTTCCTCGTGAAATGGACCCAAAAAAAGAAGCCCGCAAGTGGTGCACGTGCGCGCGCCACAGCAAACCATGTGGTTTCGATTATCGTGCCTGTGCCTGGGCATGATAATTGAAACCACATGGCCTTAGGTGCGCGTAATAGACACCAAAAGACCGTGGGCGGAGCAATGCGCCCGCCTTTGGCCAATTGCATGCAGTCTTTTATAAAAAGACGCACGCAAAGGCCAATCACGTCGCACAAAAGGAAAAGCACACGCACAAGAGTGTGCCACCTTGGCCAGCTACTCAAACCCTACTTCACCTACTAAAATGCGAGCAGTGCTGCGCACTGCACCTAGGCGTGGGACCTAACTAGTATGGAAAACAATAAAACTCCTATCGCTGATCGAAGACAAAGCTGCACTTTCGAAGAGGGCTCATGGCTGGATGACTTTGAGCTCTAACACAGCATTGGCCGCTCAAAAATACTTCAACCTGAAATACTCAGAAACCGTTGAAATCCAATTTCTGAAATATATCGCCAGGGGCTACTACCTTGCACTCTGCACCTCCGCATTGGCTCAGGGACCACACAGGCTCCCCTTTCGCTTATGCAGTATGGCACCATAGGATCTGTTGCACCTTCTATGCACCTGCAAAGACCTTTGGAAGGAACGGAAGCCGCTCCCGAAATCTTACTTCAACCAAAGAGGGATTCGGACTCAGGGGAAGGCCGTGCTGGCCTGCTTTGCACCAGAGGATCGACAGCTGAGCAGCCAGTTGGTACCATTTGTGACATTGCTGGCCAAAAAGATGCGAGCGCGCTGAAGCAGGGATGCTCGGCCAAAACAGCTCCTAGCGAACTAAAAGCACTCTTGAAGAAATCATCTAATTCACGCTCCAATCTTCTTATATTTATGGCCCTATAGCACAGTAAATCAATCTTCGTCGGAAGAGGGCTCTTTATTAAGTGCTACTCCTCCAAGGATGCACAGTTTTGAACTGACTCACACTCAATAACTCATTTACAATTTACAATGGGTTACCATTTGTCTAAACAATATTTTATTTTTGTAAGAGATTTTAAATGCTGTACCTTTTATGCAATGGTTTCTGTGGGTCGGGATATGGCAAACAGGACCACAAAAAAGTTGAAGCTCATTACGAGTGTCCTGGTAATTGGTGTGATATGTATCTCACCTGATAAAATCCGGCACTGCTGAAACCTATAATTCACAAACTCATAATTGTGATGTGTGCAGTAACAGGAGCTACCACTTTATAATTAACCCGGCAGCTTGTAATGGGAGCCCAAGATGTGAATAAGACTTTTTTTCTTTTTGTGTTTCAATTTTTTATTTAGTTTCTGTTCTTTGGAGAAGCTATTGGCATGCTATGACACGCTGTAAATCCTGTCACACACATACGATTTATTGACATATTGGTACTGTGCATTCCAAATGGATCTGTGTCCACGGTTCACCGTGACCATTGGCTAATAGACACAGCTTCACGTTCTGCAGTCTCCACAAATATACTCTTACGAAGAAGGGATCAAAAGGCGCAGTAAACTATAACAAACAAAAAAAAGCGAACCACCATCACTGCCACGAGTAAACTTAAAACCCTTTGTGATGAACCACGTGAAAAAATTCCAGAGGTTGCACTGGGTCATGGCAGCGAGACGTTTCTTTTCCCTGAGGGAACAATGACTGTGGGTCATGTCAGGGTGCGTGGACCTGCAGTATTGACATTGCATCAGACTTTGACAGTATTTAAGTTAATGCATGTCAAACCTTTCAGAATCTGATGCATTGGAGTCTGTGACATTGAAAAAGGGGTTTATTGTGGAGGAAGACAGGGGTCAGACAAAGAACATTTACTTAGGAAAACGAAAATCTACTAGGGAAAGTGGTGTTTTTTTAACCTTTGTGCAGAGCGATAAATACATATTTTTTCACTAGACTGACCTCAAAGAGTGAATTAATCTTTCATTGAAAAGTTACTATACATTTCTTCGCTGGATATTTTTAGAATGCCTAAAATCCCTCATATCTGAGCACTTTTAAATTGAAAGTGTGATAAATCCCCTCTTCCAGTGCAGTTTCTCTCAACAGAAATGCTTAAAGGAGTGTTCAAAAGTGGTATTTCTTGAATAAAACAATATATAAGAAATAATATCAGTGAGACTTTATTTTTGTTCCTAAATGAAAAAAAAAGTATTGGAAAAAATGAGTGTAAAACAAAGTGATGTGACCCTTTTAAACATTTGAGTGTGGACCCATAATAACATGGAAGTACACGGGGGTCCCCAATAAGTTATAAATATTGTGTCTTTTACTTTATGCTCATCTCTTTGGACCCACCTCCCCCCCCCCTCTTCCCCCCACAACACCCTCTCCTACAAGCTCAGAGCATTTATTTACAATTTGTTACCATATTCATTTTACCAGCAATTATTTTTTCAGTGTGAACTATCACTTCCGGGCCAAACAAAACTAGAGAATTCTTGCCTTGAATTAACTTGAGTGCTATACTTTTTTGACGAAAGATTTTGCTTTTATTTTATAATTTGGATACTGTAGTAGGGCATTAATCTGAGTACCACCATCACTAATAGTGAAGATGTGACTCAATATTGTGCAGTGTGTCATTTTACAAACACAGAGTAAAAACCATGATTGGTTGTATTCTTAATTCGATACTTAAATTATATTAACTAATAAGAGCTAGTGAACGTCAATGAAACGGCCCACATCGAAACTATTGTTTCTGCCAAGTGGATAATTTCTCCAAAACATAAACAACATTGTATGACCTGTATGAAGCAATAGGACATCTTCTAAGACTAGTGACAATCGTGTTTAAAAGTATCATGAGAAACGAGAATTGACAAAGCCAATAAGTCTTGGTATTTGAACCTGTTTGAATTCGCAGTGCTGTTTGCTGATGCTAGCCTCTTTAGCCAAAATAATGCAGGGGGTAGAACACGAGAAACACAGAAAACATCAAGGAGTGTGTGGGTAGTGGGGGTTTGTATGGCAGAGAAATAGACAAGGGAGATAGCAAGATTGAAGGCAGGGATTTGCGTGTAAAGCACATGATGGGGAGAGCAATGCAGAGGGCAGGAAGGGATGTTTTGCAAATGAGTAAGCACACAAGGAAGATATCAACATGGAGTGTGGTGGAGCTGGGGGTTTAGTAAGGACAAAGCATATGAGAGAAAGTGCAAGACAGAGCCTCTGGGGAATATGGTGTTAGGGAGTAGGGGAGGCACAAGAGGGGGAACAACAAGAAGGAGGCTAGGGGCAAGGGGGGTTTGAGTGGGAAAAAAGCAAATGAGGAAGGGATCAAAAGGGAGTACCGGGCAAAGATGAGGTTTCTATGGTAATTAGAAAACAAGGGTGAAAGCACTGCAGAACATTGGGGTTTTGTTCGGGAACAAGTACAGGAGGTAGAGAGTAAAATGCATTATGGGTGACAGCAATGTTTTGCAAGGTTGATCGTTCATGAGGGAGAAAGCAACAGAGAGAACTAGAGGTGTTTTGCATGGGAGTTGAAGCACAGAACCTAGAGAGCAACATTGAGCACAGAAGGGGAAGGAGGTTTATGGGGAAGACATTCATGAAGGGGACAGCGATAGAGAATAAGTGAAAGTGGCAGTGCTGTTTCTGTGGGGAAGAAGCACACAACGGACAGATCTACATGTACACTCTCACGCAGTGCTTTACCAAAATGAAGAAAGTAGTTCCTAAACATGAGCAGTGGAAGGATGCAAGTCAGCCAATCTGTATTGTCTGTATTGTATAAGTTTATTGTTTGATTAATTAAAATCATTACAAACCCCCCCACCATATCCATAAAAAACGTAGTAAAAATTTCATTACATTTATAAATACACCTGATTTTGACATGGTTCCATAATTATATAAAAGGGTGTATATTTCTTTTTAAAAATTTGGGGACCTTTTGGAAAAGATAATTGCATAGTGTATACCCCAGTGTTCCAAATTTTAATGTTCATACACCACTATTTGCGACCTGCAGCTAGTCGCTAGTAAGCATGCTGTCCATTCATTAATGTTGTTGGTCGGCTATTGAAGGTGACTTTGATCCTGCTTATTTTGTTTACTCTCCATCTGCTTGCCGTAGGAGGTTTCTGACCGTTGTCATGAATTTGACGCCCCTGCAGACCAAGATAATGGAAGCGCCTTCCAGCCAGCTTATCACTGCTTGTCTGCATGAACGGATGTTCAACTCATTGAAAATTAATTTTAAATACTGTCTCCTCTGTTCCAGGACTGCTGGACAAGCACATAATAAGTGAGTTACAGATTCTAATTTAAAACCACATAATCGACAGCGGAAAGATAGGGCTTTTTCCAAGTTGGATACAGGTCTTTTGAGTCGTGCAAGCCCATGCGGAAGTTTGTAAAGCTCTTTTTTAAATGCAAGCTGAAGTGAGCGGATAGATAATTTTGGGGCTTTAGGGTTCTGTATGAGTTGATGACTGTCCACCCATGCCGGCGCTTAGAGATTGATTTTTTGTCAGCCAGCAAGGATTTCTTTTTAGCTGCGGCGTTTACGACTTTGCGGAAGCTTACTCTGTCTTCCCCGTTTTCCCACGCTGTTTGTAGTTCCAGCTCGGTCAAAGCTGTTCTCAAAAAGCTTCCCCATGAGCTTGGTATTTCTAAGTTCATCTGGTGCTTAATTTCATCCCAGCATAATTTGTTCAGGGTGTCCGGGTTAGAACAGCGGAATTTTTGACAAAGTTTGACAAAGCTACTCATTACCCGGAATTTCTGGTGCTGTAGGCCGAATTCCAGTCGAACCTGAGAAGGAGAGGCAGATTTTGGCAGCTCAAAAACGGTCTTGTAGATCCTGGTCTGGAGCTCGTTCAGTAGATTTGCTTCTTTTCCACACCAGGTGACTAAGCCATACGATAGGCTGGGCTGGATTTGTGCGGCCATGACTTTCAGCAGATGAGTGTAGTTCGGGCAGTCTAGTTTTTTACGTAGAAGTCTGTAAGCATAGATTAGTGATTGGGCTTTAGCTTTTAAAGCCAATTTTTGTTCCTTGTGGGATATGCCCTGCTCAATTATTATGCCAAGATATTTATATGAACGCTGCTCTTCCACGATTGCCCCTTTTACCGACCATTTAAACTTTGTCTTTTTAGAATCCACTAAGCGAACAATTTTTGTTTTTTCTTTGTTTAGCTCCAGTTGCACCTGATCCAAGTAGGATGCTAAATGATTTATTGCTCTCTGTAAGCCAATGGGAGTCTGGCTCAGCAAGACAATGTCGTCTGCATATTGTAGGATGGCGACTGACTCATTGGCCAAGTTTGGAGGGTGACAATCGGCTTTTTCAATGTGCTGTGCGATATCTGAAAGAAACAAATTAAAGAGGCTGGGAGCTAGCACGCATCCTTGTTTCAATCCTCGCTGGGTAAAAATGCTCGGGGTTGTGCTACACCCGTCGCCCAGCTTTACTCTAGCCCAGGTTTCCGTGTAAAGGGCAGTTATGGCGTTAAGCATTTCTGCTGGCAAGCCCAAGCCCTTGAGTTTGTTCCAGAGAAGACTCCTGCTTACTCGGTCGAATGCGGCTTTGATGTCGACAAAACATGCAAAGAGTCGGGATTTTTTTCTTGACGCTTTTTCAGTTAAGAGTGCTAGGGTGGCCAGATTGGTTGAGGTGCCCATCCCTTGCCTGAAGCCCGTCTGGAACTTGGGGATTATGTTCTTCTCCTCCATCCAATCTTGGAGCTGGGCTAGCAGACAAGAAGCGTACAGCTTGGCCTCCACGTCGATCAGTGAGATCAATCTGTAATTGCCCGGCTTACGGTGGTCACCCTTTTTATATATAGGGTGGATAATATTCCCTTTCCAGGAAGCCGGGACTTTGGACTGTGTGTAGATCTCATTGAAGATGGGTGTAAAGTAGGAGGACCAGAAATCCAGGTCGTTCTTGAAGATGGCTTTGGGGAGGCCATTTGGGCCTGCCGCGCCCTTGGGCTTGAGTTTTAAAATATGACCTCTTAGTTCCTTTGCGGTGGTCAAATTAATCGGCTCTTTACTAGCTGCCTCCGGACTTGTTTCTCTACCTCCCAGATGGTGCGAATTGGGAACTAATTGCATTTCCTCTTGCTCAGGATGCTGCCCTCCAGGCCGTTCTGCCGGGCCTGATGCTATGTTGCTGTACAGAGTTTTCACATGGTAAACCCACGTTTCTTGACCGATTCCCGCTTCTTGCTGTAATTTTGGGCCAGTTGCCAGTTTGTTTATTATGCCCCAGAAGTCGCTGCTATTGGGCTTTTTGCTTGCGGACAGTAATTGTGTCCAGATTGCCCCCTTGTACGCTATTTTTGCTCTGCTCAGGTTCCTCCTATAATTGATCCTTAGTTGGCACAGCTTCCAATTTTTTATTTTACTTCCTTTGTTTGCCGCTCGTGATTGTTGTCGTACCTCTCTTGCAAGCCCTCTTTTTTGATCACGCAGCTCATTATTAAACCAGGGCTCTCTTTTGGTCGCCATCCTTAAAGTCCGACTTAATGTGGCTGGGAACCTTTGGACTAATAGCTGGGCCAGCTGTTCCCACGCTTTGATGCGATCAGCCACGGCTTGTGGGCCCTGTTTGCCCAAATATTCCCTAACTGTCTCCTGGATGGCTTGTGGCACTGCTCCCTGCCATTTTATTTTTTGGAGGCTAAATTTTTCTGGGTACTGTGCTATGGACTTAATTTTTTGGGCAAGCTTTACTTTGATGGCCATTCTTGCAGTAAGCGGCAGATGATCACTTTCGACTCGTGATGTAATTTTAAAAGTGTCAATTTATAAAAGCAGATTGTTGCTGATGATGAAAAAGTCTATTGTTGAAGACACTTTTCCGCTCAAAAATGTAGCAGCCGCTGGGATATCACCCGAGATTTTCCCGTTCAAGATTGTCAGACCGAGAGGTAATAATTCGTCCAATAGGGTTCTGGCTCCCAGATTAACTTGCCTTTTACTTTTGTCAGGGAATTCGCTATGAGGTTGCAATTAAAGTCACCTGAAATAACCAGTTGGCAATGTTGATGACTTTTCTGCAAAGATTTTATTAAATTTGTTAAAGTTGCGTATTTTTCATTCTGCTTTTTTCTTTCGGGATGGATATAAACGTTGATTACTAATAGTTGCCTCTTATTTTCATCAAACGAATGTTTGCCGTTTAGTTTGGTCACTTGGACCCAATTAGTCCCCGTGTCCAGTTCCTCGGTTGACCAGTCCAGATTTTGTTTTACATAGGTTGAAAGGCCCCCTCTTGGGTGCCCGAAGCTCGAAAATTTTTCAGCCAAAATGTGGAATTCTATAAATCCAGGAATTGGAAGTCAGCCAATCAAAAGCATGGTAAACACAAGATGTACAAGATGGGTCAAGGGAATCCATTAAATGAGAATCAAGGACATATTAGTGACAATAAAGCCAACCAATGGTGGACTTTCACAACCAAACTTACTCTACTAGTTGAGTTCATTGTACCATTGCTTTATGAAACTAAATAGGTTAATCTGCAAGGTTACTCATCTCTTTTCGAAATCTAGGTATCAGCAACATGTCTAAAATTGTTGCTTGATACCCAGTGGACAGACTTATCCTTTAAAATTACTCTTAGAATTCATGGAATATTTCTGCTATTTGAAATCACATTTCCCCATGTGGTCTTGCTATGTCCACAAATATCCACATACACTAATCACAAACCAATTAGGGTTGATCTTGGAGATGAGTGTCCAGCATCATGTGCTTTCACAAACAACTAGTTACTCCCTCCACAACTCCCCATCCAACAGTGTATAATAATACATGTATTTATAAACCTGGAGGCAAATTCTGCTACAGTTCAAAAACAGGTTATGTAGGAAAAAGACTCTTGATTCGTATGTATGTTTTTCTGTTAAACTGATATTTGACAAATATCAGAAGAACATAAAATTGAAGGTGTTTCCAAGTTAGTGATTACATATCTTCACACAGCACATTGATGCCTTTTCTTGATTTCCTGCTCCTATTGCAAAAAGCATATGTTTAATCCTAAACAAACCCTAAGCAAATGTATCACTCCTATCTTGTGGACAATATTTATACAATACCAGGTGTTCCTCCTACTTCATGTATTCATCATTTGGGTTCTGTTTATGCTTATTTTCCAAATGTTTGATTCCTTACCTATGCCTACAATTTTGAAGGCAAATTTTAGATCTGGGATTTCAGCCCTTGCTGTCGACTGAATAGAAAGGTGCATTGGATCAGCCTCTTTTAGCCATTGTTTGCTGAAAACATCATTCAACTTTTGACTCAACCAACTGGACAGCATGCAGAGAGTGGGCAATGTGTTAGTTCCATTCAGTCATTAAATTGTCATTGGATTTTGGATTAGCCTACAGCAGGGCCTTTTGGTGATTATAGAGTCAATCAACTTGAAAGAAGGAATTTAGTTTATTCAATTAGAGAGATTCGGGTCTCCGGACCCATATTGGGTCTGCAGACCCGATGTGTACATTGAGGGAAAAGACTCCCTCATCCAAATGGATTTGGTTATTTTTCCAATTTTGAGTCTGCGGATGGTCCATGAACCCACATTAATAGTTCATATCTGGACTAGTTGTCCACATATCTCTATCTTACCAAGTTTGCTTGACAGGGCGGTTCAATTTGAGATCTACAAAAATGACTTTTCTTTGCACCTAACCAAGGAACGTAATTTTCTTGAGCAACATTCCCCATTCATGCCAGGTTTATTTCTTTCAGTCATTTCTTCTGTGGTGCAGTCAGTACGTTTGTATTGGAGCTAAAATGACAAATTTCACTTTTTCCGAACTCCCCTTTTTTGCACACCACTTGGCAGATCTGAACAACACATATGATAACAAACTCAGATTGAATGAGCATTTTTTGGATAGTTTCATGTAGATTTGTTGAATGGTGCAAAATTATTTGCAAAACAAAATATTACTTTTCAATGAAGAGCTAGAACTAAGCAAAACAACATAGATGCTATCACTGCCCCTGGATGGATATACGTATATATATATATCAGAACCAACTCCATTTGGTTGAAACCTACTCCAGGTTTCCGCAAATGTTCATCTTGCAGACCATGCAAATTTGGTGCCAATAAAAACGAATATTGCACGCCTTTCAGCTCTTCTGCAAGTAAAATAGTGGGCAGTTTCAATTGCAAAACTGAATTTGCGGTTTATGTCCTCACGTGCTCCTGTGCCTTGAATTATATCGGAAGTACCAAGTTGCAGGTGCACGTGAGGATTTTGCAACATCTTCGAGCAATATTGCACAGTGACCCCACCTATCCAGTGGCTCGCCATTTTAAGCAAGTCCATAACAACAATGTGAACTGTTTACAATACTTTGTTGTTGCTATAGTGGGACCACTGACAAAGGCAGTAGCCGAAACGCGTCTGGTGCTCAGAGGGTCAGTAATAAAATCCGATTGATCCTCCTCCCGCGAGTGCTTGTTTTCTTTGGGAAATACGGAGAAAAAGGAACTGTAATATATATATATATATAAATATATATATATATATATATATACTTATATATATATATTCACTGAAAAAACCATTGGTTATAGACCATATATAGTTAGGGATTAGCATTTACAAAACCTTAATTTACTCGCACAAAACCATAGAAATTCGCATATATAGTTAGTTGCAATAACTATATATCGCGCACCCGCAATCCACTGCTGATGATGTCACATATTACATCATTCATGACATGTGCAGTGACATCACTGATGACATCACTGATGACATCTCAAATGACATCACTGATGACATCACTGATGACATCTCATTTGACATTACTGATCACATCACTGATGATATCATTTATGTGATAATACAATGAACCTCTTCAGACTCTAATATAACCTTAGATACAATCAGTGTAAACAGACACTCACAGACTGTCACTTATCCATGGAGTTACTCACACACCTAGTCAGTCATGCAAAGAATCAATCACACCTCCATTTCCTCAACTATACAGTTATACACACCTTACTTATTCAAACATATACTAACACATATTTACTCTCTTATACAATCCCTGATACATGTTCACAATGATCCATACAGCCACTCACACATTCACTGGCTCTTATGCACAGTTATTTATATATGTCAACTCTCACATGTACTGTGTTTTACATATGTACTTACTTTGACATGTAGCACTGAGAAATCCATTCACTCACCAATACACTCATGCACACAGTCAACCGCCCATACAGCTGTTTCCACATGCACTTTTGAACCCATACATCTAGTGAATCAACTGCTCACACATCTATGCACCAAGTCACACACCTCACAGCCACCCACACACACACTCAGTCTCCCATACAAATACTTGGGCAACCAATCAACCCAAATAGTTACTTATATAGCTACTGATCAACACAAGCAGCAGTTTACAGAACAGACATAATGATGCACAAATTAAGACAGTTTAGTCACTAACCCATGCACTCAGTGAGACACATTTAATCACTCACTCATACAGTCAGTCATGCACCTACTGAATCCTTCATCCAGACACTTATACATCCACTCATTCTTCAATATGTAAGACATATTTTAACTTTACAGAAACATACAGTCACTGGATGTTGTCATCAGTGATGTCATCAGTGATGTCATTTGAGATGTCATCAGTGATGTCATTTGAGATGTCATCAGTGATGTCATCAGTGATGTCACTGACCATGTCATGAATGATGTAATATGTGACATCATCAGCAGTGGATTGCGGGTGCGCGATATATAGTTATTGCAACTAACTATATATGCGAATTTCTATGGTTTTGTGCGAGTAAATTAAGGTTTTGTAAATGCTAATCCCTAACTATATATGGTCTATAACCAATGGTTTTTTCAGTGAATTTTCATGGTTTTGTAAATGCAAATTCCTAACTATATATGGTCTATAACCTATGGTTTTTTCAGTGAATTTCATTGGTTTTTTAAAAGCTAATATCTATAGCTGTAAAATATATTCTTTATTACGTGACGTATCACGTAGCCACGTGAGACGCCTCATGACGCGTCGCATAACCGTGACGTATCGTCTCTGCAGCGCAAACAAAACCCGTAACGTAAGCGCGCCGGAGCATGCTTACAGATATATATATATTTTTTTAACCTTAATTAGACAAAATCCACACGTGCACACATCTTGAGGCCTTGCAAAGGCACGTCAAACAAACAATCCCTACAATTTTGCCAAGTTTGGTGGAAATCTATTCCTTTAAATTTTATTTTACTGTTTCTCTTGGTTTTCCCCTTGTTACGCTTACCGGAACGCTACCCGGTACGCAAACCGGACGCTCCAAAAACACAAGATGTCGGACTCCCGTTACGCTGCGGGTTAGCTGCCCGGTTGGCGTACCGGGAAGCGCCTCTACCGCGAAAAATCGCAATTTTCTTTTTTTTTCTTTTGCCCCGCGGGGCACTTTAATATCCCCCTCATCAATCCTAGGGGGTCAGGAGGGGTCTACCTTGCCCCCTTTCCTTCATTTCCCCCTTCGTTTTTCACCACCTCTTGTCTCTCGATCCTACCGAGAGACAAGATGGCGGCCGCTCCGGACTGTTTACAATGTTGACAGCCAATCAGCTTCTCCTCAGACTCCCGTTACGCTGCCGGTTAGCTGCCCAGTTAGCTGCCCGGTTCGCGTACCGGGACGCGCCTCTACGACAAAAAATCGCAATTTTTTTATTTATTTTTTTGGCCCCGCGGGGCACTTTAATATCCCCCTCATCAATCCTAGGGGGTCAGAAGAGGTCTACCTTGCCCCCTTTCCTTCATTTCCCCCTTCGTTTTGGCCTCCTCTTGTCTCTCGATCCTACCGAGAGACAAGATGGCGGCCGCTCCGGACTGTTTACAATGTTGACAGCCAATCAGCTTCTCCTCAGACTCCCGTTACGCTGCCAGTTAGCTGCCCAGTTAGCTGCCCGGTTCGCGTACCGGGACGCGCCTCTACGACAAAAAATCGCAATTTTTTTATTTTTTTTTTGGCCCCGCGGGGCACTTTAATATCCCCCTCATCAATCCTAGGGGGTCAGAAGAGGTCTACCTTGCCCCCTTTCCTTCATTTCCCCCTTCGTTTTGGCCTCCTCTTGTCTCTCGATCCTACCGAGAGACAAGATGGCGGCCGCTCCGGACTGTTTAGAATGTTGACAGACACCGGACAGCCAATCAGCTTCGCTTTGCAAAGCTCCGTTACGCGAATAGTACGCGAACTAGTCCGCTATCCAGGACGCTATCACAGATATATCTGTTTTTTAACCCCTTCGAGGCTAATGACGAGCTGGGCTCGTCATGGCGCTTACCTGCCGTGCGCGGATGACAAGGCCAGCTCGTCATAAAACAATGAAAAATAATAAAACCCAGCGCAGGACGGGAAAACGCCTAGCAGCCATGGGGTTAAAACGTTAATTTCTAAAAATCCACTTGAGCACATATATTGAGACCCAGCAAAGGCACATCGGGCTAACAGTCCCTACAATTTTGCCAAGTTTCGTGTAAATCCATTCAGCCGTTCAAGCTAAAAGTGAGGCCAAAAGCCCTATGGAAAAATGAATGGGAAAAACGCGTTTTGGGACCCCCCTTTTTTCTCGGCCCCCCCTTGACGAAACCCCCTCTAATTTTCAGGGGCTGATCAGAAACAAAATGTGCCATTTTCCTGAAAATTTCAGCCGATTCCGTCCACAAACGCCAAAGTTATTAGACATAGAATTTTCAAAAGTTCCATAGAGAAAAAATCCTAACTATATATACCTACTGGCGACCGCCAGTAGGTAATATATATATATATATATATATATATATATATATTTGAATGTACTGAAATTGAACTTTTACGCTCGCATTTTGACTCCATGTCCCATGATGCATTGTGCTTTTTGCAGACGCCCATTGTGAGGCGGACGAAGAAATAAATCAAATCAGCATTGTCAGAAAAGTGAATGCGAGCATCATATGTGAAATTTGCTGCCTTTGAAGAAGGGGTTTCTTACCTTGAAACGCGTTGGCAATCATGCACTCAGTGGAATGGGAGGACAGACTGCATCTTACATGAGCGACGTTGTGTGCTCTCCCAAAGCCGCGGGCCTTTGGTAACCACATATATATATATATATATATATATATATATATATATATATATATATATATATATATATATATATATATATATATACACACAGTCTCTATGTGAACAAGGGCTCTAGAGCCCGAAACGCGTCATCTGCCGTAGCTGTACTGGATGTAAAGGTTGAATAAACATCTTGCCTGAATGAAGTGGTCCGTTTCTCCTTCTTCGCCGCTGCAGTGGAAGTAGCAGTAGTTGCAGTCTTTGTATATATATATATATATACATATATATATATATATATATATATATATGCATTGTGCTTTTTGCAGACGCCCATTGTGAGGCAGACGAAGAAATAAATCAAATCAGCATTGTCAGAAAAGTGAATGCGAGCGTCAAATGTGAAATTTGTTGCCTTTGAAGAAGGGGTTTCTTACCTTGAAACGCGTTGGCAATCATGCACTCAGTGGAATGGGAGGACAGACTGCATCTTACATGAGCGACGTTGTGTGCTCTCCCAAAGCCGCGGGCCTTTGGTAACCACAAATTTCACACGGCAGCCCAGCCGTGGGGAGAGGCACCATTTTCAGTTGGGGGAGAAGTGGCCAAACCAGCTGAGGATGCTGCAGGTATGAACTGTCTAAAACCTGCCTGGCACGTCGTTTGAAATGCTAATGAATCTGCCCAAATGACCCACAACCTACTATAGGTAATACTGTTATTGAAAATGAGCAAATGAACATTTGAATGTACTGAAATTGAACTTTTACGCTCGCATTTTGACTCCATGTCCCATGATGCATTGTGCTTTTTGCAGACGCCCATTGTGAGGCGGACGAAGAAATAATTCAAATTAGAATTGTCAGAAAAGTGAATGCGAGCGTCAAATGTGAAATTTGCTGCCTTTGAAGAAGGGGTTTCTTACCTTGAAACACGTTGACAATCATGCACTCAGCGGAATGGGAGGACAGACTGCATCTTATATGAGCGACGTTGTGTGCTCTCCCAAAGCCGCGGGCCTTTGGTAACCACAAATTTCACACGGCAGCCCAGCCATGGGGAGAGGCACCATTTTCAGTTGGGGTAGAAGTGGCCAAACCAGCTGAGGAGGCTGCAGGTATGAACTGTCTAAAACCTGCCTGGCACGTCGTTCGAAATGCTAATGAATCTGCCCAAATGACCCACAACCTACTATAGGTAATACTGTTATTGAAAATGAGCAAACGAACATTTGAATGTACTGAAATTGAACTTTTACGCTCGCATTTTGACTCCATGTCCCATGATGCATTGTGCTTTTTGCAGACGCCCATTGTGAGGCGGACGAAGAAATAAATCAAATCAGCATTGTCAGAAAAGTGAATGCGAGCGTCAAATGTGAAATTTGCTGCCTTTGAAGAAGGGGTTTCTTACCTTGAAACGCGTTGGCAATCATGCACTCAGTGGAATGGGAGGACAGACTGCATCTTACATGAGCGACGTTGTGTGCTCTCCCAAAGCCGCGGGCCTTTGGTAACCACAAATTTCACACGGCAGCCCAGCCGTAGGGAGAGGCACCATTTTCAGTTGGGGGAGAAGTGGCCAAACCAGCTGAGGAGGCTGCAGGTATGAACTGTCTAAAACCTGCCTGGCACGTCGTTCGAAATGCTAATGAATGTGCCCAAATGACCCACAACCTACTATAGGTAATACTGTTATTGAAAATGAGCAAACGAACATTTGAATGTACTGAAATTGAACTTTTACGCTCGCATTTTGACTCCATGTCCCATGATGCATTGTGCTTTTTGCAGACGCCCATTGTGAGGCGGACGAAGAAATAAATCAAATCAGCATTGTCAGAAAAGTGAATGCGAGCGTCAAATGTGAAATTTGCTGCCTTTGAAGAAGGGGTTTCTTACCTTGAAACGCGTTGGCAATCATGCACTCAGTGGAATGGGAGGACAGACTGCATCTTACATGAGCGACGTTGTGTGCTCTCCCAAAGCCGCGGGCCTTTGGTAACCACAAATTTCACACGGCAGCCCAGCCGTGGGGAGAGGCACCATTTTCAGTTGGGGGAGAAGTGGCCAAACCAGCTGAGGAGGCTGCAGGTATGAACTGTCTGAAACCTGCCTGGCACGTCGTTCGAAATGCTAATGAATCTGCCCAAATGACCCACAACCTACTATAGGTAATACTGTTATTGAAAATGAGCAAACGAACATTTGAATGTACTGAAATTGAACTTTTACGCTCGCATTTTGACTCCATGTCCCATGATGCATTGTGCTTTTTGCAGACACCCATTGTGAGGCGGATGAAGAAATAAATCAAATCAGCATTGTCAGAAAAGTGAATGCGAGCGTCAAATGTGAAATTTGCTGCCTTTGAAGAAGGGGTTTCTTACCTTGAAACGCGTTGGCAATCATGCACTCAGTGGAATGGGAGGACAGACTGCATCTTACATGAGCGACGTTGTGTGCTCTCCCAAAGCCGCGGGCCTTTGGTAACCACATATATATATATGTATATATGATCTATATTTAAACATGCACACTATATATATTAAAAAATAAACAGCAGATGAAACGAAATATATTAAAAAATCAGGGATGAAGAGTTTAAGAAAGATATTTTTGTCAACATAAAATAAAAACAAGGTTTTGCTAAAGATTATTTCAAAAATATATTTTAGGAAATCAAGTTTAACATTTGACACCCAATCAGAGATATAAAACCCGTCCATGTTTGTAAAAGTGCCATGTCATGCATCAAAGCCAGATTATGAGACCCACCCATTAGGGGTTCTTTTATAGTATCAGCCCTATCTGTGCAGTAATGAAAGTGGTGCAGATTTAAATGCATGGATCTGAAAGGCATAACATCTATAACCAATAGATGGATAGGAAAAAGAGTAAAGAAAAGCCCGTCCGCTCAATGTGCCAAAAAACTGCCTATACTCCTATACCAAATTATGATTTATTATAAGGCAGAATCATAATAATTACTACTGCCCAACTGTAAGGGGGTACCCCTGGTGCCCCCAGGTGAGACTGTAACCTGTGACCCCTCCCTCTTGTTTTCACAGCCCCGCCTCCTCCCTCATGGAACAGGTACAAGGAGCGTTACAGCTGTGACGACGAGGATACAGACATCGGCCCCTTTAACTGGTACGGCGGGACTGTGGAGGCGGGGTCCGACTCCGCCTTAAAGGACGAAGGAGAGCAGGTGCAGGTGTGTCTATACACCGGAGGAGCGGTCAGCAGAAGGAGAGGTGCGGCGTGGAGCAAGAGGGAGGACAGCGACGAAACGTGGGAAGAGGACGAGGTGCGGGAGACTTCGCTATCCAGAGGAGAGAGGCGAGACGCATCGGCTACGGAGGAGGAGAGGAGAGAAGCACGGAGATTCGGAGAAGGACAGCGAGAGGCGTCGGCATCGGGAGAGGAGAGGCGAGAACCGTCGGCAGGCGGAAACATCAGAAGCCTATCTCGGTGAGGAGGAGGATCGAGAGAGAACTGAGGAGGAGGTCGGACAGAGAGCGGACGACATACAGAAGCCAGGAGGCCACCGATCCCACGAGCCGCCCAGCTGCTCCCCTGGAGGGGTGTGGCTCACAGAGGTGCGTGCACGTATAGCGGGTTGGGTGGAGAGGAAGGTAAAACGCAAAAGCCATCCCTGAATCCCTTTTTTTTTGTTAAAGAGCACGGAGTTCACATCCATCACCATCACTAGTGTGATTTGAGCACTGGGTTGTCCTCACCTCCCCCCCTGGTTTGCACTAGTATAGAAGGCAGCTGTCCTGATATATACCTCTCTTGTTTTCCATACCGGCGGACCTAAGGGCAAGACGGAGCCAGAAAGCATAGAGAGAAGACGGACGCTAACAAGGAGAAGGGAAGAAGGGGTGATCACCAAGAGCCGCAGGGAAAGAATCCATTCCCCCAGGAGAGCAGTACCAAGGAAAACCTGTACAGACTTTCTTTTGCAACAAATAAAACCTAGCGGTATCGTAACAAAAACACGTCTCCTGCCTATCCCTGTCCCGCCGGTTACACCAACATAACTTGTTTAGGTAATTTAAATTCAAGCTTCTCAATCAGAAATATATGTCTCCTACCTAACAGCAGTACAAAATATCTTTAATCAATATTTTTCATTCATCATACAAAACGTATTTTTAGAAATATCACCAAATTAAAACAAAAAAGCCCAAAAATCCCAGTTACAAATCGACCAAATAGTCCATAATTTGTTACAACCAATGTCGCCGATGTAAACCACGAGTCCCAGTAGCAAGGAAGGTATCACTCATATTCCTGATTCATCATCTAAGGAAAAACAACAGAGGTAGTTGCATTTTTCTATGGATTTAGTTAGATATGTAGTCAATCTTTACCAGAGCCATGAGGTTTACTTCAATGGTGAAACAGTAGGAATCTCAGATCATGCAAAATGGCAAAAGGGGCCCATGGCTTGTGATAAGAGAATAGTCTCTAACAGTATTCCCAGTCTGATTTTAATCACATAATACCTAGGTGATTGTGCTACTGTTTTCTTAAACGAGGCACATTATAGTCCCTACAAATTAGAGTGGTCCTTTTTGTATTACAGAAACGGCGTGGCCTGCGGGGTTGATGACTGACAGCAATTACTTGTGTGAAATTATTGCTCCTTGACTGGCCAACATAACCTGATCAATAAAAGTGACCACCTATATTAGAGGTAGGCCTTCACTTGTGTCACAGAATATGTCAGAGAGCTTAGCCCTGATGAGAACCATATAATGAGGATCGGGTCAAAACTAATCACTGGCTGTTATGTGATTGGGATCAGACTAGGATTTCTGTTTGAGATTATTTGGTCTCCCATGATTTTTTGTATATATTCCTAGTGATTCCTTTGTGTTTCTATGGCAATCTACAAACATTCACACCACAATTAGAAGTGCACCATCTGCTGTCAGTTTATTGATCAATTAATGACTATATGGAATATGCATTGAAAAGAGTGATCTTGTGATTACTTAAGTCAATACATTCAATGTGATACATTATTGAATTTGAAAGGACATCGTATTGCTACCCTGCGGTACAATACACAGATGTTTACCTATGAATAAATTCCACTGGACAATTGCGCACAGAATAATAAGGGTAATGTACTGGACATTGAGCACATATATGTACTGGGATGCTTGAACTGCACATATACATGTACATTCCTGCTACTTCTGTTTAACCCTACAGAGAGAAAGGGGGAATCTAGAACTTGGGAAGAGAACCTGGGAACAGTGAGGATAGAGAGGGATTGGGGTGGGCTTGTCACCTGTATACTTTTAGCACCTAAACACACTAACATATTTATTAGTTGTAGTGTGTAGTGATTTGTTATGTTAATATCGCTTGCTGTGGTGCACAAATCACCCCCGAAGAGGTATCTCGGCGCAAAAGATGGACACTGCTTAGCCAGACCGCAAGATTAAAAAAGACAGTCCTAAGCAGTTTCCTGAATTGGCACATATTTAATAAAGGCAGATTATTCCAATAAAATGGAGATAGATAGGTGAAGCATCTGCAACCTCATCTTGTCAGTTGAAGGTTAGGAAAAGATAGTAGAGCCTTATCCTTGGAACGTACGTTCCTGAAAGGACAGTAATGATTACGTTTCTGTACTAAATAGCTAGGACTGTTGCTCAATAATGATTTTTATGTAAGGATGCTGATTTTAAAAATAGTCCTTTTCTTAATTGGCAGCCAGTGTAAAGCTCTCAGCAGGGCCAACAGGAAAATTGCAAAGAAGCTGCGCAGCTGTGTTTTTACCGCTTGCAGTTTTGCAAATAAAGTCTCATTTGTTGAGGCAATTAAGGCATTGCCATTGTCCAATTTGCTGATGATCAAAGCTTGGACAAAAGACTTCCTGGCAGGAGGTTGAAATTAAGGAAAAGCTTTCTTCAGCATAAGCATCAAGTTAAAACAACTGCTGCTAATGGCAGCAACGTGATCTTTCATAGCTAAAGACATCAATTTTTTGGCCAAGATTCTTAACTACCTGCTTGGGCATAAGGGGCAGGGCCTGATTCTATAGGCCACCAATCTGAGGTCCAGAGGTGCTCAGCTTTGCCAAATAGCATGATCTCAGTTTTGTCAATGTTCAGCCGTAAACAATTTGTAGCCATCGATTCTGCGACTGCTTTCATGCCATTGGAGAGCTCATCCCTAATATCCTCCAGGTCTTTATCAAAAGAGAGCACCCGCTGAGTATCGTCAGCATATGATATTGGCTCTGGCAATGAAAGCAAGAGGGGCTACCTACATAGATATTAAACAATGTGGCACTCCTTGTCAATTAGCATTGTGCAAGGACTGAAGGTGCCCAAAGTGATAGGCTGAGTTCTCTATTTTAAGAAATCTTGAAACCATTGCGAGGCAGTGCCATAAATGCCAATCTCGTACAGCCTTTGAATCAACCTAGAGTGGGACAGAATATCAACAGCTGCAGATAGATCCAATAACTCCAGCATTGATGGAGTCCCTTTGTCTAAAGAGAGTCTTATGCAATACGTAAATGCAACCAACGTAGTTTCAGTACTGTAAGAAAATTTGAACCCAGGTTGAGATGGGTCCAAAATGTTATATTCTGCAAGATAGGCTGAGAGTTGAGTATTTATTAAGTCTTCCTGTGATTTGCCCAGGAGCGAAGCAACAAGATGGGGTGGTAGTTTGCTAAGTTGCTAAGATAAAAGTAGTCCTTTTTTGGTGAAGGTATTACCTGTGCAGATTCCCAAGCACCAGGGATACTTCCTGTGTCCACAGATAGATTAAACATGGCCCACACAGCAGCTGCTGGTGCGAAAGTAAGGCTATAATCAATGTTGTCAACAACAACAAGTACCTAGGGGTCAAGAAAAAAACAAAAGAATTCAACTCACAACTTGATCCTCGAAAAAACCAATATTTAGGCATTAGGCATCAGTCAGCGTCCCTCTGGGCTGACTGGACGCAGTCAGCGCAGAGGGACGCTGGGAGACACCGACGGACAGGGCGGTGCTCCTCTATACCTGAGCTGCAGCCAGGTAGGGTGAAGCGCCATCTCCACAAATACTTGGATTGTGGTGGATTATCTAGCCTGTGATTTCAGGTGATATAAGTTACCTATTTCTTTCACTTTTTCACTACACAGCAGTAGCAACATTCTAGGTCCTGACGAAAGCATAGGCGTAAAAGCCATCAATGCAGAAACATGTTGACCTCCATTGCTGAACAGATAATTTGTTAAAATCTGTTTCTTTTTTTACTTGATATTTAATCTGGAGGAACTGAGAGAAAATATTAAAGTCTAAACCTCTACTCAGCCCTATCCAATTTTATCTTATCACCACTCACACTATTTGCACTGCTTTTTCAGTTGCCTATTTGCATCTATTTAGCATCTGCACCACCTATTTGTTGATTAAAGTAACCACTAGGTTGTCACAGCCTTTCACAACTTTAGACTGTGGACACTCTTTCTCCTGGGTAAGGAGAACCCCAAATAATGCAATAAGGGTGGTACAGATCGGCGACTGATGGGAATAATTAATCTACCCTTGGAGTTGTTTGGCCCACCTGTATTTAGCCACGCACAATAGAGCACCTGGGTGTTTCATGTGTTACCAATAATTATTGCTTTTATCGAGGATCAAGTTGTGAGTTGAGTTCTTTTCTTTTTTTCTTGAGCCCTAGATACTTGTTGTCGTTGATGATATTGGTGGGGGCGTGTATCTAGGTTTGGGTCATTAAACTTGCCCTTGGACCCTTTTTCAAAAATTCTGTGTGGTATAATCAATGTTGAGCAGAGAGCCAAAGGTGAGCCAGATTTTAATTTTCCTATGGATTTTTTTATCTGTTCAAGAGATAAGGGAGCACATTTTTCTAAACTGCAGGAATTGTTTCGAGGAGGGGTGTTATAGTTAGACACCTTAGCAGACTGATCAGGAGCAGTGCTAAATTTCAAATGAATGTGGTTAATTTTGTTCTCAAAATGTTGGCTAAGGAATTAAACAGGTCTTGCGAAGATGGAACAGACTAGGATCAGGTGGAAGGATTTACAAAAGTTGAGGATTTATAATAGTTTTTTAGAAGAGTTTCCAGCTTGCTCAATTTGAGTAACAATATGGGCTTTACAAGCACGTTCAAATTTGCAGTGATAGGAGGACAATGTCAGTCTAAAAGCATCTTTGTCATTTGGGATTTGCTTTTTCACCATCTTCTTTCCAGCTTTTTGAAGGATTTCTCCTGTTACAGCTCCTTGGAGAACGAGGGAGTATGGGGTATAGACAGCATTTGGGATCCTGTTTTTAGAGGGGCAATAATGTCAAGCGCCAAATTTAGGGATTTATTAATTTAATCTAAGGCTAAACTGATGTTTAAATCAGGGGAGGGCCAGAGTACACACAGACATGAGAGAAGGTCACCAATCTATTGTTGCGAAGCTCTATGGTCCCCTGTTTTAGGTTCATTCAGTGTTGTTGAGAGATGAGTATAATTTTTTGATTGAAGTACTTTCTTACCTGCAAAGATAAGCACTGGGCACAACGTTCACTTTACGGGGTCTATTGACTCATTATTGAGCTCCAAGCTCGAGCACATACACTCTTCCTCCCTCAGAAGCCTGTGAATGCTCTCCAGTGCAACTGAGAGTCAAGTGCAGAATGGGTTGTACATGACCCAGTTTGCTGAGCCATAGTAGTACGGGCCAAGGTACATCGGAGACAAATACCCACTGCCACGTTTAAGGCCCAGACGCCACTGCTTCCCCATGCCCCCAAACAGGGTCTGACACACCCAGACACACTGCGCTGTACAGTACACATGTCTCTCTTTTTTGTTACCGTTTATAGTATTCCATATACTATTGTAGGTAATAAATGAGGTAGTGAAGCCTATTTAAATTAGTGTTATCGCCGAGTTTTCTAAATGAACTTGCTTTTCAACCAAAAACTTACTGATATGAAACAGACTATGTATGTCACATGTCTCAGTGTGTTATGTGGTTTGCAATAAGATGTGTGGATATCTGTCATTTTCAAATCTTGCAAAATCCAACTCAGTTACTGAGTTATGTTGAGTTCAATAACTCAATAACCATGTAATTGTGTAGTACATACACAGTAGTTATGCGATAAGCCAATTAAATTTGCCTATGCCTGTTTTCTAATTGAATGCTTTGATCCTCAGTGGGTTTTCCCTCATTAAAGCTCTCACATCTTTCTAAACTAGTTCACATTGTTTACTTTTGTGTTGGCAAGTATAATTTAATTTAAGTACTCTTTCAGTATTGCAAAACAATGTCTTTCAGCATCATATACTACACATACTATACTATGGATTCTTGGCTAGGTGAGGAATAAAAGGAGACCATACTAGACAGCTAAGAGCATGCTCCCTACAATCTCTCAGTATTTATCAAGGGTAGACTATATTAAGACTGTACATACCGATATGCTTCAGTTTACTTTGCAGTGCTGTTTCAATGGCATCTCAAGTGACTTCAACTGTAAAGAATCAATTCCCACTCAAACAATAATGTGCATATGGAATTGGTCAAATAAAATATAAATATTTTACCTGTATGCTTATTAATAGTAATTATGGTATCAATTATAGTAATGATCATCATAATTGATCAAACAGAAGAAATATGTCACAAATTAAGGGATTTGTAGTTCACACATTTTATTGGATTCCAAAATACAATTCGGTCAAAAGAAATGCACAATGCCCTGAGTAAAGCATGTTTCTCTCTTGTCAGCCACCGTCTTCTACACCTTCCTTCTGCTGCTAGAAGCAGCTAAGCTTGTCCGAATCAGAGAAGACAATTCTTCTATAGCCTCTTTGAACTCTTTGGTAGTGTTCACCATTTCTCATGACTCATTGGCCTCCTCTAGTCCAGGCCCTCTGGATTGGCAAGCACAGAACCTTTCTCAATTCCCTCTTATAATGAACCAGAACCTGAGAGAAGACTAATGGCCAAAACCAGTGCTTAATTTGTAAAAAGAAAACCAGTGCTTGTGCCCAAAGCTCTGCTCAGAAGCCCGCTGCCATTGCTATTAAACGTTGGTACGCTAGATACCAAGCCAGCGTAGTCTTTAATCCACCTCATATTCTTTAATCCACTGCTAGATAATCCCTGACCCTTTATGTCACTCTTGCAGGTTCCCTCTTTCTCCCTTTGAGACGGTTTTTACGGCTTCCTCTTCCTTTTTCTATCCTGTTTGTGTGTTTTTCTATCTCTTGGTATCAGTAAAAGCTTGATAAGGAAAAATAAGTGATAGTCCCCAAACATGAATGCTGGTGGCCCCCATTTGCAACCACTGGCTCAAATTACTCACTATATGCCCAAAGCAACAGTTTACCTGGAATTCATTTATATAATCTTTGTACAAAGGCAAATAAATATATTCTCAACATACAATTAATCTAATAAAACCACTCATAGAATCCAATCTTATAGGTGCTCTTAATTAACCAGAAAAATATAGTAACTACACTTGTAGTGTAGTAATTTATGAACCACATAGAAATTGTACAAATGTCACATACAAGGCGCAACAAACAGATCCATGAAAAAATGTGTCCTGTGTCACAAGGCAACAGCTTTCATTTTCTGCTTATAAATGCACACATATTGGAGTCAATGAAAATGTCAAATTCTTTCAAGTCAGTTATAATTAGTGTGCTTTGTTGTCAATGGCGTTTCAAACTCTTTAGAAATGTGGAATTCTCTTCAGGACAATGAGATATCAGGGACACCTGATTAAACAGCTTGCAACTGAGTGCTGTCACCATGGGCAATTGATGTGCGCTTCGACCCAGTGGATCGGTTAGTAGGGGGCAAATGTTCTCCTGTGTAGAGTCCAGGCTGCCTCTGGATAAATCAGTCCACAGGCAGGAAGTAGGAGAACTGGGCACTGCCAGTATCTCGAGCAGTAAATCCACCATTAAGCACTGGCCCAAACTCTTGTTGGCTTATTTGGCACATGAGAACGTTATCTACTCTGCCTCGCCAAAACTGATTCACTATATACACACACCCGGGTGGATACCGGGCAGATACCACTTCTCAGCCCATTTCAATTCAGTATTAAATGGCAGCAGCACAGCAGCAGTAAACGTTCTCTTGCTCCTAATCCAAAGCAAGCCTTGTTTAATAACCTTTGACTCCTTGGAAAACACTGAACGGTTGTCCCAGCCCAAACATGGCTTCCTTACCAAGATAGGTGTCTGCTCACCATCCTCTTAGATACCCCTGTGCCAATTACATCTCTATTCAATCAATAAATACCTCCGAATAGCATGGACATTTTTCAAGAATTTTCAGATGAGGATAGGGTCCAAGCTATTGTGTTAGCAAATCCAATCATTTAGAACTTTAGCATATTTCATTCTCAGAAACACATGATTATTTTTAGGGTGATGGTAAACTAGACTGGAATGGTTACCCACCTCATAGTCAAATTCAAACACCTTTTAAGGAAGTCCAAAATAAATATTTAAGAGAAAAAATGCTCCTACTGCATATAGGTATTTGTGTTATTTAGTTCTGGGACATTTTCAGTGGCATAATTATAATCTAAACTCATGGGGCTTCCCTGAAGAATGTGGTGAGGGGCTGCGAGGGACCCCTGAGCCTCCCAAATTTCACATTCATAGATAGACTTAGCCTGAATGGGGGCCCAAGGGAAGTCAGGTTGCTTCTTTGCAGGATAGGCTTTCGCTACCACCCTAACTATTTCGCGACTATGTCATTGTCATAAAGTCTGCAATGCCATTGTTGGTCCATGCTTGTTCCCAACATTCATTCTTGCACACAAACTTGTGTTTAAAATGAAAAATTATTGAACCTAAAAGTTCAGTAAAAATGTTTTCTAGTGTGATTTCCAGAGATTGAAAGCTTCCACTTGAGATGGCTTAGTGAGATAATGCTCATCTGTGTCCTCTGATGTAATTTTCTGATTGTAAATCCTGCAATGCAAGTTTTGGTATTCAAGCTGCAGAGTTTGAATTGGTAATAGCAAAAGTTTTCATTTCCGCCGCTAAGAAATGGTAGAAGAGCAATCTAAAGCACTATACAAAAGCAGGTTATTACAATATACCCATTAGCATGCATCCTATGCTGTCATTAAAGCATAATATGGCCAAATTAAGCCTGATATTTTAATGCCTCCCAAAATGTAACATTACTCGCTGTTGTTTGCACCATGTGTGTATTCAATTTATATATCTCAAAGAGACACAAACCTCCTCATTTAGAGAATGTTGGAGCTGGGCAAAACATGATGAATTTGCGGTATGCATTTTGGTTCCCATTTTACAATTTTTTTGCAATTATTTGTAAGGAAGATCTTGAGGAAGATCTGCCAGCCATGTTAAGGTGGCTCAAAAATGTTCTTATCAACTAGACTCAACTGTGCTGCTAGAATCCTTCAACGCCCATACCATGACTTTAGATATGGGGATTCCACATGGCTCCCATTGAGCCCTATGCTGTTTAACATATATGTACCCCCTAGCTCAAGTGGCAATATCTTATGGTGTTGAAGTGATCTCAGACGCAGATGATACTCAAGTAACCATCTCAATGGACCCAATTGTGAATCCACCGAAAGCAGATTTGGTGAATGCTTGACGAACATTGTCTCCTGTATGCCTTCGAATTGCAACTGAATGGACATAAGACAGTGATCCTGTAGTTTGGTAAGGACCATGTACGTTGGTTGGATGACTGGTGACTTTCTGAGTTGGTTGTGGCCCCCCACCCTAAAAAGGTGGTGAAAAAACCCTCAACTGGCACTCATTGAAAGCTGTTTTGATTACAGCAATGTCCTCTTGGTTGCAGCAAATTAGTCACTATTTTCTAAGTTGCAGGTGGTTCAGAACACTGCTACCTTCTTGGTTTGCAAAATTCCTCCTCGCTCTCCATCACAGCCTACACAGAAATGGATACCGTTTGGTCTCATGCATGGAGGATGGGCACTTACACCCGTATTGGAAATGTGTTCCCGGGTATGGGGAACCACTGCTCAGTCTAATAAATATAGATATTATGGACCACAAACACATGTCTGCACTCCACTTTAACTTGTTATAATTTATTCCTGCACGTTACGTGGCTCTAATGGAGATCGTATTGTCTTTTGCACCGAGCTTAGGCACTTGGAAGTCCAAGCTTGTATAGGGACTAACCATTCCGGATAAGGGGTAGTACTTCTAGGTACAAAATATGTAGGCAACATGGATCAATAACTTTTGTCCATAAATGATGTGATGTTTAAAAGATTATTCCAATATTGGATGCACCGTGGTTGGACACTCTCATCAAGCACATTATTAGCACAAAAATACAGCACACGTGTACACTGTGGACTCACAAATCAGGCACTTAGAAATTTGCATGATAATGAGCGCTCAATCATTACACATTTGGGCATAAGAACTGGGCAGCACACTGTGGGGTGATGTAATTTGCGAAATGTTCAGGGGGGTATGTCCATACTTTTATAATAGGTATACATAATTTTGCCAAGACAATGAAATAGTGACTTACAAAGACGTGTTGTATGTAGTGATTGAATACAAGACTATGTTAGAGCAATCCTTCGAATACACACACCACAGCCGCTAAAGATAAGCTGAGATATATGTGTAGAATACTGTTGGTTGGTTAACTCTCTTCTGCGCATTAATAATGGAGGTATTATATATATTGTAGGAATGAACTGCCATATATTTGCTGATTTTGACAATAGACACAACTTTGTAGGAATACCAGCCTAGTTTGACTGCTTTGCAATGGCTAGCTGATCACTGGTGACAGCCTCCTTCCACTGCTCATGTGATTTTCAACCTTGACACTTATTGGAAGTATTTAAGCTTCCATCTTCAAGGACAATAGATGGGTTTATGCTACCTGTGGTTAGATCTCTTCATGCACTACAAACTAACAAGCAGGACCTGTCTTAAAAGCTTCCACCAATAATTCTTGAACATGTTGTGAAAGGGCCAGTGTTACCCGGATGACCGCTCTCTGACCACTATGCGCAGGGATTATTCCTAAAGATATGTATGTTTATCATTGAAGCCCTGATGAAGTCTACTGCTAAATCTGCAGCAATGGCGAAACATGTATTGGCAGAGAATTGATAAACACTTTGAGAGGAATTAAGGCTGCTGGTGAATTAAGGCTATTGGTGGTAACACACAATGGAACTCAACGTTGATTAATTGTCAGAGTGCTCAAAGTTCTTTATCTACACAGAACTCGCTCTACTGGCAAAGGTCCTCTCTATCTTCAAAATAAACTCTGGTCATATCTTCCTACTCGGAACTTCAGATCCAAAGTATTGCTTCTGGTAGGCCCTTGACGCGTATGACCAAATATGGTGGGCGATTCTTTTTCGGATCTCGCTCCCTACCATTAGAACAGACTGCCCTTTCAAATTCGGTCCTACTCTGATTTTGCTTGCTTTAACCCCTTCGATGCTCATGACGGAACGGTTCTTTCATGAGCATCGGTTGGCCTGTGCTCATGACGGAACCGTTCCGTCATGAGCCCGTTGGCTCATTAGAGCCTTCAGCACAGCGCGCGAATTCGCGCCGCGCTGAAGGTGTTAAAAAACTACTCAAGACTTGGCTCTTCTCCTTTTCCTAATCCTGTGCTCAAGTGCAGAGAGTCACCTTCAGGAGTGATTCGTTTGCACTATACTAAATTTCAATAACACAACATAACAACAGTGCGTTTTTTTATTTAGTTGCATACACGCCGCAACAGTCAGCCTACTTTACATTGGTCGCACAAGGGATTCTAATGTAATTTGGGGTCTTTGCACTTTCTAAAATAATAAAAAACATATAGCTGCAGTAACAGGTTTAGGGATAAAAGTGATTTCCCATAAATGAACGCCTGCCTAGTGGTGTGAGTTTAGTGCGTTGAGTAATGACACTTAATCTCATGCTTTATGCGTCTAATCCATAAAGAAATTGCAGCGTGCACCACAACACAGACCATCAGCTTCCCTTAATGCCTGATCTAAGCCTAATACCCAGGAGATGGGGGTATCTCAATGTCGGGCTTCCAAAAGTGTGTAATTACTACAAAGGAATGCGGTTGTGAGCTGAGAAAGGAAAACCAGTGTTCGGACTCTCTCAGCAGACATTTCATGTCGGGGCGCTTCATTGTCCGCTTGTCACTCACTGGACTAAATGCTTCTAAATGGTAACCGACACCAGGCCTTGAGTGACTGGAGATGAGGGGTCGCGCGAGAGCGCGTGAGCCAGTCAAAGGATTATCCTTATCAGGACAAAGAGAGACAACATGTCTCAGAGAGGCGGGCAGATAAGCTTAAACGCTGTAAGTGAAATCAAGCTGAGTCAACAGGCCGCGTGTGATCTTTCTTTTCACTTTCCCCGGGCAAGAGGGGCAAGAAAAAAAGCTATGAACATGATCTGGGAAAAGTCGTCTCTTTTCATTCATTTCTTTCAAACCGAAAAATAGAACCCTGTGAGCGCAACAGCGCTTTGTTGTTGACCATCAAAGATAGACTTTTTAAAGAATGGTTAGACAAATTAGTTGTGATCAGTGCCGCTGCTGGACTCACAAACATATGTGAAGGCGACAAAAACAGAGCATTAATTAACCGCTTCAGCTTTCATGTAATACATAGAAACATGTACTACGTTTATAAAACCTGCCTCAAATGTTCTTATTACAGTTTAATTGGGCCATCACCTGTGACCTGTAATAGGAAAATTATGTTTCTTCGTGACTGTAATTACTTACTACAGTTGAGTTGAGACGTCGCCATACCTGCTGCCAGAGACAGGAGGCAATCTGAAAGGCAACTCACGAAGAAGAGTTTCAACATCTGTAATAAAAAAATAAATTGAAGAAATAGCATTCCAGTTATTATGAATTATTTCCCCTCAATCGACTGGGGTCATTATCAGAGAGGAAACATTCATGGCAGTATGTTTGTCTTTTGCAGAACTAGAAAGCAGTACTCTGCGTGTTGCCACACATTCCGATGTACAGCCATTTTAAAGTGACTTTCATTAAACAGGCCATATATAATTGCAGCAGATTAGAAACTGTATGTAGGTGTGCTTATTTTCGCAGTACAGATTGCACGTTTATTCGATTCATCGGCAGCCATACGCCTTTACATGGCACAGCAATAGACTAGCAGTTTGTCTAGACAAACAGATTAAGAGCTCTAGAGAGTTGATACATGCACAGAACAAAGGCATTCTCAAAGTACCCGAGATCAACAATACATATACATTGTATATCGTTTGGAATTGCTTCTTCTGGGATATAAAGGAGGTGCATTCAGGGCCTCGATTATACCTATCTTTATGCTCACAATTTGTATATATACGTAGAGAAAGATAATTAGATACGCAAAAGTGAATATGCTAATTTATGTCTAGAACCGGGGCTCTGTCTAAAATCTGATTTGCTAAAAAAAAATACACTGTCACGTTTACAGCAAGTGTTCCAGACACAATCGTTGTGCATGTGCAATGGAATCAAGAATTGGGGGGCTGGTGCACAGGTACATCAACATCCATCTCGGTATTATAGAATTCGTGTTAGCAACCCAAAAAATACAAGCAGTGGCAAGGTTAAAAGGTCTGGGTTACCCAGAGTGCATGTACAGGCCAACACCACTGCAGGCAGAAATGCCTATATCAAGAACAAGCACTTAAGCAACGCATACATTCACACTTCTACACACAACAGAAACTGGCCTACGTAGATAGACACATGTATATATGTACCACATACAGGTGTTCATGCACACACAGACAAGAACGAACATGTGCTGCCTGCGTAATGATTGTGTACATGCTACCTTTGTGCATATTGACAAGCTGGTGTTTCAACCAAATATTGAGTTGTAAATATCAATAGATAGAAATATCGTAAATAAAATCGTCAAATACAGAGATATTGTGATGCAAAAATATTGTTGACAACAATATCGTTTTTTTAGGTAAGCAATATAATTTTTAAGAATATTGTTTTTTTAATATCATTTTCAGTAACTTACTTGTAACAAATATCGTTTTTTTATTTTTGTTTTAATGTGTTTTTGTCAATATATTAATGTTATGTGTTAACTATTGTTTTTATAATAGGTATTAAGTGATTTAGAATGTTGTATTCAATTGTTAATAGTAAATTATAGTATTGTAGGGAGTTGTGTTTGTATGGGGTAGGGTAAGAAGTTAATTAAGCAGCAATTGATTATTAAGTAATTAATCATTTTCATTGACTAATGTGATTGACAATATTTATGTAAATGATGTAATTCTGATTTATTTAAGTTATATTTTAGCTGCGGGATGCTAGTTTTGCAGTGGTGGGCAGAATGGAAAGTTAATTAAGTAATTAGTGATTAACAATAACTTATTAGTTTAGAATTCATTACTGAATTGATTATCAATCATTTAAATTGTGTAACACTTATATATTCTAGTTATGATTTAGTTGTTGGTTGCTAGGTTTGTAGGCATTTAAGATGGGAAGTTAATTAAGTGATAATGAATTAACAATTAAGTATTAATTAATTATACAATTGATCATCAATTATGTAAATTGTGCTATACATATTTCAGTCTTATTTTTAATGTGGGCTCCCAGGTTTTATAGGGGTGTAGGGAGGGAAGTTAAGTAATAATGAATGAATAAAAGTACATTATTATTAAAATTAATTTTTAAATTGTAAATAATAATTATTAAAATAGTAAATAATTATTTTAAAGGTGATAATTTATTTAATTGATTATTAATTATTTAAATTGTTCTTTTTTTGTTTATTAAATATATATATATATATATATATTAATGCTAATTATTGTGTATATTAAGAGTTTTCATTTTTTTTAAAATAATAGGGCTATTAATTAAAACGTGAAATGTGTTTGAAGAGAAGTTCTTTCCCTTCTGTTGCTTATACTGGAGTGGGAATACTACATTTAACACCTCCGAAGTACAGCGCTTTCCCTACTGTTGCACAAACTGGGGTAGGAATAATATGTTTTACCCCTCCGAAGTCCAACACTGTTCCTAGTATGGCTCTGTTTGGAGTGAGAATAGTAAATACAACCCCTCTGAAGTCCAACACTTTCCCTACTGTTGTGCTGTTTGGAGTGAGAATTGTAAATGTAACCTTTCAAAAGTCCCAAACTTTCCCTAGTGTTACACTGACTGGAGTGGGGATAGTAAATGTAACCCCTGCAAAATTTAACCCTCTACCTACTGTTGGTTTGACTGGAGGGGGAATAGTAAAGCTAAGCCATTCTGAGTCCAACGCTTTCCCTGCTCTTGCTCTTTTGTAATGGGAATAGTAAGTTTAACCCCTCTGCAGTCCAACACTTTCCCTACTATTGCATTGTTTGGAGTGGGAATAGTGAATGTAACCCTTCAGAAGTCCAACACTTTCCCTACGATTTCACTGTTTGGAGTGGGAATAGTATCTTTAAACTCTCTAGAGTCCAACACTTTCCCTACATTTTTTCTGACTGGAGTAGGAAAAGTAAATATAACCCATGCAGAGTTTAACACTTTCCCTACTGTTGCTTAGACTGGAGTAGGAATAATATATTTCACCTACCTAAAGTCCAACACTCTCCCTACTGTTGCACATACACGATTAGGAATAGTAAATGTAACCCCTCCAAAGTCCTACATTCTCCCTTCCTTTGCGATGACTAGAGTAGGAATAGTAAAGTTAACCCATCTGAATTCTAACACTTTCCCTACTGTTGCCTGATTTGGAGTGGGACTAATCTCACCCCTCTGAAATCCAACAATTTGCCTAATGTTGCATTGTTTGGAATGGGAATAGTCAATTTAACCCCTACAAAGTCCAACACTTTCCCTACTGTTACGCTGACTGGAGTGAGAATATTAAAAGTAACCCCTGCAAAAATGAATGCTTTCCCTACTGTTGGTTAGACTGGAGTGGGAATAGTAAATCTAACCCGTTGTCAGTCCAACACTTTTCCTACTGTTACTCTGTTTGGAGTGGGAATAGTGAATTTATCCCCTCTGAAGTCCAACACATTTCCTACTGTTGCACTGTTTGGAGTGTGAATAGTAAATTTCACCCCTCCGAAGTCCAACACTTTCCCTACTTTTTTGCTGTTTGGTGTGGGAATAGTACATTTTAACTCCCGAAGTCCAACCCTATCCCTACCTTTGTGCTGACTGAAGTAGGAGGAGTAAATGTAACTCCTCCAAAGCTTAACACTTTCTGTACGTTTGCTTATACTGGAGTGAGAATAATAGTTTTAACTCTTTTAAAGTCCAACCCTTTCCCAACAGTTTCACAGACAAGATTAGGAATAGTAAATCTAACCCCTCCAAAGTCTTCCATTTTCCTTACTGTTGCTTTGGCTGGAGTAGGAATAGTAAGTTTAACCCATCTGAAGTCTAACACTTTCCCTACTGTTGCGTTGTTTGCAGTGGGAATAGTCATCTCATCCTTCGGAAATCCAACAATTTGCCTACTGTTGTGCTGTTTGGAGTGGGAGTAGTAAATGTAACAAATTTAGTGTATGTCTGTTCTGCCATTTTTTTCTAGATCACATGGCACAGTTTCCTATGGGGATTAACAAGGATATCACATTTTTGCCTCACCTTTTTTTCAAGTGAAGGAGCTGAGGTGGATTAACTTTTTTGGGAAAGTTTTATGCAGACTGTTAATAGCAAAACAAAAAACTCTCTGCCTATCGACATTCACACCTAACTATACATACACTAACATTTCCATTAAATACCTTGTGGTCAGAGTAGGAAAGTAGGATCTGCTTCTTATGGTTACTCCCACTTTTTGCTTGATGTTGCACTGTTTTGACTAGTCTGACTGGGAACCTGCTAATCAGGATCCCGGTCTATCTGTTTTCTCCTTCAATTTGTTCTGCAAGTACTTTGGCACACTCCAGATTGGATCCTGGGGTAGCCTTAGAAGTCCCTAGTATATGGTACCCATGTAGCCAGGACATAGGTACCCCAGAGGCCTTCCATGGGCTGAAGCATGTATTTTGACACCCTTGAGAGGCCATGCAAAATGGAACTACAGGTATGCTACTGCAACATGTGTAAGCTGGTGCTTGCACCACTTACTTTAGACATAGGTTCACTATATCTATAGGTCATTACACTTAAAAATTATGTCACCCTATATCAGGCCTTAACAATCATGAGGGTAGGGTGCTGGGTTATTCGTGAGTCGGTACACCTGCATGAGCAGAGCCCCTCTGCAGCCTTCGGAGAGCATTCTCCTGGGTTGTCTGTGACTCAGCCGGAAATATAAGTAGAGGTGCATTATAACTTTGCGGTAAATGAAATCTCGAGAACGGCTGCATAGAAACATATTGTGTTTGGTATCAAACAACTTGGAATCATACCTCTAAACCGGTAACTGGTGTGGGAGGTATGTTTTTTAAAAAAAAACATTTTTATTGATATTGCAAGAGGCACATAAAATAAATACATTTACAATTCATAACATAATTATATAGTAACTATTTTCCAAAAGAAAAAAGAGAAGCAGGATACGTGAACATTACAGAGGAAAAAATAACCATAAAGCTATAAGAAATTACAATGTGGTCTCAACCATAAAATCTAATCTTGGAAGGTTATTCTGATCCATATACAATGTCCCAAACCCTTTCTTTTTCCCTCAGAGAATTAGGCCCTCTTAGTCTAGCTAAAGCAATCTCCATGGTGTGTATTTCATTCACCTAGGCCCACCATTCCATAACGTGTGGCGGATCTGGCGCTATCCATGCTCTAGCTATGGTTAATCTTCCACAAGCAAATAAAATAGAATTCAGATCTTTATTTGGACTATTCAGTTCCTGAAGGTCTATTAGAATCAGGTGAGCTGAGAGAGGCGGAAACACAATATGTTTCCTTTCTAATACATCTACCACGCCCTTCCAGAACTCTGATAATGCCGGGCATGAATAGAGCATATGGCCGATATCAGCAGCCTCCAATTTACATTTAGGACAGCTTGTGCGTTCATTTTGATAATTATCTGATGCCCAGCTAGAAATTCTCTGAGGGGTATAATATAATTGGCAGATAGTCCTATAAAACTGCAATCTAATACTAGAAGACTGTACTACTTGATTAATCTGAAGAAGAGAAGCAGATATTTGCTTGGAGGTTATATTTAATCCCAGCCTAGATGACCATTTGGATGCTAGTTTTCCACAATCATCTCCCTTTGCCTGATTCAGAAGTCCATAGCTTTCACTAATCAGTGATTTAGTCCGATCTGAGTACAGGCATTGCAAGATGTCCGAGTGTCTTATTTCTTTGACATTCATCTTATGAACAAAGAAGTCTTGGAGTTGCATATATTTAAAATACATCCTATCATTCAGATTATGTGTTAATTTAAGCGAAGTAAACCCTAATAGTCCATCAGAGCCATAAAGATCTCCAAGGGTATTAATACTTTAGCTAGACCATACCGTCCCAGCCCCATCTGAAAAAATTCCAGGAAGTCCTGGATTCCCCCATAGCCTTACTTCGGAGTTAAAAAAAGATATCTTATCAAGAGTCATTATCTGTTTCCAAATTTGTACAATATGCCTAACAGTCTTAAATTTTACTCGTTTGAAGTAATTTGGGTCATTAGTTCGGTCCATAAATTGTTTGCTATCAGGCATTAGCATTAGCTGATGAAAAAATAAGGAGTTATCATTTCTCAATAAACTACGGATCCAACCAAAAAAGGAAGCAAAAAAGTATAATTTGAAATCGGGAAACATTAAACCGCCCTTTTCAGTCGGAAGTTTTAGGAGATTTATTGCTCTCCTAGCTTTTTTGTAGCCCCATATATAACTAGAGCAAACTCCATCAAGTTTAAAAAAAAAAAGAGTTATTAAGACGTAGTAGGATTGATCTAAATAAATAAAGAAATTTGGGTGCGATTTTCAATTTTTATTAGATTTATACGCCCAATCAGGCTAGGCGGTATCTTGTGCCATTTTTTAAGAGACTTAGCAACTTCTTTTAGTAATGGATCATAGTTGAGGGCTATTATTCCAGCAGTCTTTGCAGATATTTTAACCCCCAAATATACAGCATTAGCACATAGGCCCAATACCGTCCTTGAAGGATTATAATTAGCGATGACCTGCATTTTGTTTATATTTAGTTTGTACCCGGATACATTGCCAAAATCTTTTGCTTCTTTTGTTATTGCAGGTATATCCTTAACTTCGTCAGTGGTAAATATCGCTACGTCATCCGCCTATGCGGTAGTTTTTAGACTATTCCCCCTGTGCTGTAGTGGAATAATATCATGCTGTGTTAAAAGTGCGTTCAAAAATGGCTCTAATGATTGCGCAAACAACAGGGTAGAAAGGGGGCACCCCTGCCGTGTTCCTCTTCCTATTTGAAAACGGAGAGAGTTCTTTCCTGCATAGCAAAGCTGTGCCATTGGTTGATGATATAATGCCTGAATCCACCCAAGATATTTACCCCCCATGCCGAATGCTTCCAATACGGCCCATAAATACTCCCACCCCACTCGGTCAAATGCCTTTTCAGCATCTAGCATGACCATACCAAGTGGGGTGGAGTTAGTAGACGCTACGTCAAAAGCCGTAATAGCCATATTTATATGGACAGTAGTGTCTCGTCCTGTAACAAAACCGTGTTGTTGCATATTAACCAATTCAGGCAATAAGGGTGCAAGTCGGTTCGCTAATATTTTGGCGAAGGCCTTAGCGTCCGAGTTAATCAGCGATATGGGTCTATATGACCCACATTCCTCAGCCACCTTTTGTTTCTTTAATAAAAAATACTATCTTGGCTGTTCTCCAAGAAGAGGGAGCTCTCCCAGTTTCTCCAATATAATCTACAACTGATTTAAATAAAGGAAGCAATTCCGTCAAGCAGATTTTATAAAGTTCCATGGGAAGTAGATCCTGCCCTGCTGCCTTACCCGAGGGAAGAGATAAAAATGCTGTCTTGATCTGATGTAATATCTGAGTTTAGAAAATCAACTGCTTCTTTATTTTGTTGTACGTTCATATAAGAGCTAAGGTATGATAATATATCTTCCTTACTAGGCACTTTTTCTGGAGTATACAGTTTACGATAATAATCAGCAAATTGTTCTAGTATCTGATCTGGTTGATTATATGTAACCATATCGCTGCCTTTGATTGCTTTAATATTAGTCCTTGCTCTTTTATCTGCCACTTTGGAAGCGAGCACTCTTCCAATCCTATCCCTGCTTTCATACTGTGTCAGATGGTATTTATGAAGCCTGGCGCTGCTTTTCCCCCTCAGGGTCCTCTTAGTATCTGATTGCAATTTCACTAAATCCATTCTTATCTTATCACTATTCAGCTTCCCCTCCATTAAATCATTTGCTAAATTTAGTTCCAGAGCCAGAATATTAGAAGTAATAGACTTCATCTCCTTCTGGGCTCAGCGTTTTTTTTGAGCACGTATTGTTGGGCAAAGCCTCTTATGCTTGCTTTGCATGTATCCCAGACAGTTGTTACTATTGTAGTGTTTAAATCAATATCTCTGAATTGTGTGGGAGGTATGATTCCACTCTTCTCAAGCGAGCTTCGTGGGGTCACTGGTCCATCCAGTGCCAGCCTTCTCGACCCAGTCATCACAAAATGGATGCTGCCAGCCTGAGATACATTTCTGCTGTCCTGCTGCTGAGCCAAGCTCGAGCAGAGGAAGGCAGCACAATAGGCATACTGTTACAGGGAGGTGTGACCACCTCCCAGGCAGGATTTAGTGTATTGGGACTCGGTGGGTGCACTCTGAGAGTGCCTGAAAGTCTGCACTTGGGGCACATTTGGTGTCCCTGTGCATTGTCCAGCTCAAACCAGTTCTGAGAGCCATTAGCTCCTGCACTGGCGCGAAACTGGACAAAAGACATGGGTGTAACCACACCTCTGTCCTGACATTCCTCTAGGAAGTCCCCCGAATCTGTCCAACCCTCTCCGGTGGGTACAAAAGGGCTTACCTGTAAGTCTTTAGATTTTACATGGACAAGATTCTACAAGAAGAAACCATTTACCTACGACCGTCTGGACACTCTGAACTTTGCTGGACTTCGACTTCCGCCGAGACAAGACCCACGAAAATAAGCAGGCCGGCTGAAAATGAATGGAACGATCCTGCGCTGCTCCACAGAAGAATCAACAGCTCGATCAGGACCCCCTGCAGCACGCCTGGATCCTCCTCAGCAGCCCCACGAGAAACCACCAAGTGAGACCCCAGTTCGACCGAGCACTCAGCCATGAGCACGGACTGCGGATCTTATTTTGGAAGGATTCACATCCGACTTTGCCCCGGAGCAGCACCTGAGGTAGGACGCCTGACCCCAATATGGCCATCACGCGCGACCTCCACAAAAACAAATATAGCTCACCAACTCCCAATGCCCCCAATTTCACTAGACACCCCTGGGAGCATAAAAGGGAACCGTGTAAACAATTAAGCGCGCTGGCTATTGTCCCATCAGCAAGTCTGGATGCACAAAAGAGAATTCTGACTTTAAAATGGCCGCCACGCGTGACCTCCCCAATAACAAATTAAGCTTGCCAACTCCCAATGCCCCCAATCTGACTAGCGGATCGCAGACACCCCTAGGAGCACAAAGGGGAACCCTGTAAATAAATCAATCGCTCCTGCTATCGTCCCGTCAGCTAGTCTGGATGCTCGAAGAGCAACCTGACTTTAAAATGGCCACCAGATTCGACCTCCCCAACACCAACTGAAGCTTGCCGACTCCCAATGCCCCAAATTTGACTAGCGGAGCACAGATACCCCTGGAAGCTCAAAGGGGATCCTTGTAAAAAACGAATTGTCCTTGCTAGCGTTTCATAAGCAAGTCTGGACGCATGAAAAGCAATTCTGTCTCTAAAATGGCCGCCACGTGCGACCTCCCCAATAATCAAATGAAGCTTGCCAATTCCGAATGCCCCCAATTTGACTAGCAGAGCACAGACACCCCGGGGAGCTCAAAGGGGAACCTGTAAAAAACAAATTGCTCCTGCTATTGTCCCGCAACCAAGTATGGACGCACGAAGAGCATTCTGACCTTACAATGGCCGCCTCGCGAGACCTTTCCTTCAAAGAATAGGTCCTGACATCTATTAGTGCACCCACCAGACCAACAGAGGCCACTCGCCCGGCCTCATTAACAAGACTAGCGTGACTGCATTGTACACGCTGGCCTAATCAAGACCTGGCAGTAAGTCTGGTAGTGTGAGTAGCTGGCTAACTGACCCCAAAATCGCCGCCACGTGCGACCTTGCCCTCAAAGAATAGGTCCCGTTGCCCAACAGTGCACCCTCCAGTTCAACAGAGGCCACTCACCCTGCCTCAATATCAAGACTAGCGCTATCACATTTGATCGCGCTAGCCAGATTAAGATCTGATGCCTCCATCTCACATGTTTCCCTCTGCCCCGTTATTAAGACGAAGCCTCTTCCATAGAACCTCCGCTCCAGCAAAAAGCTCTTTGCCCCCTGCCAAGGCTGTTTGACCTTAGGACGCCTACCCCCTAGATCTCCACGAGCCACATCCTTCCATCTGAACAGATCCTCACGCCCTGCCCTAAGAAGACCTCGGGAAGTAGATCACTAAGCCTACCAGGAACTACGACCCCTCCCAGGTCCTTATCCGGTCTGGCTCCTGGCTACACCTAACAACAGGCCCGACCAGTCCCCAACGGGTAAATATTAACACATTCACCCATCCCACTCCCGACTTGTCCGACTCACCCCCTCCCCCTCACAGGCACCCTTCTGCACACAGTACCTCCACGATGGCTCTTGACTCGCCATCCCCCCCCCCCCCACAGACACCCCTCCCCCTCACAGGCACCCCTCTGCACACAGTACCTCCATGATGGCTCCTGACTCGCCATCCCCTCTCACACAATCCTTACCTACCCACCGAAAACCCCATAGCCAGAACTCATTCACCATCATCTTCCCCCCCCTCCTCTCTACAAAAATGAGATGCATCTTCAAACAGAAACAGAAACTAATCAGACAACACAAAGAAACCCTATTCACAGACATCCACCACTCACCTTCCAAAGGTCCGTTTAAGATGGACCTTATCTTCCACAAGGACAGACCTGAAGACTGGATCTTCACGATCAGAAAGCAACTCTATATCGCCAAAACCACATCCACTCCCCACAGTTGCAAACTAACTTCCATACTCCCCAATCGTTCGGCCAGAAGAGGGATCACATCCGTGACCATCTACACGAATGGCACGGTCCTCATTCAGGCAAACAACGAGAACCTTGAAGCTTTCGACTCCCTATTTCCCTCATTACGATCCGATCTCCCGCCCCTATTGCACCCCGCCTCAACCCTTTACCGTCCTACAACTACAGCTAACCTTTAAGCATACGACTCACTCTTCCACCCACTCCAATCCGCTCTGACCCCCAACGCTCCCCCTCATACGCTCTGCCCCGCCGCAACACAACTCCTGCCTACAGCCAACCAGCCACACCATCAAATCCCCCCACCACCCATCCCACTACCCCTACCAATCATATCCCTCAGCTCCTTATGGATAGCACTAACTCGCCTCCCTACTGGATCCACCCTCCGCAACCTCACGGTTGTGACCCGTCAACAGTGACCCCTTTCCTCACTAGTTCCATCACAGCTCTCAGACACTCAAAGCCTGCTCCTGCCTCTACCCATCCCCCTCCTTCTACCTCTCCCTTGATTTCTGAAAAAGGACAAACCGCCCCTCACTACTAATAAGAGATTAGACTCCCTCAACCCGAACCTCACCACTAAAGACGAAGCCCTAGACACCCTCAACTTCTCCCATGACTACTTGGCGCATAGTTTCGCGTCACTTGAAAGCTGGATAGACGTAATCTCCCAGGGCTTAACCGAAATCCTGAATACTGTGCAAAGGGGTTTTTAGAAAATTAGGACAAGAGGGGCGCGCTGCCTGGGTTGAGACGTTACAAAGTGTGTGAGGAGCAAGAGTGTCGTTGTGTAGTGCGTGAAGAGCAGACGGCAAAACACCCTTAACCGTCCAAACAAGTCAAGAGACAAGGCAAATTAACAAAAATAAGCTCTCGCAACTACATGTGTGTTCATCAAAACAAGGTACAATGACCAAAAGTTAAAAAGAAGCGCAGAAGCAGGTTCTTTTGTGTAAATCTTCTTGTCACAGCAAGATGTTTAATTTTCTCCAGACTTGAGAATAATAAAGTCGCCGACACGTGTTTCGTCGTGTGCGGTTGAGTCACACGACTCTTCAGGGCTTCCACTCCAATTCCAATGTGTGGTTGGAGTAAGTCTGGGTCTTTAAAAGCTCAGTTTCAAGCAATGGGTATTCTGTATGTATACGAAACAGTCGACGCTGTTTAACAGAGTAATCAGTTGCAGTGTATGGATAGAATTATCGTATCCCACTGGTAATTTCCATTTGAAAGTATAGCGCTGTGTCTCGCTATGTTGTAGGGCGGGTAGCCGGGAGGGGATTCTTTAAAGCGCCAAATTGAGGAAACGAGTACGTGACCTCTGCGGTGGTGCGCCGCTGCAGGCAATCCCTCCTCTGTTGGTTCCCGGCGGTCGTCTCTCGTGTACGAACCTTAACCGAAAACCTCTCCAACCTAGGTAAAGCTCGGAGACCCCTTAAATCCCCTACCTGGACTCCCCCCACGGTTAACGTAAAAAGCCCCTCCTGGCCCACAGAAACCCTCGGAACCCAGCCCCTTAGTGTCCCCCTATCAGGGTCATGGAACCCTGGCCACAAAAAGCCTCAAGAACCGTATTCCCCCCCCCCCCCCCCCCCCAGGGCCAAGAACCATGCAATGTCCGATATAAAACACCTGACCTCAAGGCCCATTAGAACAGAAGCAGCCATGTCAGCAAAGAAGCAGCCATTCTAGCCTCCTCATACAACCCCCCCCCCCCTCTGGCTCCCCTAAATCCAAAATCCAAGTGATCACAGGCCTCCAGAAAGGCCTTTCCTGCTCAAAACCCCAGAGACAGCCCATCCTCACCGCCATACCTAGGGCGCCCAAAGAAAGGACTGCCAGCAACAAAGAGCTTTTCACCAACTGCCTGCTGACCAACTTCAGGTCGGCCTCACTTCATGCAACTGATCTAGCTAAGGCTATCCTCTCGCATGACATTGACATTGCGTTCCTCACGGAGACCTGGCTCATTAAGATCGCCTCCATGCCTAGACATGCTGGTACCCCCAGGCTTCTCCCTCATCAACAAAGACAGGATAAACCAGCGAGGAGGAGGGGTTGCTATTATCCACAAGGACAATTTGATCATCACGGAAACTAACTCTTTTGTTTACGATTCATTTGACTGTCTCTCCTCCAACATCAAGACCAAAGATAGTGGTTCTTTACTGTGTCACCTGCTCTACCACCCCCAGGTAAAAATGCCGCATTTGGAGAACAACTATCCGACCTGATAGCGCAAGGTGCCCTCGGAGATACCAATAATCTAATTCTCGGTGACCTGAACCTACGGTGGAACGAGACCAACAACCCGCTAATCCAATCGCTATCCAGTGTCCTCTGTGATAACAATCTAATCCAGTACTGCACAGAGGAGACACACTACAAAGGAGCCACACTGGATGCCATCATTGCACAAAAGAACACAATCACGGTCAACCACATACTCCCCGTCGACTGGTCAGACCACCACATGATCCTATTTCATATCAATCACCCCACTCTCTCCCAACCACCCCCTCAAGACCCTCTCAAATGGCTGAGAAATCTCTCCCAAGTTCCCCTGGGAATCCTAGAAGATCAGATAAGCTCACTTCTCCCTGACAACAAAGTCCACCTCTCCACCAACGACCTCACGGACCGGTACAATACTAAGCTAGTGTCCTTACTCGACAAAATAGCTCCTTTAAAGCTCAAAAAGAGCAGAGCCGTCCCATCAAGATCATGGTTCAACTCTGACTTCAACTCCGAGAGAAAGAAAGTGGAGAAACAACCCGACTGCCATCCTTCGTGATCAACTTAAATCAGCCCGTAGGAAGTACAACAACCACATCAAAAACAAGAAATCCAGCTTCTTCTGCGAGGCACTGGACAGTGCCAAAAACAGACCTAAGGAGCTCTATAGTATCATTAGACAACAAACCTCCAAGCCAGTGTCCTCATCTGTAAAGGCGTCCAAGGAACTCTGTGACAACTTCGCCCATTTCTTCAACGACAAGATATCAAAAATCAAATCATCATTAGGCATCAACAAATCACACCTCATGAAGAGCATCACAGGTGTGCCACATGTTCTCTCTCCTGGCTCTTCTCCCAACCCATGGCTCAGCTTTCGTCCCGTGCAAGAAACTGAGATAATCATGTTGATCTCCACCTCCAAACCCTCAGCACATGTCCTAGACCCCATTCCTCCCCAACTCTTCAACATCTACATGGAACCTCTTTCCAAACTTCTCAGAAAAGCCAACATCTGCTTCGACCTCTAAGCGGATGATACGCAGATCTATCTGGAAACTACCTCTCTCAAAGAAATTCAAAGCCTTAATGATGTCCTGAAAGCCTGAAAGATGTACAAGACTGGCTGACAAGCAACCACCTGAAACTAAATCCAGACAAGACCAAGACACTCCTCATCTCGAATAAGGAGGATAACCCCCAAATCAACAAATGGTTAAAAGCTATTGATGCGCTCAAAGGGAATCTCACTCTAGCAGATTCTGTCAAATCTCTTGGCATCACCTTAGACCCCAAACTGAACATGATGATCAATCAATCAATCATAGACATTTATAGAGCGCTCTACTTACCCGGAGGGTCTCAAGGCGCTAGGCGGGGGGGGGGGGGGGGCTGCTACTACCCGAACAGCCAGGTCTTGAGCTTCTTCCTGAAGGCGAGGTGGTCTTGGGTCAGGCGCAGGTCGGTCGGGAGGGAGTTCCAGGTCTTGGCGGCCAGGTAGGAGAAGGACCTTCCTCCTGTTGTCGTTCTTCGGATGCAGGGGACGGCGGCGAGGGCGTGACTGGCTGATCGGAGGTGTCGTTTGGGAGCGTAGAAGTTGATGCGGTTGTTGAGGTAGCTCGGGCCTTGATCGTGAAGAGCTTTGTGTGCGTGGGTAAGGAGACGGAAGGTGATTCTCTTGTTGACCAGGAGCCAGTGCAGGTCTCCTAGGTGTCCGGAGATGTGGCTGTGTCGTGGGATGTTGAGGATGAGTCTGGCTGAGGCGTCCTGGATCCGTTGGAGTCTCTTCTGGAGCTTGGCGGTGGTTCCGGCGTAGAGGGCGTTGCCGTAGTCCAGTCGGCTGGTGACGAGTGCCTGGGTGACAGTCTTCCTGGTCTCGGTGGGGATCCACCGGAAGATCTTCCGTAGCATGCGCAGGATGTTGAAGCACGACGAGGAGACGGCGTTGACTTGCTTGGTCATGGAGAGGGAGGAGTCCAGGATGAAGCCCAGGTTGCGTGCGTGGTCTGTCGGTTTGGGTGCGGTTCCCAGGGCGGGGGGCCACCAGGAGTCGTCCCAGGCGGAGGGCGAGGATCCCAGGATGAGGACTTCCGTCTTGTCCGAGTTCAGCTTCAGGCGGCTGGTCGACATCCATTCGGCTACCTCTTTCATTCCTTCGTGAAGGTTGGCTCTGGCGGCGGCGGGGTCGTTGGTAAGGGAGAGGATCAGCTGGGTATCGTCGGCGTAGGAGATGATGTTCAGGTTGTGTTGGCGTGCGATGGCCGCGAGGGGGCTCATGTAGACGTTGAAGAGGGTTGGGCTCAGCGAGGATCCTTGGGGTACGCCGCAGATGACTTCGGTGGCCTTTGATTTGTACGGTGGTAGGCGGACTCTCTGGGTCCTTCCGTCGAGGAAGGAGGTGATCCATTCCAGTGCCTTCTCCTGGATTCCGACGTTGTAGAGGCGCTGCACTAGGGTGCGGTGGCAGACGGTGTCGAAGGCCGCGGAGAGGTCTAGGAGGATGAGGGCCGCTGTTTCTCCGTTGTCTATCAGGGTTCGGATGTCATCGGTGGCAGCGATGAGGGCGGTCTCGGTGCTGTGGTTGGCTCGGAAGCCAGACTGTGAGGGGTCGAGGGATCCGTTCGTCTCGAGGAAGGCGGCCAGTTGCTTGTTGACGGTCTTCTCGATGACTTTGGCCGGAAACGGGAGCAGCGAGATGGGGCGGTAATTCTTGAGTTCGGTGGGGTCCGCTGTTGGTTTCTTGAGTAGAGCGCTGAGTTCGGCGTGCTTCCAGCTCTCAGGGAAGGTGGCGGTGGTGAAGGAGGTGTTGATGATGTCCCGCAGGTGGGGTGCGATGACAGCGTCGGCCTTGTTGAAGATGTGGTGAGGGCAGGGGTCGGTCGGAGATCCGGAGTGGATGGAGTTCATCATGCGGACGGTGTCTTCGGTGCTGGTCGGAGTCCAGGCGCGGAGGGTGGTGGTGGGGGGCGGTGGTCCGGTCGTGTCGGACGTGGCGTTCGTCGGTTGGGTGTTGAAGCTGTTGTGTATGTCCGCGATCTTGTTGTGGAAGTAGGAGGCGCGGGAGTTGCAGAGTTCTTGCGATGGGGTGATGTCGTTGTTTCCGGCGTTGGGGTTGGAGAGCTCTTTCACGATGTTGAAGAGTTCCTTGCTGTTGTGTGCGTTGTTGTCCAGCCGGTCCTTGAATGCAGTTTTCTTGGTGTCGCGGATCAGTTGGTGGTGCTTCCGGGTGGCAAGCTTGAGGGTGGTCATGTTGTCCGGTGTTGGCTCCCCTCTCCAGGCTTTCTCGAGGGCTCGGCAGTTCTTCTTGGAGCTCTTGAGTTCGTCGGTGAACCATGGGGCCTTCTTGCTGCCGGGTCTGCTGGGCGGGGTCCTCAGTGGGGCGAGTTCGTCCGCGCAGTTGCTGATCCACTTCGTGAGGTTGTCGGCGGCCTGGCTGGGGTTCGCTGAGCTGGAGGGAGGGTGCTGGCTCAGGGAAGCGGCGAGCTGGTCGGCTGTGATCTTGTTCCAGCTTCTTCGGGCAACCTGTTGCTGGTGGTGGTGGATCGTCGTTCTTCTGAAGGTGAAGTGGATGCAGCTGTGGTCCGTCCAGTGGAGTCCTGTGGCGTGGCTGAAGGCGATGTCTTTGCTGGATGAGAAGACGGCGTCGAGTGTGTGTCCGGCGAGGTGGGTGGGGGTGGTCACCAGCTGCTTGAGTCCGAGGTTGGCGAGGTTGTCGAGCAGGGTGGTGGTGTTGCGGTCGTTGTTGTTCTCCAGGTGGAAGTTGAGGTCCCCCAGGAGGATGTAGTCAGCGGAGGGGAGGGCATGCGGCCTGACGAAGTCGGCGATGTCCTCGCTGAATTGTGTGCGTGGTCCCGGGGGTCGGTAGATCAGGGTGCCTCTGAGGGTGGTCTTCGGGTCGGTGTGGATCTGGAAGTGTAGGTGTTCGGCGGTAGTCAGGATGTCGTCGGTGTAGGTCGTGATGCGGATGGTGTCCCTGTGGATGATGGCGATGCCTCCTCCTATCTGGTTGGCGGTGCGGTCCCTCCGGGTGATCTTGTAGCCCTCTGGGATGGCGATGGCGATGTCGGGCGCTGAAGAGGCGTTCATCCAGGTCTCCGTGAGGAAGGCAACGTCAGGAGCTGTGGTGTCGAGGAGGTTCCAGAGTTCGATGGCGTGTCTGTGGACTGAGCGGGTGTTGAGCAGGATGCACTTGAGGTGGTTGCTGCTGGTGTTCGTCTTGGCGGGTGCTGGTGCGAGGCAGGTCCGGATGCAGGTGAACTTGCAGGCGGTGCAGCAGAAGGGTCCGTGGGAGCGTCTCGGGGTGGCACGGTAGCATCCCGGGACTCGTCCGTCATTGAGTGCGATGAGGGTGGCGGTGTCGTACGTCCGGCGGGTAGGCTGGGATCTGCGGGGGCCAGGGGTCCTGGCACTGGGCGCGGTCCAGGCACGGACGGGCGCAGACGGGCTTACCTTTGGCGTACCTTCGGCGCTCAGTCGGCACTCCCGCTGCGCGCGTCCGCTGAGCGGTCGCTGAGGGGGCGTCATAAGAAGGGAGCCGGGAGGGCGGGTCAGCTGGGAGGCGGGTAGCGCGTGGTCCTATCGGCAGGCGGGGGCGCGGCAAAAACCAGCGCGAAAATCGAGGCGGGCGGCCCTGCGGCGGCTGGGGCGCCGGGCTGGATCGGCGATCGAGGCGGGCGGCCCCGCGGCGGCTGGGGCGCCGGGCTGGATTGGCGTCAGCAGGCAGCAGGCAGGCAGCAGGTAGGAGGCAGGCAGCAGGCGGGGAGCGTGGGGGCAACCAGGCCGAGGGCACAGTGGTCGCTACTGATCCAAGGTCGGGGTCCCCTTAAGAAGGGAGCCGGGAGTTCGGGTCAGCTGGGAGGCGGGTAGCGCGTGGTCCTATCGGCAGGCGGGGGGGGCGGGGTCGCGGCAAAAACCGGCGCGAAAATCGAGGCGGGCGGCCCTGCGGCAGCTGGGGCGCCGGGCTGGATCGGTGATCGAGGCGGGCGGCCCTGCGGCGGCTGGGGCGCCGGGCTGGATCGGCGTCAGCAGGCAGCAGGCAGGCAGCAGGTAGGAGGCAGGCAGCAGGCGGGGAGCGTGGGGGCAACCAGGCCGAGGGCACAGTGGTCGTGATGAGACACATTAAGAACTCAGCCAAAAGTGCATTCCTTAACCTCAGAGTACTGAACAAAATCAAATCCTACATTCCAACCAAGGATGTTAAACTGACCACCCAATCGCTGGTACTATCAAGACTGGACTATGGGAATGCAGTCCTAACAGGAATCCCTAAATCGAACCTGGCACCCATCAAAACAACATTACATGCAGCATTCAGAATGATCACCGGTATCAAAAAATAAATCTGATCATATCTCCCCTGCACTCAACTAACTCAAATGGCTTCCAGTAGAAATGCGAAGTAGCTTCAGAACAGCCTGCCTACCCCATAAAGCCCTTCACACTGGCAAACCCGAGTACCTGGCGAAAAAACTCAGAAAAGCAGGCCAATCCAGGAATCTGAAAAGCTCTAACTCCCTCCTACTCATCCCACCTAAAACCAGAAGGAAAAGAACAGCGGAATGCTCTTTCACTGGAAGCGCCCCCAAAATTTGGAATTCCATCCCCCGCACATCAGAACCTTGCTTTCTTTTGTGGAATTCAAAAGACAACTCAAATACCTGTTCCTCAACCGCTCCCTAGGAAGTGGATAACCTGGGACAGACAGTAACCATCGAGCTATGCTCCAATCCTAAGACTCCCAAGAATCTTGAAGCCAAAAAGGCTCTGCACTATAACACGCTGCTCTTTATTCTGACACCCGTTGGTTGTTACATTGCTCCTATGTCATGTATCTGATGATTATTTGCTATGCTCCTACTGTAAAGCGCTCCGATACCCTTGGGTCTGGACAGCGCTATAGAAAACTTCTTAAATAAATAAAATAAATACAACTTCATCTCCCGCTCTGTCCAAAGCTTTTTCTGAGCCCTTGTTCCATACAGGCTCCGTGCAGGACCTGTGGTGCACTAAGGACAACTGAAGAATCGCCCTTGTGGTGAAGGAGTCACTGCCCTGCATTCCCAGGCACCTCAATGCAACTGACCGGTCTGCTCCTCCTGAGCTCCTGCAGACTCTGAAGATTTCAGCAACACAGGAGGTGGGTTAAGAAGGTTCCTGAGGTTGATCTGCCCTCTTGGTAAATTTGAGGCCAGTATCCCTCATGGGGACTGCATAGCCGAGCCCCTGTGCACCGCGTCTATTTGCAATTGCATATGCTTGTTGGCAAATCCTTAGCTTATGCATTGGACTCCGTGTAGTCCTGACCCTGAGCAGTATTTGCACCAAAGAACTCCGGCCTCCTCACACCGAGTGCTCCATGGGCTGGTACTTTGCAATCTTGCTCGAGGTCCCCTTGTAACTTCTGGTCATTTGGCCTGTGGGTCCTCCTGAGGGTCATCTTGTTTCTGTTGGGCTTTCCTGGTTGCTCCATATGTGCCCTGACTCCCCATTGCTTGGCGAGCCTCCCAGATCTTGCTGGTCCACACCGTAACCTGCTTGACCTTCCTGAGTGGGTTGCTTTTGCCAAGGCTTATTGGTTCCCCAGACGGACACCGACCACTCAGCACTCAACATCCTTTGTGCGACAGCTCGCATCTGGCTCCTGGTTGTTATCGACATCTCCTGGTCCTCGTGGCTGCAGAGTCAAGCATCCCTTCTTCGCACCTGAAGCACCCGACATCGGTGGGCATTCGTCTCCCGAGCCCCTGGTGACTCTGAAGTGACCCAGACTCTGTACCCCCTGCTTTCAGGTTTCTTCCTTCCAGAATCTAGGCTTGGATTCCACTGGACCATTTTCACCTTCATGGCAGCAGTACTTCCTTGATGCCCTCCATTGAGAACGAGGGCGGTTTCCAACACCACTCCAGACCTACGCACCTGGCTCCTCTGGGACAGGTAACTTGGGTACTACGGTATCCACGGGTGGGGTGGCTCTCCTACCTCTTACGTTCAAAAGGGTTTCCTCAAAGTCCTCCTGGAAGGGTTCTTAAACTGTGAAATTGCAACCGCAATTTCCCCATAGAATTGTACAGAGCACGTGGTTGTGTTAGCACACTGCACACTGTGGGGTCCCTATCTACTCACTTTGGGTGGTTCCTTGGGGTCCCAACGATTCTACACGCTCCAGACCTTGTCTTGACCTGAGTCGTGCTTGTTATACCACTATTTTAGTATATGATTTGGTCTCCCCCTGGAGCCCACTGCGTATTGTGCTACTTACACCTGTTCCATTGATCTTGTATTGTGTGTTTTGTGTTCTCTCCTCCTGTAGAGGATACTAGAGAGTGTTATATTAATAAATACATATTTTTTTATAACTACTGTGTGGTTCTCCTTTCAATTAGTCAACATAGGAATGATATTCTGGTAAAACAAGCTGCTTTACATTCCTTCAAGATTAAGCCTGAAGGCTGTTCTCCACAGCTACCACTAGGATAGCTTTCTAAAGGTTATCTTTGACCTCATACATCATAAGGGTCATATGGACTGGTGCAAGGTGCCCACTTTAATTAGTGAACAGCATATACCAGGCCAACTTCTCACAGTCAGGTTTCCCAAAACTTCTGGGAAACTTATTTTTTTGTTTACTAACTACCTACCTTTATTTGCAACTATAGAGAGGGATCATGCATCTTGGGGGCATTTAATGCTTTAATGACTCAATAAAATGAATGCAATAAAGATCTGTGTTATTTCACACCTCCTACATATATGCTCCAAGTGTTCCCAGTATGGTTGGATGGAACCTATCAGAAAGGAATTTAACAACGACTGTCGAGATTTATTTGGACGGGGAAAGCCCCTAGGATTCCTCAGAAATTACTGATCCATCTCAGATAGGCAGGAGGCCTAGCAGCACCCAGTATTCCTCATTATTATGCGGCCGCTCAATTGAGGGTGGTGATGGATTGATCCATGTTGGAATCTGAGAGGAATTGGAGCAGGTGGATTATGCCATAGTCCAGAGACCTCTTTGGGACATGGTTTGGGTGAATAAAGAACATTGACCCACAAACGCATGCCTTGGCATGCCTTTAAAGCCCGCGTTTAAAACATGGGACATGTTTAGCAAATCTTGGGGTTTGGTGTCACATCCTTCTCCCTAACCCTATACATTATAATGCAGCTATAACCCCCACCCAGGAGGGGCTGGCATTTCATAACTGGAGAGAAGATGCTGCAGAATTATTTCAGACATGTTGAGAATGCAATTCATAAAAAGTTTATGCAATGTAAAGCAACGTTTAACCTCTCAGAGACTGAGCAGCTTCACTATGCCCAGATTCTACATTGGATAACACACCCTTCTATTCACTCAGAGACTACCAGAGACAACACTTAATTAAACGCTCTTTCCATAATTTGGCAGACACCATTGGTTCAGCATCTAGCCTATATAAAATGCCAATAAAACATTATATTCCACCGGTTAGGAAACACAACACAGGTGAAACACATGCTCGGGAAATAATTAATACTGAAACAGTTTGAGAAATTGGGGAGGAATTAGATATACATTTGTCTTGCACGTCGACCCTAGGAAGGGAGATACACTACATCCCTGACACCATACCCCCTACAGATTGCATGGCCTGTACCACAATGTATCTCCGGGACGATGGAAACATTGTGGGACTTTAGTGGAGGCACTGCAATTTAGATGACATTGTCCAATGGTTCACCCCTTTTGGGAAGGTGTGTCATAACTGCTTACGGACATATTGAGTTTTCTGGTCCTTCTGGTCTTTTACAGGAAGTGATGCTTTTGGGTCTAAAACCCACAGATCTGACGGGGATGACAAACTATGATTGGCTTGTGGTGCTTCAGTTTCTGGGGGCAGCCAAATTCACTGTATCCCTCTACCACTAACTTGAGCCACGTTGGACTGCATTGCCCACAACACCCTGCCACCAGGAAGAGACTAGGAACCACAGGCAAGTATTTCATAGTTTGTGCCATTCTCCCACAGCACTGGACATGCCTGGACACTGCTTGGGTGAAGGCTGGGCCAAGTGAGTCAATCTCTGCCCACCAGTGACCAGAAGAGGCTCAGCTGGGCAACATCTCTTTTGTCTATGAAAAAGCATCCAGGCCAAAATGGGTAAGCAGAAAATGTAATGCACCAACAATCACAACAACCAAAAAGAGGGGTGGGGGTCATAAAAGCTCCCAAGATCTCCTTTTTAACAGCTGTGGTGGGGGCCCTGAGCCAAGACATTACCTTGGTAGAAGAGGAGCTAGGACTTGGCAGAGACCCTCATAAAAGAGAAAAAGGTCCGCACAAAAGAGAGTCCATGGGCTATCTCAACATTTTCAATATCCCCCAATAATTCATGTATGTCATTGAGCACCACTTCTACCCTGGTCACTGAGGTCCCTCAAAGTGCTCTTGAATCCTCTCCAAAGAAAGAGCCCCTGGTCTGTAAAAGGAAGAAAAAAGATATAGCAGCGACAAAAAAGGACAAACTATCCCTGTAAGGGTTCCCAGTGGTTTAGGACATGAGGGGGTCATGATACCTCTGGCAGGGGCATGGAAAAGAGGATCTTCTTTTAATAGAATTGAAGATTTAGTGAAGAATACTTTCAATGCATGTAATATGAGACTTACCATAATAGAAGATGAACAAGTAATAGCAGTGGAGCACCTAGATTATCTCACGATCACTCCAAGAGGGTATCTTATTACACCCCCAAATGCAATCAAATGAAACTGCAGTAGTTCTATCTGGGGGTGTTCTGCCTGTAAAGTCTGTGGGGAACAAACATGAAGATGGTTTGGGGGCCTATTCCTGGGGCTTAATAAACTAATTAACTAATGCCTCTAGGGCACCCGTATCAAGGGGTACTGTCCCTATGTCAACCCCTAGTTCATCACATCATGGTAGCCCTTTCCCTTATGGTTATCTAAAGGGTGAAGATGGGATTAAGCCCCCCCCTGCCACTTGAGGGCTTGGTTCTGACATGAAAAACAACACCTGTCTCCAGAATCAACCCCTCTGGTAGTCATTTTATATAATAACCTGTTTTTAAAAGTGGGGGATCTGTAATCTTTTTAGCAGTTGTAAAACAAGGTAACACATTGGTGCAAAGTGCATAGGGGGTGGCACATATTTACGTAACCGCCTCATTATGTCCCAACCTGTTAATTGGGTTGGGCCAAGCCTGAAATTAATGGAAGGGGATTGTGTGGTAATTAATTTTAACAAGCCTGAATTGGTCAGAAGGATTTTGGCGCAATTGGGTCAGGTTCCCCCTCAATCATACAGGTGCGCCTGTTGTATTTTTTGTATCCTCCTGACCCCCACCTTTTGTGAAGATTGATGCTCTCCTTCTGGCTTTGTCATGGCTTTTTACTCAAACTGAATAATGCACTCTTGCTACATTGGCTTCAAGTGCAACAGTTTTGTTGACTTGACTGTCCTCTAGTTAGACACTTTTTAAATTAGGAGTTTGTTTCTCTTTGTTAAGTGATTTTTAAAAATGTGATTGACTAATGATTTAGAGGCTTATTTAACTATTGGCAGACGTAGTAATGACAGTCGCCATGGCAGTTCCTGGAAATGCATTGGTCGTTTGACGGGCAGCTCCGTTAACATAAAATAATCAATTTTTTACAAATTTTTATGAAATAGGATTTCTTTTCGAAATAAGAAGAACAATGTCACCATCGCTATGCGAGAATTCTTCCATGATGTGGTGGTCATTTGAAAGTTTTCACTGCCCCGTTCCACCATGTTTTTCATGGCAGTGATGGGCATTGACAACTGGCCATGTGTCCACCCAATCTAAATACAGCAGGTTGACACAAGGCCATACCTCTGACGGTCCTTACTACACAGGGCCATCAGTGCTGTGTATATGCACAGAGACTGGGTAGTATCTGCCACCTATACACTGAAGGTCTGCTTAGCTCTTAATGAGGCGGCTGACCTTAGGTTGTCTGAAAAGGTACTCAATTGCTTTTGCAATGGCATAGACTTTCCACCAATATTGACCTTTTGAGTATTTTTGCAATGATGGACTCATGTGTCGCTGATGCACCGCCACCACTGGCAGTAGCAGCTACTGTTGCAGAATTTGGTTCAACTGCCGTTTAATTAATAAAGACCGTCCGCCGCTTTTCCGCCGCCGACCGCGGCCGAAAAGCTCTAATATGGTGGCGGTGTCTATCAGACACCGCCAGCCATATTAGGATGTGGTGCAGGACATGCCTTTCCATGGCGGCAATGCCGCCACGGAAAGGCATACGATCTTTTCTTCGGGGGCCTGTTGCGGGCCCCCAGCGTGAAGGGAGGGTGGGGTGTGAACATGGGGGGTACCAATGGTACCCCCCTGCATTTGCATGCACACTGCGGCAGGCACCCCACGGTGCCTGCCGCTTTGTGCATGCAAATGCACATCATGCATATTTAACTTTGCGGCGGGTGCTGTTAAAAGCAGCACCCGCCGCAATGTTAAATATACAGGATGTGATCGCCAGGGTGGCCGTCACATCCTAATTCGCGCGGAGGGACCGCCGCAGACCCTGCGGACGGTCCCTCCACCTCGGGGGTGGCGGACGGACGCAGGTCCGTCCGCCATCCTAATCGGCCCCTTAGTTCATGGCCAGATTTGTGTTTTCTATTCATGTTTTTTCTGTAGAAGTTTAAGAAAATGTATGTTATGGTTTACTTTACAGTATTTGTCCAATAATATTTTCATATCACAATATTTGTGTGGCCAATATTATGTAGTGCAACCCAGGCCAACAAAATAATGACAAAAAACTTAAATACTTGGTGTTTTGCTCTTTCATTTGAGAGAGATGCAAAAGTTGCAGATATGCAAATAAAAGTGGAACCTGTAATGCAAAATTAAACACAATAAAATATAAAGCAGTTTATTGCAAGAACTAAGTAGAGTCAGTTAATGTAAGCCAGATTTAAAACGCTGAACATTTTAAATGGCTGAATGTATCCCGAGACCTGGTCTTCCTATGGCTACCTAGTTTTGTGTCTTGCTAAATAACCAGATGGCTATATAAGGAACCAGAACTCTCACTACGTCTCCCTGGGTGCCCTCGCAGTCCGTCTTTGATGTCTCAAGTATGCAGCACAGGTATTTGAGTAACAGAACCAATAAACAGCCAATGGAGGCGGCATAGAGAAGTGACAGTGTTTAATGGCAGTGTCACGCCCTTCCCAGCTCTGACTGATACAAGCCAGGCCAGGCAGAATTAAAACGCTGCCTATCAGGACAGGCAAGCACAGAGAAAATTCCACTAAATGATTTACTTAATAGGTCAATGTGCAGCCGCTTTGTTCTATAACCTTCACAAAGTCAAAATGTTGTCATTACTGCTTTTTATTTATGTTTAGTTTCCAATGATTTAGTGCTTCACTTTGACAGCGTCTGGACTCTCTATTTTCGTGACTACTAGATGCCCCAAGTGAGGTGACAGATACACATGAACAGCCTTTCAGCACTTTGCACGTGGAAAATGTTAGCCAATCACACCTCATTTTGTTCATGCATCGATGTTCATATGTGATGAAAAACACTTAGCAGCAGTTCTTTAATTAACTGTAGCAACTCTAATGTGAAATTTTCCTCAGAGAACAATGAACCTGTGTTTGCGTCAGGCATCGAAAAGTTTCCAAATTTGCAGAAAAATGTATCAGGATTCTGTGTTCTCAAATAGAAAATATAGCATTAAATGTTACAAAAATAAAGAAGGCAGACTCCAAACAAGTTATTCCCGAAAAGACATAGGAAACACAAAGTCACAGATCCTTCTTTTATACAAGATTTTCACAAGTTTTCAATAGAATACATTTGAGTAAATCGCCCTTTAGTGCATCACTCACAGATGTAAATTAAAAAACATTCTGTACATAGAGCATAAGATAGGGGCGCAGTACAAACGACTGACCATCTTGTAAATTGTGGGAAAGGCCGCTTTATTGAAACAGGTGCACATTGACAGCGTATTCCTGGCAAACTGCCATACAAAACTACCACCTCTCTAAACAGCCAATTAACTATCCAAAGTCCTACCCCAAACCCTACTGTCCCACCCACAATACCCAACCTGCAAGTATCTCATTGCTATTGGAGCGCATTTCACCATTTTCAACTTTAACTTTTTCCTTCCAGCCTACCTATAAGCATTAAATTCTAAGGAACCAGGGGGCATATTACCAAGGCCCTTTTCGCCGCTTTAGCTGAATTTTTCCCGCTAAAGCAGGGAAAATTTCATCGCCCAATTACCAAGCTGTCGCTAACACCAGTTAGCGAAAGCTTATAGACAATAGCGAGCATTTTGGGGCCCGCTTTGCATGTCAGCGATAATTATCGCTAATGACATGCAAAGTGGGCGTGCCAAAATGTTAGCGACTGAAAACAGTCGCTAACATCGCTATACTCTATTACCTACAAAGGCGAAGTGATGGAAATATTCGCGCCAAGCGCGAATATCTCCAAAAGCTAACGCCTGCTAATACCAGTTCTCAGCCATGTTATCCAATGGGAGGTGGATAACTTGGCTAAGAGCTGGTTCACGCTAATGCGTGAATATCTCTGTATTGCCAGCGATATTCACGCATTTCGCCTGATTTTTATCGCTTTTGAGATAAACCTTGCTAATAGCAAGTTATCTCAGCGATAAAAATCGGTGAAGCGCGGCGATAATAATTTTGCCGCTAACCCTACTTAGCGATAAATATCGCTGTTTGTAGGTAATATGCCTCTCAATTCCTTAACCTTGAACTTCCTAGCGACCCTCCCTTTCCCTGTGTTTCCTCAAGGGCAATGCTCTCCAACATCCCTAACTTCCTAGAAAACTTTCCAGGCCACCACTGGGCACCTGTCTCAAGCGACAACATAAAAACCATAACAGCCCCTCTGTGTGCCTGTTCCAACAATGGAACCTGGGAATAAAAAACTGGCAGGACCTAACACACCCCATGAACTCTAAATAAAGGCACTGGAGGACAGGGGGGAAAAGACAGACAGGGATCCCTGCCACCAGGTCACCTGAAACCTAAAACAGTGCAGGGAGCCCAAAATGAGCCCCCTAAATAAATAGCTCAACTGGGCTACTTTGGGCTCCAGTGGAGCCCAACCCTGAGGGCAAACACTTTGAGTACACTTTCTCCCAAAACCCCGGGGGCAGACCTACCTGCCCCAAAAGCCCCACTGGGAGATATGGGCATATACAAAGAATTCCTTGAGGAATTATTCACACTAAATTCTCACAATTATATTGGTCACAGATGCGATCCAGGCAATGAAAGAATAACAACTGTATTCAAGGATGCATGCCAACAGTTGAAAGTCATCCGGGTGACCCGGAAGAAGCCTAAAAGATGACTTCACATCACATTTTGCCATCTGTGCCACTTGCCCTGCTGGCACCACCAGTGACATGGCCACATCCACTGAAGCATAGGATACCGAGACCTTTTCATCTGGAATTAAAGAATGTACTGACCCGCCGCTGGGCCATGACAAATGCTGTATTACACAAAACTGCCCTTGTTCTTTTTTAGGAACCACACCTACAAGTGACACAATCAGGTCTGCCATTGGCCAATCCTCAAAGGGGTCTGCCATCCTCCCCTCCCAAACTTCTTTGTCAAGTTTCTCTTGCACTGCACTTTTGTGTTCCTTGGCGGACTGCAAATTATCTACCCATGACCTAACTTCACGGGACCTCATACCCCAATCGCAAACCCCATCTGAAACCATCCATCAAGATCCTTGCCTCCTCTGACTGATCCTAAAACCCCAGTAAATATTCCAGTCTGTCCAATATAACCAGAGTAGGAGCCTTTTGCCCCAGGTTCTTGTGCCCCTCTTCCTCCTCTGTTGCCAAAATTGTACTTCTGTATACTGACCACCTGCTTAAGGCTGCCACTGTCCTTTTCTCTGTCCCTTGTACCCCCTTGTGATCCCAAAACATTGGATAAGTGCATGACAGCCTGCACACTTGGAGAACTCATGGTAAAATCTGCAGCACTCATGAATAACGATTCCCTTGATGTAGTCCCAAAACACTCCCTGTGATCAACATGCTTACCTCCACACAGCCACTCCCCCCATTGCCATACCCTACATCTATGCCCATAGATACCAGCACTGGACCAGTGTCCACCTCATTGCTCTTACTTGGGTCCAAGGCAGGTGCCCATACAGTTGCTTGCCATCTCACCAGTAGCCTCCGTGTTCCTGATGCAGCACTGTTACTGATACACACATCTCCCATCTGTAGCACACTAGACAGAAATGTGTTAGCAGTACCTCCACTCGTGCCTCCACAGGTTCCTTTCAATCTCTCGCCTAATAATCTTTAAGGCTATCCCCCTCATAATCTACCATTAACACTCCCATAGTGTCCTCTGTTCTGGCCCAACTCAGCTCCACCCCTGCAGACTATCTTGTTACTGTATCTTTCACTTGAACCATGGGCCGGCACCCAGCAGCCAGGGGAGCTGTCTGATCCCCACCATACCAGTCTTCCAATACCACCCATCCCTCTTCTGCTCTGACAGAAACGGAGGTCGCCCAAGACCTACTCGCTGTTGAGCCAACAAGGTTGTCCTGGACCTATGTCTGCTGCCCTGTAATGGGATCATTGCTGCACAGACAATAAATGGAGGGTGGATGGGAGAGAGGACATTTCCTCCTCTGTTTCTGTTCTCTTGGAAGTTCAGTACAAGCTGCTAGGAGGAAAAGCCTGTTGTAGACCAAGATTCAGAAGGTATGTGAACACCCCACTCTTATTTGGTAGCAATTCTCCTGCCTCCCTTTCCCTTTCTCCTTACAATCCTTCACCCACAGCACCTGTTTTTTTGATCCTTCCCCATGACAACACTTTTCCCGCTTCCTTTCCCCATGCCACTCATCCTTCAGTCCCCCAACAAACATATTTCGGTCCCCTTTTCCCCATCACACTTGTTTTTCTCGACCCATCAACCTGCCTCATGCATCATTAGCATTGTGAAATATGGGTCACTGACATAATATCGACAGACAAAATTTCGACCTACCAAAATATCGAGGTAAAAATATAGAATGCCAGAATATCGACTGCCTATCTACAAACAGGTAAGTACAAAAATATCGACTCCAAAATATCGATTGTAAAAAATACAGACTGTCAAAATATCGAATTTTTTAAATGTCTTAAAATTAATTTAAAAGTAATATAATATTAAATATAATTAATTTAAACATACTTAAAATAATTAAATAAATGTAAAATTATTAAATAATTAATGTAACTTTAAAATACAAAAAAAATAAATAATTAAAGGTAAGTAAAGTATGAAGTCTTATATAGCGCGCGATTACCCTGGGGCATCTCGGCGCTTGCATAGGGAACCCGTCCTGGTATTCCCCTGTGCGATAGCCCTGGAAGGGTATCCACAAGGTGAAAGCCAGGCATCCCGCCGCGAGGGGCCGTTGTGGAGATTAAGCAAGCTATTGCCCAGAGTCGCAGAGTGTGAACCCGTGAGCTGAGAAGGCACCGGAGCGAGAATTAACGAGTCCGCGGAATTTTTGAGCCCAAGACCCGCCGAGGCGGGGAATTGAACCCTGGTCCCGGACCGAACTCAAGCTCCAGGTCTGCCGCCTCTAACCCCTGAGCCACACTTCTCCACTTAATACACACATATATATATATATATATATATATATATATATATATATATATATATATATATATATATATATATATATATATATATATATATATATATATATATATATATATATATATATATATATATATATATATATATATATATATATATATATATATATATATATATATATATATATATATATATATATATATATATATATATATATATATATATATATATATATATATATATATATATATATATATATATATATATATATATATATATATATATATATATATATATATATATATATATATATATATATATGTCCAACAAGAGTTCCTTTGCTTTGGGGACGCAACTCAAATGAACAAGCAGGACCCCCTCGATGGCAAACAGAGTCCTTTATTTTGAGCAAAACCGGCATTTCGTTCTCAGTTCATTTTTAAAGAAAGCCCTACGCGTTTCGGTGCTCCTGCACCTTGGTCACGGGCTGGCACTTTATTATCCGGCAGTTGTTACGAGGGCATCAAGTCACCTGATGTTAATACGCCATCTCCTGCCTCCTGATAGGCTGGCTCCGGTGCTGTCAATCCAACTGTATGCTGGGACTTGAAGTGTTCCCCCGTACGTTGATTACCTTCCGTGGGTTTTATGCCGGTAATAAACCTTTTATGCACCTTGTACTACCCTCCAGTGGGTCTTTGAGAAGGATTCCAGTTGAGTTTAGCGCTGACACTTGTTATTCCGCTATGCTGAGATTCCAGTATCTCGCAGCGGCCCATCATACATTTCGATGGCGGTGCATCTCCCCGGCCTAGGAAAGGCCGTATTTATGTCCAACAAGAGTTCCTTTGCTTTGGGGACGCAACTCAAATGAACAAGCAGGACCCCCTCGATGGCAAACAGAGTCCTTTATTTTGAGCAAAACCGGCATTTCGTTCTCAGTTCATTTTTAAAGAAAGCCCTACGCGTTTCGGTGCTCCTGCACCTTGGTCACGGGCTGGCACTTTATTATCCGGCAGTTGTTACGAGGGCATCAAGTCACCTGATGTTAATACGCCATCTCCTGCCTCCTGATAGGCTGGCTCCGGTGCTGTCAATCCAACTGTATGCTGGGACTTGAAGTGTTCCCCCGTACGTTGATTACCTTCCGTGGGTTTTATGCCGGTAATAAACCTTTTATGCACCTTGTACTACCCTCCAGTGGGTCTTTGAGAAGGATTCCAGTTGAGTTTAGCGCTGACACTTGTTATTCCGCTATGCTGAGATTCCAGTATCTCGCAGCGGCCCATCATACATTTCGATGGCGGTGCATCTCCCCGGCCTAGGAAAGGCCGTATTTATGTCCAACAAGAGTTCCTTTGCTTTGGGGACGCAACTCAAATGAACAAGCAGGACCCCCTCGATGGCAAACAGAGTCCTTTATTTTGAGCAAAACCGGCATTTCGTTCTCAGTTCATTTTTAAAGAAAGCCCTACGCGTTTCGGTGCTCCTGCACCTTGGTCACGGGCTGGCACTTTATTATCCGGCAGTTGTTACGAGGGCATCAAGTCACCTGATGTTAATACGCCATCTCCTGCCTCCTGATAGGCTGGCTCCGGTGCTGTCAATCCAACTGTATGCTGGGACTTGAAGTGTTCCCCCGTACGTTGATTACCTTCCGTGGGTTTTATGCCGGTAATAAACCTTTTATGCACCTTGTACTACCCTCCAGTGGGTCTTTGAGAAGGATTCCAGTTGAGTTTAGCGCTGACACTTGTTATTCCGCTATGCTGAGATTCCAGTATCTCGCAGCGGCCCATCATACATTTCGATGGCGGTGCATCTCCCCGGCCTAGGAAAGGCCGTATTTATGTCCAACAAGAGTTCCTTTGCTTTGGGGACGCAACTCAAATGAACAAGCAGGACCCCCTCGATGGCAAACAGAGTCCTTTATTTTGAGCAAAACCGGCATTTCGTTCTCAGTTCATTTTTAAAGAAAGCCCTACGCGTTTCGGTGCTCCTGCACCTTGGTCACGGGCTGGCACTTTATTATCCGGCAGTTGTTACGAGGGCATCAAGTCACCTGATGTTAATACGCCATCTCCTGCCTCCTGATAGGCTGGCTCCGGTGCTGTCAATCCAACTGTATGCTGGGACTTGAAGTGTTCCCCCGTACGTTGATTACCTTCCGTGGGTTTTATGCCGGTAATAAACCTTTTATGCACCTTGTACTACCCTCCAGTGGGTCTTTGAGAAGGATTCCAGTTGAGTTTAGCGCTGACACTTGTTATTCCGCTATGCTGAGATTCCAGTATCTCGCAGCGGCCCATCATACATTTCGATGGCGGTGCATCTCCCCGGCCTAGGAAAGGCCGTATTTATGTCCAACAAGAGTTCCTTTGCTTTGGGGACGCAACTCAAATGAACAAGCAGGACCCCCTCGATGGCAAACAGAGTCCTTTATTTTGAGCAAAACCGGCATTTCGTTCTCAGTTCATTTTTAAAGAAAGCCCTACGCGTTTCGGTGCTCCTGCACCTTGGTCACGGGCTGGCACTTTATTATCCGGCAGTTGTTACGAGGGCATCAAGTCACCTGATGTTAATACGCCATCTCCTGCCTCCTGATAGGCTGGCTCCGGTGCTGTCAATCCAACTGTATGCTGGGACTTGAAGTGTTCCCCCGTACGTTGATTACCTTCCGTGGGTTTTATGCCGGTAATAAACCTTTTATGCACCTTGTACTACCCTCCAGTGGGTCTTTGAGAAGGATTCCAGTTGAGTTTAGCGCTGACACTTGTTATTCCGCTATGCTGAGATTCCAGTATCTCGCAGCGGCCCATCATACATTTCGATGGCGGTGCATCTCCCCGGCCTAGGAAAGGCCGTATTTATGTCCAACAAGAGTTCCTTTGCTTTGGGGACGCAACTCAAATGAACAAGCAGGACCCCCTCGATGGCAAACAGAGTCCTTTATTTTGAGCAAAACCGGCATTTCGTTCTCAGTTCATTTTTAAAGAAAGCCCTACGCGTTTCGGTGCTCCTGCACCTTGGTCACGGGCTGGCACTTTATTATCCGGCAGTTGTTACGAGGGCATCAAGTCACCTGATGTTAATACGCCATCTCCTGCCTCCTGATAGGCTGGCTCCGGTGCTGTCAATCCAACTGTATGCTGGGACTTGAAGTGTTCCCCCGTACGTTGATTACCTTCCGTGGGTTTTATGCCGGTAATAAACCTTTTATGCACCTTGTACTACCCTCCAGTGGGTCTTTGAGAAGGATTCCAGTTGAGTTTAGCGCTGACACTTGTTATTCCGCTATGCTGAGATTCCAGTATCTCGCAGCGGCCCATCATACATTTCGATGGCGGTGCATCTCCCCGGCCTAGGAAAGGCCGTATTTATGTCCAACAAGAGTTCCTTTGCTTTGGGGACGCAACTCAAATGAACAAGCAGGACCCCCTCGATGGCAAACAGAGTCCTTTATTTTGAGCAAAACCGGCATTTCGTTCTCAGTTCATTTTTAAAGAAAGCCCTACGCGTTTCGGTGCTCCTGCACCTTGGTCACGGGCTGGCACTTTATTATCCGGCAGTTGTTACGAGGGCATCAAGTCACCTGATGTTAATACGCCATCTCCTGCCTCCTGATAGGCTGGCTCCGGTGCTGTCAATCCAACTGTATGCTGGGACTTGAAGTGTTCCCCCGTACGTTGATTACCTTCCGTGGGTTTTATGCCGGTAATAAACCTTTTATGCACCTTGTACTACCCTCCAGTGGGTCTTTGAGAAGGATTCCAGTTGAGTTTAGCGCTGACACTTGTTATTCCGCTATGCTGAGATTCCAGTATCTCGCAGCGGCCCATCATACGGCGGTGCATCTCCCCGGCCTAGGAAAGGCCGTATTTATGTCCAACAAGAGTTCCTTTGCTTTGGGGACGCAACTCAAATGAACAAGCAGGACCCCCTCGATGGCAAACAGAGTCCTTTATTTTGAGCAAAACCGGCATTTCGTTCTCAGTTCATTTTTAAAGAAAGCCCTACGCGTTTCGGTGCTCCTGCACCTTGGTCACGGGCTGGCACTTTATTATCCGGCAGTTGTTACGAGGGCATCAAGTCACCTGATGTTAATACGCCATCTCCTGCCTCCTGATAGGCTGGCTCCGGTGCTGTCAATCCAACTGTATGCTGGGACTTGAAGTGTTCCCCCGTACGTTGATTACCTTCCGTGGGTTTTATGCCGGTAATAAACCTTTTATGCACCTTGTACTACCCTCCAGTGGGTCTTTGAGAAGGATTCCAGTTGAGTTTAGCGCTGACACTTGTTATTCCGCTATGCTGAGATTCCAGTATCTCGCAGCGGCCCATCATACATTTCGATGGCGGTGCATCTCCCCGGCCTAGGAAAGGCCGTATTTATGTCCAACAAGAGTTCCTTTGCTTTGGGGACGCAACTCAAATGAACAAGCAGGACCCCCTCGATGGCAAACAGAGTCCTTTATTTTGAGCAAAACCGGCATTTCGTTCTCAGTTCATTTTTAAAGAAAGCCCTACGCGTTTCGGTGCTCCTGCACCTTGGTCACGGGCTGGCACTTTATTATCCGGCAGTTGTTACGAGGGCATCAAGTCACCTGATGTTAATACGCCATCTCCTGCCTCCTGATAGGCTGGCTCCGGTGCTGTCAATCCAACTGTATGCTGGGACTTGAAGTGTTCCCCCGTACGTTGATTACCTTCCGTGGGTTTTATGCCGGTAATAAACCTTTTATGCACCTTGTACTACCCTCCAGTGGGTCTTTGAGAAGGATTCCAGTTGAGTTTAGCGCTGACACTTGTTATTCCGCTATGCTGAGATTCCAGTATCTCGCAGCGGCCCATCATACATTTCGATGGCGGTGCATCTCCCCGGCCTAGGAAAGGCCGTATTTATGTCCAACAAGAGTTCCTTTGCTTTGGGGACGCAACTCAAATGAACAAGCAGGACCCCCTCGATGGCAAACAGAGTCCTTTATTTTGAGCAAAACCGGCATTTCGTTCTCAGTTCATTTTAACATCAGGTGACTTGATGCCCTCGTAACAACTGCCGGATAATAAAGTGCCAGCCCGTGACCAAGGTGCAGGAGCACCGAAACGCGTAGGGCTTTCTTTAAAAATGAACTGAGAACGAAATGCCGGTTTTGCTCAAAATAAAGGACTCTGTTTGCCATCGAGGGGGTCCTGCTTGTTCATTTGAGTTGCGTCCCCAAAGCAAAGGAACTCTTGTTGGACATATATATATATATATATATATATATATATATATATATATATATATATATATATATATATTACTCTCAAACGATCCCGTCGCAGAGGGAACAGCTAGGCAAGTCGGTGCTTGGTTCGGGGCCAGGACCGGGTCCCGATGTTTCTTCTTGCAAAAAAGGAAAACCAGCACTCCGCTCTTTGGAATTGTAGATTTATTAAGACACTGTTACAGCCTACGCGTTTCGAACCAGATGGTTCCTTGTCACGGCAGTGTTACACAGTTGTCCTACTTTCCTTACAACTATATATCTTTTAGTGCTTGTCAAAGTGCATTGTGGGACATGCAGTTTAAGGCTTATTTTGCTTAATTATTATTTTTAACATTTTAGTCATGTTAACATTCTTGTGCATGCTACCATTTTACTAAATTGTAGGCTTAGTGCCATACATCAGTTTCGTTTGTTTGAAAGCACTCAAACTGTGTGTCAAGGCAGTGTCTATGATTGTACAGTTATGGAAATGTGTCCTCCTGGTTTTCGCCATGTGATGATTTATCAGGCTGTGCAAACAGTTTGATTCCTCGGGCTGAGTGCCCTTGTCACTGCCATTAATTAGACACTACAATGTACATTCGCACAAAATAAAGAGAGCAAACAATTTTCAGTCAAAAGTGGATTCCCAAATGTTGAGTTCCCTTCGGCATCGTTCAGAGTACATTTTTAAAGGTGAAAATAAAGTTCTTCGCTCTCGTTCAATCCTAGCGGTTGTTTGGTGTTGAAGCGCATGATTAGTCTTGATTCAAGTCTTCTTAGCTTTTGTTTTTTATTTCCACCACGTTCATGTTGCTGTATTGCAGCCAGGCCAAAGAAGTGGGTATCCTTCCATGTTTTATTGGGATGGGTTGCTATGTGTTTTGCCATAGCATATGTGAAATCTTTATTCTGTATCGCACGGATGTGCTCCAACATTCTTTTCTTCAGGGTGCAAGTGGTACTGCCGATGTATTGCTTTCCGCAATAACATTTTAGCATATAAACTACAAAGCTAGTTTCACACGTGATGTGCTCTCTTATGGTATGAGTCTTGCCTTTGGGATCATTGATTGCTTTCATATTTTTTCCTATTTTGCAGGCTTTACAAGTGGTACATCTTACGAAACCTTTCTTCTTTTCCGTAAGCCAATTGGGCGTTTTCTTTTCTTCGTAGTGGCTGTGTACCAAATGGTCCGCGAGATTGGGAGCTCTTCTATAGGTCATTAGGGGCCTGTCTCCTATGTTTTTGCCTATATCAGGGTCTTTCTGTATCAGATGCCAGTACTTGTTTAGAATCTTGCGTATTTTGTGACATTCCTTGCTATAAGTCACGATCATCCTGGGGGGATCAGTCTTTGTTTGTTCATTAGTCAACTCTATATCCGATGATTTGGGTAATAGTATGTCTGCTCAGGTTTTTGTTCTGGCCTTTATTTCTCCCTGGATGATGTCTTCATGTTTGTATCCGCGTTGTAAGAATCTTTTTTTGGTTTCATCAAAGTTTCTTTCCATTTCTTTTTCTTCTGAGCAGTTTCTCCGCATCCTTAATAGTTCACCGTACGGAATACTTTTCTTCAGTTTTTCAGGATGAAAGCTTTTTCCGTGCAGGATACTATTTGTGGCTGTTTTTTTCCTGAAGGTTGTGGTATGTATCTGATTATCTTGAACATATACTTTTGTATCCAGGAATTCCACCTCTTTGTTGCTTATATTGTAGGTGAATTTTAAGCCAACTTGGTTGTTGTTAAGTTCTTCGAAGAAAATTAGGAATTCAGATCTCGTTCCTTTCCATAGTAGGAAGAGGTCATCAATGTAGCGTAACCATAACACTACATTGATCATATGGTGGTCGTTTTCTTCTCTCCAAGCTACGCTCCTCTCCCACCACCCCATCATGAGGTTAGCATAGCTTGGAGAGAAGGAAACTCCCATCGCGGTACCGCACTTCTGCATGTAGACCTTCTTATTAAAAAGGAAAACATTGTTATATAGACAAGTTCTGATCATCTCTATAAGCATTTTCGAATGATCTCGTTCTGTAATTGGTCGCTGCATTAGGAAATAAAGTACTGCTTGTATGCCAATCTCGTGTTCTATGGATGTATACAACGAGATGACATCAATAGTCACTAGCATATATGTTGATTGCCATTGGGTGTCCATCAAGATACGCAAAAAGTCCCCAGTGTCTTTTATGTACGAACTCAAAGTAGGTACAATAGGGGCAAGGAAATTATCCACATATTCTGCCATATGTTCATATAAACTGCCACAACTAGAGAGGATGGGTCTCCCTGGGGGTTTGTTCAGAGTCTTGTGGATCTTGGGAAGAAAATATATAGTAGGTGTGATGGGATGCTCTACCATGCTCTACCATTAAGAATTTCTTTTCTTCTTCAGTTATTAATCCCTTTTCTCTCCAACCGTGTAGTTTAAAAGCAAATTCAGTTTTAAGTTTTGATGTTGGATCTTGGGTTAGACATATGTAATTTTTGGTGTCACCTAGTTGTCGCATGGCTTCTTCCACATAGTCTGCTCTCTCCATGATTACTATATTTCCACCCTTGTCGGCTGGTTTGATCTCGATTGAGTTGTTGTCTTTTAAGTTTTTTAATGCCAAACGTTCTGATTTAGATAAGTTTTCTTTCTTGATGTTTTCCGTTTGTTTCATTTCTTCCAGGTCAGCCAACACTAAATCATAGAAGGTGTCAATTTTATTCCCAGGGTTTAATGTAGGGCAGAATTTTGACTTGTTTTTGAATTCTGTTGGTCTCCTTTTATCTGTTATCACTTCCATTTCTGATAGTATTTGTGTATCCGTCACTGCTGAGACTTCTGTTTCGTTGGCTAGTTCATACGCCATGCGAAGGCAAGGAATTTCACTAGTTGCGAATTGAGTGGTTGTATCTGTGGGTTCTGGATCCGTCATACTTTTTGTTGATGGTTGTTGCACTTGACGGGAGAATTTGGTAAAGTGTTTTTGGAGTTTTAATTTTCTCACATATTTGTAGAGGTCGATTTTAGTGTCCACAATGTCCTGATGCATCTCCGGACAAAAGGACAAGCCTTTATTAAGAAGTCTACGTTCTTCCTCGGTGGGCGTGTATCTTGAAAGATTTGTTATCAGATCAGGTAGTTTTTTATCAGTTAAGTTCTTATAATTTGTGATTATTTTTTGGAGGCTTTCCGATTCCGCAGATTGTATCCGCTTTTTTGCGTTCCTTCCTCTCCTTGTTTTTCGTTTAGTGCTCTTGACTGATAGGTACCTCTTGCCATTGGTCTTGTCGTCTGGTTCCTGTTTCTGTTTCTTCCCCTTGGGGCCAGTTGTTCCTGGTATGCCAGGGTCAGTTCGTCTAAAAAAGAGAACCTACGGAGATTTCTATTAGTGCGTTGCTCCCCCTCACTGATTTCTGATTCCGGTTCACTGGATGATGGTGTGGTAGTTAATTCGCCTGGTGGTTTCCATTGCTGTTTAAGTGTGTCATATTTTTGGGCGAATGTTAGAATTGTGCCGAATTCATAATCGTCCTCATCTCTGTGGAATTTTCTTTGTTTCCGTAATTGTACCTCCTCCTCATGTTTATCCAGATTTTTCTCCATATCCATGCGCAATTTTTTTACAGTTCCACTGTCTTCTTTTAGAGCTATGATTTGGTTTTCAATGTCTCTTATTTTGTCATGAAATTCCTCTACATCTTTTCTCGCGTATTTTATATACATATTATTAACAAAACATATACAATATTTTTACCGTAGGATAGCAAGAGGGTTAAATTTAATATAACCACTCCAGTGAGTGCAACAGTAGGGAAAACATTGGATAGCGTAGAGGTAACAATTACTATTCTAACTCCAAAGAGCGCAACAGTAGGGAAAACGTTTGATAGCGTAGGGGTAAAAATTACTATTCCCACTCCAGTGAGTGCAACAGTAGGTAAAGCGTTAGATACCGTAGGCGTAAAAATTACTATTCCCACTACAGTGAGTGCAACAGTAGGGAAAGCGTTAGATAGTGGGAGGGTAAAAATTACTATTCCCACTCCAGAGAGCGTAACAGTAGGGAAAGCGTTGGATAGCGTAGGGGTACAAATTACTATTCCCACTCCAGAGAGTGCAACAGTAGGGAAAGCGTTGGATAGTGGGAGGTTAAAAATTACTATTCCCACTCCAGAGAGTGCAACAGTAGGGAAAGCGTTGGATAGTGGGAGGTTAAAAATTACTATTCCCACTCCAGAGAGTGCAACAGTAGGGAAAGCGTTGGATAGGGAAGGGGTAAAAATTACTATTCCCACTCCAGAGAGTGCAACAGTAGGGAAAGCTTTGGAGAGTGGGAGGGTAAAAATTACTATTCCCACTCCAGAGAGTGCAACAGTAGGGAAAGCGTTGGATAGCGTAGGGGTAAAAATTACTATTCCCACTCCAGAGAGTGCAACAGTAGAAAAAACGTTGGATAGCCTAGGGGTAAAAATTACTATTCCCACTCAAGTGAGTACAACAGTAGGGAAAGTGTTGGATAGTGTAGGGGTAAACATTAATATTCCAACTCCAGAGAGTGCAACTGTAGGGAAAGCGTTGGATAGTGGGAGGGTAAAAATTACTAGTCCCACTCCAGTGAGTGCAACAGTAGGGAAAGCGTTGCATAGCGTAGGGGTAAAAATTACTATTCCCACTCCAGTGAGTGCAACAGTAGGGAAAACTTTGGATAGCATAGGGGTAAAAATTACTATTCCCACTCCAGAGAGTGCAACAGTAGGGAAAACATTGGATAGCGTAGGGGTAAAAATTACTATTCCCACTCCAGAGAGTGCAACAGTAGGGAAAACGTTGGATAGCGTACTGGTAAAAATTACTATTCCAACTCCAGAGAGTGCAACAGTAGGGAAAGCGTTGGATAGTGGGAGGGTAAAAATTACTATTCCCACTCCAGAGAGTGCAACAGTAGGGAAAGCGTTGGATAGTGGGAGGGTAAAAATTACTATTCCCACTCCAGAGAGTGCAACAGTAGGGAAAGCGTTGGATAGCATAGAAATTAAAATTACTATTCCCACTCCAGTGAGTGCAACAGTATTGAAAGCGTTAGATAGCATAGGGGTAAAAATTACTATTCCCACTCCAGAGAGTGCAACAGTAGAGAAAGCGTTGGATAGCGTAGGACTAAAAATTGCTATTCCCACTCCAGAGAGTGCAGCAGTAGGGAAAGCGTTGGATAGTGGGAGGGTAAAAATTACTGTTCCCACTCCAGAGAGTGCAACAGTAGGGAAAGCGTTGGATAGTGTAGGGGGAAAAATTACTATTCCCACTCCAGTGAGTGCAACAGTAGGGAAAGTAAATACTTCATATGTATTTATAATACCAATTACAAATTAATTAAAATTAATTCCCAAATTTAAGATATTATAATAATTATTCAATTTAAAATAATAAAATTAATTTAATTACTAAAAATAATTACCTATTAATACAAAATATTTACAAATGACAATTAATTATTAAAACATTTAAAAATAATTAACAAATAATTCAAAATAAATACCAATTTATATATTAATAAATTTAATTAATTACAATTAAATGACTTCCCACCCAATTCCCCTATAAACCCACAACCCACTACAAAAATTATACACATAAAATTAACATAATTATCAATTAATCAATTAATAAAAATTAATTACCAATTAAAGTTAAATAGTTACCGATTACAAGTTAAATTACAATTAAATCTAAATAAATACCTATCCAAAAAAAATGATTACATTATTTATAATTAAATTACTTCCCACCCTATTCCCCTATAAACCCACAACCCACTCCAGAAAATAAATGAATATAATTTACATAATTATCAATTAATAAACATTAATTACCAATTATTTTTTAAATCATTGCCAATTAAAAAATAATAAACAATGAATTGTAAATAAATACAAATAAATTAATATATTTATTTAATTATAATTAAATTACTTCCCACCCTATTCCCCTATAAACCCACAACCCGCTCCAGAAAATAAATAAATAAAATTCACATAATTATCAATTAATCAATTAATAAAAATTAATTAACAATTATTTTTAATTAATTTCCAAACAATAATTAATTACCAATTAATTGTACATAACTACCAATAAATTAAAATATTTAATTAAATATAATTAAATTACTTCCCACCCTATTCCCCTATAAACCCACAACCCACTCCAGAAAATAAATGAATAACATTAACATAATTATCAATTAATAAAAAATAATTACCAATTATTTTTTAATTAATTGCCAATTAAAAAATAATACACAATTAATTGTAAATAAATGCAAATAAATTAATATATTTATTTAATTATAATTAAATTACTTCCCACCCTATTCCCCTATAAACCCACAACCCGCTCCAGAAAATAAATAAATAAAATTCACATAATTATCAATTAATCAATTAATAAAAATGTATTAACAATTATATTTTAATTAATTTCCAAACAATAATTAATTACCAATTAATTATACATAACTACCAATAAATTAAAATATTTCATTAAATATAATTAAATTACTTCCCACCCCATTCCCCTATAAACCCACAACCCGCTCCAGAAAATAAATAAATAAAATTCACATAATTATCAATTAATCAAATAATATAAATTAATTACCAATTATATTTTAATTAATTTTCAATCAATAATTAATTAAAAATTAATTGTACATAAATACCAATAATTTTGAATATTTAATTAATTATAATTTGTAATTTGTGATTTGTAATTTATATTTATATAGCGCATTATCACCAACGGTCTCTAAGCGCTTTGAAAGAGGGGCCTGCTTGAGGTTGATGGTGGGGAGGCGGTACTTTACTGTGAGCCCCAGGCTTCCTTGAACAGAAGGGTTTTGAGTTGTTCCCTAAAAAGTAACAGGGAGTGTTCTTTACGGAGGTTGCCAGGCAGTCTATTCCAGATCTGTGGAATGATGGACGAGAAGGCTCTGCCACCCATGGAAGACAGGCGAGAGCGGGGACAAACTAGCATCCTGGCTTCCGAGGATCGGAGTACTCTGGTTGGGGCGTAGTTGGTTAAGCTGTTTCTGATGTATGTCGGTGCCTTGCCATAGATGGCTTTATGTGCAATGCACAGACCCTTGAACTTAATCCTCTGTCTGATAGGGAGCCAGTGGAGCTGGCGCAGAAGAGGAGAGGCATGAGTGCGACGTGGGACTTTGAACATAAGCCGAGTCGCGTCGTTCATAGTGGTCTGGAGTCTGGCCAATTGGTAGTCTGGGAGTCCTAAATAGAGCGAGTTACCATAATCCCATCGGGATAGGATAAGTGCTACTACCACACGTTTGAGGGTCTCGAAAGTTTTCGCAGCTGCCTTATTATATTAGAGCAGAGCCCGACTATGGTGGATACCTGTGGCACCAAGGTTAATTTGTTGTCAATTTTTATTCCCAAGCTTTTAACTACCGTAGCTGGCTCTGGGTATTTGCCCAACTCGGGTGGCCAAAAAAGACAGTTCCAGGGGTTGGCGTCATTGGTGACAGCCAACACCTCCGTCTTATCTGGATTGATCTTGAGGCGGTTGGCTGACATCCAGTTTATTGTGAATTTTAGGATGTTCTGTACTTTGTGGTGCGCTGGTAGGGAGTTGTCTATCCGAATGATGATTTGGGTATCATCAGCATAGTTGTATATCTGGAAGTCCAGCTGGTTGAGCGCTGAAGGTAAGCATTAAATAGAAGGGGAGACAGAGCGGATCCCAGAGGGACTCCGCATGGGAGGGTGCCCGGCCTGGATACTGCATCACCCAGCTGCACTCTCTGAGCTCGATCTTTCAGAAAGGACGTGAGCCATGTCATTGCTATGCCCTGCATCCCGAAGTCAGACATCCGCGAAAGAAGCAGCTCGTGGTTCAGGGTATCAAAAGAAGCGGATAAGTCTAACAAAATAAAGGGCGCAGGGGTCCTTTGAATCGGCCTTCAGTCTCAGACCATCTAGGACTGCCAACATCACTAGTTCAGTACTGTGATGTGGCCGGAAACCAGCCTGATTGAATTGCAGAAGATCGTTAACCTCTAGATGATGAGCGAGAGAGGCAAGGACGTGCTGTTCAAGGACTTTGGCAAGGAAAGAGAGCTGAGATATAGGCCGAAAATTTTCCTGATTTTTGATGTCGGCCCCGGGTTTTTTCAGGAGGGGAATCACACGCGCCTCCTTGAAATCCCTTGGGACCACTCCTGTTTCCAGAGACATGTTCAGGAGTGATAGAATCTCACCTTCGATCTCGGGGAGGACCATCTTGTAGATCCTGGGTGGCAGGGGTCGGCTGGGGAACCAGACTTCACACGTCCAAAAAGTGGCCCCAAGGCCTCGTGAGTAAGCAGGGGAAAGGAGGTAAGAGCTAGTTCTAAGGGGTGACTGATGCAGACTGGGTTTAGCGGGCATGTAAGCTTAGGGGTGTTCTCAATAGTTGTCAGGAGGTCCTCCACTTTGGAGGTAAAGAAGGTTTGGAACTTATCGCAGTCCTCTATGTTAAAGGCAAGCTTCTGCTCTTTGACCTGTCGAAGTTCCTTCAGGACTTTAAACGTTTCTTTCTTCGTGTTGGAAGCAGACACAATCTTATTTTCATAAAAGGTCGCTTTCTCAGTCTGTATTGCATTTTTATATGTTGTGAACACTTCAAGATAGTGTGAAAGGGCGGTAGGGTCATATGCTTTTCCCAAGGCTCTTTCTCCTTGGCGAAGCTGTTGTTTCAGACTGCGTAGATTTGCGTTGAACCACTGAGCCCCTTTCCCCTTGTCTTTAATCCTTTCCCTTCGTGTGGGTGCTAGTCTGTCAATAGCACTATTAAGTCTTTCCACCAGGGAGCGATTTTTTGCATTGATGTCTCCAGTTGGGTAATCTGGTGGGCTGGATTTTCTAAGGGCAGGGGCAAGGTTATCTGCACTGATTTTGTTCCAGCTTCTGATTACTCTCCAGCTGGGGGAGGGTTGAGGTCCTGGTTTAGGAGGTAGAATGGTGCCATAAATGATTGAGTGATCGGACCATGCACAGGGTAGGATGACTGGGGGGCTGGTAAGAGGCAGTGAGGCAAATACTAGATCCAGAGTGTGACCTTTTGCATGGGTAGGGCCAGTGACGGATTGACTCAGTCCTAGAGCGGTCAGGGCCTCGTCTAAGAGGTTTGCTTGACTCTCCTTGGGAGATGCTTCCCAATGGAAGTTAAAATCGCCCAGTATAAATTGGCATTGGTAGCGGGAGCATAGGTCGTGTGCCAATTCCGCCAACCACTTAGTGATTACATTACTTCCCACCCTATTCCCCTATAAACCCACAACCCGCTCCAGAAAATACATACATAATATCACATAAGTATCAATTAATCAGTTAATAAATATTAATTACCAATTATATTTTAATTAATTGCCAATTAATAATTAACAATTAATTGTACATAAATACCAATAAATTAAAATATTTAAATAAATATAATTAAATTACTTCCCACCCTATTCCCCTATAAACCCACAACCCGCTCCAAAATTATATTACGCAAAAATTAAATACCATAAATTGACTTAGTTACTTACCGAAAATTCAATATTTTTGTTGTCTATATTCTATCCATCTATATTTTTGTTGTCTATGGGCCCGATTCACAGAACTAACTTAAGACAAAATCCTAAACTTACTACTTTTGGTATTCACAGGCGTTAGGATTTTGTCTTAAGTTTGTCTTAAGACAGACTTAAGACAGACTTAAGTTAGGATTTTGTCTTAAGTCTGTCTTAAGTCTGTTTTAAGATAAACGTAAGACAAAATCCTAACTTCTGTGAATACCAAAAGTAGTAAGTTTAGGATTTTGTCTTAAGTTAGTTCTGTGAATCGGGCCCATCATTCTGTCCCTCAATATTTCTGTTGTCTATATTCTGTCCATTCGATATTCTGTCCATTCTCTATTTTTGATTCGATATTATTGTCCTATTCAATATTTTTGTAGTCTATATTCTGTTTTATCGATATTCTGTCTACTCGATATTTTAAGCTCGATATTTAACTACCTCGATATTTTTGTTGTCGATATTATGTCTGTATACCGTGAAATATTGACTGCTAAAGACGCTGTTACGTTTTCCCTCTCTGCACTGTGCAATTCATGCTGGGAAAGGAGATGTAGCAGTAGTGCTAGAGAGTGTGAAGCTTTAAAAATAAAATATTTGCTTTCTCTGAAACTAGACAGCCCTTTTCACAGCTATTTCCTGCAGCAAGACAGCTGGTGCGGGTCCTACATGTTAGCCACAGTATATTTGCAACAGGCATATTTTGTGCCTGTCACCAAAATACTACAAACGTGGCCTTTTTGGTCTCCAATTGTTTTGTTTTCGGACTGTACAATTCTACAACCCTAACCACAACAATCTGGTGAGTTTGATATTAATCCCTAAAGAATTTCTCCTAAGCAGCTAGCAAGGATGTTTCTCTTCGAGAAAATTATACTTGGTAATATTAAATTGACCACCAACACTTGCAAACCTTCTGAGAGTCCTGTGGCTTCATTGGACATATTTCCTTGAGAGTATTCAGGCATCTCACAGAGTCCATCCAGTGATGCTGCAAGGCCTCTCTTGAAGCAGCTCAAACACTTCAGGTGCACCACCAGCCTTTCTTTTCTCTGAATGCACACGCAGCCTGACAGGCCGGGGGATCATGTACATATGCTTGTTGAGCACAGAGGTGAGTGAAGGCACAAATCATGACAGTGCCCCCTTAGTGATCATGGTTTTGGTGATGGAGCTTCGAGTTTATCCACATTCTTTGCTTAGAACTGATGCAACAATCTTGGGACACTTAACGGAAGCATGATTCCAGTGATGGCTCCTCACGCCAAAACCCCTTCAAATCTATTAGTTACAGTAATGGTTTTCTACAACATATTCTTTTTCAGCATTCACTTGAACTGCTGTTGGATTTGGAGCAAGACATGTTTTTGCAGAACGTGTTTTTTAAAAGGACACATGAAATGCAGGAAGAAAGTGATTTTTCATGGACATGAGAATTTTAGGAATACAATAATAACAGGATTCAAAATGTGGTCAACATAAAATGAACCAATGAACATTGGTTGTAACTTCGGTTTCATCAAATATAAATTCTTTGTGAGTCATTATAGTTTCTCATCCACTATATATGTATATATATATATATATATATCAATGCTCGAAGGTGTCCACCTTTGAGTAGCACGCGAACAGCAGCTTGGTTTATGTATAGGTGAGGACGGGGATCCACTCGTAGACGACGCGTTTCGAAGCTCCATCTGCTTCTCTTCAGGGGCTTTACCGCAAGCGGTGTGCGCAACCGCCGACCCACTTCCCCATTTTATGTATAACACACCCACCGATGGGAGGCTCAAATGAGACTGTGCATTCTGGGAAGTGTGGTCCGGGAAGCACACAATCAAGTCCTGTATGGACTCTACAAGTGGGCCCGTCCTCGATTCCAAGTACGACTGCTGCTTCACATTAGTGACCCCCAGGGTACCGGGGTGGTGCATACTCCGCGGCTGGACGGCCGCGTATAAATCAATGCTCGAAGGTGTCCACCTTTGAGTAGCACGCGAACAGCAGCTTGGTTTATGTATAGGTGAGGACGGGGATCCACTAGTAGACGACGCGTTTCGAAGCTCCATCTGCTTCTCTTCAGGGGCTTTAACGCAAGCGGTGTGCGCAACCGCTGACACTATTCCCCATTTTATGTATAACACACCCACCGATGGGAGGCTCAAATGAGACTGTGCATTCTGGGAAGTGTGGTCCGGGAAGCACACAATCAAGTCCTGTATGGACTCCACAAGTGGGCCCGTCCTCGATTACAAGTACGACTGCTGCTTCACATTAGTGACCCCCAGGGAACCGGGGTGGTGCATACTCCGCGGCTGGACGGCCGCGTATAAATCAATGCTCGAAGGTGTCCACCTTTGAGTAGCACGCGAACAGAAGCTTGGTTTATGTATAGGTGAGGACGGGGATCCACTCGTAGACGACGCGTTTCGAAGCTCCATCTGCTTCTCTTCAGGGGCTTTAACGCAAGCGGTGTGCGCAACCGCCGACCCACTTCCCCATTTTATGTATAACACACCCACCGATGGGAGGCTTAAATGAGACTGTGCATTCTGGGAAGTGTGGTCCGGGAAGCACACAATCAAGTCCTGTTTGGACTCCACAAGTGGGCCCGTCCTCGATTCCAAGTACGACTGCTGCTTCACATTAGTGACCCCCAGGGTACCGGGGTGGTGCATACTCTGCGGCTGGACGGCCGCATATAAATCAATGCTCGAAGGTGTCCACCTTTGAGTAGCACGCGAACAGCAGCTTGGTTTATGTATAGGTGAGGACGGGGATCCACTCGTAGATGACGCGTTTCGAAGCTCCATCTGCTTCTCTTCAGGGGCTTTAACGCAAGCGGTGTGCGCAACCGCCGACCCACTTCCCCATTTTATATATAACACACCCACCGATGGGAGGCTCAAATGAGACTGTGCATTCTGGGAAGTGTGGTCCGGGAAGCACACAATCAAGTCCTGTATGGACTCCACAAGTGGGCCCGTCCTCGATTCCAAGTACGACTGCTGCTTCATATTAGTGACCCCCAGGGTACCGGGGTGGTGCATACTCCGCGGCTGGACGGCCGCGTATAAATCAATGCTCGAAGGTGTCCACCTTTGAGTAGCACGCGAACAGCAGCTTGGTTTATGTATAGGTGAGGATGGGGATCCACTCGTAGATGACGCGTTTCGAAGCTCCATCTGCTTCTCTTCAGGGGCTTTAACGCAAGCGGTGTGCGCAACCGCCGACCCACTTCCCCATTTTATGTATAACACACCCACCGATGGGAGGCTCAAATGAGACTGTGCATTCTGGGAAGTGTGGTCCGGGAAGCACACAATCAAGTCGGAGCCTCCCATCGGCGGGTGTGTCATATGGAAATTGGAGAAGTGTGTCAGCGGGTGCGCACACCGCTTCCGTTAAAGCCCCTGAAGAGAAGCAGAAGGAGCTTTGAAACGCGTCGGGCAGATCCATTACGGAGCGGGGTCTACAAGCGGATCCCCGTCCTCACCTACACATAAATTAAGCTGCTGCTCGTGTGCTACTCAAGAGGTGGACAACCTGGAGCGACAATATATATATATAAGACAAATTGAGACATCCTGAGGTATTAAAACTTGTGGGGTTTCATATATTGAATGATATGGTATCCTAATATTTGTGATAACTCTTTTGTAATGGTACTGAAAATGAAACCTCCACAGGTGTCTCTAAAGATCCACACACCAATACAAATGTGGTTCTTGTCCAATTCATCAATGCCGTATGCCTAAGTTTGGATGGATTGGTAATGGTCTTAAAAGATCCATGGATTTAACATGGGTACTTTTAATGAGATTTTACCTGCATTCTACAGCACGCATTGAAAGAGGAAAATGCCTGTAGTGATTGTTTTTGTGCAGGAAGGCGCCCCTTCATGCACAAAAACAATCGCCCCACGACGCAGGAATCCTTGCACCATGGTGCAAGGGTGCCGGTGCATGGCTGCAGTTTGTGCGCCAGTGCAGGTGGAAGCACAGAGATGCGACATATTCTTGTAAATATGTTGCATCCCTTTGCTTCGGAAGTGCCACAGCATGGAGCAGCCAAAGGGCTTGTGGTGCCACGCTGCAGCACTTCCTTGTAGAAGTTCATTCATGACTTCTGAAATCTCCACATCACCTTCCAATCCAAAATATCTACACCACTCTCTTGGGTGACTAATAAGAGACGCTTTCATCGATCTAATTAACATACTCAGCATAGTACAGCATGTCACACAACCAACACACTCCAAAGCTAACATGCTCAACCTTATTTTCACAACATCACCAGCAATCAAATCCAGCCACCTCTGCACCTTGATTGGACTAATCGCTTAGCCATCCCTAACTCTCTGCTCAGTGTCCTACAAGCAAACTGGGGTTGACACAAAAGGGAAGAACAAATCTTTGGATCTTTCAAAGTATACTGCGTAGACAGCCTAATTATGAACTCATTTCCCACTCGATCAACTCTACATCCAACGTCAACACCCATCTAAACATCTTCAACACATTTCTGGAAAGCTATGTGAACATCAAATCACAAATGAAGTGAGAGAAAACTTTCAGCACTCTGATGATCTAAAGACCTTGCTGATAATAAGCATTCTATCTGCAGAAAGGAAATGAAAGAAAAACACAACTCCTTATGACCTAATGATACAGAAGCCCGCAGCACAAAGACAGCTTAACACATCAGCCAATGCAAAGTACTGTACAAACACAATCAACAAAGCCACCAACTGAAGCAGAAAACCTTTCAAGACAGTCAAGCACTGCAACAACTCCATAACAGACCCACCTATTCCTCTCTCCACAAAAAAGTACAATGGCATCAACCAATATTGACAACACCAAGCCTCCTTTTTGTCTCACACATGTCTCTTGTAGAATCTAACAATGATTAACCTTCCAAAACCCTATATCTTTCAGATCTCACCAACATACTCAAACCCCTTAAAGACTCCTTTTCTAAAGATGATGTCTTACCCTTGACCTTCATCAAAGCTCAATCTGGGAAATCTCACTCATCCGTATTCACAATTTTGGATGCCTCAAGACTTCTTACTAGAAGTTGTCAAGAGAGGAAAGATTCTCCCTCTCCTCAAGAAATCTACATTAGACCCTGAGGACCTCACCAACTACTGGTGCATCATTTACTTACCATTCATCAGCAAGTTCACTGAAAAAGCAGTCTTTGCTCAATTCCAAGATCACATTAATGATAGCCATCTCCTGCACAACTACCACTCTGTATTTAGACCGCACTGTATCATGGAGCCCATAAGTCTACACATCATAGACGAAGGTATCCTGACTACAGATGAAGATGACTCTTGACCTCTGCCTTCTACATAGTCCACTGTGCCCCTCTCAAAAGCACCTTAGAGTCTCAAACGGGCTTTGCTGACAATGTCCTTCACTGGGTTTCCTACTATGTTTCCAACCAATAGCAGTTTGTTTGCATAGGCACCTCCAGGTCCCAAAAGACACCTATCACTTGCGGAGTCCTTGAGAGTCCCGAATGTCTCCTGTCAGCTTCACCCCATATATGGAGCTGTGTAGTGCTGTAACAGCATGATGACTCACCAATGTGCTGATGACAGACAACTCTTCCTGACAATTTCCTGTGCTTCAGACACCCAACACCTCAAACACTGCCTGACCATCATCCAGAACTCGATATCCAGCTCCTGCCTGAAGCTCAATCCAACCAAGATAGAATTTCTGTTATTTGCCAAGAACAACATCCAAGAAAGGGTACAAACCTGCTTCAATGACAAGAAGAACCTTGATGGCTTGAAACCCAAGCCACTTGGATTCACTCTGAACACCAACCTCACCCTCAAAGACCACATGGCCACAAAAACAAAGACGGTCTGGTACCAACTATTTCGTCTACAGAAAGTCAAACATTTCTTTCAGAAAGTGACTTCAGAACTGCTGTTCTATTCACACTCCACACTGACACCCCTTAAGGGCATTTATTTTATTTTATTTTTAGAGCTTTATATAGCGCAAACAAGAACCTGAGTAGGGTATCAGAGCGCTTTACAATACAAAGCAGAGCAGAGAAAGTATAAAACATTTTTAAGTATAAAACATCTTTAACAAGGCACGGCAGATAGCAGAGATGAGAGTAGAGATGATTTGTTCGGTTAAGTGGAACAAGTTCGAGTACGAGTGAGTCAAAGAGGAGATGGTGTGATCAAGGGAAGTGTAGAAAACAAGTTTGAAGTAGTAGACTGGTTCAATGCAATGCAAGTCTGCGTGATTGCTGGTGTGATAGTATGGCCCAGATAGTGAGGAATGAAAGGAATTAAGGGAGGAATTTGCTCATCAGGAATGATTTGGCTTCCCTTTTGAATGATGGTGTTGAGGAGATTTTTCTGATGGACAGAAGTAGCAAGTTCCAAATTCTTGGAGCAGCTCCGGAGAATGCTCTGTCATAAGTTTATTTCTTGCTGAAGCGTGAGGGTTTCAGGAGTAGATTGTCTGAGCTTCTAAAGTGTCTGTTTTCTCCACATAAAATAAGTTTCTGGGATAGGAACTGGAGTTATTGTGGTGTAGAGCTTTATGAGTGATGCAGGTCATCTTTAGGTGGATTCCAGCTTCATAGGGTAGCCAGTTGAGCGCCTTCAGGTGTGGTGATATGTGCTCAAATTTCCTAGATCCTTTTAGGAGTCTTGCTGCTGCGTTGAGACAGGCTTTTAAAGGGGCTGTTGAGATTTTGGTAAAACCCGAGAGGGTAGCACATCTGTATTCCAACCTCGATATGACTAGAGCCTGAACTGCAGATTTGAGGTCAGGGTACTCTATGAATGGTTTCATTTTTCTGAGATAGCTGAGGTGGAAGCGGCATGTAAGTTTCTTATCCAGTGTGATTCCAAGCGATTTGGTGGAGTCCACCAGACTTGGCGTGCAAGTTAGAGCAGTGATCATCTTGGTCCATTCCTTTATCTCAAGAGAGCTTTTGGGGGGGGGAGATTAAAAGAAATTCAGTTTTTTGCAAATTTAGCTTGAGCAAGTTGGTCGTTAGTCAGTGGATGGTCAATTCGAAGTGATTTTGATGTCAAGTTGAGTGTCATCCGCATACATGTGGTAGGAGATTATTCGCTTGCTGAAGTAGTTTGGTTAGTGGTTCGACATAAAGGTTGAATAGCGCGAGGGATAGAGTTGAGCCTTGTGGTAATCCTAGTAGGTTGGGGGAAGAGGGAAAAAGATTTTTATTCACCATGAACGATTGCGTTCTGTTTTGCAGAAAGGATTTGAACCATTGAAGGACTGTGCCAGATAGACCCATCCTGTTTTCCAATCTTCTTAGAATTTTGTCGTGATTGACAGTGCTGAAGGCTGATGAGAAGTCGAGCAGGACTAGTAGACCGGTTTCTTTATGGTCAAGAGCGAGGCGGGAGTATTATATTATAGGCAGAATCGCTGTTTCTGTGCTAGTTTAAAATCCGTGATGCGTTGGTTCAGTTGTTGCTGAACAAATTTTTCCAGGACCTTGGCTAGCATAGGAATGTTGGTTATAGGTCGGAAGGTATTAGGATCTGTTGTTATTATCTGTTGTTTTTTTTAGGATAGGGGTGACTTGACCAATTTTTAGGCAATCCGGGATGTGACCTTTCACTAGCGAAGCATTGATGATTTTGATCCAGAGAGGGGAGATGATATTGTAGATGTGGGGTAGGCAGTTTGAGGGAAAAGGGTCATTGAAGTGGTTGTTGGGTTTGATAGTTGCTAAGGTTTTAGTGATATCACTGTTTTTAGGCAAAGGTAGATCAAGTTGTTTAGGATTTTCAACTTGTGCGTTCTTTAGGGTGGCTGAGTTAATTGCTGCCGTCCTGAGCTTGAGTTGTAGGGAGTTGGCTTTAGCTGTGAAGAAAGAAGAAAATTCTTCACTACTTAGCTGCGATTTCGAAGTCAAGAGTGCGGTTATGGCCAATTTGTTAGATTGTTGTTTCAGCATTTCGAAGAGTTTCTATGGTCTATTTTTTTGCATTGTCTAGTTCCGATCTGAAGAAGTCTTTTTTTGATTGTAGAATAATTTTGTTATAGGAGTTTCTAGATTTTCTTAGTAGTTTGAGTTGGAGGGGGGAGGGATGCTGTCTCCATTTCCATTCAGTTATTCTTAGTTTACTTCTCTCTTCATTCAGGGCTCTGTTGAACCATGGGTTTTTGTCTTTGTCCGGTATTCATTTGAGCTTTGGTGGGGCTGCTTGGTCAAATAATGTGGTCATCGTGGAGTTGTAGTGAGCAGTGAGGTCATTGACATCTGACATGTTATTGGGAGGAGTGAGTACTTTCTCACATTGGGAAGCAAGATAGTTCCAGTTGAGGAATTTCGTGTCTCTTATCCCGGTTCTAGGCTTGAATTGCTGCAAGTAAGTTTCTTTCTAGCTGAGGGAATTCGGAAGGTAATAATGTGATGGTCTGACCAGTCACAAGGGGTGATGGAGATAAATGCAATCCTTTTTTCTTTAGAGATGATTCAGTCAGGTGTAGCACCTTTGGAGTGGGTGGGCTTTGAGACAGCTTGGATCAAGGAATCATCTGCAAGGAAGATTTTGATAGTGTTGACTTGCTTGTCTAGGGGGTCTTCCCGATGGAGATTGAAGTTGCCAAGGAATATGTCATTGGAACAAGGGGTCGAGTTAGTTGTAATGATTTCCATAAGTTGGTCTGTGAATACAGTGTTCTTACCTGGGGGATGGTAGAGTATATGTAGTTTGTAGGGGTGGTTATCTGAGGATTTTAAGGAGATCCTGAGATATTCACATGTGTCCAGGGGTTCAGAGTGAAACTTCGAGATGAAGTGATGTCGGATCGATGTATACAGGCGATGCCTCCACCCTTTTTGTGAGGTCTGTCTAGTCTTATGATGTTGTAGTTTGGGATTACTAGAAGGTCCTTCCTTTGTGTTATACATTGGTATTTAATTGTCTAAATACCTGTTTTTAGTATTATATGTATATTTAGCATTGATTAGTAATTCTTATCTCCTGTTTAATGTCAGTAAAAAACTTACTGAAATGAAAATTGTCCAAGACGAAAGTACTTCTTTCCCTGCAGATATTTACCTTCTGTTTTATGAGAACATGCTCATTGATACAAAATATTTTCAAAGTTGGTTTTCTCAGAAAATGAAAATGCAATAAACATTAATTAGAGTTATAAAGTTCACCATCATGTTAGCAAGCAATCACTTTTCCAACCTCTATCTTTACATTCATACAATTTGTGCATCAAGAGAAAAATATAGAACATCTCATAAGTTATGAGGATCCTTCCAATTCCTCATGTAGGTAAGCAAGATGTGCCTGAAAATACACGTTTATAATCCTTAAAGGATAGTTTGGAAACAGTAGTTTAGCAGTTTAAGTTCATTCCTAATGACATTTCTCTCTATTTACCTCAGACTTCTGTTGATCCCAAATATGATCAAAACAGTTTCCAAATTTTGCATAACTCTGGTAGCGATGTCCTGTTGGACACATCAAGGTATCTTGATTGATAGCAAGAACACTCCTCCTAAGGGAACATATAATCAGTAATGTCAATATAACTACACCACTCGCAAACCTTGTGAGAGTCCTTGACTTCACAGTAAATGTAGTATTATTGACTATACTCCACCATTTCACATTGTGTATAAATATTGAACATGTATCGCCATGCTATGCCAACAGTCTGTGTGCACATCCAGGTTTCCTTCCTCTCAATGCAGCCACTGGCTGACAGTTCAGAAATTTGACGCTCATGTGCTCACATGGATGTAGAACTGCGAGCAGACCACAAACCATGAAATCGTGCCATCATAATAATGAAGAGCAGCAAAGGAGATGCAAATGCTGGTGAGCTACCTTTTTGTATGCGAAGAGTGTAAGTAAAATGGATTAGTAGTTGGGTAGTTGGGATTGATATGAGTCTTACCTACATTTAAAGTCCTGTCACATCAAACACCCAGTTTCAATAGTTTAAACCTGGGCTCACTATGACGGCAATGGCAGAGACAGGCGGGTTTAACCTGGGAAAATGTGTCAAGCATTTAGCAATGCTGAAACAATTAAAAAGCCCCAAATAAAACTCAATAAAAATCCCACACCCAATGTTCAAACAATAAGGAAAGTTTAATAAGAAAGAATGTACTAGAACAATTAAAATTCAATAAGGGGGACCAGAGGTCCACACCATCTACTTCACCGCTGAGCCCCAACCTCCTTCCAGGAGGGTTCGAGGCCATTATCTGCTCTGTGGGCCTCTGCTGTGTGACTGGTATTTTATTGTGCCCCCTTGTAATTGTTTTTTTGTGTTTTATCATGCCCCTTGTCATTGTTTTTTGTGCCAGCCTGGTTCTGATTGTGTTACCTTTGTAATTTGTATTTTGTTATTCTGTGCCCTTTATCTCGCTTCCCTCTTCCTGCTGCTGCTGCCCCTGCAGCCCCTCATCCATGCCCACGCACATTGCCACCTCCCAGCTGACTGTCCCTTCCCCCTCCCCTACTTAATTGTGGCCGCTGACTTGCCGAAAGAGCGCTTAAGGCAAGCCCGTCTGTGTCCGTTCACAACCCGACCGCGACCAGCGCCAGGAAACCTGAATATATGACCTTCCATTGCAACAACTCTGCCACCCTCCTCGTACTTAACCCCGCAAGACTGAGAGACTGCCGACAGGCCTCGTCTAGCAAACCGTTTGGTGAATGCGCGCTTTATAAATTGTTTTTAACATAAAATACCAACATGACCCACAGCCAGTTCTCCTGCCTCCACTGCCGCCACACCCTTACCACCACCCAAACTCCAAAACTACCAACGCCAGTGACTGCGACACCCTAAGATGCATCCTCCTCAACGTGCACTCTGTACACAAACATGCCAGAGAAATTTGGAACCTACTCGTCTCTCTCTCGCCCGACATCGCCTTCTTCACAGAAACCTGGACCAACGCCTTCTCCGTCCCTGACATCCATACCGCCATCCCGGACGGATACAAGATCCAGAGAAAGGACCGCCCCAATCACCAGGATGGAGGCCAGGCCATTGCACACAAGAGCACCCTCTGCCTCACCACCTCCAGCAAAACATTCCCCTCCGCCGAACACCTGCACTTCCAGAACCAGACCAGCCCCAACGCCACACTCCGAGGAACCCTCGTCTACAGATCCCCCCAGGCCACGGACAACCTTCGCCACCACCATCACCTACTTCATCTCAGGGCACGCCATTGTATCAATGAACTACATACTCATAGGAGACCTGAACTTCCACCTCGACAACCCCAATGACCCCATTTCCACCATCCTTCATGACAACCTTTTCAACATCAGTCTTAAACAAATTGTCACCACAACGACCCACAGAGCAGAACACACCCATGACTCGATCTTCGCTGCAGGAAACAGATTCCCTTTAGTCACACAATGGAACCGCTATGGACCGACCACCACTGCGTACACTTTGCTGTTGACAAACCCAAGGCACCCAAACCAGCCACACACCCGCCACGAAGAAACTGGAGCAAGGTTACCGACAAGCAACTTAACTCCACCCTCACCAGAGACAACCACACATGGGCATCTGTTGCAAACATCGCAGCCATAGAACTCCACACTTGGATCTCCAACTGCGCAGACAAACTCGCACCACTAAACAACCCCGGCAAACAATGCCCCAGGAAAGCCGTCTGGTTCACTGCTGATCTCCTAGAAGTCAGACGCACCTGCAGATGCCTGGAGAAGAACTGGAGAAACACCAAGACAACCAAAAACTACTTCACCTACAAGGACACCATGACGGATTACCACAACAAAATCAGAACCACCAAGAGGAACTTCATCCACAACAAAATCCTCGCCAACTCCACCAACTTCAAAGAACTCTTCAGTGTCATTCAGGAATTCACCAACCCACGCAACGAAGCAACAGACATCACCCTATCCCAAGACCTTTGCAACAAGCTTGGAACCTACTTCCATCTCAAGATCAAAACCCTCTACGACAACTTCATTAACCATCCACCAGACATCACAGCCAGCCCCCCAAAGGCAGCAGCCAGCCCAACATCTCCAGCTGGACACCCTTCGCCACCACCATCACCGACTGCATCGTACCCCACGCCACTGCCTCAATGATCTACATACTCATAGAAGACCTGAAATTCCACCTCGACAACCCCAATGAACCGATCTCCACCATCCTTTGTGACAACCTCACCAACATCAGTCTTAAACAATGCGTCACCACATCAGCCCACAGAGCAGGACACAAACCTCAACCCCATCTTTGCTACAGAAAACAGCGTTCAATTTAGCCACACAATGCAACCGCCATGGACCGACCACCACTGCGTACACTTTGTCGTTGACAAACCCAAGGCACCCAAATCAGCCCCAAGCCAACCATGAAGAAACTGGAGCAAAGGTTACCAACAAGCAACTTAACTCCACCCTTACCGGAGACAACCACACCTGGGCATCCGACACAAATATCGCAGCCAGAGAACTCCACACTTTGATCTCCAACGGCACAGACGAGCTTGCACCACTACGCAACCCTGACAAACAACGCCCCAGGAAAGCCGCCTGGTTCACTGCTGGTCTCGAAGAAGCCAGACGCACCTGCAGACGCCTGGAGAAGAACTGGAGAAACACCAAGACAACCAATAACTACTCCACCTACAAGGACCCCATGACGGACTACCACAACAAAATCAATGTGATTCAAGAATTCACCAACCCATGCAGTGAAGCCACAGACGTCACCCCATCCTAAGACCTCTGCAACAAGCTTGGAACCTACTTCCATCGCAAGATCAAAACCCTCTACGACAACTTCGTAACCACCCACCAGACATCACAGCCGGCCCCCCAAAGCCCACCATCTCCAGCTGGACACCGATCACAACCGAAGACTCTGCCTCGACCATGAAAGGCATCCACTCAGGGGCTCCCAACAACCCCTGCCCCGTTCACATCTACCACAGTGCCACGGCCGCCATCGCATCCAAACTGCAATGCACCGTCAACACCACCTTCAAAACAGGCACCTTCCCTGATGACTGGAAGCGCGGAGAAGTCAGGCCCCTGCTCAAGAAGCTCACAGCTGACCCCACCGACCTCAAGAACTACCAGCCCATCTCGCTCCTCCCCTTTGCAGCCAAAGTTGCAGAGAAAACAGTGAACAGGGAACTAACTCGATTCAGAATGCCATCCTCGACCCATCCCAAATCCGGATTCCGGAGCAACCACAGCACAGAGACCGCTCTACTCGCCACCACAGATGATATCTGCACCCTCCTGGAACAAGGCCACTCCACAGCCTTCATCCTACTCGACCTGTCAGCAGCCTTCAACACCGTTTCTCACCACACACTAGTCGCCAGACTGCACAACGCCGGCATACAAGAAACAGCCCTGGACTGGATCTGATCATTCTTTACCAGGAGAAGCCAAAGAATCAGACTGATCCCACGAAAATCACCTGTGGAGTCCCACAGAGGTCATCACTGAGCCCGACCGTCTTCAACATCTACATGGCCCCCCTCGCCGCCATCATCCGACAACGTGGCCTCAGCATCGTATCAGATGCTGATGACACCCAACTCATCCTCTCCCTCACCAGAGACCCCCACCACCACCAAACCCAGCTTCCAGAAAGGAATGCAAGACGTCACAGTCTGAATGACCAACAGCTGCCTGAAGCTCAACTCCAAGAAGACAGAAGCCTGGTGGCCAACTGACCTTGTAAGCCCACCTACCCCCTTAGACCACGCCACAAACCTTGGTATCGTACTTGACTCATCACTCAACATTAACTGACAGATCAGCGCCGTCACCTCCAGCTGCTTCAACACCTTCTGCATCCTTCGCGAGAGCTTCAAATGGATCCCCCCGGAGTCAAGGAAGACAGTCACCCACGCACTCATCACCAGCAGACTGGACTATGGAAACACTGGCATCAACAAGTCCCTACTCCGCAAACTCCAGTCTATACAGAACACTGCCGCTAGACTCGTCCTCTGCATCCTGCGGCACAAACACATCAGCCAACACCTACGTTGACTCCACTGGTTTCCCGTAGAGAAAAGAGTCACCTTTAAAATCCTTACTCACGACTACAAATGCCTACACAACAACAGACCCAAATACCTCAATGACAGAAACAACTTCCATGTACCCAAGAGAAACCTCCGATCTGCCGACCTCGCACTGGCCGAAACCCTGCACATCCACAGGGCCAGAGCAGGCGGAAGATCCTTCTTTCACATTGCCAAGACCTAGAACAGCTACCGGCAGACATCAGACGCGCCCCCTCCCTGAATACCTTCCGGAAGACTCTCAAGACCTGGCTCTTCCACTAAACAGATCTACAGACCCTCCCCCTCTTCAGCGCCTTGAGACCCTCACGGGTGAGTCACCCGCTTACAATTCCCCTGATTGATTGATTGAGGTAGTAATTTTTAAAGTTTTAACGCAAAAAGCACCTAGGGAAATTAAAACACCAATCAGAAATCACTGTTCACAGTTACCACAATGGAATGGAGGGCGGATACACTAAGTGGGTCATCCTGATCCTTAGGCCTCATTCATAAACTGTATTTTGTAGTACATAAAGTAGTACTACATTACATTACCAAATTTACATCGAACCTTGAAAAAGGAAACAATATGTGCTCCAGTTGCTAAGTTATAGACATCACTCTTTCTTTTCCACTAGATCCACTGGGGGTGTGGGTGGCGTGATCTGCAGTATGCGTAAGTATATCGGGCATGTTAGCTGTTAAAATTCTCCAGAGAGGTGTGTAATGCATCTGCCCCATCTTTTTTTCGAATTTGGGTAATGTGTGGCTAATGGTAGCTGTCAACTTCTCCATCCCTAATAAGTCCTAAAGTTTATGGAGCCAATCTGTGTGGATCGGAACTACATCTGTGCCCCACTTTGATAGCAGGACCTGCTTCGCCTCACACAGCGCCAATGTAATGGCTTTTTATCCAGTTTGGAGTGTAGTGGATAGGTTAAGGCATTGGGCAACCCTAACAGTACGTAGGCCGGAAAGGGGGGGGTATTTCGGTGTTGAACATCTTGTCAATATAAGTCAGGACTTCCTTTCAATACCTATAAAGTTTGGGGCAGTGCCACAGTAAGTGGGTGAGTGTGCCCGAGTGAGCGCAGAACCTCCAACATTCATCCGGCCTCCGCCACTGAGCCAAGTGGGCCGGGGTGTAATACCAGTAGTGCACACATTTTAGGAGAGTTTCTTTGCTTGCAGCGCTCATGGCGGAGGTGCGTGCTCAGTGCAATATATCTAACCACTCTTTATCTGTGAAGCAACGTTCGCATTTCTGCTTCTATCTCTTCTTAGCTGGAGTGTGTAGCGGTTTAGGCATGGTATTTAAAAAAGTAGTATATGTCAGACAAAATACGAGAATCGTCCTTCCGAGATAAATGCCAGCGTTCAAACAACGTTAGTCTTCTACTAGCATGCCGCTTAATCGTAGGAAGAGACACCCAGTGTCTGACTGCTAAACAATGCCAATATTAAGAGTCGGGGAGCCCAAAATGCTGTCGGAGAGCATTAAAGTCCGACAGACCTCGTACACCAAACAGGTCCCCAATCCTCTTACATTGTGCCTCCTGCCAATGTGCAAACGCCTTCTCTGACATTTTCTGAGGGAAATCAGGATTTCCTATGATCGGCGTAAGTGGTGAGATACATGTGGATAGCTGGTGAGTGGAATATACTTTGGTCCAAACCTCAACAGTTGCTCTGACCCCTGACCGGCTTGTCCAGGAAGCACCAATGTTTTTCGGTCATCAGACGCTGCCATTTGACTATATAACTTAGCTGAGCGGCCTGGTAATATATTGTCAGGTTTGGTATTCCCAGTCCCCCCTTGGCCAGTGGTAGCTACGTTCGCTCTTTCGACATTTTAGCCCGCTTACCTGCCCATAGGAAGGCTTCAAGGGCAACCTGCAATTTCCTCAAAATGGATGAGGGAGGCGACAATGGCATCACCTGCATAAGGTAGAGAATCTTCGCAACAAGGTCATTTTCATTGCCGCAATGCAGCCCACCCAGGAAAGGGGACCCCCTCCATGACTGAATGAGTGTTCTCACAGTATGCAACAGGGCTGTGTAATTATGGGCGATGGAACTTTCTATCGTGGGCAGTATTTGAATGCCCAAGTATTGGATACACTGCTGTGACCACTGAAAGGGAAATGCTGACTCCAAGTGGGCTTGTTCCTCTCGAGGGATGGTGACATTCAGGGCTTGTGTTTTGGCTGTATTCACTTTAAAGCTGGAGACCTCCCCAAACCGTGCCAGCTCCTCTAAAAGGGGAGGCAAAGAGTCACGCAGATTAGTGACAATCAATAAGACATCATCCATGTACAGGGCTGCTTTGTGAGTTTGGACCCCCATCCAGACACCCTCTATCCGTGGATGACGGTGGATGCGCTCCGCCAGCGGCTCCATATAGAACGCAAATAGAAGGGTTAAGAGAGGGCAGCCCTGGCGTGTCACCCTTGCAACCGGAAAGATCGGGGATTGAGTGTTTTTGACCCGTGCCGGCGCTTTGGGATTGGCATACCCCGCCTGACCCTACGCCAAAACCTGGGTCCGAAGCCCACCGTTTCCAGCACCCCATGTAGGAAAGGTCAAAGGCCTTTTTGGCGTCTATGGACAGAAACAACGTCGGGACATGGGGACGCTGAGTCTTGTCCAACAGGTGAAAAAGCCATATAGTGTTGTAGCTGCAGGTTCCACCCGGTATATAGCCAGACTGATCAGGCTCTATCAACCCGGCATGTGTCTGCCCAGTCAACCCGCCAAAATCCCGGTAAAAATCTTAGCATCAGTGTTCAAGAGGGAAATGAGGCGGTAGGAGGCACAGAGTTGGGGGTCTTTCCCTGGCTTTGGTAACACAGTGATGACTGCCATGCGTATTGATTCTGCGAGTTCCCCTGATTCACTAAAAGAATTATATAGACAAGCTAAAATGGGAGCCAGGAAGGATGCATATTACTTGTAAAAGGCAGCCATAAACCTGTCTTGCCCTGGCATTTCGTCTACTTGCAAGGGAACCTATTACATCTAACACCTCCCTTTCAGTTATGTCTTTCTCCAACTGCTCAGTGTTAAAGGTCAGCAATTTTGTGATGGGGGCCTGTTCGATGTACGGTAAGCAAATGCCTGGGGAAATTTCCTCCACTTTGTACAATTGCGCATAGAAGCGGCCGAATTCTGCCGATGTATCCTCATCCCTCACAAGATGGTGTCCATTGCCATCTATGATAGCCTGTACACGTCTAGAGTGTGCCTGCGTCCTCAGCCTGTGTGCCAATAGTTTCCCGGCCTTGTTGCCCCCGCTTAGTTATTCTGTTGTGTTCACAGAAAGGCATACACAGCTGCATCCATATCTAGCGCTCCAAGCTGTTTCTGCGCTATATTTAGTTGCTGTCTCCTATTATGTGAAACTACACGTCAATGCTCGTCTTCCAGCTCCTTCACGCTGGATTTTAGTGCAGCTCACTTCGAGTAACCGTTCCCTGTTAAGGTTGGCCGTTATCGCGATATATAGGTACCTCTGACAACCACCTTAAGGGCTTCCCAAACCGTCGTAATTGCGGTATCTGGTGTGTCGTTGACAGAAATATAGTCTACTATGGCCTTCTCTACTTCCTTTACCGTAGCTTCATAATGTTAACAGTTTAGGATTGAGACACCAAATTTTGCTGGTTTGATGTGCAGTCAGAAGGCCTACATATCTAGCGGGAACGGGGCATGGTTAGATATAGCTTCCACTTCAATCGTGGCCCTAACTACTCTTGGGCTTAAAGGGGCCGTGACCAAGAAGTAATCGATTCTAGAGTGAGATTTGTGGGCCGTAAAGAAGAAGGAATGGAACCGGGACTACGGATTCAATACCTGCCAAATATCAGTAAGCCCTCCCTCCACAAGCCAGCTCACCCCTTGTGGGGAGAACATCCCAGTAGGCCCTGAATGTGAAGGGGACCTATCTATGTCAGCGTCCATAACCAAATTAAAATCACCCCCTATTTCCAAGTTGAAGTCTGACGACGACAGTACCTTGCCTAATGCCCGACAAATAAAGGGCACCTGCCTTTCATTGGGGGCATAGAAGGTAGCTATAGTGAGTGTATGTTGAGCTAAAGGCACCCTCAGGGACAACAGCCACCCCGGAATCTCAGATTGTACCCCTTCAACCCTCCCTTTGAAATGTGTGGCCATGAGGATTGCAACACCTGCCTTTTTCCCCTGACCAGGGGTCCAGTACTGGTGATCAAACCATCTCGACCGCATACTGTGATAATCCTGTTTCAACAGGTGTCTCTCCTGTAGGAGGCATAGACCGCACCGGGCCACCCTAAGATGGTTAAGGATTGCTATTCTTTTGGCTGGTGAACTGGGAACACTTACATTCAAACTAAGCACCCTCACCATAATTCAAAGGGGACAAGGCCGCTATGATAGCCCCCAACCACTCCTGCATTATCCCCACCCGAACCCAAATACACAGTGAGCCTGTCTGATGAAGAATAGAGCACAAAAACATTGAGTGAACATGACAACAAGAACAAGAAATATAACAAAAGCACCTGTTGGTGCACAACTTGCGATTGTGTAGTGAGGGTCCATGTCACTGGTCATCCGAGGGAGGGGGGGTGAGAGGATGGGAGTTCATGGCTCCCGCCACAACCGGTCAGTTAAGGAAAGGCACAGATAGGCTGGGGGGAGCCACTCATCCTTCTCCATGAAGTCTAAGAGCTGAGTGGTTTGCCGTTAATCATTGTCAAGCTCTGGGGACTGGTGGTGTTCAGAAAGCTGCTGTAGTAAATCTGAGCGTTCCTTGATGCTTTCAGTTTTTGTGGGCTTTGTATGTTGTGACAGGGAAGTGTTCCTGATGCGGCGTCACCTTCCAGTGTCCGGAGCTGATAGTTGCGTGCTAGCACGTTAAGGGGAAAAGTTCTGATCCAGTTCTAGACCCACAATGTCTCTTGTCTCCGAAGGTGTGCGTGTCACTCGTGTCTCCCCTTGTCATGCGAATACCAGCCGGAATGGGCGGCCCCACCTGTACCGTACTCCTTTTTCCCTCAGGAACGTCGTCACAGGTATCATGTCCCTATGCCAGTGGAGTGTAATGACTGACCAGTCCTGATACAAGCGAACTTTGTGGCCCTCAAGGAGAACATGTGGTTGGTCCCGCACTGCTGCCATAATTAGCTCCTTTTGTTTATAGTCATGCAGACATGTCAGGATGTCCTATGGCACACTGATGAGTTAGAGGAGCGCCCGCCCTATGTGTCCGATCCAGAGGAAGGTCTTTCCCCTCCAAGGCTGGCATGATGTGGTTGGAAGAGGCACATAACACAGTCCTCTAGGCGCCCCACATCTGCTTGTAAAGGCACCCCTTTAATTCAGATGTTTGACCTATGTGACCAGTTTTCCAAGTTCTTCAGATGCAGGTTGAGGTCTGCAGTGCGATCCTTAAGTTCCAAGATCTCCCTGCGGCATTCGTCCATCTCTTCTTCTCTGGAGTCTGCGGTGTGGTCCACAGAGTCCACCCTCTGCTCCAATTACCCCAGACCATGGGGTCAGTCTTTAATTTCGGTGGCCATGTCTGTTCAGAGGGCTGCGATGTCACTCCGCAGTGTGCCAATAAGTGCTTCCATGAAGCCCCTTGTAATTGGGGCCTCCTCGCCTGCCTCCTGATGCACCGGTGAGCTTTCTCCACTTGCATCTCGGGAGATCACAGTGGCCCCCGTTTTCTTGGTGGTGCCCTTACTCAGGACATATTTGATATTAGCAGTGTCTTTCTTTGACCTTGATGTGGCCATGGTGGGCTGAGGGAGGCACTGCAGAAGTCGCACTCCGGGCGGTCCCATCTCAGGATAGGGCTACCAAGAGGGCAGTGCTTAGCAGTCTCCCAAGTAATAAGGGATGGTCCCTCTACGTCCGTCCTCCCACACGGAAGACAATGAAAGAGGAACCACTGCCTCTGGTGTTTGCGGTCGCTCCCAGGGCGGCCACCGGTCAGAGATCGGAGGGGCCCATATGGCAAACCTCAGGTGGGCCCTCAATGGTTCTACACCAGCTCCCCCTGCCTCCTCACCCGCTGTATCCAGTCGCTGCTCAGCTGTGTGGTCTCACCTCAGCAAGCTTAACTTTTTGAATGTCACAGGTAAGGGCCAACATGCTGCAGATACGAACGGCAGAGCTGTAAGGATTTGAAATCCAACACCTTCTCCCCCCTCCGCAAGTTGTTGTTACGACTTGCGGGGTAATGATATGCATTGTTACAACGCGGTCATTGTAATGACTGCATTGTAATTGCATGCAGAGGGAAGGATTTGTTGTAAGGGCTGTTTACCTTTGGCAATATCTCTTGGTAATGTTGAAAGATTCTGTTTATTAATGTTTCTTCTTTGGTGCCTCTTTTACATGTGATGCTAGAAATACATTGAAAGCCTACAGAAACTGTCTAGCATCAGGTCCTGATGCTATCTATGGCCTTAGCTCCCCCTAACTTTATAACACAAGGTCACATTCCAGAGGAACACAACCCTTTAAATGGATTGCATGACTTTACCTCCCTGTGCTAAAGAGCTGTATTAGTGCTGGCTGTCCTGGTGATCTTACACAGTCGAGGGGCATGTCCCGTTTCACTCTTGATAATATTTCCTTTCTTTATCAACTCATATAATTTGACACTTTGTAGCATCCCAAAATGAATTTGGAAGTGACTATATAAGGCTAAGGATCTTGAGAAGCTTAGTAAGGCTACCCAGACCTCTAGTGCCAGTGTCTTGTTGGAAATGTAATCCATCTCTTTAGGTTGTCATTTTAGAACAAGTATTTGAATGTATTGTCAATTACTACCTGATCCCATATTTTTGGTAGGGGAGTTTAATTTTAACAGCATGTCCGAAAATCACAATCCATTTGTCCACACTATCAGCAGATAGACCTTCTAGACATCATAGGTGAGACCTTCTCTTGGCACTAATTATCTTCCTTACAAGAATAGGTAAATGTTTATCACCTTACCCCGTTTGGGCAAGCTGGTTATGGATTCATCTTCCACATCAGATAATTGTCTGACACTACAAGTCATAGTGAAGAAAAATCCTTTAGCACAAATAATATCTATGTTGTGTTCATTGATTTAAAAATGATTCTGCCAAAGTACAGCACCTTATTTTGAGGATGCTTATAGTGAGTGCTGAGCTTTAAATAGCCTCATAGACTATTGTTCTGGCTATGCTCCTATTTTCGCTCTACATAGAGGACGAACAAGCAGCTCTTTGAGGGGATGCAGTCCTTTTCCTCAAAGATGGGCAGTGGTAGGGCATCTTGCCTACTGTTAGCTGATGACATTATTTTATCAGGCCAGACCATTGTCTTTCTACAGAAAAGCTAAATGCCATTCAGTTCATATACAAATAGCGAAGGCATTGATTAACAGAGATAAAATAAAATTATGCTTAAAAACAATAGAGGTTGGTATGTAAATGAGAATGTTTTGTAAATTGTGCAATTGCTGTTACTTTGGTTAAAGTTAGTTCCAAGGCTTAACTGTCACAGTGAAAGAAACACCAATCTATAAGCAAAGTTTTAAGTGTATTTCATCAATTGGATCAATATGATGAAAAAGATATTTAAAAGTATGATTTTTCATTTGCTCGGTTTTCCTATGCATAGAAATTAGGGGCCATATTCATGACCCAGTTTGCATTGCTCTTGCACCATGCAATATGGTGCTAGAGCGACACAAACCTTAAGTCCGATTTTTGAAGCCACTTTAAGTGGCTTTGCACGGTTTCAAAAATCTGGAGCAATGCAACACAGCGCAAATCGCTGCATTGTGTTTCTCTGCCCTGGGTAGGCATTCACTGGACGTTGCAAGCGTGTTCTCATGCATCTCCTATGTTTTTGACACATTCACAGATTTACAAAACCTTGCAAATCTGGGAATGCGCCAAAAAGATACGCATCCGCAGAACAAATATCTTTATTTCTCTTGTTACTTCCTCTTTCTACGTGTGTTGCATTCTGCAGCACACATAAAAAGAGGAAAATGCCTCTCAGGATATTTTGTGCGCAGGAAGGGGCCCCTTTCTGCACAAAACGATCCTGCCTACAGCACTGGCCCCCTTATACCATGGTGCTAGGCTGCCGAAGCAGCGCCAGCACAAGGGAAAAAGACAGGAATTCACCAAATTGGAGACATACAGTGCATTGCTGCCCTTTCCCAGTGACGCAGGGCAGCACAGCAAAGTGACTTGCTGCGCTGCCCTGCACCTCAAAACTCATAAGTAATCCCCTTGGACTAAAAGGGTATGTTTCCAGTATAAATCCTAAACTACACTATGTGCATCATCTGTGCACCTTGGTTAGAGGGTGTGCACCACACAAGGCGGTCTTGTTACAGTGCCATGTACAGGATGACAGCAGACCATTTGCATTACTAAATATGACTCTACATTGCGTTGCACCAAAAAATCATTAATCTGGACCGTAGTGATAGGGAAACATCCTTTACAACGCAACTTTTACAACGCACTACCATTACGACGCAACTTTTACAACACAAGTCATTACAACGAATTGCACTGGAGGGCGCTCTAGGATAGGGAATAGTTGAATTACTATCCAACACCTTCCCTACTATCCACGGGGACTGGAGTTGGAATAGTAAATTAAACTATTCACTATCCAGCGCCCCCCAATGCAAGTCGTTGTAACGACTTGCGTTGTAAAATTTGCGTCATAATGGCATGCGTTGTAAAAGCATGCGTTGAAACGTCATACAACCGTAGAGATAAACAGGGGTTCGTTCACGTTGCAAGAAAACCAATAGGCTGGATGTCTTAGCTAAAACAACCACTATTTTAAAACTGTTTTTTTTTTAATGAAAGTCATCTAATCCTATACCCTGATTCTAAATTTGAAGTCAGTCAATCCATAAAGAAATAGTCATTTATGTGTTGATTTTAGACTGTGCCAAACGTGTGGTAAGTCCACTGAATACCCTTGACGAGTTGTTTGTTCGTTCTAAAATTGATTTCAGTTTGAAGGAAATTATTTTGATCAATATTTTTAAGGCCATATGTACAACGAAGTGGCAGAGCGTGTCGTTAGCCTCCCGGAAACACAAGGCTACACCATATTTACAAGGATGTGGTGCAGCCTTGCATTTCCCCCTGTGATGGCGCTAAGTTTAACAACTTACCGCCAACTCAGGCACCCTTGCACCAGAGTGCAAGGGTGTCTGTGTGCAGGGGAGGATTGTTTATGTGTAGGAAGGCGTCCATTCCTGCACATAACCAATCCTAAAATGCCATTTTGTAGCTTGCATGTGTGCTGCTTCATGCAGCACGCATGTAAGTGACAAAATGACATTTTTAAAATGGTTTGTTTATGTATAGAAAGGGACACCCTCCTGTACATACACAAACCATAGCATTTTGCTTTTTCCATGTGTGCTGCACAAGGCAACACACATGGAAAAAGCAAAAACGAGGAGAAATAATGCATTTCTCCTCGTTTCGCTACTGGTCTTAAATTTGGTGCTGCCTCCTATGTACGCCACCCTTGCACATAGGGGGCAGCGTCAAATACAATGGGTTTCTGCGGTGGAACGCCCACCACATCACCCACTGCATGCCCCTTTCATGCTAAACATAGCGTGAAAGGGTGCCTTATGGACAAGGCAGCGTTAACCCATGTTAAATGGCTTAACGCTTCATTGTATATAAGGCAAGGCCCCTATCGCCACGGGAACGTCTCAAAAAGTGACGTTCCTGTGGTGATAGAGGCTTGTACATATGCCGCAAAATGTTTATGGTTAAGGCAGCGTTGTAGTCTTTATAGAAACCAAATGCATGAATGTCTGATATAGCCTTTTTAACTATAAAAAATGAAGTGTAAATTTGTTTGTGTAAAAAGAGCATACCCTTAATAGTTTTTAGGACTCATTTCGGTAGAAATGTATAGAACTTTACAATTTTGACACTGTTAATATTTAATGTGTAATTAGCAACATCATACATATATCTGAGGTCCGGATTGAAAGGTGTTTACGTATTTACTCCATAATAATGTGCAGTCCCTAGATTTCTGGAATGTCCACAATCTAGTCAGTGTGCACCGCTGGACTAATCTGTCCTTTTGTCCGCGTGCTGCTGAGAGAAGCTTGAACAACAATGTGATCCTAGATAATCAAAAACATTATGCTTTAGCCAACTTTTTTGTGCTCTCGCCGCGCACTATAAACCTATAACTCTATTCGCTGTTTTCATGATGCAGGTTGCTGGCTGAACTATTCATAAGCGTTTTGAATGCAACGCTTGCGAAATGTTTAAAATCCATAAAACGCATCTGTGCTGTTACACCCAACTTTAAAATATTTAAAATGAAGCAATGCATAAAATGGCATGCACTATTCTAATATTTACGTGACTTTTCGTCCAAGTCTTAGTAAGTCACGTTTAGGTCCATTTTCATCCATGTGAAGTCTCGATTACAAGCACATGTTCAACATCAAATATCATTCAATTTCGTTTTCCAGTAATGCCCCTGTTTAATAGCATCATTAGCTAATTGATCGTCTGACAAGTAATAATTTGTTTCCTGAGCTGTCATGATGTCTAAATATAGCTCCTGTTCCTTGTCAGATTTTTCTTCCTGGGGTCAGAAAAAGAGAAAAAAAAGAAAACACCAATTGATAGAGCTGTAGAGAAGTTGGTTTAGTTAAAGACGGAAATATGTGTATTTATGTGTTAATAAACTGCCCATTAAAGGTCGTCTACCAATTAATGTCAAACTGTTCATCAGAAAACATTAATTTCCTCAGCACAAGGAGAGCATCCTTCTGCTCCATTGGTCCAGGCTGAGCACATTTTAAGGCACCATTCAGAATTCTTGAAAGTCAAACCAGAATAACGTTTATGAATCCACGTTGACTTGCTTTTTTTAGGGTGTGGATTTAAGGGCAGGTACTGTGTTATTACAAGTGCCTCATGCAAATACCACAGAATTTCTTTTGAAAAAGGTGTGCAAAGCTGATGAAAATACTGAACACCCGTGAAATACTACAAAACGGACGAGTAAAAGGCACAAACGTTTCCTTACAATACTGGGAAATGCCAAAAAACAAGCCAACAACACATTCATTAATCAGAGTGGACCACACCCACTCCTAACCACATTTAGGCCTTTATTATGACTTTGGCGGTCTCAGAGGAGCCCACCATGCTGCCACCCGCTCCAAAACCGCCAAAGACATTATCGACTGCCCGCCAAATTACAACTTATTTTTACTCTGGCGGGTGGTTCTTTGGTGGTCCCACTGCGGTGCTTTTGAAAAAGGCACCCCAATGGGAATGTCAAAGACACCAACATGAAAAGTATGGAGGTGAGTAAACTATCATATGCCACCACCAGGGATCTACCTAGTGGCAGCAGCGGTCCAGTGGAGGTCCAACCATCACATTTCTAATGCAGCGGGCAGACCGCAACCATGCGTTCTGTGGTCCATTGGATCACTGAACTCGTAATATAGGCCTTAGGGCCTTAGTATGACTTTATTCTGACGTTGGCGGTACGCCACAAGGCCGTTCTGGTCCAAGACCGCCAAAGAAATTAAAGACTGCCAACCAGAGTACAACTTATTTTTACTGTAGCAGGCTGTTCTTTAGCGGTTCCACTGTTATGCCTTTGATAAAGGCAACATAATGGGAGTTCCTGCAGGGCATGGATTGCCAACTCCATGACCTGCAGGAACTGGGGGTACATGCACACAGGGGAGCACAATATGTGCCCCCTCCATGCACCCCATGGTGCAGAGGCAAGAGTCCCCTTTGTTTTTTCATCACCACACTTTTCATGGCGGTCGCACCGCCATGAAAAGTGTGGCAGTGAGGAAACTCCTAATATGTTTGGCGGTGTTGCAGCGGCACCACCAGCATATTAGAGGCCTCAGACCGCTGCACCACCGTCAGGGATCATGGATCCCTGGTGGCAGCTGCGGTCCCATGGCGGTCAAACCACGTCAGTCCTGATGCGGCCGGCACACCGACAGACCTACAGTCTGGGGACAGCCACCACTCATAATAAGGGCCTTAGACAATGGCTGATCACTCCCTCCAATGCTTCACTGAAAGGAAAAAAGCTTCACTGAAAGGAAATGTTACAGAATTCAGAAGAGCACTACAAGGGCACCTAGAAATAAAACATCAGTGTACCTGGTCAGATATCCCTGCCCCGTTTAGGAACGAATCGGAAGCAGAGGACATAAAAGAATGGTGGACAGCCCCCCTGAAGACTGTAACCTCATTGTATTTCAGCCCGAGTACTGGAATCCGGAAGCTGAGGCTGTGTGGTACGTGGAGTCCCCAGATACTGGTGACTATTAATTTAAGGAGCTGAGTCCGGATAATGAAAATGCCCCCTTCGATAACGTCACAGAGACTCCGCCAATCGGAAGGGGCAAAAGAAAGGAAAAGCCGGAAGGAGCCTAAGGGAGTCCAACGCGGGAGAGGAGAGGACAGGGACGAGAAAGACGATCGAGGAACAGGAGAAAAGGACGCGGAGCCTGAGATGAGTATCAGAGCCGGAGACCGACAGGATTCCGGAGGACCCGCCTGGAGGCCAACGTTACCGCTCTTCGCCCAGCCACACTCCAGGATGAGTGTGGCTTTCACAGGTACGCAGTCGGGTAGCGGGTTGGGTAGGGAGGAGAGGGAGAGAGGACGTGTGAGTGCTGAGCACCCTAGCTAATCCTTTTCAAGCTTGTATTTTGAACGCCCTCTAAAAACAGACCCCCCCCATCATGAGCACATCCCAGAAGGCGTATGTGTTGAATAACACAATATTGTGTCTCAATCCCTTACCTTTATTGACAGCGTGTCGATTGAACAGAATTTTGACACGTGTTCTCTTTCGTTTATGTTACTTGTGTGGAGCAATTGAACTTGACTCCTTAAAAGCACCGAAGCCCGGGAGGGCGGGGTATTTCCTTTAAACTACCAGAAGCCCAGGAGGACAAGGGAACGAAAGGCCCTCCATCAAAGCTCACTAATAGGGACTCCCTGGACAGGCAGGAACATAAGACTTGCTCCTCGGACTTGAGACATTCTTTGAGTTATTGTATTTTGGCAAACCTCTTAATTTGATCCTGGCGTCTGTGAAATGCTGTGTCTATAGGAAAATATAGAATATCAACTAGAGAGTAAGGGCATGAGTAGACACTCCTATACCCCTGTCAATATATAATAAACAACTAAGGAGTGACTCAATGAGAGAATAAAAATAGAAAAAGGAAGAAAAAGTATATTTTCATGTGTTTTGTTTTTATCCCAAATGGCGAACCGGGATTGAGGGAACACCCAAAAAGGGGCAACCTTTGCCCTTGTGCAATTGAAAAATGGTGAAAGACAAGTCTTTCACTTTTTAAAAGGACCCTCACTCACCACTAGTTGGTGACATGCTTCATCATAGGGTCCCCGTTGGGGCGGCCGAATGCCTCCCCAGCGTGCTACTACGCCTGAATTACAGCGGAGCGGGATGATGGTGTGTGTAACAGTGCTCTAAACAATATGTGAGTGCAACTGTGAGTGAAAAGTTAAAAAATACAAGGTTGAAGCCTATACAAATTTTTTTAATAAAGGCCAACCCGTATTGGGTTAAAATCGGTGCAGAGCGGGCAAAACTAGGTTCTAAATTAGGAAACCTGTGTCCTTAAGTTAGATGGTCAACACGTTTCTGCTGCTCATAACGCCAAGTCGCTCAGCATTTATCAGGACCTAAAGATAATTAAAAATGGTCCTCAGGTGGTATGCGCACACTAAGGCGCACCCTCCCGTGAGGATCATTAGTGTGAAAAAGCAATTTTATTTCAAATATTACTCACGGTTGTTACCCGTGGCAGCTCACTGAAATTCAGAGGAGCAAAAATACCTGCAAAAATGAAAAGAAAAAGACAAAACACAAATGACATATAATGACAGACACTGACACATAGTTAACTTCTCACACATGTCAGATAATCCATAGCGACATGTCATGCTGAATATCATATATATATATATATATATATATATATATATATATATATTACCTACTGGCAGTCGCCAGTAGGTATATATAGTTAGGATTTTTTCTCTATGGGATTTTTGAAAATTCTATGTCTAATAACTTTGGCGTTTGTGGACGGAATTGGCTGAAATTTTCAGGAAAATGGAACATTTTGTTTCTGAGCAGCCCCTGACAATTTGGGGGGGTTTCATCAAGGGGGGGCCGAGAAAAAAGGGGGGTCCCAAAACGCATTTTTCCCATGTTAATTTCCATAGGGCGGTTGGCCTCACTTTTAGCTCGAACGGCTGAATGGATTTGCACGAAACTTGGCAAAATTGTAGGGACTGTTAGCCTGATGTGCCTTTGCTAGGTCTCAATATATGTGCTCCAGTGGATTTTGAGTAATTTAGGTTAAAAAAAATATATATATCTGGGCGGAGCCTAACCACACATCTGATCTGATTGGCTGTCAGCACTTCATCCAAGAAGTGTTGGCAGCCATCTTGGGACCAATATACATGATAGCACCTCATTAAAAAGCATTGTAGTTAATAGAGGGTTTTAGGACTTTAGTTACATTATAAATCATTTGTTGATGGTACCATACTCGTTTTAGGAATTGTGGTGGGTTCTAAGGTGATTTTACCATGTGAAAAAACCTTCTGCTGTGATATCATGAATATTGTTTGAAAGAAAACTAATATCTCATGATTTTCCCACAGTGGTTTGGAAGGGGATCTATAAGCTAAACTGAAAGCATATTTTCTGTAAATTCACATTATCTTTCTCAGTCATGTGAAAATGAAGTCTGACATTCTCAGTAAAACATGTACATCCAACAAGGACAGAGACTGTCAGTTGATTCCTTTGTGTTCTACTGCAGCCTCCTAGAGTGTTCTAAAGAACAACTAGAGCGCTAACAGTCCTACTTATTACAAAGGTATGGCACACCTGAAGCCATCTTGATTGGAATAAAGTGGTAACTCTTAAAACATTTAATTTAAAAAGAAACAACATGAGGGGGTATATTTTGCCATAGAAAGTATGATTAGTGCTGCAGAATGAAAAATTAGGGCACATTTTGAGTGACTTCTCAAATCCTTTTCTATTTCATTAAAACATTCTGACATGCAGTCTCCCAAAATGGCCACCAGAGACAAAAGAGCCCAAATGTAGCCCAAATATCACCCAGATGTAGCCCAAGTATAGCCCAATGACAGAATGTCCCAGAGTGTTCTAAAGAACAACTAGAGCGCTAACAGTCCTACTTATTACAAAGGTATAGCACACCTGGAGCCATCGTGATGGGAATAAAGTGGTAACTCTTAAGACATTTAATTTAAAAAGGAACAAAATGAGGGGGTATATTATGCAATAGAAGGTATTATTAGTGCTGCAGAAAGAAAAATTAGGGCACATTTTGAGTGACTTTTCAAATCCTCTTCTATTTCATTAAAAAATTCTGACATGCAGTCTCCCAAAATGGCCACCAGAGACAAAAGAGCCCAAATGTAGCCCAAATATCACCCAGATGTAGCCCAAGTATAGCCCAATGACAGAATGTCCCAGAGTGTTCTAAAGAACAACTAGAGCGCTAACAGTCCTACTTATTACAAAGGTATGGCACACCTGAAGCCATCTTGATTGGAATAAAGTGGTAACTCTTAAAACATTTAATTTAAAAAGGAACAAAATGAGGGGGTATATTTTGCCATATGAATTATGATTAGTGCTGCAGAAAGAAAAATTAGGGCACATTTTGAGTGACTTCTCAAACCCTCTTCAATTTCATTAAAAAATTCTGACATAGTCTCGCAAGATGGCCACCAGAGACAAAAGAGCCTAAATGTAGCCCAAATATCACCCAGATGTACCCCAAGTATAGCCCAATGACAGAATGTCCCAGAGTGTTCTAAAGAACAACTAGAGAGCTAACAGTCTTACTTATGACAAAAGTATGGCACACCAGAAGCCATCTTGATTGGAATGAAGTGGTAAGTCTGAAAACACTCAATTTAAAAAGGAACAACATGAGGGGGTTAATTTTGCCATAGAAAGTATGATTAGTGCTTCAGAAAGAAAAATTAGGGATCATTTTGAGTGACTTCTCAAATCCTCTTCTATTTCATTAAAAAAATTCTGACATGCAGACTGAAACATGCACTTTGAATACCAGCAGCAGACGTCCCTGGTGAGCAGTAGCTTTACTACAGTGATCTAATGTGCAACTAGAGTGCTAACATTCAGAATTTATGGCAAATATGTGACACATCTGAATGCCTTCTTGATGGAACCAAAGTAAACAAGCATTGAAAATGCAATAGATCTCGCCCTCGTTTAAGTTAAAGCCATTCTGTTTGTAATGAGGTGGCTTTTTAGCTTTGCTTTTATTAGTGTTTTTTCAACTTTCATGTAAATAACGCACCGTTTTCACCAAATCGACTTTGCCCAAGCACACCCTTCCCTTCGGCCAACAAATCTCAAAAATTCGGCACACCTGCCGATCCACTCTCCCTACAGCTCACCCAAGCCCCGTCCCTCTAGCGCAACTGGAACACCCCAAATTCACCTTCTCCATGCGCACCAAAAACTCCCATTGAATAACATGACAATTCGCTACTCCGCACAAAAATTGCTCTTTAAAGCACTTCCACTGCTCCGATCCGCTTCAAACTTGGCTGGACACTAGTTCCAGCGATTCCCTAACATCTCACCAAAAATCAGCCCAATCCATCCACTGGAACGGGGACGAATTTCAACCCGAATACGCGCCCCCCGCAAACACAAAAAAAGCCATAAAACGGCCAAATCTCGACCAAAAACCGCCAAAATCCCTCAAAACCTTGCCAACACCAATACGCACGAAACTGAACCGGACCCTCAGCCCTAGGCTCCGGGAACCCTACTTAATTGACCCAAAAGCCCTAAAAAAGCAACATAATACACACGAAAACGCCCTAACAACCCTAAAATGCATATAAGTATATGTATGCATGCATTTATGTTTGTATTTATATAGATATACAGATGATATATGTTTATATATGTATGTATATATATATATTCACTGAAAAAACCATAGGCTATAGACCATATATAGTTAGGAATTAGCATTTACAAAACCTTGAAAATTCACTGAAAAAACCATAGGTTATAGACCATATATAGTTAGGAATTAGCATTTACAAAACCTTGAAAATTCACTGAAAAAACCATAGGTTATAGACCATATATAGTTAGGAATTCGCATTTACAAAACCTTATTTTACTCACACAAAACCATTGAAATTCCATATATAGTTAGTTGCACTAACTATATATCGCGCACCCGCAATCCACTGCTGATGATGTCACATATTACATCATTCATGACATGGTCAGTGACATCACTGATGACATCACTGATGACATCTCAAATGACATCACTGATGACATCACTGATGACAACATCCAGTGACTGTATGTTTCTGTAAAATTAAAATAAATATGTCTTACATATTGAAGAATGAGTGGATGTATAAGTGTCTGGATGAAGGATTTAGTAGGTGCATGACTGACTGTATGAGTGAGTGATTAAATGTGTCTCACTGAGTGCATGGGTTAGTGACTAAACTGTCTTAATTTGTGCATCATTATGTCTGTTGTTCTGTAAACTGTTGCATGTGTTGATAAGTAGCTATATGAGTAACTATATGGGTTATTGATTGGTTGCCCAAGTATTTGTATGGGAGACTGAGTGTGTGTGTGGGTGGCTGGGAGGTGTATGACTCTGTGCATAGATGTGTGAGCAGTTGATTCACTAGATGTATGGTTTCAAAAGTGCATGTGGAAACAGCTGTATGGGCGGTTGACTGTGTGCATGAGTGTATTGGTGAGTGAATGGATATCTCAGTGCTACATGTCAAAGTAAGTACATATGTAAAACACAGTACATGTGAGAGTTGACATATATAAATAACTGTGCATAAGAGCCAGTGAATGTGTGAGTGGCTGTATGGATCATTGTGAACTTGTATCAGGGATTGTATAAGAGAGTTAATATGTGTTAGTATATGTTTGAATAAGTAAAGTTTGTATAACTGTATAGTTGAGGAAATGGAGGTGTGATTGATTCTTTGATTGACTGACTAGGTGTGTGAGTAACTCCATGGATGAGTGACAGTCTGTGAGTGTCTGTTTACACTGATTGTATCTAAGGTTATATTAGAGTCTGAAGAGGTTCATCGTATTATCACATGAATGATATCATCAGTGATGTGATCAGTAATGTCAAATGAGATGTCAACAGTGATGTCATTTGAGATGGCATCAGTGATGTCATCAGTGATGTCATTTGAGATGTCATCAGTGATGTCATCAGTGATGTCACTGACCATGTCATGAATGATGTAATATGTGACATCATCAGCAGTGGATTGCGTGTGCGCGATATATAGTTAGCGCTTCTAACTATATATGGAATTTCTATGGTTTTGTGCGAGTAAATTAAGGTTTTGTAAATGCTAATCCCTAACTATATATGGTCTATAACCAATGGTTTTTTCAGTGAATTTTCAAGGTTTTGTAAATGCAAATTCCTAACTATATATGGACTATAACCTATGGTTTTTTCTGTGAATATATATATATATATATATATATTACCTAGTGGCGGTCGCAAGTAGGTATATATAGTTAGGATTTTTTTCCTATGGGATTTTTGAAAATTCTATGTCAAATAACCTTGGCGTTTGTGGACGGAATTAGCTGAAATTTTCAGGAAAATGGCACATTTTGTTTCTGAGCAGCCCCTGAAAATTTGGGGGGGTTTCGTCAAGGGGGGGCCGAGAAAAAAGGGGGGTCCCAAAACGCGTTTTTTAACATTGAGTTTTCCATAGGGCGGTTGGACTCACTTTTAGCTCGAACGGCTGAATGGATTTACACGAAACTTGGCAAAATTGTAGATATGGTTTGCCCGATGTGCCTTTGCTATGTCTCAATATATGTGCTCCAGTGGATTTTGAGAAATTAACGTTTTAACAAACAGATATATCTGTGACAGAGCTCCGGTTAGCGCTCCGGTTCGCGTACCTGACGCGTAACGGAACTTCGCGAAGCTGATTGGCTCTCGGGTGTCTGTAAACATTCTAAACAGTCCGGAGCGGCCGCCATCTTGTGTCTCGGTAGGATCGAGACACAAGAGGTGGCCAAAACAAAGTGGGAAATGAGCATAAGGGGGCAGAGTACATCCTCCCTGACCCCCTAGGTTTGATGAGGGGGCTTTAAAAGGGCCTCGCGGGGTTAAAAAATAATAATTTTTATATCGTTTTTTTTGCGGGGGGAGCGCTCGGTACGCGCACCGGGAAGCGGTCCGGGAAGCGTAATATTGGGAAAATAGGATGAAAGAATGTTCAAATATTGTATGTTTATTGATTGTTATTTTTTTTTAAATTTATTTATTTTATTTAAGTACCAACATGTAGGTACCAATGCAGAGTCTAAAAATAAAAATACATTGTTTCCTTTGTAGATATCTTGCAGGTTGTTTCAGAAGTTATTGAGGTATATGGAATTCATAGCGTAGTCTATCAGGAAAGCAGAAACACCATGGAGGCAGGAGATGATAAAGAGATGTTAAATACACATTGGAGATGATATAGTGGAAGAAAGGAAGTAACTATGAGCAAACTTAAAGTTGCACAGCATATTTAAAGTCTGATTTTACATTAAAATCAATTTGCTACTAGTTTAAAAAATACATATAAAAATGAATAAGGTCTCAAACAATTTTTGAATTATTATATATAAATGTATTATTCTGATTTATTTTCAAAATTAAAAAGAACTTCTAATAATTCTTGGTCGGATTTTGACTCATTTTCAATTAACAAATCCACAGCTTCAACTCATTGCAGAAGTTCTATGTCCATTGATTGATCAAAGAATTCTGAATCATTTTCTTTGTCTTGGTTGCATTCTGCAATTTCCACGTTATTTTTCTGCTCTCCTTCCATTTCTATGCTGTAAAATGAATTTAAAAAAAATATATCAGTACAGATAGGGCACTGTTGGGTTTAAGTACAGACAGGTAGTTTGGTTTTTTAAACAGTGATTTTTTCGTTGGGCAGTGTATGGTATCAAACTGGAAGTAGAAATATGAAAAAAATTATGAAATAAACTCTAAGTCAATTCTTAATTATACAAGACAAGTCTAACTCCATCCATAACTAAAACAGAGAAGTCTATTTTATTCTATAAGTATTACAGAGGGATAGTATTTAACTATCAGAAAATGATTTCCTAATTAGCTTACAGTACAGAACATACTTCAGTTTTTAAAATAACATCTTACCTTTCAAATAGAACTTCAAGTTATCAGTTGAAATGTACTTGATATGTACTTCAAGAAGTAGTAGTCAAAATGGCTGTGTTTCTCTCTCTTTCTTTATATATATTCAGGTACATAACCAATCAAATGTCATGAAATAATAGAAGATATTGAAAGTAGCATTTTGATTGGTTGTCAATTCTAACACTTCATAAGTGTTTTGGTTAGGTAATTTACCTCAGGATATTTAATCAGGCTTACAGCATAATTTTCACAATGAAATTCCATCAAATTTGGGGAAATGGTAGGGACTGCTATGTAGTAGGGGCTATTCTATATTTGATGAAAGTGTCTGTAGTGGTTTTTCTGTAAATTACTTTCCCACCTTTTTTTATCGAGCGCTTACCGGTGCGCTCCCCGGTACGCGAACCGGCAGCGTTACGGGAGTCCTCCATTTTGTGTATTGGTAGAATTAAGACATAAGATGGAGGACAAACAATGTACTGAATGGGTAGAAGGGGGCATGGTAGACACTTTGTGACCCTCTAGGTTTTCGGAGGGAGGATTAGGATGCTGATACATGCAAAAATTAAGAAAAAAAAAGTAAGCTAACCGGGGAGCGTACTTTAGTGAAGAAAAAAAAAAGAATACATTTTACATCTTTTGATATTTGCTATTAAAAAAACATTGAAATTCACTGAAAAAACCATAGGTTATACACCATATATAGTTAGGAATTAGCATTTACAAAACCTTGAAAATTCACTGAAAAAACCATAGGTTATAGACCATATATAGTTAGGGATTAGCATTTACAAAACCTTATTTTACTCGCACAAAACCATTGAAATTTGCATATATAGTTAGTTGCACTAACTATATATCGCGCACCCGCAATCCACTGCTGATGATGTCACATATTACATCATTCATGACATGGTCAGTGACATCACTGATGACATCACTGATGACATCTCAAATGTAATATGTGATGTCATCAGCAGTGCATTGCACGCGCAAGTTATAGTGAGTCCGACTAACTATAACGTGGGAATTTCAATGGTTTTATGTCAGTAAAATTTCCAGCTAACTGGTGTGAAACCTCTGTTTTTTTCAGTGAATTTAATAGGTTTTTTAAATGCTAATTCCTAACTATAACTGGTGTGAAACCTCTGTTTTTTTCAGTAAATTTCAAAGGTTTTTTAAATGCTAATTCCTAACTATAACTGGTGTGAAACCTCTGGTTTTTTCAGTGAATTTCATAGGTTTTTTTAATGCTAATTCCTAACTATAACTGGTGTGAAACCTCTGTTTTTTTCAGTAAATTTCAAAGGTTTTTTAAATGCTAATTCCTAACTATAACTGGTGTGAAACCTCTTGTTTTTTCAGTGATTTTCATAGGTTTTTTTAATGCTAAGTTCTAACTATAACTGGTGTGAAACCTTTGTTTTTTCTGTGAACTTTTTATAGGGCTTCATACCTATGTACTTTTTAGTGAATTTCTAAGCTTATTTTTTCGCAAATGTCTATAGCTGAGAAAGGTATGTTTTTCTATAAATGAACCCTATATTGTATATTGAGATAATATTTTTGTTTTCAAATAGTATTTTACTTTTTGTTTTATATTTGACTCTGGAGCGCTCCCGGTGCGCGTACCGGTGAACGCCCCGGTGCGCGTACCGGTGCGCGTACCGGTGCGCGTCCCGTCAGCGCACCAACAAAAAAAAAAGAAAAAAAATAATGAAGGAGTGAGCATGAGGAATGGGGACAGAGAGAGTGGTGTTAAGAGAAAGAGAGCTAGAGGGAGGAACACAGAGGGATTGTGTAATAGATAGTAAGACAGAGAAAAGGTGTAAGAGGAAGTAACTGAGAAAAAGAAAATGAATAAGGGAGCAAAAGAAGAGAAGAAAGAGGAAGAAGACTAAAAGCAGAGGTTCTGGGAAAATGTGAATGTGTGATGAAAGTAAAAGGAAGGAGACTTAAGTATGGGGAATGACAGATAGTGACGGAACCAGAGAAAAAAACCAGTAGTGACGGAGGGAAAGAAAATAGCAGTGAGTGTAAGTTAAGAGGAGTGAAAGAGGGTGGATATAAGTGAATAAGGGTAAGACATGGGGAGTGACAGAGAGAAAGAAGAGAGAGAGTAAAGGAAGGAGTGTCACAAAGGGACTAAGTGAACCAGTAAAAAAGGTAAGTGAAGGAGTGTGGATAAGCAGAGGTAATGAAAGAAGTTGAATGTGGTAGGAAGTAAACATGGAGGATAAGAATAAGTGTGGGAAGCAAAGTAAGGAAACAGGGGTGAGGTAGAGTGAGAGAAAAGTAGTGAGGTTAAAGCAAAGGGTGATAAGAAAGTACATTTTGTAAACACACTTACCATATAATTAATGAAAACTTGTATCTGTGAAAGACAAAAGAAAAAACACGTTATAATTAGTTAAACATATATATTAAAATAGAAGAAACAGTTCAAGTGGTTAAAAAATCTAAAAAAGTTTACTAAGAAATAAAGCAATAGTGAAGGATACAAAAACAGAAATAAAGTAATGTAGAAAGAGAAAAAAGAAGGAATAAGAAATAGAAAGAGAACAAATTACTGAAGGTAAGTAAGATACTAAAAGAATGTGAGATACCAAAACGAAATCAGGAAAGATAAGAAAGTAAAAGGAAAATGAGTGAAAAGGAGAGGAGTCTGAATGAGGAACTATTAATAAAAAATAGGAATAGAAGATGACTGAGAGTGAGTGAAGGGGAGTCACAGAGTGAAGGGATGAAGGGAATGAGGTTAATATAGAACGATGGATGAAACAGGAGTGAGAGAGTAAGTACACAGAAAAACAAAGGGAAGGACTAAGTGAAACTACTGAGAGGCTGCTAGTCGAGCGCTCAGTTGCTGTTTTTAGCTGATAAAAACTGTACTTGATTTCTCCCTTTGTGTCCGACCCCCCCCTGCATTTAGCACTACATTTTAGGACTAAAAAACAGAATTTTTAAAATCTATTTTCGAATTGTTTTACTGAACGCTCCTACCCTCGTTGGGCAGAGAATTCATTTCCCTCGGTCCCCGATCCCTGGGTGCTGGGTTTAGACCGGTCCCGGGCTCAATCCCGTTTTGGCGGCCATCTTAGGTGGGGTCACATTCGCCAAGCGGTCTAGTCGCCCTATAAAAGGAGGGCTTAGCGACCAGACCGGGAGATAGAAAACTACTGAGAGGCTGCTAGTCGAGCGCTCAGTTGCTGTTTTTAGCTGATAAAAACTGTACTTGATTTCTCCCTTTGTGTCCGATCCCCCCCTGCATTTAGCACTACATTTTAGGACTAAAAAACAGAATTTTTAAAATCTATTTTCGAATTGTTTTACTGAACGCTCCTACCCTCGTTGGGCAGAGAATTCATTTCCCTCGGTCCCCGATCCCTGGGTGCTGGGTTTACACCGGTCCCGGGCTCGATCCCGTTTTGGCGGCCATCTTAGGTGGGGTCACATTCGCCGAGCGGTCTAGTCGCCCTATAAAAGGAGGGCTTAGCGACCAGACCGGGAGATAGAAAACTACTGAGAGGCTGCTAGTCGAGCGCTCAGTTGCTGTTTTTAGCTGATAAAAACTGTACTTGATTTCTCCCTTTGTGTCCGATCCCCCCCTGCATTTAGCACTACATTTTAGGACTAAAAAACAGAATTTTTAAAATCTATTTTTGAATTGTTTTACTGAACGCTCCTACCCTCGTTGGGCAGAGAATTCATTTCCCTCGGTCCCCGATCCCTGGGTGCTGGGTTTAGACCGGTCCCGGGCTCGATCCCGTTTTGGCGGCCATCTTAGGTGGGGTCACATTCGCCAAGCGGTCTAGTCGCCCTCAAAAAGGAGGGCTTAGCGACCAGACCGGGAGATAGAAAACTACTGAGAGGCTGCTAGTCGAGCGCTCAGTTGCTGTTTTTAGCTGATAAAAACTGTACTTGATTTCTCCCTTTGTGTCCGATCCCCCCCTGCATTTAGCACTACATTTTAGGACTAAAAAACTGAATTTTTAAAATCTATTTTCGAATTGTTTTACTGAACGCTCCTACCCTCGTTGTGCAGAGAATTCATTTCCCTCGGTCCCCGATCCCTGGGTGCTGGGTTTAGACCGGTCCAGGGCTCGATCCCGTTTTGGCGGCCATCTTAGGTGGGGTCACATTCGCCGAGCGGTCTAGTCGCCCTATAAAAGGAGGGCTTAGCGACCAGACCGGGAGTTAGAAAACTACTGAGAGGCTGCTAGTCGAGCTCTCAGTTGCTGTTTTTAGCTGATAAAAACTGTACTTGATTTCTCCCTTTGTGTCCGATCCCCCCCTGCATTTAGCACTACATTTTAGGACAAAAAAACGGAATTTTTAAAATCTATTTTCGAATTGTTTTACTGAACGCTCCTACCCTCGTTGGGCAGAGAATTCATTTCCCTCGGTCCCCGATCCCTGGGTGCTGGGTTTAGACCGGTCCCGGGCTTGATCCCGTTTTGGCGGCCATCTTAGGTGGGGTCACATTCGCCGAGCGGTCTAGTCGCCCTATAAAAGGAGGGCTTAGCGACCAGACCGGGAGATAGAAAACTACTGAGAGGCTGCTAGTCGAGCGCTCAGTTGCTGTTTTTAGCTGATAAAAACTGTACTTGATTTCTCCCTTTGTGTCTGATCCCCCCCTGCATTTAGCACTACATTTTAGGACAAAAAAACGGAATTTTTAAAATCTATTTTCGAATTGTTTTACTGAACGCTCCTACCCTCTTTGGGCAGAGAATTAATTTCCCTCGGTCCCCGTTCCCTGGGTGCTGGGTTTAGACCGGTCCCGGGCTCGATCCCGTTTTGGCGGCCATCTTAGGTGGGGTCACATTCGCCGAGCGGTCTAGTCGCCCTATAAAAGGAGGGCTTAGCGACCAGACCGGGAGATAGAAAACTACTGAGAGGCTGCTAGTCGAGCGCTCAGTTGCTGTTTTTAGCTGATAAAAACTGTACTTGATTTCTCCCTTTGTGTCCGATCCCCCCCTGCATTTAGCACTACATTTTAGGACTAAAAAACGGAATTTTTAAAATCTATTTTCGAATTGTTTTACTGAACGCTCCTACCCTCGTTGGGCAGAGAATTCATTTCCCTCGGTCCCCGATCCCTGGGTGCTGGGTTTAGACCGGTCCCAGGCTCGATCCCGTTTTGGCGGCCATCTTAGGTGGGGTCACATTCGCCGAGCGGTCTAGTCGCCCTATAAAAAGAGGGCTTAGCGACCAGACCGGGAGATAGAAAACTACTGAGAGGCTGCTAGTCGAGCGCTCAGTTGCTGTTTTTAGCTGATAAAAACTGTACTTGATTTCTCCCTTTGTGTCCGATCCCCCCCTGCATTTAGCACTACATTTTAGGACTAAAAAACTGAATTTTTAAAATCTATTTTCGAATTGTTTTACTGAACGCTCCTACCCTCGTTGGGCAGAGAATTCATTTCCCTCGGTCCCCGATCCCTGGGTGCTGGGTTTAGACCGGTCCCAGGCTCGATCCCGTTTTGGCGGCCATCTTAGGTGGGGTCACATTCGCCGAGCGGTCTAGTCGCCCTATATAAACAGTCCCTTATGGCTCCGCGCAGCGGACGCGTGCAGCGGACGCGCCGGACTAGCGCCGGAGTTTCGCCAGAGTTAAGCCCGTCTGTGCCCGTCCGGGCCCAACCGGGTCCGGGGCCAGTGGCTATACCCGATGCGAGTCCCCAACAATCTATCACGATCAGGTACACGAAGGATGAGCTCCTATCTTACAGAATACCGAAATACGACAGATGCTGCTATATTGTCAAAGATGGAAAGCGCTTTAGGGGATGTAGAGTTTGCCAACCGGATGTAGAAGAAGCCACCCCCACTACCTTGTGTCGGCTCGTCCTGCTTAACTGCAGATCTCTCCCCTGCCACGCTACAGAGATTAACTCCCACTACTGGACCACAAGGTTGATGCCTTGCTTCTCACTGAGACTTGGCTATCTGACATCTCGGGTCCAGATGTGGTGACAGCGCTGGCGCCGGGATATCTGATCTACCATCTTGACAGAGGCACAGGGAGAGGGGGGGGTCTGGCCATTATATATAGGGAGTCACTGGGTTGTAAGGCACGTGAGGCAGGGGTCAAAGACTGTGAGAGCTGTTAATTCTCACTTCAATTCTCCCCTACCCACACACTGACAGGCCTCCTAGTCTACCGGCCCCCTGGAAACATGGGTGATTTTACATCGTCACTAATGGAAACTACTACTCTGTTGGCTGCGGCCACATCCAATTTCATCTTGCTGGGAGATCTCAATTGCCATTTCGATGAAGAAACTGACCCTATGGCAACTAATTTGATGAGCGAGCTGAGCGCCCTGCAGATGAAATTGATAAATACTGGGGCCACACATGTCAAAGGTCATCTTCTGGACCCCATTTTTTCGAACATGACGGGTATATCCGCTATGCCTCCCCTCGCTCTTCCTTGGTCCGACCACTCACTGATCATGGCTAACTGGGAGGTTAAGTGTGATGACACACTCCCACTCAGGAAATTTAGAATAGACAGGGCATGGTCAAGGCTCCCTGTAGAGACTTGGAATGCCCGTCTGGATGACACCCAGCCTGAGAAGGGTTGTGATCCGGTGACTGCAGATGCTATAGTGAGGAACTGGTTGACCAATGCAGTGGACCATGTGCTTCCACTCAAGAAGATGCTTATTAGGGACAAGAGAATGGGGTCTGCCCCTTGGTATACCCCAGAGCTCAGAACCCTGAGACAGAACTGCAAACGCGCGGAGAGATTATGGAGGAGGAGCCCGGAGACAGATAGCAGGGGAAAATATCGCATGGAACTAAGAATATACAAACGTGCTATACGTACTGCTAAGGCCTCCTTCTATGGGGAGAGAGTAAATCACGCTGCGTCCTCATCCAGGGAAGCCTTCCTAGTGATGAAGGAGCTTCTTAAACCGCCTGAGCCTATTCCTGTCTACGATAGACCACAGGAAAAATGTCTGGAATTAGCCACCTACTTTAAAAACAAAATTGATATTATTATTAGTTCTCTCCCCTCGGTGTTGGGAACATCGCCCCCTTCTGAGGACTTCAGCATGTCAGAAAATCGACTGACGTCATTTGGTCCTGTATCCACAGGTGAAGTACTGAAGGTCCTCGGGAGCCTGAAAAGTGGCTCACCTCGGGACCCAGTCCCGATGCGGTACCTAAAGCAGGCCGCCCTGGCGATAGGAGAGCCCTTGACCGATTTGATCAATCTCTCGTTCACTCAGGGGACTGTGCCGCCTGACTGGAAAAGTGCGGTCGTCAAAGCGCTTCTGAAGAAGCCGGGCTTGGACCCGCAGAACTTGGCCAACTTCAGGCCCATCTCCTTATTACCAGGAGTTAGTAAGATTGCCGAGAGGTTGGCGAACCATCGGTTATCAAACTTTCTTGAGGAGAATGGCCGGTTGAGGGACTCCCAGACGGGATTTCGACCGGGCCATGGAACGGACACGGCTCTGCTAGCAGTGGTAGAGGAGGCCAGAAGCACTTTGGACGCAGGGGGATCAGTGGCAGTGATCCTCCTGGACCTCAGTGCGGCCTTCGATACCGTCAACCATGGGGTGCTGATACAACGTCTAGCTGAGTCGGGTGTCACAGGAGTGGCCCTGGAATGGTTGGCCTCCTTTTTGGAGGGGCGTACCTTCGAGGTCTGGGAAGGAAACGCAAAATCCCCTCCCCTCCCACTTCACTGCGGGGTGCCACAGGGCTCATCCCTGAGCCCGTTATTTAACGTGTATATGGCACCCCTGGAGGGTGTGGTGTCTCCGTTTGGCTTTAAGACCATAAGCTATGCGGATGACACCCAGCTAGTGGTGAGTCTTACACAGCTGGAGAAACAGCCTGAGACGCTTCATGCATGCTTGAGAGAGGTGTTTGATTGGATGTCCAGGTCATCGCTCAAATTGAACGGATCAAAAACTGAGCTGATGATCTTGGGCCAGTCAAGTTTTGCCCTCTCGTCAAGCAGCTGGCCCAACTGCATGGGCACCCCGCCCGACCCAAAAAAGGAGATTAAGAGCCTGGGGGTCTGGCTGGAGCCGGATTTGTCCTTTAGGACACACGCCAAGAAGACCGCGGGCGTGTGCTATGGAATGCTCCGGTCGGCCCGTAAGGTTCTCCCCCTGCTACCAGAACTCTCCCGGAAGCTGTTAGTCCAAGGCTTAATCATCTCACGCCTGGACTACAGTAATGCGCTCTTCCTTGGAGCGCCAGAGTCAACGTTTAAGATCCTGCAACAAGTGCAGAACGCAGCAGCAAGGCTGCTGCGGAACGTTCCGGCCAGGCAGTCAGCCAGGCCTGCTTTAAAAGCACTCCATTGGCTCCCTGTCAAAGAGAGAGTTACCTTTAAGGCCCTGTGCATCGCCCACAAGAGCATACAGGGGAAAGGACCAGCTATTCTGAAGGACATGATTCACCCCTATAAGTCCACAAGAGCCTTACGCTCTGACAACAAACATCTCCTTCAGACAAAGAGAATCAGGAGAGCCCGTTCAGGGGGCAGGAGTTTTTCTATCCATACAGCGCGCGCCTGGAACTCCCTCCCATTCTCGCTGCGCTCCGAACCAAACCTTCTCAGATTCCGGAAAGATCTGAAAACGCATCTTTTTCCAGAATAACTGTAGCTCCTCTGTTCTCTATTAGTAGCCTGCTCTTGGTTTCTATAAGCGCTGGGATGCCCCAGGGTAACCGTGCGCGGTACAAAATTCAATAATAATAATAATAATAACTACAGTACAATGAGTGCGAAAGAAAAAAAATGGAGAAAAAGAAAGACAGAGAGGGGAAGAAAACTAAAGCAGTGGTACTGAGAGAATGTGAAAAAGATAAAAAGTGGTGGAAGGAAGAGAGGAAATGCAGACAGTTCAAATTGGATTGAGAAGTTGTGAATGAAGGGCAGTAAAGGAACAGCGATGAAACAAAGTTAAAAAAGCAGTGTAAATGAGTAAAGAGAGGTAAATAAGGGTGAAAAAGGAAAATGAGTGTGAGACAATGTGAATACAATATAAATTACACAATGCAAACTATACAATAACTTCTACAATATGTTACATTATTTATTTTTGCTGTTCTCAGAATATATTGAATTTCACTTAAATTAGTGAGTTCAAAGTCTTCATCATAAAACATCGGGAAAAAAAAACACAATCTAAAAGATTGTGTTTAAAAAAAACCATTCAAACATACATCTCATATATGTACACTAATCTTTGATTCACTTACTTTTCCGTGAGGCCAAATAGAAGATAGTGAAGGTCCTTTTGGTGGAAAAAAAGTCTGCTGTGCTCTATAACTTCCATTTCATCGACTTCCTATGAAAAAAGATCTAAGAACATCATACCTTACACTTTCCTCACGGCCAATTTGTGTCAGATATATCAGTATTTTTTACTTTGAGATCCACTTAAAGTATCTATATGAGATAAATATTTTAAAACATTAGATTAACTAACTAACTAACTAACTAACTTTTATTATCTATTCCCGTCTTCAAAGGCCAATTCCCTTTACTAAAACTTTGTTTTTAAAAACACTAGATAAGAATTTGTAGAGTCATAAGGCAAACGTTGTTTATAAGTTAAATGAGAATCATTGCAGTAACTCCATCCTTTTTCACATTTTAAGTAGCATGTATAATGTCCTGAGGTTGTCGAAGAACCGTCATGATAAATAATAGCTTCAGTTGTAAAGGTTCTTCCTGAAATTGATAACTGAGAAGCCACAAAATTTTTGATAGAAGTTGTCAATTTAGTTCCATCAGGTCTACATCGTTGGAAAACTAAAATGATATACTGCCCATAACTTTGTATAAATAATGTGGATAGCATTGGATAGTTACATTGAGTACACACCATATTATGATCTGCTGCTTTAACTAGATTTTTAAATGACACTGATTTACAGTCAGGTAAAGTCAAATATATAAATCTTTCAGTGTCTATTCTAGTAGTACTTGATGAACTACAATTGTGGCAGTCATGCTGCCATTGATAAGAAAGGCTGAAAAGATTATTTATATCTACATCTTCATCTTTCAAAACACCAAACATATACATTAAAAATTCCTGACAATCCTGCTGAATGTTCTGTGAAAATTTATCTTGACCAGAACACATATCTAAAATATTTCAAATTTCTGTTACACTTTCTATTTTTGCTCTATCACTGCTACATTTGTGAAACACAGAATTCAATAAACCACACAATCTTTGATCCCAATTTTCAACAATCTGTTCTTGTAAAATTTTAAGAAAAAAAACAACATTAACCACTACATTAGCATAGCAGTTGACACCAGAACTATTTTCAAACTGAAATCCAACAACATTTTCTTCACAATTCTTTTTCTTCCTGTTTTCAATTACAGTTTTGTCTACTTTTTGTCTTTTTGCTACTACCTCACTGCAATTATCCTCATTTCTTCTTTTTCGGCCTACCACACGTTTTTCAAACAGAGGATATTGAGGCAAATGTGAGCATACTCTCTTCTTAACCTATTATATTCTTTAACACAATCTAGATCTGCACAAATTTTTCTCTCATCACACTCAATCAAGTACAATCCTGATAAAGTTCTGACTCGGGATAATGCCACATATGCCATACCCTCTTTAAACACAGATCTTCCAATGTTCACTAAAGCATTATCTACACTTAAACCTTGAGATTTATGAATTGTTACTGCACATGCCAAACAAACAGGAAACTGTTTTCGGCGAACATATAAGTCTTTTACAAGTAAAAATCTAGCAGAACAACAACTGATTTGTTGTACTTGCTCAATGCCATCAAATTTTATTTTTAAAAATTCAATTCCATCTCTATTTCTATAATTCACAAAATCAACAACATAACCCATTGCTCCATTTACCAGACCTCTTTCAACATTTAAATTCCTTCTCAAAATGATACGACAATTTAAACACACATTCAGAGTCTTTTCAAAACCAGCTGTTTTAGAAATACTTTTCTCTAATGAATCCAATTTAGTTTTCAAATTTTCAGACAAAACAATTGTTGCACCCATATGCTCTATTTGATCTATTGCTTCCAGTTTCACAATCTCTTCATTTTCTAACTCTAACATTTTGTTGTTGAAGATGGAACATTCTTGCAGAGTTGGCATCAAACATATCCCAGATTTCTTCTCAGTCATTTTTTAAAAAATATTCTCTGGAAGAATGTTTTCATTTGGATACAAATTTGAAATTAATCGACCATGTAAAGCTTCTTTCCCAAGCTCGCTTACTTTTCCAGTTCTTACATCTTGTAGAATATTTTTCTAATCTTCATCCTTTGCCTGTCGCATATTTTGAAGCAGTTCAGCATATTTAAAATTTACATATATTAACGTTTCCAATGCTTCCAAGGGACTTCTTAGTATCTTCATGTGTGAGCATTTTAAACACTGGTTGTCCTTTTACTGGAGTCAACTGCAATAGATCTCCAAAAACAATAATGTGTTTTCCTCCAAATAACACATCATACTCTGTTCTAAGAATTTCTTGCATTCTCAAATGCACAAAAGCAAGCATTAGATTTGAGACCATGCTTACTTCATCAATAATAAGAAGTTTCATTTTCTTCAAGACTCTTGAAACTTCAGAACACGCATCTCCAGATAACTTGTTGTAATGCAATTTATTATCATGCTCAACTGGCAGCATCAGTAAACGATGTAGAGTAATCCCTTTAATGTTATGTGCTGCCAGACCAGTTGGAGCAGTTACAACACAAGACAGCGGTGAATCAGTCCTTTTCTGCAGATAACTTGCAATGGCTTTAATCAGAAAACTTTTTCCTGTCCCCGCTTCTCCACTTACATACAGTCGGACAGGGTCAAATGATGTACATGAGCACTCTTTTTTCTCATGTCTGAATCCATGTTCAATCTGCTCTGTGACTTCATCATATATCTTTTTCTGCTCAACGTTTAGTTGCTTTACCAAATCTTCTAAGTTAACTCCATCCTCTTGAGCTTGTTCCATAGCTCTTTCCACCTCATCCATGGCAGTGGCAGCTTCATTTTGGATAATAGGTCCTCCTAGTGGATCCTGACTCAATGAAGTAGAACTCTGACTATCTTGAGAACTGTCTCTAGCTATCTCTTCAGCAATTGTGGTTTCTTGCTCTATTTCTTCGTTCAACATTTGCAGATAATTTAGAAAAATAGGACATTCTATGGTATCCTTAGTTGCATTAAAAGAGTCTTCATAACAGAGAAAATCTCCAAGTAGCTCCTCTTCTGTACGCCATGGCTTAAAGAGTTGCAAAAGAGCTAAATAGTAAAATTCTCTTTTGTCTGGAGCTTCACAACTCAATTTTCGATGATTAATCAAATGGTCTTTTTTCTGCTTCACTAGACATCCTTCATAGCCAATGACTGCATATTTTTCATTATTGATATCTTCTGTGATGTTCCTCTTATAACTGTAGTTTTGCAGAACTTCATACAAACAAGTATTCTCAAGGTGAGTACTTCTATTTGGATAGTATGTATCCAACATATTTGTCTTCAAAATATCTGTACTGTTTGGTTCTTTCTTCGCCAAATATTCAATTTCTTGTACAGATTTCAAAACTCGGTTTCGTGTCGCAGCAAGACCTAGACTCACCCAAATGATTGTTCTTGATTTGGCATAGAGACTTGCTGATGATAACCGATCAGAACATTCATATGCTCCAATTTCTCGATGCAACAACATCTTCAGACTGAAACTATATAATTTCTTGCTTAGACTCTTTTCATGTGAAATGTCCTCCCACATTTCCTTCAGTTCTGTCTTTTCTTTTTTAGTGATGTAAGATGTCACATATCGAGCCACAGCAATAGAATTGTCAGCAACGAACTGAATATCCATGTTAGCATTCCACATGGACAAAGTCACTGGGTTGTAATCGTTGATGTACTTAGATTCTTCATTTCTTTTCAAATTGTATGTATTTTTGGGAGATTTCCTCATCACAGTATGTCGTAGAGATGACATCAAATTATTTACTCTTCCCTTAGAAATCACTGGTCGTGGAAACGCAAAACGACATTTTGTGTAGTACTTTTCCTTGTTTTTAAATTTTCGACGACAGTACTTTCCACAACGATGAGATTGAAAACGTAAAACTTGTTGCCTTAAACTGTTTTCTTCAGTAGATTTTGGAATAGCACATGTTGAATACTCTTCAATGAAACTCATCACTGTTTCATCCGAATCAGTTCCAAATTTGGGTGCATCTTTAATCCATAACAACATATGTATATGAGGAGCACCTCTCGCTTGATATTCCTTCCTCCAAAAGAAATCCAAAACCTCTCCAAGGGGAGGATTTTTTTTGTTGGTAATAAAAGACATCATAGCTTCAAATCTATGATTAAAATATCTGCAAACATTCACTGGAGCCAGAGAACACAGTTCTCCAGGTGTTTTCAATTCTATATTTTGTATGTTTCCATTTGCCTCTCGTAGAAATTGAAGTAAGTCGTCCCATGCATACTCAGCACATCTAAGAGTGAGGAACCATGTAGGAGTTCCTAAGTTTCTTAGCATACATTTCAATTCTCCATGACGACGTAACCAATACTCATTGGTTCCACGTTGACATGCCATGAGATTGATTAGCTGAGATTCCAAAATACTATCTTGCAGATTGACTTTCTCCATAAAGTCCCTTGCAGAAACATTTTGCAGATGAGCTCCACTTTTCAGTATATGATTAACTGCATAAGAAAGACCAGACAAATCACTTTCATACAGTAGATGAAACAAATACGGAATACATTGACGAAACCTTGGATCTTCAGCATATAATCTTAAAGTCCGGTATTCAGCTGCAGGAATTTGAACTGGTCGATCGTCATATCGTCCACCGCGACCTGTTGGAAATAACTGTGGAAAACAACGAGCTTCCAAACTTTCTTCCCATACACTAATAGGACTTCCTTTTGCTGCTTTCATTTGAAACAAGTCAATTGCATTCCCCATTACTTCTTTGGAATGCAAAGGATGAACAGTATAATGTTCATATATTTCTTAATTTCTAGACACATCAACTTTTTTCAATTTGGCCAACTGAACAATCACTGTCTTCTTCTGTAGCTGTTTCCTCTGCTCCAACACTTACATCTTTATAGTACTCATTGTTTTTGACCAAATACAACGTTGCCTTTTTGACTTTCCTAACATCCACTAAATCTTGCCAGATTTTCTTACTCTTTGTCGGAACCCCATTAACTAGAATAACTAGAGGATCCTCTTCTACACCAATTGTATCAATATTTTTCTTCACATCTAGAGGCAAATAAACAACTCTTCCCTTTAATCCTCTTTGTAAATCTGTAGGAGGTAATTTTCCTATCTTAGGCTCCATGCGAACAATAGCTTGAAAAGGATGGACACATTGAATCAAAATTGATTCATAAGTATTTAAATCCATCAATTCAGAAGGAATATCTATCAACTGAAGATTATTATAAACTGCTCTAGCAGGCATTCTATTTTCATTTCAAACAATAATTACAAATACGCTGATCAAAACTCAAATCAAAAGAATTCTCCACCAACAAATAACTTACAAAATCCTTCCATTCACTATTATTTTCAAATTCACATTTCGCATATAAATCAACTAACCTAGTTTGAATCTTATAATGAGTCCGTCGACAACACACACAAGTTAAATTAGTCCTTTCACTTGATTTCACCTTAAACTTGGTAATTTCCTCGTCAAACTTTTCTGTACTTGAAATCTGTCCATTATCTTCCACATTACCATCCATTACTATATCCATTTCTACACTGTCCTCTTTGTTCCCAAAATAACAAAACTCAATTTCTTCACAAATAGTCTTCACACCCACTTCAGATCCATGCAAAAGAGCACTGTTTAACTGTTTAAGCTTAAGTGCTGGACTTTTTGCATAATACAACTTTCTCACTAATTTCCTCACCTTATTATGATGCACTGCTAACATCCTAAAATGATGAAAAACACTCTGACATACTTTTCTAGAAAGACAAGCCAGTGAATGCCCATGCAAACCTGTGCTTTCTCTCACTCTGCAAGGATCTAACTCTTGCAAGATCTTCATTTTTTGTTTGAGACTTTTCTTACTATATGTACGTAAGAAATTTCGAAGCAAATCGATTGAATCCTGTCGCACACTACAAATACTACTGCACTTCCATGTGTACACTGGACCCTTAGTACATCTCCCTAAAACTTCATGTGCTAACTCCTCTTCTGCATCTTTAGACACAAGTTTCTCTTTTTCCATCACACAACCATCTTTCATCTCATATGCTCGACCACTGGTGTCAACTGCATGAACCAAATCATTTTCCTGAAAGTAACTCTCCTCATTGAAAAATGGCTCGGAACTTGAACTATGCATCCATTCGCCAGAAAATACTTCACAAAAATTTGTCCGATTAATAATTCTTTTCCATCTACTGTTTGATTTGAAAACATCAATTGCCTTATTAAGTATCCTAATTCTATTAATTACTAAAATAAATAATTTTTTCTTAACTTCAAAAGCTTGATCCACAATCTTCTCTACACTTTTCTTTTTCTTGTAAAAAGCAGTTCTCTGTTTACCTTTCTTATCATTTTTTAGCAAATTTAAAACTACCCTATTGCGAAACATTCGCCTATGAATGTCCCTAAATTGATTTACCCTTCTATTGCTATCCATTCTCTTCTCTATTGCTCCAATCGAGACATTTTTTGTGGGCCTCTCCTTCCTTTTTAGATTTGCTGTCTCCTTCTGATTCACATTCACATTCACATTCACATTACCAATATTATTTTTTTTTGTACGACATATGTTGCGAAGAAAAGACTTAATTGGCTTACCAGGAGCTTTTCTGGTGTTTTTTGAAGTAGTTGTTGTAGAGGATTCTATAAATTCTGTTGCTGATGTTCTCCTTTTACGTATGGTATTTTTGATACTTCTTTGCCTTGAAGGCATTTTTGCTTGCTTTTCAGAATTTGATTTGAATCTGTTGTTCTGAAAAAAAAAACACATGAAAGACCACTATTAGCAAACAACAAAGTAATGACAAAAAGCAAAGAATATAAACAATACATTGCAACATATTTAAGTTTATACAACATCAACTCAGGGTTTTATTTATGAAGGCCTTGCACCACCAGTGCACACACATGTTGCATTCCAAAAATACAAATCCTCTACCTTGCAAATGTTGATATCAAGCATTATCAAAAAGCAGAACACAAACCAAGAGCAAAGAAACTCAAGGCCTTATTTATGAAAGCCTTGCGCCAGAAGAGCGTCACTTATTTCCCATGTATAAAGTGACATACCTACGCCACAAGACAATCATAAATAACAGCCAAATATAAATTCCATTGATTTGCCCCCAAAATCGTTTTTTGATTAACATTTAAAAAACACAGGGCAGAACCTATGTACAAGCACAGAATTTCACTTTTAAACATCACTGTTTCCCAAAATACAAATCCTCTACCTTGCAAATGTTGATATCAAGCATTATCAAAAAGCAGAACACAAACCAAGAGCAAAGAAACTCAAAGCCTTATTTATGAAGACCTTGCGCCAGAAGAGCGTCACTTATTTCCCATGTATAAAGTGATGCACCGGTTGCACAAGGCAATCATAAATAAGGGCTAAATGAAAATACCATTCATTTGCACCCAAAATCGTTTTTTGAATAGCATTTAAAAAACACTGCCCAGAACCTATGTACAAGCACTGAATTTCACTTTTGAAACGTCACTGTTTCCCAAAATACAAATCCTCTACCTTGCAAATGTTGATATCAAGCATTATCAAAAAGCAGAACACAAACCAAGAGCAAAGAAACTCAAGGCCTTATTTATGAAAGCCTTGCGCCAGAAGAGCGTCACTTATTTCCCATGTATAAAGTGACATACCTACGCCACAAGACAATCATAAATAACAGCCAAATATAAATTCCATTGATTTGCCCCAAAATCGTTTTTTGATTAACATTTAAAAAACACAGGGCAGAACCTATGTACAAGCACAGAATTTCACTTTTAAACATCACTGTTTCCCAAAATACAAATCCTCTACCTTGCAAATGTTGATATCAAGCATTATCAAAAAGCAGAACACAAACAGAGAGCAAAGAAACTCAAAGCCTTATTTATGAAGACCTTGTGCCAGAAGAGCGTCACTTATTTCCCAAGTATAAAGTGATGCACCGGTTGCACAAGGCAATCATAAATAAGGGCCAAATGAAAATACCATTGATTTGCCCCCAAAATCGTTTTTTGAATAACATTTAAAAAACACTGCGCAGAACCTATGTATAAGCACTCAATATCACTTTTGAAACGTCACTGTTTCCCAAAATACAAATCCTCTACCTTGCAAATGTTGATATCAAGCATTATCAAAAAGCAGAACACAAACAGAGAGCAAAGAAACTCAAAGCCTTATTTATGAAGACCTTGCGCCAGAAGAACGTCACTTATTTCCCATGTATAAAGTGATGCACCGGTTGCACAAGGCAATCATAAATAAGGGCCAAATGAAAATACCATTCATTTGCACCCAAAATCGTTTTTTGAATAACATTTAAAAAACACTGCCCAGAACCTATGTACAAGCACTGAATTTCACTTTTGAAACGTCACTGTTTCCCAAAATACAAATCCTCTACTTTGCAAATGTTGATATCAAGCATTATCAAAAAGCAGAACATAAACTAAAAGCAAAGAAAGTCAAGACCTTATTTATGAAGACCTTGCGCCAGAAGAGCGTCACTTATTTCCCAAGTATAAAGTGATGCACCGGTTGCACAAGGCAATCATAAATAAGGGCCAAATGAAAATACCATTCATTTGCACCCAAAATCGTTTTTTGAATAACATTTAAGAAACACTGCGCAGAACCTATGTACTGGCATTCAATTTCACTACTAAAACTTAACTATCTGCTTCCAAATATTCTCCATACAGCAAACAAGTCTCTATCTAAATTAAATAAATCATTACTTACCTTTACAAATGCTTTGGGAGATTGAAAACAGTGTCAGACACACACACCAATTTTTCTTTAGCAGAGCAAAAGGTGTGCACTCAAAAAGGTGTGCACTCAATACACTGAAACCAAGACTGGCATAGAAAATCTTTAACTTTGCACACATTTGCCTTATTTCAACCAATCAAAAGTCTTCCCTCACTATTTTCAAACCAACACCCTTCCCCCTCTCAGATCTTTCTATCTGTTACCATAGCAACTCCCTCCTAACTGAACTCTCAGGTTCAAAAGTTTATTCTACAATGTTGCAAATTAAGTCAGCAAGGATGTTTGACCTCTCAATACACCAGCATATCCAGGGCATTATTGCTTTTAGTGACTTTTTCTTAACCATTCAAATTGCTTCTTTCACACAACACAACCATGCACCCTAACTTTTAGTTTTCAACTATCTGAATCTACCAATCATTGCTTGTGATTCAAGAGCAGAAAAATTCCACAATTATTTTTTGGGAAACTCCTACTGTTCAAACTTCCATTTCATTCCCACACTTCATCTGACTGCAACAGAACCTTCTCACATCATGTATTCTGTGTGGATTATTGGACATAGCTTCATCCACTGGGCTCAAAGGTATGCAGCTAGCAGAAATTATCACAACCTTGATTTATCAAATCTGGAAATCAAGTGGATTGGCCAGAGAGGATTGAGATGTCATCAATTGATTCCATTGGTGAAAACCTTTTTGCATCTGCCAAACCCTGACCTCTTAATAGTGCACTGTACTGGAAATGATTTGGGCACTATGACTGGGGTTGGTCTGGAAATGCTTTTAAAGGACACCTTTGATCAATTGATGACACTTTTTCCACAAACTGCCTTGGTATATTCCAATATATGCCAAAGACGGAAATGGAACTGGTCCAACCAATTTTGTCCACAATTTGAAAAAGCACGGAAACATGTGAATAAATCTGTTTCTGCTTACATGAGAGACTGTGGAATGGGTTCAATATACAATAATAACTTGCGTTATAACATGCAAGACATCTACAGAGGAGATGGTGTGCACTTCTCAGATGAGGGAAATAGAATTTTCCTCCTGAATTTAAGACTGTGCATTGGAACCTACTTGTAGGTACCTAAATCAATCACAGAACCCAAAAGCTCTTTTCAGAGCTACCCTACCTCTGATCATTCAAAACGTTTATCTTTTTCTAACTTTTTTCACTATTTTTCACCAAAGTACGCTTCCCGGTACGCGCACCGGTGCGCGTACCGGGCGCTTCCCCCACGGAAAATTCAAGATTTTTTTTTTTTTTTTAGCCTTTATGAGCCTTCTAAGCCCCCCTCAGAAAACCTAAAGGATCAGGAAGTGTCTACTGTGCCCCCTTCTACCCATTCCGAGCATTGTTTGTCCTCCATCTTGTGTCTCGATTGTACCGAAACACAAAATGGAGGACTCCCGTAACGCTGCCGGTGCGCGTACCGGAGCGCGCACCGGTAAGCGCTCCATAAAAAAAGGTGGGAAAGTAATTTACAGAAAAAACACTGGAGACACTTTCATCAAATATAGAATAGGCCCTACTACATAGCAGTCCCTGCCATTTGCCCAAATTTGGTGGAATTCCATTGAGACATTTAGGCTACAGGCCTGACTAAATATCCTGAGGTAAATTACATGACCAAAACACATATGAAGTGTGAGAATTTACAACCAATTAAAAAGTTTCTTTCATTTTCTACGATTATTTCCTGACATTTGATTGGTTATGTACATGAATAAATAAAAAAAAGAGAAGGAAACACAGCCATTTTGACTACTGCTTCCTGAAGTACATTTGAAAAGAAATAACACTGACAACTTCAACTGCTTTCTCAAAGGTAAGTTGTTATTTTGGAAAGTGAAGTATGTTGTGCACTTTAAGTTAATTTGAGAAAAAATATTCTGTTAGTTATATACTATCCCTCTGTAATAGTTATAGATTGAGATAGGCTTCTCTGTTATAGTTATGGATTGAGTTAGGCTTCCCTTGTATTATTATAAATTTACTTAGGCTTCATCACATACTCTTTGTTATATTTCAATTTCCAGCCTGATACCATACACTGCCCAAAGATAACTTCACTGTTAAAAAATCCAAACTACATGTCTGAACTTAAACCCAACAGTGCCCTATCTCTACTGATATAATTATTTTTTATGCAATTTACAGCAACAAAATGGAAGGAAAAAAGAATATTTCTTTTGAAATTGTTTTGGACAACAACCATGATGGAAAAAATGCTGAAAATGATAACATTGACTTTATGGATGAGTCTCTGGACCTTGAATTACTTGAGTGTGTGGAATCAATGGAAACACAGAATGTAAATGAAGAGATTCCAGACAACATTTTATTAGAAGTTTTATTAAATTATGAAAAAGAATCAGAAGAATAAATTTATATTTAATAATCAAGAATTGTTCGAGCCATTATTCATTTTTATATGTAATTCATCAAGTAGATCAAAAATATTTAAAATATAAAGTGAGACTTATAGTATACTGTGCAACTTTATTGTGTTACATAGAAAATTTGCTCATAGTTACTTCCTTTCTCCCACTATATTATCTCCAATGTGTATTTAACATCTCTTTATCATCTCCTGCCTCCATGTTGTTTCTGCTTTCCTGACAGACTATGTTATGAATTCCATATACCACAACACCTTCTGTAACAACATGCAAGATATCTACAAAGGAAACTGTGTATATTAAATTATAGACTCTGCATTGATACCTACATGTTGGTACTTAAATAAAAAAAACAACAAAAAGAGCAATTAATAAACATACAATTTTTAAAAGTGATTCTTTTTTCCCAATACTACGCTCTCAGGAGCGCTGCCAGGAGCGCTCCCCGGTGCGCGTACCGGGCGCTCCCCCCGCGAAAATTGAATTTTTTTTTTTTTTGGAGACCCCGCGGGGCCCTTTAATGGCCCCCATATCAAACCTAGGGGGTTTGATATGGGGGCCCCCTTATGGTCAATTCCCCCCTTTGTTTTTGCCACCTCTTGTGTCTCGATTTTACCGAGACACAAGATGGCGGCCGCTCCGGACTGTTTAGAATGTTTACAGACACCCGAGAGCCAATCAGCTTTCTGCGCGCAAGTCGCGTGGTGCGCCCGGTGCGCTCCCCGGTGCGCGTACCGGAGCGCACCTATAGATATATATATTTTTTTGAACCTAAATTACTCAAAATCCACTGAAGCACATATCTTGAGACATAGCAAAAGGCACATCGGGCTACCAGTCCCTACAATTTTGCCAAGTTTGGTGCAAATCCATTCAGTCGTTCGGGCTAAAAGTGAAATCGACCGCCCTATGGAAATTAACATGGAGAAAACACGTTTTGGGACCCCCCTTTTATCTTGGCCCCCGCTTGACGAATCCCCCCCAAACTTTCAGGGAAGGACCGGTGCTCCGCGAGGCCATTTTGAGGAAATTTTCACTCAGATTCGTCAACCGGCGCCAATGTTATTCCAAATAGAATGTTGAGATTTAACATTGAAAAAAATCCTAACTATAACTACCTACTGGCGACCGCCAGTAGGTAATATATATATATATATATATATATATAGCATGCAAAAGCCAGTGCTCTATATAAGGTATCCTGTTAGCAAACTTCTAGTCGCTCGTTAGTATGATATGACCCTCCTATGTTTATAATTAATCATAAAGAGGTGTAAGTTAGCGCTATATTTAAGCGACTGTAGATTATAAGGGCAAAATATCATAGAGACTTTCTATTACGATCTCATCATTGTGGTGCCCAAAGTAAATTGTGAGGACAGTAGCAGTAGCACTCGATTGTCAATATTAATGGTCAGTCCCGTAGGGCTAAATGACCATGCCTCATTCTCAAAGACTCGGTGTATACCAAAAGAAGAGGGGGGAGAGGTGGGAAAGAAGAGGCACTCACGTATTGAGAGACGAGTACTCTCTTCATGGGTAGAGACGGCGCTGGATATCTTCACGCGATGTCAATTCTACGCAAAGGATCAAAACACATACAATTTACCCTTCAGGTGGTATCTGTTCCAAAGATTTTGTACACAACGATCACTCGATCGTGTAAGGGTAAAGTAGCCACTTACTTCAGCACACACGACTCCCCGCAACAAACCTACATTCGGGTCTACCGTCTGCCCGGAAATGAATGAGGCCAGCGGGAATCGTTAGTTTTGAAGCTGCAATAGTTCCGATCACGTGACTAACGTGGTTGGACGTCTATGGGTTGTAACTCATTTAAAGGGGACGTAGCGCATTTCCCCCTTGAAGACAAGGGTTCGGTCCCCCGTTACTGCTTCTCATGACAGGAAAAGGGATCATACAAAAACCCATCTTGATGTGTCTAGATATATAAAAAATTATTTACCAACAGTCTAAATACCCACTCGTTTTGTTTATAATGGTGAGTAAACAAAATTACAAGTCTGTAATAGTTTGGTTCACGTGATCAACGTGGTCGGACGTCTAGGGGTTGCAAATATCTCATTTAGATGGGATGTAGCGCATTTCCCTAAAGACAAGGGTTCGGTCCCCCGTTACCACTTCTCATAAATGTGAAATAACACAAGAGCCCATCTTAATATGTCTAAAGATTTTGAAGATATTAAGCAACAATCCAGATACCTGCTCGTTTTGTTTATAATGGTGAGTAAACAAAATTCAAAGTGGGCACAACTTTATTTAACACTCGAACTTCGCAATCGATTAGTCTGCTCTGTGCCGGTTCTGAATATTTTGTCAAAAACCCAACTGGACATTGAATTCATGCAATATCGTAGCCTCATCACCTTAGTTGCAATCCTGCATACCAAATGGTTATATAGCATTTTCGCAAAATCACGAGCCATAACATTACGTCCCTTTGAGGATAAGCTAGATGTTATCACATACCCTCTGCCTGGTGAGATATGCATCTTATAATGTCATGGGCAAGCAAGAACAGGTATATATGTATAAGCCAATGTTTCACTGAAAGGGAGTCCTTTTATTAGTCCCAGGGTACTCAAAAAAAGTCACAGGGTATACAGATTTCATATCATTTTATTATCACCGTCTCATGACCGTGCCCCAGGGGATATCATTGTTCAGACCTATCTTATTAGTGGCCAAACGATAAATCCAGCGTTGTTCTTTTTCAAACAACTTTGTCTCAGAACCCGCTTCCAAGTGTTCTAAGATCGTCCACTGCATATCATTTGGAGTGTGTTTTTTCTCCAAAAAGTGTGTAGTCAGTTTAGTTGTTGCTTTTTGACAGCGGATATTGCTGCGATGCTCGCATATTCTCAGCTTAATCCGTCTGGTCGTCAATCCTATATATTGTAGGCTGCATGGACATGTTATTAAATAAATAACATTGGTGGTGTTGCAGTTCGTATGACTGCGCTGTTCCCATTGTGTACCATCAGTCATGTCCAAAGGTTTTGTGTGGGTTGTGAGATGACAGATGTTACAATTCCCACATGGAAAATGCCCAGTTACTGCGGGGAGACCCCACGCATTCAAGACCGTTGCTTCTCGCTTTCCAGTTGTTATATTTCTGGGGCGTGTATGGACCAACAAGTCTTTTAGACTCGTGGCTCTTTTATATGAAAAAAGAGGCTTCTCCCATTTGTATTTGTGGCTGGTAATTATTTTCTAATGTTTAGTGATGCATTTACTGACTGCATTCGATAAGGGATTATATGTGGTCACACATGTCAGGGAGATCTCATTGTTGTTAGACTTTGGATGATCATCCAAGAGCGTATCCCTCTGTTGATTCCTGGCTCTTTTCTGACTTCTGTCAATGATTCTTTTGGGGTACCCTCTACATTCCAACTTTGTTGTTAAGTCTCGTGCCTGTTGTTTGTAATCAGACAGATCACTGCAATTTCGGCGTATCCGGAGATACTGCCCGAGCGGGAGATTCTCCCGCAGGGCCCGGGGGGGGATTTCAAGTTATCACCCCCGGGCCCTGCGGGAGAATCTCCCGTTCGGGCAGTATCACCGGATACGCCAAAATTGCAGTGATCTGTTTGATTACAACAACAGGCACGAGACTTAACAACAAAGTTCACCTTTTTGTCATTTTAGTGTCAAATAATTTATTAAAGTGTACTCTAGTTGTCTAAATTGATGTGGGAGTTTTCATGTGTTTTCAGTTTATTACTGTTTGTGTGCTGCATACATACTTAACACATTGCCTCTATGTTAAGCCTGACTGCTTGTGTGCCAAGCTACCAGAGGGTTAGGCACAGGTTAATTTAGTGACTTTTTGTGGTTCATCATGATAAGGATTGTGGCTATTGCTTGAGCATGTGTTCACCCCCCTCTGCCAACAACCCAACTATTAACATAGATGTACTTAGAATCAATTAAGTTATTTCTCATGAGTAATTTATGTCCACATACAATCATCTACTAACAGTATGGTTGATGTCACACATGAGGAGAGGCAAGCAACATGTACCAGTCTGGATATCAAACTGAGTTTGAAAGGCATACAAACATGGCTATGGATATAGATGGAGACTGACGCTAAGGCAGATCCAACACCTTCTTCTGAGTAAACACAAATCCAACTGTCAGAGTGACATTGAATAGGCAAGGCTCATTCTTTCACCCAGTAAGGCCCACTGCAAGGCCATGCCATTTACAAGTAAGTTGTATGTCAAGTGAAGGAGAAAATGCATCAGTATTGACACAGCACTCCAGGAAGCTAGAAAATGCAATGTTTCGTATGAAGAAAAGGCAGCATAAAATAATCTGCGAATGAACCTCAGTAGTGGAGAGCTACAAAAAACGGCCCATAATACATTTTAAACTTTGACCTGCAGCACAAATAAAATTTCTCAGGATGTTGAATCACTATGTAGGGAAATAGCAGCGGAACTAAGCTCATAGGAGAAGACAATACAACACAGAATATAGCAGGTGTTCTGCCGCTCTGCTGAGCATGTAGACGAGCTGACACACCAAAATGGGAATATAACAAGGTCTTTAGTTCAGGTTTCTAGTGACTTGGAAAAACTTAAAACCACTAATTTTGGTTAGCACAACTAGTCACTTTTGGTGCTGAACATCTAATTACAAAAATACACTTTAGTTTGTTCCATCCACATGGTCTGAGTAGGAGGAGAAGCCTTGGTGACTACGTTTTATCACAAGATCGTCACAGCTGTCGTGAGTGGTTGCACCTTATGCATGCGCCCTCTGTGATTTGTTGTCTCACTTTTTGTTTTGAATTATGTTCCTAACTGTTACAATGCGGTTCAACTGTTGCTATAAAAGGTATTGTAAAGCGCTATGATATCGTTCGGGATCACGTTCGCGCTATATAAAACTTTATAAATAAATAAATCTGATTTGTGTTCTCCATGCTCTTCTCTCAGCAGGCCTCAGCATTGTGTAGTCCATATGTAGGGTGAGTTGGGTGTGGATCCTCATCACTATCATTGACCTTTGTTTTCGGGGGTGAAGCTTAGGTCAAAGCAATGTTATGGAGTATTGTGCATATTGTGGTAATTTTAAAGCATGTCTTCGGGCTGTAGTCTTAGAGCCTCATTACAAGTCTGGGGGTCCACGGACCAGACCCATGGGGGCGAGGTGGTGGCGGCCTTCCGACTGCCCTATTACGACCAGGGCAGTTCGGCTGCCCTGGGACCTCAGCAGCTGCCAGGGATCAGATATCCATAGCAGTGGCGTGGTGGTCTTGAGGCTGCAATACGCTTGGTGAGGCTGCTGCGGCCCCAGCAAGCATATTACCAGTTTCCTCACCACCACAATTTTCATGGTGGTGTGACTGCCATGAAAAGTGTGGCAGTGAGGAAACAGAGGGGGCCCTACAAGGCCCCCTTGTGCCTCTGCTCCATGGGGTGCATGCAGGGGGGCACATATTGCGCCCCTTTGTTTTCATTCACCCCAGTACCTGCATGGCATGGACTGCAGAATTCCATGCTATGCAGGTACTAATTTTGACGTTCCTATTGTGGTGCCAATTTCATAGGGACCGCCTTGGGGACACCATAGAACCATCCACCAGACAGGAGAATACTTCAAATCTGGTGGACGGCTCAACCACAGGTTTGGCAGTGTGGGAGCAGGGTGTTCCCCCTCCTGCACCAACAAACACATAATCAGGCCCTACAGCACTGACCACTTTTATGTAGACAGTGAAATTGGCACTTTAAACTCTCAAAGGCTCTTCTGATTACTCCTCTGGCCTGTTTTTATATTTTATTGTATTAATGCTTACCTTGATTTTGTGGTTTTAGATGTGGAGTGAGATATGCCCTGTCACCAGTAACATACAAACATAGGTGTGAATGTAATGTTTCAATTTTTTTAAAGGATGATATAACCCCATGCATTATGACACTCACCAAGCAAATATTCAACTCCCTTATCATATTTTGCTAAACAACTGTCAAGTCCACAGTGACGGAAATTGAACGTGACATAAGCACTCCCTAAGTAAAGAGCAACAGTGTTGGTTATGATATATTGAGCACTACACACCACCTGGAAGTTAACACAATGTTGGCTTTTCCTATTCTTGGAAATATGCTCTGCAGAAAAGAAAAGAAAAGAAAAGAAAAGGCATATAGGTATATCTTTCCCATCTAGACATCCTATGACATTTGGAAAACCTACAATTTGATCAAATTTAAATGTTATATTTTATAAGTCACCTTCGGTATGTGGAAAATGAATATGTACATTTATCGTCGTCAGCATTGCATCCCAAAAATGTCTAAAATGCCATAGAAGTGCACTTTGGGATTTGGCTCTTGTTACTGCAGCATTGCCTTGATAACTTCCTGATGATAGTTCAGTACAAGTTGATTATTATTCAGACACTTGTCCTTAAAATGATAATGACATGAATGCACACTAAAATTATACATTGAAATTGCCCCCAACCGTACTGCTCTCCCAAACATTCCAAGGTTCAAGCGCAGCCTACTGACAAGACCCCACAGCAAGACTAATGTGACAAGACCCCACAGCAAGACTAATGTGACAAGACCCCAATAGCAAGACTAATGTGCACATGTGTCGCTATATATCCATTGTTGCACTCAGACCCTAAGATGCGACGACAGCTCGCCTAAAGGGTCTTAAATCTAAAGTTATCTAAATCGTAGTCCAAACTTATTCAAAAAATAAATTGCTAGGTCACATGCGACATCTAAAAATTCCATATACACCAATAGTGCGGGTGCTTTTTTACGATGACATATTAGATTTTATAGAAAGTAGTTTTAAAATCATACGAGTCCTATAAAAATGAGAACAGACTATTGGAAAATTAACATTACCATTTTTAAACCTTAATCCAACCACACAGTTAATCTCAGAATCCCGCCCGATATTCCAATAATAATAGCTGTAGCTGAGTATCTGGGAGTGCAGATGTGTAAAGGAACACCCTCTGATTTTCCCAGGATTCCATCACATAATTTACTGAGGGTTAACTCTTTAGATACCCTACATCACACAACCTGGATGCTCTTCTACAAGCCTCTTTTAATTCACCTTTCGAAAGGTGAGTGGCCTCAGTCAATTTACATTTCTCAATTTTTAAGGCAATACGGTGATCTTCCTAATCTGTCTCTGACCTGCACCGCTCATTGTAGCTCGCTCCTAACAATTTGGTCAGCACAGATGATTGATTCCCTGATGATAGGAAATGTAGTGAGCATAAAACCTGCGGATGTGCAGGAATGGCTGGTCTGTGTTCAGTCTGCGTCTGCAGCATTGGCTGCACCTTGTTATTAAGGCTAGTATGACACCCCTGCTCAGCCTTCATGTGGCATATACCTCCTTTTCTCGGCTCAAATAGGTGACCCTCCCCTAGTAATCTACTTCTGTTTTCTCTCTCTGCACTGTAGAGCTCGTATATCATGCCTCCTCACCACCACCACTGCATGGAATACAGGCAATGTAATGTTTGTACTACCTTTTAGGTGCCCCTTTCTACCTTGCAACTCTTTAGTGTGTTTTAATACAGGATCTCTATTTCCGAATAGCAGTTTGGAAATCACTTTTTTGTGATCTCTGTGTTTTTTTGTTTGGTATTCGTTTTACCAATTCCATAATGTGTTCACTTTAGTACATCATACAGCCCTTTAATATAATTTGCAAACCGGTTTGCAACTGATTTTCAAATGTATATTTTTTTGTACACCCGGGCTAAAACTCATATCAAGATTGGCAATAGATTAAAGTAAATATTCAATCAAAATGGATAAAGTTAATTCTGGAGCAGATAAGAACAAACATTATTTATGCAAGCAGAAGGTATGAGAAAAAACATGCAATATATTCCTATAAACTTATCAGATGATGATTCTCATCACTTTTTTCTGGAATATTGGATTTTTACAAACACCTGATTGAGAACAGTATAGCACAGATACCCAGAAATGTCAAGGAAGAGTTAGAGAGGAAGATACCAAATATAACTATGTGCAAAAATAAAGAACATGTTTCATCAGGACCAATAAATAGGGGAATAAGAAGAACCAAAATTGCAATAGTGCGGAAATCCAGAGGCTGAGTATGGACTGAGAGGTAGTAACGCAAACACATTAACTAGCAATGTGCCAGGCCAAGAATACCTGTGTTATCCACTGCCCATGATGAATCAGGCACTCTTGACCTGAAGATTTCCGGTAAAGAGTTCCCTGTCTATTGTCTTATATTATAAGGGATGTACAGTTGGGGCGTGGCTTGGATGCCGCGCAAGATGGCCGGCTAGGTGCTGAGCTCCGCCGCACCGTATCACCTCAAAACAGTTTTCCCGATGTGAAGGGGACTGTTCCTGTAGCTCTTCCACAGATATCGTCACCGGAATATGCGGAGAGCAAGCGGAGCAGTTTTGCGGCTTCCAGAGTGCCGCCTGTCATCTTAATATCTGCAGCATGTGTGTCGCGCCTCACGGACCCGCCATTGTCAGCGCTCCTCACGCTACCGGACCTCCGCCTACGCAGCCTGTCAGGATTTATTCCTCTCGCCATTCATTCTCCTGCAGCAACGGACTTTGTGGTGAGCAACCGGGAGTTTCATAAACTTTTCCTGTGCCCTTTGCTACTCTGTCTGGTCTGTGGGGCAGCTGCTTGGAATCTACGTCATGGCGCCGCTTGGGTGAGAGTTGCCATTTTCGAAGCTCTGCTTTTTTTTTAGCGCTGCAGGCTCTTCTTGTCTATATGCCCTCCTGCTCGCTTACGGTGCTTGAGTGCCATTCCTAATGGATTCCTCATGACTTCATGCTTTATAGCACTGAGCCTCATGGTCCCCATGCTATTGTGCCTTACATTACGCTATTTTCAGCATTCACGCGCATTGCCGCCATTTTAAGCGTTTCAGCACCTTTGGCTATTCAGCGACGTTGGCTTCCCTAACGTACAACCTACGCAAACAACAGTCCCTAATGCAATTTTGAGTATATCTTGTGGAAAATAGCTTTTAATTCCTGCACCTTATGTTATTATATCTTCAAGTACTTTACTCTCAATGTATGCACTCCTGATTTTCAGAAATACGCAAACCTTTCCCCTTCTGGAGGTCTTCTAATACACCCTGCTATGGTTTCCTCACGCTTTCAACACCCACATTTCTCTTCCTCATGAAGTTATTCTTGGATATTTAAATGTGCTACATTTCTGGGCATCTTGCACTCGCATATTGCTCCTAATTGCGCTGGAATGACCGTTTGAATCACATTTACCTCCACTATAAAAGTGTGCTTTCTGCGCACTCTGGTTTGTCTTTCGGGGTATTGTGACTGATCAATTGACTAGAGTGCACACTTCCTATGGTGAGACTACGTAAACCTAAGTTTATTTTTGCTCCATCTGTGATCACCCCTGTGAGCCTCTCAACCAGTGCATCTACCTCTAGTCAATCTACTAGGATGGCGACTTCTTCTCAGCGTTCTCCTTCGGGACATTCGTCGTCAAATAGATCCTCCCCTCCTGCCACTTCCAGCAAACGACCTAAACAAGATTCTCCTCCACCAGATAACCCCTCTTCTTTGTCCTCCATTGATCAAATTTTGGAAGAAATTCGTGCAATGTGTCCTTTCATCGAGGAAACAAGCAAAGATATGCAACTTTTAAAAGATAAATGGGATTCCATGGATGCTCGGCTCTCCTCAGTTGAACAGCAGATCCCTGAAGTTCAATCCAACACGCAACGCATTGCTACATTGGAAAAGACTGTCCTTTCTTTACAGCAACATACGGAGGATTTGGAAAATCGCAACAGAAGAAACAACCATTGTATTTATGGTTTACCAGAGAATCTTGAGGGTGACGACCCGGTGAACTTCTTTACCTCCTTCTTCCCGAAGCTTCTTGACATGCCTCCTTCTACGTTCATCAGTATTCAAAGAGCTCATAGACTGGGAGCACGAACATCTTCATCTACAAAACCTCGTGGTGTTATTATTCTCTTTTTGAAGTTCACAGATCTTCTTTCAATTCTTTCAGCAGCAAGATCCAAGCGACAAATCTCCTGGCTAGGTCAACGAGTCTACTTGTCTCAAGATGTCTCTAATGCTACTGCCTCCAGGCATAAGGAATTTCTAGCTCTCCGCCCTTTGTGCTCAATTGGGGCACGATATGGCCTATTCCATCCTTGTACCTTCTGAGTCACTCATCGGAATAAGACATGGTCATTTCAAGATCCTGGTGAATTACGTAACTTCCTTCTTTTACAGGGTGATGAGGGAATGGAAGCCTCTCCTTCAAACAGTGGCTGAAATATTAATGTTGTCTTTGTGTAATGCTCTCTACTTGTTTTCTCTAGTATCCCATATTTCTACCTAATCCTTTTCTTGTTTTTTCCTCTTTTTTTTTTTTATTTCTGCACAAGATTCCTCGTTGTCACCTTACCTACTTCTTTTTCTTGAATCTTCCCGAACATGTTCTCCACTGATATTCTTCTTTTTCTATTCCTCTCTATTCTTATCCTTTCTATGGTTATGTGTTCTGTATTACATGTTTCATAGTATATTGATTATTTTCTTTCTTCCCTCATGCAGATACGTGTTGGCTGTTCCCTTCATCATCATGTTCCGTCCCTTGTAATTTTTGTGAGGTCTCGGTGCGGTTGTGCCTCTCCTCCTGGTCTACCCGTCTTGTAACGCATCACCACTTCCCCACCTCCCCTTGTGTATTCTCCCCCTTCAGGTATGTCTTTTACAGTCATCCTTACGGATTTGTACTGTCTTCTATGCCTCATTTCTTTTCTTTCTCCTCCTTCCTTTGCTGACCCTCTTCCCTTTACCTTCCTCTTTTTCCTTTTTCTTTCCCCCTTTCTTCCCCTTCCTCCTATTCTTTCTTCCAAGCCTTTAATGGTTCATTTATTTTCTAAATTACGTAAATTTGATTTATTGCTTGTACAGTATATTTTTGCACTTTTCAAGTTTGAACAGTTTAATATGTTTTCACTTTCAAAGTTGTTTCATGGAATGTGAAAGGATTTAACCATCCTATTAAGCGGCAGAGAGTACTTTCACACCTCTCCTCTTACAATCCTGATATTGTTCTCATTCAGGAATCCCATCTTTCAGATGTTGAATCTATGAAATTAAAAAGATTGTGCATTGGTACTGTCCTGTTTTCTCCAGCTTCTCATAGAAAGAATGGGGTTGCTATTTTAATTCACAAACGTCTCAAATGTAAAGTGATTCTTGAAGAAAAGGATGATGAGGGTTGTTGGATTTTAGCTAAATTGCTTGTTAATAATACCCTAATCACTCTGTTTAATGTATATGGTCCTATTATGTGAAACAAACAAGGACCCCCTGATATGGATCAGTTTCCTGAGTCAGGGTAAAACATTTTGTGTGAATATAGTACTCAGGCAAATCTCCAATAAACACTAGCACATGAACAGTGGCCTTTGCCAAACAAAAAAAGTAATCAAAACAAGTTTTTGCACTTTGGATACATTTTAATTATTATTAAAAAACATTATTCAATTATAAAAATTCAGTACATTAGTATATATACATGATAAGGTGTTTCAGCATTATAGCATATGCATAAATTCAGACATTTTTCAGATACATTTACAATACGATTAAAAGATGGTTTCCTGACAGGAAACCATCTTTTAATCGTATTGTAAATGTATCTGATAAATGTCTGAATTTATGCATATGCTATAATGCTGAAACACCTTATCATGTATATATACTAATGTACTGAATTTTTATAATTGAACATAATGTTTATGGTCCTACATCCTTTGATTCCTCTTTTTGGCCCTCGATTACTGCAAAATGTATCCAACACAAAGATGATTCTTTCTTACTAGGTGGAGACTGTAATCAGATTATTGACCCCTTTTTAGATCGTAAGTCCTCTGTTCGTTTTACCACACACAAGCCACATAAACAGTTTCTCGATACTATTACTCAGGTTCATCTTGTGGATTCATGGAGACTCACTCATCCAGACACTATAGATTTTTCTTTTTTCTCTCCTCCACATGCCTCTTTTTCTCGTTTAGATTATATTTTTCTCTCCTCCTCTTTATCTCAAAATCTTTTATCCTCTTCTATTGAACCTATTGTTATCTCTGATCACGCTCCTATTATCACTGTCTTTGATCTTCTTCCTCCTATTCCTAAATCTTCTCGCTGGCGCTTTAACTCTTCTCTTCTCACTGATCCTCTCTTTTCCTCTTCTTTTCGCTCTTTCACCTCTGAATTTTTCCAACTTAATTCTAATCCTGATACCCCGCCCCATGTTCTTTGGGATTCTTTTAAGGCCACAGCCCGCGGTTTTATTATCGACTTTGTTTCTAAAAAAAAGAAAAAGTTTCTTCAAAAACGTACGGTTGCTCTTGCGCATAGTAAATCATTAGAACATCAATTCTACACTTCCTCTACAAATCACATATCTCCTGACCTCCTTCAAGCTAAAATTGCATTTAACAAACTTACCACAGATTCAGCATCCTCTTTTCTTCTCCGGAGTAGTGCACGTTATTATGGGGGTCGCAATAAATCGGGCAAACTACTTGCCAATTACTTGAAATTGCGTAAAAAGCGTACCATCATAGACTCTATCTATTACCCTTCTAATGTCCTCCTACATACCGATGCAGAAATTTTGGACCAATTTCATTCTTTTTATGAGTCTTTATACTCCCCTGAAAATCCACCTACCCCAGATCTCCTCCAATCATATTTTGCTAACCTGCCTAAGCCAAATACTTCCCAACTCAATTTCTCGAGCATTGATACCGACCTCACCCTTTCTGAATTGTCCACTGCTTTGTCTTCTTTAACCAAAGGTAAGACTCCGGGGCCTGATGGCTTTCCAGTTGAATTTTATTTACACTTTTCCGATCTCCTCTTACCCAAACTTCTCTTTCTTTTTCAGTCTTTTTGTTCTACTGGCCTGGCCCAAGGCTCATTTCAAGATGCTACCATATGCCTCATCCCTAAAGAAGGTAGAGATCCCAAATTTTGTAAAAATTATCGACCAATTTCTCTAGTTAATGTAGACTATAAGATTTTTGCAAAATTATTAGCTCTTCGTCTTGACCCACTCATGCCACATCTCATTGGGAAAGAGCAATGTGGTTTTGTTAAAGGCCGCCTCACCTCAGACAACTCCAGACTCCTCCTTAATGTTCTTAGTAAGGCCCCCTCTCTGTCTATTCCCCTGGCAGCTATCTCAGTTGATGCTAAATAGGCTTTTGATCGGGTTGACAGGTCCTTTTTGATGGCTTCCCTGAAATGGCATGGCTTTGGTTCCAAATTTATCTCTTATATTTCTTTAATATATTCTATGCCCAAGGCGTCAGTCCTTGTCAACGGTCAACTTACTTCCCCTTTTACACTTAAACGTGGAGTTCGTCAGGGCTGTCCTCTTTCACCCCTTTTATTTATTTTAGCTCTTGAGCCCTTCCTATCTTCTATTCGTACCAATCCTTCCATCTCTGGCTTTACGTACGGTGAGCAGCATCTTAAATTATCTGCCTATGCCGATGACATACTTTTGTTCATTTCGGATCCAGTTAATTCAGTTCCTTTATTATTAAATGAATTTGAGAAATTTTCCCTGGTTTCAGGATATAAAATAAATTCGGATAAGACGGAGATTCTTCCTATACCTAAATTTTGCCTTCCACATTTTTTTGCTTCCACTGGCTTTGCTTGGAATTCTAAGAAAATAAAGTATCTTGGTGTTCTTTTTTCTAACTCTATTTCATTCTATCCAACTTAACATGAATGCTGTTATCTCCAGGATTGACTCTTTACTTTCCTCTTGGAATCCTTTATATCTGTCCTGGTTGGGTCGTCTTGATTCCATCAAGATGATGATTGCACCGATCTTAATATACTTACTTTCCATGCTCCCAATTCATATCCCAGCCCTTTACGTCCGTCGTATTGACTCTGTTTTATCTAAGTTTCTCTGGAAGAAAAAGAAAGCTTGAATTTCTCTCTCAGCTCTCCGTAAGTCTAAATCAAATGGTGGAGTTAATTTTCCAGACTTCCGCCTTTATCATAAGTCTTTCTTGGAGAAGCGTGGCTCAGTGGTTAGAGGCAGCAGACCCGGAAGCTGAGATCGTCCGTGGACCAGGGTTCGATTCCCCGCCTTGGCGGGTCTCGGGCTCAAATTTCCACGGAGTCGACAATTCTCGCTCCGGTGCCTACTCGACTCACGGGGTCACACTCTGCGACTCTGGGCAATAGCTTGCTTAATCTCCACTACGGCCCCTCGCGGCGGGATGCCTGGCTTTCACCTTGTGGATACCCGGCCGGGGTATCTCACAGGGGAATACCAGGACGGGTTCCCTAAGCAAGCGCCTTGAGACCCCTGGGTTAAAGCGCGCTATATAAATCGAAGCACATTTACATTTACATTTACATTTCTCTCTTCGCCAAGCTTCTCGCTGGTTATCGGACGGCATTTCTCCTTTTCCTCCCCTTTGGCTTTCTGTTGAGCATGAATTGTTACTACCCTATTCTTTTCAAGAGGTCATTCGCTTCACAACTAAAGCTCCATGTCTTAATCCTCCTCTATTCAAGCACACTTCTTCCCTTTTGCGACCCTTGACATCTACAGTTTCTGTTTTTCGAGAAACCTTCTTGTTATTACCCATTTGGTATAACTCACTCATTTTGATACGCAATAGACCTATTGCATGGCCTTCATGGAGATCAAAGGGTATTATCTGGGTTCACCATCTTTTTGACGGTTCATCTCCTTGTTCCTTCCCCCAATTTCAATCCCAATTTCACTGCCCTTCTTCATTCGCAAAGAAATACTTCATTCTTATGGAAATTGTTCTGGATCAATACCATTCCCTTATTTCTGCTGTATCACCCGCATTGCCTTCCTCTATACTCGCCATTCTTTCTACTGCTCCTAAAGCCTCTCTTATTTATCTATACTTCTCAGCCCCTAATCCTGATCACTCCAAATCAAAACTGGAACTCTCTTGGGAAAAAGACTTAGGTCTCTCCTGGCCGATTGCTCTCTGGGACAAACTCTGGGCTAAATCCTTGAAGACTTCCCGCAATTCATCTCTCACTCAATCCCTATTTTTCTTCTACCATAGACTCTATCTTTCTCCCCTCTCTCTTTCTCGTTTTCTTTCTTCTTCTACTGCTAATTGCTGGACCTGCACTGCTCCCAATGCTGATCTCTTTCATCTCTTTTTTCTCTGTCCTTCAGTTCGACTTTTCTGGACACAGATATGGTCTCGTCTTTCCCGTATCTTTAATCTCTCTATTCCTTTTTCTATTTCTTTGGTGTTTCTGAGCAGCCTTTCAGAGTCTCTTGATCTCCCTCCACATTCACATGGTCTTTTTGACCTTATGATAGCCCTTGCACTACAACATATTGCTTCTAATTGGAAATCCTTGACCAAACTTTCCTTAATTTGCTGGTGGAACTTACTATGTCATTCTCATAGACTTGATGTTGCTTTTGCATCCTCCTGCAAACCTCCTCGCAATGTTGAACTTTATTGGTTACCTCTTACACTATATTTAGATCAATTCACCAAGAACAAATATTCTCCATCTTCCTCTGGAAATTTCAAACCCCCTTGAACATATGTACTCCTACTTGTTATTTCAAATTATGACTTTCACTGATGCAGTTTCTTTCTTTATTCATGTTTTCTCTAATGTTCTCAATCCATATATTGTTAGATTTTTGTGCATTTACTGTACTTTACTGCCACCATTCATTACGCTTCTTTCTATTTTACTCTTATATTGTATTATCATGGTTTATTTCCCTCCCTTCCCTCCCCCTCCCTTCCCCCCTTGTAAAATTCAAAATGCTTTGGTTTTTCATTGTGCCATCGGCTGCCTATGTTTTATCTCTCCCACAATCTCCCTTTCCTTTTGTTGCTCTGCTGATGACACCTTATTGTATTGAACACTTTGCTTCAATAAAGCTTTCAAACATAAAAAAAAATAAGGGATGTACAGCATGTCGTAGAATGCGCTCCTGTCACAAATCAACATCCGGCATGACAACAGTCCCGGTCCAGGCCTTAGCTACACTTATCCAGGTTAATTCTCAAACCTTAAGACAGATAGACGCTGTGATACCTGCCCCAAAAACCCATCTTTACAGTCTCCTTGGCTGCTTAATTTTCTTCCACAACCCCTCATCTTTTCCCCTCAGTAGGTGGTATGGCTGAGGAAGCCTCCAGAGAAAAGAACACAGGGTCTTTCAGGGATCCTGATAAGAATCCCGAGACAACACCAAATCTCACAGGGATTTTGCAGGTTCATTTGAAGGTTTTTGCAGGTCTTGTGTAAAGTTAATTAAAGCCACATTATTTAAGCTATCATGCCCTGACAGCCCTCAATGCCTTTGTTGTTGGCCGAGCAAGAAAGTGCTCTATGTAACAGCTCTGGTTTCTCAGATACAGCATCCAATTACTAGCAGCATCTTCAGGTCGCACCTCCATGCAGCATCTTCCATCAACACCACTGAGACCAAAGACAAATAAGCACAGTTTCTGTCTGTATTTCCTTGTAAGGTCACAGATACTAAACAGGTCTGACAAAAGCCTGCACTGTTAGTCAGTTTCCTTGTATGGTTACATATGTCCAGTTTAATCAATCTGTGACCCAGTGATTGCTGATGTCAGCGCGTTTGGCCAACCTCTGAACTTCCATTGCTGACAATAACACAAATGTGTCTACCTTTAATCTCATAATGCAGGATGACTGAAATATTGCAATATACCACTGAAAAGAAATCCTGATTCATTCTCCAGAAAACTGGTAAAAAAAACTCACGGGCTTCTATCCTTTCCCTCAACAAGCCATTTTTGTCCACTGTATTGGTGATGTCTCTTGTTCTTCTGAGGTCAGCAATCAATCTGCTTAAAATGCAGAGGGGAATCCGTGAATAGAGTGCATGCAGGTTCTAGGTAGTGTAAGGCAGTAGTGTTTTTTCCGGTCCCTTTGCTAACTTGATGCCCTGTATTCCTTGGCTATACTTGATTTCCTGAATGCCTTTATCAGTCACTCAGAAGTATACAAAAAGTGATGGATGGAATGCTTGAATTATTTGGGTTAATTATCTGGTAATTACTTGGGCCACCTCGGAATCCATCGTTATTTTGCACACCAAGCCGCCCCAGTTTGTACCCAGCCATATGCATATCAGCCTTGACCCTGCTCCAACTGCTGGGGCACGGTCTCCCTGAAACAGAATACAAGCAACCTTCTACAAAGTTTGGGGAAGTGGAGTTTAACATCACTCCTGCTATCATGTAAAGGATTTAAGGGCCAGATGTACAAAGCATTTTTCCGATCACAAACGGCCCAATTCACAGAATCGTGCTGTTTGCAACCGGAAATCCGCATTTTTCCAAAAACTGAATCAGTATGGTATGTATTACTGTTTTGCATCCAAATTCCAGTCGCACAACAGTAATACATTACCACCAGTTTAAAACTGTTGGTAACCCCTTCACAAAGAGGGAAGGGTGCCCAAGAAAACCCTTCCCCTTTGAGAATATAAATAAAAATATTCTTTAAGTCATATGAAACAAACACTGACTTAAAAGACCATATTACCTAATTCTGACAATCCTCTTCCTCATTCTCAAGGGTTTTCCATGACCCACTCTTTTAAATTCTTCAGGGTGCCTTGGGAAAATTCTTTCATACTAATGTTACAGTCTTTATTTTCACCCTCATCCATGTTAAAGTTTAGAGAACCAGATCTGCTCTTCATGTGATGTGCCTTTGGGACATTTTGGATGCTCTGGTGGTGACTTGCAGGTCAGAGACATTACTGTCAACCAACAGCTGATTACAATTTGAAAAGCAACCATTCACTATGTGTAGCCTTGTAATCAAGGTATGCAAAGTTATACAAATCCTCATCAGTTAAACAATTCTGCCTTTGATGCAGCCATTAAAAGGCATGGTGAGCCAAAGCGATGGATTTAGGCCCATGTCTCTGTACTGGGGTGAATGTATGACATGGTACTGCATTCTGTCCATCAAGTGTTCTTTATGCATTAAAGCTACATTCACCAAAGCTTTCAATGTAGCTTTGGACCACTTGGCATTGCCAATCAGCCTCCTTAAACAAAAGACACCCAAGTGATGGACGGAATGCAGAACAAGTCAAAACATTCACTCCCAATCAAGAGATCTGGGTTAAATTCATTGTTCTTTAGCTCACCATGCCACCCCAGTTTAGACCCGCCATATGCAAATCAGTCTTGACCCTGTGCCTCATGGGAGCAGCCCAGCCCGAACTGCTAGGCCAGGTCTTCCCTGGACCAGAAACACGCATCCTAGGCCTGATTTCAGGGTTTCACCCCTCATCAGCCAGGCTAGCATGAATCCAGTGGCACAATGAGCCCAGGGCTCACATCTAGAATACCTGTGCACTTAGTGCAAGTAAGCAAAAGAAATACAAGTGATGGACAGAATGCAGAACTGGGGTGGGGAAGTGAGCTAAAGAACGATGATGGATTCAACCCAGATCTGTGACGGGGTGAGTGTCTGAAAAGCTTCAGCTCTCCGTCCATCATCTCCTTGTGTTTGCTTAATTAACCTTCTTAGGCACTTTCCAGTGGCCAGTCTAAACAGCTCAAGCAGAGCTCTTTCAATGTGTAAATAAAGTGTGTTCAGGCACTAGGGGCAATATGATTTCAATTAAATTCCTATGCAATCACCTTCAATGTTTTTTTTCTTCAATTATATGGATCCTGTTAGTGAGCGCGAATGTCTTTGTACAGTTATCAATGCCACCATCAATTTCAAAAGTAACTACCACATTCTTATGAAGGTCAGGACTGGTTTTACTCAAACTCAAAGCAACTCTCACCAGCAGTCTCTGATGCTCTCAGAGCAGTGGGGTGCTGATGCCATTTAGTCCTCTATGTAAAATTCTTCTTAACCTTCACTTATGCCATGGTCACTTTCTAGCAATGAAGCTCCTTTCATGCTCCACTCTCCCCATGCCTTGATTGAATCTTCTTTGATCTAACTCATAGCAAACTCTGTTCTATTGTTGAAATAATGTAGAGTGCCGATTGCAGCATTATCTTATCAATATTTCAAGTATATCTGGAGTCTAACCAGTGTTACATATAGATTGGTAGACAGAATATAAATATATATAGGGCATCCACATTATCTTTGTGGCACTTCAAACAATTCCCAATTCTTTATACTACCAGCTTTTATATTTTTTAGGGTCTAGTATAATCGGTTAAAAAGGCTTGATTGTTTTAAAGTTTAGCCAATTGTAATAGCGTAAGTAGAAAACAATTTGATTCTTGGCAGATAATCAAATGTCTTGCTGTTGGCAAGGGTTATGTGATGGAACCATCCATGCGTTTACCACTCAAGCCGGTTCATCGCAGTCTGTACAATGCAAGTCTTATCCATGGATATGCCTTTACCACGCATGCCTTTACAATGTTTTAGGTTTTGTCAAAGGATGTATGGTAAACACATTTCTGTGGTTAAGACTTGACCCTGACCCCTGCCCTGAGTTGTAAAACTACCCCCTCACCTCCCAAAACCCAACTCCCTCCCGAGCCCTAAAAACGTCCTAAATACTGCCCCACACTCCCCATATCCCTAAAAATTACCCCCACCTCCCCCTGAAGCCTAAATATTCCCTTCCCTTTCCTAATCCCTAAAAAATAACCCGACCCCTTGAGCCCTGAAATCTACCCCATAAAAGTACCCCTAACCCCCCCTGAAAACTACCACAAACCCCCACCCCTGAAAACTACCCAAACCCCCAACCCATGATACCTACCTTGAAACCCCACCACCGCTGAAAACTACCCTGTACCCCCACCCCTGAAAAATACCCTGAACTCCCACCACCCCTGAAAACTACCCAAACCCCACCCCTGAAAAGTTCCCAAACTCCCCCACCCCTGTAAACTACCCCGAACCCCCACCCCAAAAACTATCCTGAACCCCCACCCCTAAAAACAACCAAAACCCCAACACCTGAAAACTACCCAGAACCCCCACCTCTGAAAACTTCCCCAAACTCCCCCACCCCTGAAACCTACCCTGAACCCCCATCCCTGAAAACCCAGCCCTTAAAGCTATCCCAACACCCTCCCCCCGAAGAAGACCTCCATACCCAGCCCCCACTGACCTGTCCTTGTTTGCTTCCCATTCCAAAGCTCCTTGTTCAAGTTCCTGCCCATTCAGAACACTAGAGCACATTTGCCTCAAACACACATATGCGTTGGTAAGGCAAATGCATTGTTTGGGCAAATGTGGTTATTCTTGCATGCTCCCGGAACTCGTGGCTCCGGCCGCGTAGTTCCAGGTGTATCCTGGTGGCAAGTTCCCTATTCTCCTATTCTCCTTCTCATATCTTTCTTCTTTACTAGTTTATCCTCAGATTTCTTTATCTCCTCAGTACCACCTGTCTGAAGTACAGCATTAGCAGATCCAAAAGACAATTTGAAAACACCCTAGAATTCCACAGAGGTATATGTATGCATACACAATCAGTTGAAAAATAAGTATATTGTACAGGAACACCTGAGCCCAGAGCTTCTTATATTGCTTCTTGAGGGATAACTACCCCTACAGAATGTGGTCAGCCACTGAAGTATTGGATGGTGTGATGACTACCTCTGTACACGCTCAAATCAGAGTACTGATGGCACACTGAAGTATTTGAAACCCACAGGAAGGCAATGTTGAATGGCGGATTCTCACATATGGTTGTTGACCCCGGTAACAAATCAGAGGTGGTCCAGGAAATGAAGTAGATTTGGCATATATTATCACAAGAAAAATGTTCAAAGTTGAAGAGCAGTTTGTTTTGGCTAAATACAACAGGGTGAGTTGCAGTTGCCTATCTGAGTCGAGGTATTGTGTAGTGGTATTATCTTATTGGTATGCTCCATGACGAAGGGGTGGATATTATTGTCAAGCTAGGTTTTCATTGTGGCCTTGATTTGTAAATTGAGAAACCAAAGGGGATGATGGACGGAGCGTTGACAATACAAACACTCACCCCCAGTCAACTGATCTGGGTTTAATCCATCACCGTTCTTTAGCTCACTCCGCCACCCCAGTTCAGACATGGCCATATGCAAATCAGTCTGACCCTGTGCCTCATGGGAACAGTCCAGCCCGAACTGCCAAGCCATGTCTCTTCTGGACCGGAATCAAGCTTCCCAGGACCGGTTTCTGGCATTACAGCCGTCTTCAGCTGGGCTTGCTTGAATCCAGTGGCAAAGTGAGCAAGGGACTCACATCTGAGCATACCCTGCCAACTTAGGGCGAACAAAGAAAAACCAAAGGGGATGATGGACGGAGCGTTGACAATACAAACACTCACCCCCAGTCCCTTGCTCACTTTGCCACTGGATTCAAGCAAGCCCGGCTGAAGACGGCTGTAATGCCAGAAACCGGTCCTGGGAAGCTTGATTCCGGTCCAGAGAAGACATGGCTTGGCAGTTTGGGCTGGAAATTAATATTTCAAAAAATGTTTAAAAAAATATTTTTGGTAATAATTGTGACACCCCCAGAATGTTTGGGAAAAATATTTATTGCAATGAATAGATGATTGCTAATAACTGAAAAAATTGAAAATATACATGTTTTCTACAGTGTTTATTTAATAGATATTATAAAATTAATTCATATCACTTCATAGAAATGCACTTATTCCAATGTTTGTTGGACTGGTGTTAAATTAGTAAATTGAAAATGTTCCCCATTGTTAGTGGGAATAGAGTTAGAATAGTAATTCTAACTTCCTCAAATATATGCACTTTCCTCTATGTTCACAGCATCGGAGTCAGAATAGTAAATATGTTCACCTAAATTATATGCACTTTCCCCAATGTTTGGAGGACAGACTAAATTTAGAATAGTAAATATGCCCGCCCTCCATTATATGCCCTTTTCCCAATGTTAGTCAGAGTGGAATTAGAATAGTAAATCTGACACCCCAATGTTTGTAGAATAGCGACTAGAATAGATAATATACCCCACTTCCAATTATGTTCACTTTCCCCAATGTTTGCAGAACTGGAGTTCGAACAGTAAATCAGAACCCCTTAAATATATTTGCTTTCTCCATAGTTAAATACATAACTTTTTCCCAAAACTTGTTTAACTGAAGTTAAAGTAGTAAATTTCACCTCTACACTAAAATATATTTTTTGTATTCATATTTTTAGGACTGTGATTAATAGTTTATTACCTGATAAAGGCTTATATTTTTTTTTAGTTTGTTTTTAATTGACTTTTTAAATAGCTTTTCAAGTTTATGACTTTTATTACACATTTTAAAAGAAAGTTGATATTGAACGAAAGATTGTTTTCCTCTTTTATCTTCGTTGAATGAATTTTGAGTATGTGTTTTGAGATATCTGTATTTCTCTCTGAATATATTTGTTACATTTACATTTTTGGGAAATGATGTTATTGTATATTTTTTATATATATTTATTTTATTTATATTAATTTTTAAATAAAAAATGTGCTGGATTTTTAGACATTAGATTTTATTTACATTGTTAGATTATTGAATTTTAATACTTACATCTACTAATATGTTTAATTCCGATTTTAACTATTATGTATTTTAATTATTAAAAAATTAAATCTATGTATTTTTCTTCAGTTCGAGTACGAAGTAGTTTTAGATGTTTAAGGTATATGTTAATTAATGTGTAATAAATAGTACATTTGGATTGTATTATTTCATATTTAGATTATTTTTTGTAAATATTTTTGCAATATTTTGGTACATTATACTTTTTGTATCCAATATTTTAAACATCTATATTATTGTACTCAATATTGTGGTTGTAGATATCTTTCATCGTGTTATATTTTTTTATGTTGATACCTTGGTAATAGATTTTTTTTGCCATCTAAATGCTGATGCCCTTATTACAATGGTGTCGGACGAGCATTTGACTGCCAACGTATCAGGCACGTGTCCGACCAATTACATGTCGGTGGTTACACCTGCCCAATTACAATGCAACCACCATGAAGGCAGTCGACAAACTGATCTTTTGCATTGTGGAATGTTTTGCGGCCCTAGAAAAGGGCTGCAGCACAAGCCACCATGCAAAACAGCTGTTTTCAAACACCCATGCACTGTGTGCCAGGCACAATGTGGAGTCTGGAAAAAAGTGCATGGAAGTTGGGGTTGCACCACATGCACCACATGCTCCCCTGGGTGCATAGCGGAGGTCCACGGGGGATCGGGCCCTGCTAGAGGCCCACCAAAGTCCTATTCCGTCTGCCATTAGATGGTGGTCAGATCACACTGTAAAGGCAAAGGGAAGAGAGACGTCATAATTCCTAGTGTGGTGCCTGTGGATTGGGGTTATGGTCCCACCACTGCCCCAACGGACTCCTTGGAAATCAGCGGTTGGTCCCTCCAACTGATCCCTCCGGCCGCTGTGTCATAATCTGGTTGGACCGTTTCGGTGGATGGGGGTGGACAAGCAAAATGGCAACTGATCCATTCTTCTTCCTCCCACTTTTGGAAGGGAAGTTCCTTTAGCCCTGTGCTGGAGTAAATCTTAGACAATTTTCAGGGACTTAAGGGATCCATTTTCAGGGATTCAAGGAATTGGGGTTTGGGAAGGCCCACAAATATACATGATTGTTGGTACAATCAACCTTCCAAGGAAATTAGGCCTTTAAGATTTCACTTCCCATCCCTTGATTGGCATTTACAGCTGCAGAGATATCCACCGTCATTGAAGAGATTACCACCTCCGTAAATGAGTTTACAAACACTGGGATCCCTTGGTGAATTCCTGGTGGATATAAAAGAGGGAAATTTGTTAGTAAATATGTATTTACAGCTGAGTTTACTTTTGTGACCAGGGTCGAGAATTTTACATTTCTGCATAGTTGTTTGGAGTCACTTTTCTTCAAACCAAAAGAGGATTTTCTTTCGAATTCTTTCAAATTCATGTTCTACAAGCATACAACTAACTTAGAAGCGTCTATCATGTGGAATCTGTGCATATGCATGCCCACGATTTACAAATATTTTACTTAGTCACTTACATTATAATCAAATCGTTCGGGAAACTAATATATCCTATTGTATGTGTGAATATGAATAGTCATCATAAAGATTACGGAAATCCATTTATATTTTTAGCATTAGCTATGTATAAGTTTGTATGAAAAGTTATGGTCTTTCCATTATAAAAGTACCGTGTCTATTTCATTGTTATTCTTACAGTGAACAAGTCTGCTTCGTTTAGTGTGTGTTTACGGACTGCCTGGACCAGTCACAGTTAGAAAGTGTTGGTCCAACCTAGATTTAGAGAAAAGTGAGGGGAATGCTTTGAAAAATGCTTGTGAGAAGTTAAGACGTACTAAATAGTGGGTGTTCCGCTCATTTGAATTTGATTTTGTTGACCTCTCTAACACTTCCCTGGGCAAACCAGCAAGTAGGTTGGTGTGAAATTTCCATTAGGCATTGTAATCTCATACAATTTCAGTACTTTCCTGTTACCAAAATTACATTTGTATGCCTTATTGTGTAATTATGTACCCTTCACTGCACAAACGCCCAGGAATAACGAGAAGAACCTGAACGTGAGCAGCTGCTGTTCATGGCACTTGAAGTGTTGTGCTATTTTTGAAGCACTAAATGCATCGCCAGATTCCAAATGGATGCATGGGCACATTTTGCACAAAAAATGTCCCCAAATACTGTTTTTGTATTTCACACAATTACGCATAACTTTGTTAATTGTTCTGTAATTTCACATAATTACAAACAACAAATACAAAATAAATGTGCACACTTCTACCTGCCAGTCTAGTTTAAAATTCATAATTAATAAAAAAAAATTGTGGGTAGGGCAGACTGTATGTGCAGACGGTTCACACTTTAACGCATTGTGTGTTTCACACTGCTTGTACATCTTGTAAGAACTGAGTGAATCAATAAATTACATTTTCTACAATTGACAACAGAATTCCTGGAAGCAGCTCAATGCTGTTAAAATAGTCATGTTAATCGTACATTTAGGCTTAAATTTAGCCAGCCAAGTGAAGGTCATTCTGTGGTTCTCAGACGTTGACTGATCACGTAACTTGTTTCTGTCCCTTACTGTGCCTTAATGGATACATTTGTGCCTTTTTAAATGATACACTCTGTTTTTTTAAAATAACACATTTGTGTGACATTTGACATAGAACATGCCTTTTGTCTTGTGGCAGCCATTTTGAAGCAAATGGTGCCCGTGCCCAGATGGTTTCCATATATATGTCTTGTAACCTGTCAATTAGATTGTGGAAATGTGAGGGGCATGGCTTGGCCGCATTCGAAATGTCCATACACTAGCAGAGCTCCAATCCTTGCGGAGCAGACCCCATAATCGGTCCTTCCATCTGGAATCAGAAGAACCTCCCTCCCCCAGAGAAGAGAATGAGCTACAGAGTGGTGGGAGCCCGGCTGACACGATCCTGAGTGCCTGGTCAGCCTCAAGACGACGTACAGGAAACTCGAGGGCCGCAGCGGCCATTGGAGGCAGCAGCCGAGTACCTGGTGGCGATACGGCTGGGCCTTGGGGGCTAGAGATCGTGGGAGTCACTGCCCCTGTCCAAGCTCAAGTGAAATCCAGCAATTAGTGAGGGGAGAGATTGCTAGGCCAGGCCGGGGTGCATGGATTGGGCAGCGCTGTAAGTGGTCACAGTGAGGGAGCCTGGGAAGACGTGAGGAGGCAGAGGCCTTTGCAGGCCATAATGAACAGGGCAGAGAAGGGTGCAGGAGGGCTAGCCCGTCCTCCAAATTACTGACTCGAGGCTGCGGTGGAGGCGGCCCGGCCATAGCACTGGCTCTGGGCCGGGACAAGTGGCTGACAAAGTGGTCCGGGAGAGCCACCGACCATACTGAAAAGCGGACCAAAGGAGCCCTCACAGGACTGCTTACCCCCTTGGATCTGTTGAAAGTGGACTTCTTCCCCCACCCCCCTTTCTCATAGGTGATGTTGACATGGCTTGGGCCACTAGGGCTAACCGTAGCATTTGTCAGGCCCGGTGGCCTCATGCGGCAGGTGCCTCCACACCCCCTGTGGTAGACCAGACAGAGATTGAAACCCAGACTCACGCTGATAGCCCCTTGGTCACAGTAGGGTCCTGGAAGAATGTATGAGAGAGCGGAGGGGCCGGCCTGTCGGGTAAGTGAATCGGGTGCCAGAGAAGGGTCCGGACAAGTCAAAAACCACCATAAAGAAGGAAGAGATGTGGCAGGCCTTCCAGGCAGGTGAAGAGAGTCTGCTAGGCTGCTGACTGATCCCCCCCATGCGGTTGGGGTGGCCCACCAATAGAGATAGTCCACAATGGAACAACAACAGAAATCCGCAACTACGGGCCCAATGAGGCAAGTGGATGAAAAGTTACTAGAGAAAATACAGGTGAAGAGATGGTGAAACTTAAAGACTGGAAACCTCACAAACATATAAAATGGACAACTATGCTATCTCAAGGCCCCCCCACGAAGTATAGGGGGATGCAGCAGCGGAACCTTCTCTAGGAGCTATCATGGCAGCTATAGTCGACCTGAAAAGCACACCAGAGCCCACGATAGACACAGTGATTTTAGCGGTTGACCTGATGAGAGTGTATTCTCAGAAACTAAGTGAGAAGGTCACGATGACCGAGACCCAAATAATCCAGCTCCAGTCTACGATAAAATGCCTAGAAAAGCAAGTACAAACCCTGACGCAACAGACTAAAACAATTGCAGCCAAGCTTGAAGATTAGGAAGGGAGGGTGAGATGGAACAATATGAGGGTGGTGGGGGTTCTGGAGGTGGTGGAGTGCCTGAGAGTAGACCTCTTTCTGGAGAACTTCATAGTGAACACACTGCAGCCTAAGGGACTATTCAAGTCCTTCTCAGTTGAGAAGGCATATAGGGCCCAAGTGGCACCGCCCAAACCACGGGCTCCCCTACAAACAATAATCGTGAAGATCTTCAATTATCATGATCGTGATGCAATCCTCCAAGCAGCCAGGTCTAAGAGAGACATACACTTCGAGAACACTCAGATCTGGGGGGGTTTCGGGCTTCACCTTACAGGTGCATGACAGCGGAGGAGTTTTGAAGCAGTGAATAGAGAACTCCAAGAACGGGAAATCAAACTAATGGTGCTCCTTCCCGCGAGTCTACAAAAAATGGCATAGGGTAAGACCAGCACTGAATTTCCCTGAAAAAGGCATGGAAGTGGCTGGAGGGTTGGGGCACAGCCAGCCAACACAGAGGCAAGGGACCGAGATGCATCAGAGGAGAACCAGATCGAGGCAGGAAGATCATGGCACAATCAGAGCAGCTGTAGGCGGAGGAGGCTCCCACGACTCATCGGGTTACAGGTGGGGGTGCCGCGAACTGACTAACAAGCCGTCCCCGCAGGTAAGACTACGCAAGTCCTGGGCTTGAAGGGAACTATTGGCGGCAGCCAGAGTGATGTGATCCGGCACTAACAGGGACACTGGGACGGTGAGCAGATAATCCAGCTACAAGACTCGGGACCTTTTGCACCCTGGATGGGGGGAACAGTAAAATTATGATTGATTCAGCAGGGTTACTACTTGTGTAACTTTTTATGTCGATTTTTGGTGCAGGGAGATACCCCTCATTGTATTTGGAATAGGTAGTTATTAGGGTGACAGGCACTCTGCAGGTTGGGAAGTTGGGGAATGCATAGCCTATTTAGCAGGGTAGCAGGGTGGGGGAGAGGGAACCCTGTTGAGTTAGTTTGAGTTGCTATTGTGATTTTACAAGTACAAAGTTGAGTGCTCAGGGGAAGGCTTGTGGGAATAGTTATCACAAAATACACAGCAAGTTTAGCAGAGGAGATGCCACCACAGTCTCAGATGGTATCAAGGGGGGGGAGGGCTTTTTCACGGCGATACCTGATACCCAAGTAAAGACAATAAAAACATGGTCCTGGAATGTTAATGTCCTTAATAGTAGGATTAAACAAACAGTGGCACTGCAATGTATTGAGAGACAGGCCCCAGGTGTTATTTTGCTACAGGAAACCCATCTCTGAGCTAACTGTTGTAGGGCACTGGATAGATTTGGCTATACACTGTTGGCACACTCAGGCTATACAACAGGGCCCAGGGGAGTGGGACTACTATGTAGGACTGCGCTTCCAGTTATTCTGAGGAAAATGTGGACTGACGCCTTGGGGAGGAAGATTTGTTGCAGTGAGTCGCCAATGGGAGGGACGAATGCTTAAACTATGTTCTTTATACGTCCCACCAGGGTTACAGACTTCTATGCTGGGCATGCTGAGATCCAGGTTCCTTGGAATCCCAGAGATTCAACTGATTGTGTGGGGAGTTATGAATGATATTGTCTTAGTTGAGATGGATGTTTTGGGGGGAGCAGCATGCATTGGGAAGGAGGGTTGGCCCTCTAGTTGACTTTTTATCGGCCTTGGGTCTATGCGACAAATGAAGGCATCAAAATCCAACCACTAAACAGTACACTCACATTTCAGAGGATTAAGGGGCTCTCTCTAGGCTAGACTATCTAATTACGAAGGCCATCGGTCTGGGGGAATTTAAAAAGGCATCACACATAGCGCGGGTGTCATCACTCTACGGTGGAGGTTACCCTGGAGGGCCCCCAGTGTTATTACACCTTGCCCCTAAGGATAGACCCATGGTAACTTAAGGAAAATAGATTGAAATCCGATGTTAGAAAAGGAGCTGAGCACTTCTTCATGGACGATGTAGGTTCTGTGGACTCAAAAGTGATGCTCTGGGAGGCATTCAAACAGTGATCAGGGGCTAGGCCCAGACCCTACTGTGGACATTGAAGAAAGAGAAAAGGCTACAGTGTTTTACCCTGGAGTCCAAGATATCCAACTAGGAGACCCTGGTGGTAGTGGGAGGTGTGAGGTCATCCGAAGAGAAGCATCAGCTACAATTGCACCAGCAGGAGTTAAGAGAGTTGCTGGAGGACAGTGCCAAAGTGCATGCATTGGCCACCCAGCACAGATTATAGGAAGTGGGGGGTAAGGCATGTAAACTCCTGGCATGGCTAGATAAGAAGAGGGTGAGTGGCAAATGGGTTCCAGAGATAGTAGATAGTGTAGGGTGAAGCTATCAAATTGGGAAAGAGATAGCAGAGGTGTTTGCCACATACTACGAATCACTGTACACCTCCTCATGTGGAAAGAAGGAAGTGGACTGTAGAGACTTTCTACGGGACATACACCTACCACAATTGTCCACTGAGGATAGGGAAATGTTAGAGGGTGACTATACAGTGGCGGAAATTAAAATCGCAACACGTTCCCTACAATCAGGAAAAGCGGTAGTACCAAATGGCTTACCACTAGAGCTATTTCAGTGTATGCTGGATAAATCGGCAGAACACCTCCTGAGTATGCACACTGAGGCTAAAAAGGTGCCCTACCCCAGGACCAAAGAATGGATGTAACTGTGGTAATCCCCACGGAAGGTAAGTGACGTTAGATTGCGGGTCCTACAGACCAATTTCCCCACTTAATTATGTAGCAAAATTGTTATGTAAGTCTCTATTCATATAGCTATGCAAAGTAATTACTTCTCTCATACATCTGGATCAATACGGATTTATGCCCCATAGAGGCACCAGACTGAACTTGCAATGACTGTTTGGGTCCTCCAAATGACAAACGTGAATCAGCCTGACCTGATGAGGCAGGGATGTCCATTGTCCCCTATATTGTTTGGCCTGGCACTGGAGCCACTGGTAGCATGGAAACTATAGGGCCCCTTGATATGGGATATACCGGTTTGAAGGAAATAGGATGAACGCATCTCCCTACATGCTGTCGACATCCTACTGTACGTCAGATGACCAAGACAGTCGATCGATAGGATATTGCAGATTTTCCATATCTATAGGGATTATTCAGGATACCGGATTAGTCTTGACTTTTCCTGCTGGTGGTAGGAGTTCCTGATTTGACATACAGATGCAGAGTTCGGGTTGAGCTGCAGGTTTTCAAATACCTAGGGATATATGTGACAAGGGACCCCCAGGAGTTTTACCAGAAAACCTAGGGACGCAACTAGATAGATTATTAGGGGATTTATAGCACTGGAAGACACTCGCACTTACACTACTGGGTTGAGCAGCCCTATGTAAGATGATGACGCTTCCGCGTCTGCTGTATGTGCTTCAAAATACACCTTATGAGATCCTGCCCCCTTTTTTTAGAACGTGAAAGCCAAAATACGTTCCTTGTTGTGGAGGGTAGGAGCCCCTTGTATAGCTCTACGTAAGTTACAGAGAGAGGTTTATGAAGGGGGTGTAGCAATTCCTGATATTAGAACTTATTACTGGGCCTAGCAGTTAGTTATGGTAAATGATTGGGCATTCGGAGACTGAGCAGATCCGCCATGAAGAGTAGATAGAGAGGCTATGGAAGCGGGCAATACCTCCCCCTTCTATACGACAAGGGATTGTTCCAGGGCCTCCTGATTCACACACAGACAGTGGTAAGAGTATGACACACAGCAACAAAATGTCTGGGTTGGGAGAAGAAATTAATAAGGATGACCCTACTCTGGGATTGTGATCAAATTCGAAACATGGGGGAGTTGTATAACTTCAACAAAATAAAAGTTGCTGGACCTGGAGAGACTTGGTGATGTGTGGCGAGGAAAAAACTAACAATGGACACAATCACATGCATTCATGTAAGTGTTCATTTTACAGTCGTATGTAGTCTAGGCAAGTAAACCAGGGGCATCAGAGAACTGAACAAGAAATCCACAAGGAGTAAAAGTATACCGCGCACAGTCTGTGCTAAACATATTTACTGTTATAGGTGCTATCAAAAAATTATAGAAAAAAATGAGTTTATACTGCTTGTTTTTTAACTCTTTCTAAAAGATCGAACAAGCATTTTCTTATCTAAAAAAATATATATAATAGAAATATGTACACAGTATGAAATACGTAACTTCAATCTTCAATAGAAACTCACAATTTTATATGTGATACATCATTTCAGTATTATAAGATACAGGAATGTTTATTAGAACATTGGAATATTGAGACCTCCATTGAAGTCAATGGAGTGGCACATGGCTTACAATATAACCGTATAACCTGCTGCCACACCAGTTGTTAAATGGTGTGTAACAAGGGAGTGGTCTTTAACAACCTACATACCCTGAGGCAGAAGGCCTATACGGTACAATGTTCTAAATTAAAAAGGCAGCAGCAGACAGAAAAAAATGTAATCTTGGAGCAGAAGAAGCACCTTTAGTGGATGGAATGTTTTAGTATGAAAAGAAAGGCACGCAAACTCTAAGGGCCCGATTATGACTTTTGGCGCAGCGGGAGCAGGCGGTATGCCACCACTTCGCCCCGGCTGTGACAAAGACGTGGTTGGGGGCGCTTACAAGATTAGGAGTTTCATCCTGTCTGGCGGGATGGCTTTTGGCACTCCCATGGTGGTGCCTCAAAAAAATTGCCACCTTAATGGGAACGCCAAAAACAGTTCCTGCACGGCATGGACGGTAAAGTCCATGCAACTTAGGAACTGGTGTGCATGCACACAGGGAGGCACATGTTGTACCCCCATGTGTGCATTCACATGGCATGAGGCAGGAAAACTGTGATGGAGAGGAAACTTGTATAATGTTTGGCGGGACCGTGGCGGTCCCGCCAAGCACATATTGCGGCCTCAGGACCACCGCACCACTGTAAGGTAACATTGGTTCTGCAACGTTGGCGGTCCCATGGTGGTCTGACTGCCCAACTCCTAATGGCGTGGTCCGACCTCTGGTGCAGCGGTGGCTGGACAGCCACTGCTGCACCACCCCAAGTCTGGTGGTCCCCAGACAGTAAACAGACAGAATATGGAGTTTTTATTTTTGACCTACCAAAATATCGAGTTGGAAATATCAGAGGTATAGAATATCGACATCCAGAATATCTGTGACCAGAATATCGACAGTAAGGTAAGAAATATAGTTTTTTTAAATATCGAAGTCAGTAATATCATTTGGAAAAATATTGTTGTTAATAATATCGATATTTATATTAGAGTCCTGTATTTTAGTATGTGTGTTAAAAGTATGTGATGTAATTTTTTGGTATAAATGTAGTTTTTTTTTAAATGTGTTACATTTTTTGTAGTAATTACTTTTATGAAAATACATTTTTGCGTAATTTAATTCAGTAGCTGGTTGTGGGTTTATAGGGGACTAGGGAGGGAAGTAATTTAATTATGATAAAGTAATTATTTGTATTTATTATTATAATTGATATTAATGAATTAATAGATAATTATTTTAATTGTGTTATTTATTTAGGAGCGGGTTGTGGGTTTATAGGGGAATAGGGTGGGAAGAAATTTAATTATACAAAAGGTACATATTAATATTTATTTATTAGTATTTATAATTGATTTATTATTAATTAATTATTACTTGATTGATTGATCATTAGAAATAGTTGTGTTTTTTTAGGAGTGGGTTGTGGGTTTACAGGGGAATATGGTGGGAAGTAATTTAATTATAATAAAGTAATTATTAATTTTTATTTATTAGTATTTATAATTAATTTATTATTAATTAATTGGTAATTAATTTTAATAATTAATCAATTGATCATTATATTAATTATGTTTTTTAGGAGTGGGTTGTGTGTTTATTAGGGACTAGGATGGGAAGTAATTTAATTATAATAAAGTAATGATTTATTTTTATTTATTATTATTTATGAATAATGCATTATCTATTAAGCAGTAATTGGTTATTAATTGATAATAATGAATTAATAGCTAATTATAATAATTGTGTTATTTATTTAGGAGCAGGGTGTGGGCTTATAGTGGAATAGGGTGGGAAGTAATTTAATTATAAAAAAGGTAAATATTAATTGTTATTTATTAGTATTTAAAATTGATGTATTATTAATTAATTATTAATTAGTTATTAATTACAATTAATTGATTGATCGATAATTAAAAACAATTGTGATTTTTAGGAGTAGGTTGTGGGCTTATAGGGGAATATGGTGGGAAGTAATTTAATTATAAGAAAGTAATTATTAATTTTTATTTGTGATTCATTTATTATTAATGAATTATTAATTGGTTATTAATTTGTATTACATTAATTAATTGCTAAATATATTGATTGTGTTTTTTTAGGAGTGAGTTGTGTGTTTATAGGGGAATAGGGTGGGAAGTAATTTAATTATAATAACGTTATTATGCATTTGTATTTATTATTCATTTATTATTAATTAATTATTAATTGGTTATTCATTTCTTATTTATTAATTAATAGATAATTATATTAAATGTATTTTTTTTGGTTTTAGGAGTGGGTTGTGAGTTTATATATGAGAACAGGTTGGGAAGTACTTTAATTATAATGAAGTAATTATTAATATTTATTCATTAGTAATAATAATTAATTTTGTATTTAATTTTAATAATTATTGTTTAATTTTAACCTTCTGCTATCCAACACTTTCCCTACTGTTGCACTCACTGGAGTGGGAATACTTATTTTTATTCATACGCTATCCAACACTTTCCCTACTATTTCAATCTCTGGAGTGGGAATAGTAATTTTTATGCCTACTCTATCCAAAACTTTTCCTATTGTTGCACTCTCTGGATTGCGAAGAGTAATTTTTACCCCTACGCTATCGAACAATTTCCCTACTGTTGCGCTCTCTGGAGTGGGAATAGTAATTTTTACCCCTCCGCAATCCAACACTTTCCCTACTGTTGCGCTCTTTGGAGTGGGAATAGTAATGTTTACCCTTACGCTATCCAACACTTTCCCTACCATTGCGCTCACTGGAGTGGGAATAGCAATCTTTACCCCTTCGCTATCTAACACTTTCTCTACTGTTGCACTCTTTGGAGAGGGAATAGTAATTTTTAACCCTATGATATCCAACACTTTCCCTACTGTTGTGCTCTCTGGAGTGGGAATAGAAATGTTCATCGCTACGCTATCCAACACTTTCCCTACTTTTGCACTCACTGGTAGTGGGAATGGTAATTTTTACCCTTACGCTATCCAACACTTTCCCTACTGTTGCACTCTCTGGAGTAGGAATAGTAATTTTATCCCCTCTGCTATCCAATATTTTCTCTTTTATTTTAGTTAATGTAGTGTAAAATGTATTTTAAAAACATTTTTTTTTTAATTAATATTTTAATTTGTTATATATTTTTTTAAATGTATATTATTGCCAGTAGTTTCTGAAGCCTCAATGGCTGCAGGCTCTCCACCGGGCCATGGGCCCCGAACTGACGTCCCTCTCTGCTGCTGACCCCCTGGGAGGCACACGGAGCCCCCAGATGTTCTGTCTCTTCTCAAACACCAGTCTCGCTCTCCCGCTTCAACACGCAGGGCTCTCTGCTTCCTAGGCAGAGCCCCGCCCATGATCAGGCTTTCCACTGCCTGTCTTCCGCTTGGCTCCTTCTTGCCTCAGCCTCACCCCTGGCAAAGCATCGGGCACCTGACTTCTGGCCTCTCCCTTTCCATACGGGAGCTCGGCCCGAGGTCAGCTGTTTTGGTGTTTGCAGCTTCTCTGCTAAGGCGTGGCGACGGCTGCTGCACACACGATCAAGTAGAGTACTTGTAAAGCACACTACTTACCCGTGAGGGTCTGAAGGTGCTGAGGGGAGGGGGTGCCGCTACTGCTCGAAGAGCCAGGTCTTGAGGAGTCTTCTGAAGGCGTAGGTGGGTAGGGAGGGTGTTGCATGTCTTAGCAGCGAGGTAGGAAAAGGATCTGCCACTGGAGGTTGTTCGTTGAATGTGGGGGACAGCGGCGAGGGCGAGGCTGGCGGAGCAGAGCTGGCGGGTTGGGGTGTAGAAGCTGAGCCTGCTGTTCAGGTAGGCTAGTCCGGCGTTGTGGAGTGCTTCGTGTGTGTGGGTGAGGAGCCTGAAGGTGATCCTCTTGTCGACTGGGAGCCAGTGTCGGTCTGTCAGGTGGGGGGTGATGTGGCTGCGGCGGGGGACGTTGACGATCAGTCGGGCGGAGGCGTTTTGGATTCGTTGTAGTCGTCGTAGTTGTTTGGCTGGGATTACTGCGTAGAGTGTGTTGCTGTAGTCCAGTCTGCGGCTGACAAGGACCTGTGTCACCGTTCTACTTGTTTTGGTCGGGATCCACTTGTAGATCCTGCGGAGCATGCAGAGGGTGTTGTAGCAGGAGGAGGAGACGGCATTGACCTGTTTAGACATGGAGAGGGAGGAGTTGAGGATGAATCCTAGGTTGCGTGCATGGTCGGTGGGTGTCGGTGCTGTTCCCAGTGTGGCCGGCCACCAGGAGTCGTCCCAGGCTGAGGGGGTGGATCCGAGGATGAGTACCTCCGTCTTGTCCGAGTTCAGCTTCAGACGGCTGTTCCTCATCCAGTCGGCGACGGCCTTCATTCCCCCGTGGAGGTTGGTTTTGGCGGTGTGCGGGTCCTTGGTGGGGGAGAGGATGAGCTGGGAGTCATTGGCGTAAGAGATGATGTTGAGGTCGTGTTGGCGGGCCACTTGTGCGAGGGGGGCCATGTAGATGTTAAACAGCGTCGGGCTGAGGGATGAGCCCTGGGGGATGCCGAAGATGATGTTGGTGGCCTTGGATCGGAAGGGCGGGAGGCGGACGCTCTGGGTTCTGCCGGAGAAGAAGGACGTGGTCCAGTCAAGGGCCTTCTGTTGGATTCCGGCTTCTAGGAGGCGTGTCTTTAGAGTGCGATGGCAGTCTGTGTTGAAGGCGGCTGACAAGTCCAGGAGGATGAGGGCTGATGTTTTGCCGTTGTCTAGTTGGCGCATGATGTCTTCTGTGGTGGCGATGAGGGCTGTCTTGGTGCTGTGGTTTTGTCTGAACCCAGACTGGGACAGGTCCAAGATGTTGTTGTCTTCCAGGTGGCGGGCCAGTTGCATGTTGACAATTTTCTCGATGACCTTCGCCGGGAACGGGAGCAGTGAGATGGGCCGGAAGTTCTTGAGGTCCTTGGGGTCTGCTTTGGGCTTCTTGAGGAGGGCGTTGATTTCGGCGTGTTTCCAGCTTTCCGGGAATGTCTCTGTTTCAAAGGAGATATTGATGACCTTCCGTAGCTGGGGCGATCCCCGCCAGAGATGCCGCGTCCTGCGGTTCTGCAACTGGCACAACTCGAGCCGTGATCTGGACGGTCTAATTGACTCAAAAGCGGGATATCCTGAAATCCATTGGTCCTAATTGAACCACTCCTGTTGACCTGTACTACCTCCCCGCCGAAGGATCTGACTTGCATGAAAGGCAATTGTTTATAATTCCAAGACAAACATGATTTATATGTTTGTCCTGAAGATGATGCCATTTATCTTGTTTTTCGGCATCGAAACGTCGTCGACCCAATAGGATCATATGTACTGAATATTCTTGTGAATGGTATGTACAATGGTCACTCAAACTACAATCAAGTCTGTTCACTGATTATAAGTATACAGACCGATTTGCTCGCTCTTGCCTATACTTGTTGTTTTGTCTTGTTCATTGTAGGTCACGGGCTGTGCCCCCTTGACATTACTTTCTGATTGTTTGCATCGCCAAATAATTTCCTGTCCGACTGGACAAAGGACATAAATACTATTCCAGTTTGTGTCTATTCTTACTCTGATTCCCCAAACTACTAGGGTCCACAGTTTTTTGTAATTGATTATAAATTTGGCAGCCATCTTGAAACAACAGCTTTGTACATTACGTAATATTGATTTACTATTCCAAGAAAGCAATCATGTTTATACTCAGTCACTGAGAGTGGCTGCAGCAGGTGATAAGGGCATCTGAAAAATGGGTGCTACAGAAAAGCATCTTCAGAATCCATTTTCAGATGCGTTTGCCCTCGCTCTCTTCCAAGTACACACACAAGCACTGGAAAAGCAGATTGAGTGCTGGAAAAATATAAACTCTACTGGTATTGCCTGTGCTTGTTTTTACAAAAATACTCACTTAGAGTGTATCCTATGAAGACACCCACATATAGTATATGCACAATGCTGTTCTGTGTGTCCAATGCACTAATCCTAATCGGGACCCAAAAGTAGAAGTATAAATGTAGGCTTCACTTATCACCTTGCACATCTAATGGGCAAAGTGGGTTGGCATACAAGACTGTGTCAGCAGAAGAGGTAGGTCTAAGGGCCCTGTCCTGAAAATGTGCTCCGTAACACATGCCATGAGGTAGAGGGATTGATGGAAAGCAGTCTTATATCATTCTGAAATGGAGATCCTAACACCATCAGTGGAATAATGCAGATTGGTGAGGGTGTGACCCTATATGTTGGAGAACCTCTTACATGAAATGAGATGCATGAGCACTCCCAGGATGTTCTAGGATTACTCTTACCAGGCTCCATCCTGCTACTGTGAAGGAATAGTGGGGATGAGGAGACCTCCTAATGTGGATCTAGTTCATCACTAGCCATATGAAGAGGCTTTCCTGATAGACGTAACATTCTTGAAAGAATAGTGAAAGAATAGGTTGCGTTTTCACATTAATGGTCATACCCTATGGAAAAAAAGTTCAGATAGGAAATTTACAATTGCTCTGAGAGAGGAAATTGCCTGCAACAGCTCAGCACATACATATTAACAATAAGCATGAGACCCATTTTCAGTCTTTCATTTGCCACTCCAGAAGAAAGCTGTGATAATTGCACCAATTTAGACCATGGAGGAAAGCATATAGTCCAGTAGGGGGTTCTATTCATGAAAAACAATTATTTTTTAATTGGGAGAGATCATCCATTACGAAATCCATGAATACATAAAAAGCAAAATCAAAATTAATTACATCATTACCATCCTTTTTAGTATTTAAAAATAACTTCAGATTATGATTTTTTTTTAACAGATCAATTAATACATTAATACATTAATACATTATTGCAATTGCACATGAAAGCCCCCCTGACCCTGGACTTAGGACAAAAGAGCACCTAACCGAATATTTCCCAAAGTTTTAGAAATTTCCTGTATGACCCACATCTAAATATAGTTTAGACCAGGGGTCTCCAACCAGTAGCTCGGGAGCTACTGGTAGCTCACCAGCAACCTCCAAGTAGCTCTCAGAAGGGAAGCAAAACCAAGATAATCTCAGAGATTCTGTGTATATTAAAGAAGGCAGCACTGCTCATTTCACTACCCTTAATAGTTACAGAAAGCCAAACCAATGGCAGGGCCTGTTGATAACACTCAAACACACACTCTGGTGGCCTATCAATCAATCAATCAGGGATGTATAGTGCGTTCTACTCACCTGTGAGGGTCTTCAGGCGCTGGGGGAGTGTGTGTGGGGGGGATTTGTGTAGCTTTGGTCATTCCAAAAGCCAGGTTTTCTGGCTCTTCCTGAATGCTTTCAGTGTGGGGCTTCATCTGATGATGAAGGGGAGTTCGTTCCAGGTCTTGGCCATGATGTAGGAGAAGGGTGTGCCTCCTCTCTGGTTCTGTAGATGCAGAGGATTTTGGCCAAGGCCTGTTCAGCGGAGTGGAGGTTTCCTTTGGGGGTGTAGAAGGAGATTGAGGTATTGGCGTCCGGTGTTGTGGAGGGCTTTATAGGTGTGTGAGCAACTTAAGATCACTCTTTTTTCGACGGGGAGCAAGTGGAGTGCTCGTTTATGCTGGGTAATGTGGTATTGGTATGGGATGCTGAGGATGAGTCTGGCTGCGGCGTTCTGGACAGTCTGAAGTTTGTGGAGTATAAATGTGTTGAATCAGGCATAGAGGGTGTTCCGGTAGTCCAGCCTGCTGGTAATGAGTGCATGGGTGACGGTCTTCCTTGATTCGGGGGGTGGGTCCATTTGAAGGTCTTGCTGAGTATGTGGAGGGTGTTGAAGCATGTGGAAGCTGCAGCGTTGACCTATGGGTCTGCCACATGAAACATGTTTATCCACTTTAAATCTGAGTTGGGGAGACTTACTGCTGTGCTAATACCGTTTGTGGCACACTGCAGGTGATAATTTGAATTTTACTTGATTACAAGCATTTAATATTGATAAACGTTTTCCTAGCATTCTGCTGATAACTTCTCTGGAATTTTTTTGGTGGTTACTACTGATAATTGTGCTTAAGGTGGTCATAGTGTAATGTTAATACATATCATCAGCATTTGACAGTGATAAAATATGCTAGTAGCTCAGCAGGACTTTCCTCGAGCAGAATTAGCTCTCACTACAGAAAAGGTTGGAGACCCCTGGTTTAGACCGTAGATGTTGAAAGCCTGGAATTTCTTCAGATCACCACTTTTGGAGAATATAAAGGATCTGGCTATTAAAACAATAATATTCAGTCGTTTTTTTAGTACAAGGCCAACATTTAGATCAGATGAGTACCCTAAAACTGCAGTCTTAACCACCAATTATTGTTTCAGTTGGAATTTATAAGTACAGAACTGATTAATCTCATCCCAGAACTGGCATAACCTTGTACAACTCCTTATTGTATGTGTCCAATTCCTCCTTCCCTCCACATCACAGATAAAACAGTTTTCAGAAATGTGAGGGTTGATTTTATGGAGGAGAACAGGAGTTCTGTATAGAAGCCATTTAGTATAGAATTGCATATGTCGCAGACAGCCACGGCCCTTGGAGGGAGTTTCGGTGGGGCGGAGAGGCGGGGTGGGGGATGCTAAAAACCGGAGTATGGATAATTGAAGGTAAGTAAACAATTTAATAAATAAAACGAATTTCGTAGCAAATTCGTTTTATTTATTACATTGTTTACTTTAAAAGAAAACATATTGTATACCCACAAGCATTGTGAGATTATACATATTAGAAACGTGTGCTTACTCTTTTCTTTCTATTCCATTTAACTAGACTGAGCCACTGCAACGCGTGGCCGGGTACAGCGAGTTAGGAATAAAAATACTAAAAATAAACTGTTGCTTAAGCAAGCACAAAGAACTATTCAAGATTATTATTATGCCAAAGGGTATTCAGGCAATTCCGCATACCTTCCAAAAGTATTTGAGGAGAGTGAGTTCTCTGGGAAAGTTTGCTTGGAGGCCCGGACTTGGTGTGACTGTTGGAGGGTTTCTTAATCAGGGCGAGGGTGTTGGCGCAGTCGTTGATCCACTGTCTGAGGTTACGGGAGGCAGTGTCGGGGTAGGTGGGGTCGGCAGGTGGGCTCTAGTTGAGGGTGGTGGTTTGCTGGTCTTCGGTGACTTTTCTCCAGCAGCGGCAAGGCATCTGTTGGGTGCGGTGGTGCGTGGTGGGTTTCTTGAATGTGAAGTGGATGCAGCGATGATTGGTCCAGTGGAGTTCGGTGGTGTGGTTGAAGGAGACGTGGGGGCTTGCGGAGAAGATGGGGTAACCGTGTGACTGATGGAGTGGGTGGGTGTTGTGACGAGTTGTCTAAGTCCGAGGTTGGCTAGGTTGTCGATCAAACTTGTGGAGTTGGTGTTGTTGTTCTCGAGGTGGAAGTTCAGGTCCCCAAGGAGGATGTAGTCCATGGAGGCGAGGGTGTGTGTGCTACTGCTGACGAAGTCGGTGATGGAGTCGCTGAACTGTGGTCGGGGTGCAGGGGGTCTGTAGATGAGGGTTCCTCTGAGGGTGGTGTTGGGTTCGGTGTGGATCTGGAACTGCAGGTGTTCGGCGGTGCTGAGGGTGTCATCGGTGTTGGTCGAGACTCTGAAAGTGTTCCTTTTGACGATGGCGATTCCTCCTCCTGCTCCATCGGTGCGGTCCCTGCGGGTGATCGTGTAGCCTTCCGGGACGGATATGGCTATTTCGGGTGCCGAGGTGGGGTTCAGCCAGGTCTCCGTCAGGAAGGCGACGTCTGGGGAGGTTGAGTTGAGTAGGTCCCAGAGTTCAACGGCGTGCCAGGGCCTTCGCTCCCCTGCCCTGGATTGCCATTATAGAGCACCCTTAAAGTGGATAACCATTCTAATCATCACTTTGTGTGTGGCATCTGCCACTCTTATAGTGAACTGGTCAGCTTCATTAGCAACCCCTGAGCCTTCCCTACACAATCCATTAAATGAAATTTGCCATTAGTAAGAACTTTGACTTTAGATTGTTGAATGATGGTTGCTCGTACCCCCTTTTCTTTAAAAGAATCAATCATCCGGGCAAATTCTCTGCACCTCTTGGCAGCCAGAGCAGTCATGTCCGAGAAAATGTTCAATTGCTGGACTTCTTGCGTCGTGAGGGTCTTTATTTCTATAGCTTTAGTCAATATGTTCTCTCTTACTCGACAACCAGTAAAATTAACAAAAATTGTACAAGGATATTTTGCTTTAGTGAGGCTCTGTGAGGGTATCCTCTGAGCTCTTACAATAGTTAAATCCCCTGTTAGCTCTGGAATTGCTTTTTTCATGAAAGATTCTCTCCAGTCTCATACCTGAGGTCCTTCAATTGTTTCCAGAACCCCAACTATGAGTAGAGTCAAATGCCTAATACATTTTTCCATATCCTGTAGTTTAGATTCCAGAGCATCTTTGCTTTGCCTAATTCATATAACTTTCTGTTCAAAGGACGCTACTTTTTCCTCTAAGCTGGAAACTCGCTCCTCAGCCTCTGTAACATGCTCCAGTAACTTACCCATTGTTTCCTTAATTTTTGTCAGTCTCGCATGAAGTGATGCAATCTCCTAAGATTGTGTCATCTGTAGCTCTTTTATCTCAGAGAGAGTAAGCTGAAACATACCCATAACCACCTGCCCCAATTCCATATCCTGTTGTACCTCCCAGAGGGATGTCCCATTCCCAACTAATGATGGAGATATATCTGCGACATGTTCAGTCACTGCATGAGAGACACACTGTTGTGATGAGGATGAGGCTGGCTGAGGTGGCATTGAGGTTTTCAGCTGGAAACCTGCGTTCATAACTACTGGGAATATATGTGACGTTGAAAAGGGGGGATATTTTTTGCAACAAGTAGGGGCCACAAAAGGCTCAGCGACAGACAACTTTTGAAAGCCTTCCGCATACTATTGTTTTTCACACTTTCAACCCTGTCCAGAGTAGAGGGGAGGCTAGGGAAGTGTAATTCCGAAATGCCTTCTCTGCCTTCAGTCTCCACCCTTTTTTCACTTTCAGCCTGGGCATCAGGACCCTCCAGTCTACCCGCCTCTGGCAGCTTTTGCACTTTTAGATCCATCCTTTACTATGCATTCTGAAAAGTGCAAGTATTAGCAAGCAGTCTATCTAGGGTACCCTTCTGACGCAGTTTCTGAACAGGGGTGCCCTGGTTGACAGGGACAGAATTGACACTTGACGGCTGTTGCTTAAATGTGGGTATGCTGTGGTTATATCTGGTGATTGCCTTCTTTCCTCTTTTCCACTTTTTTTTTCTGTCTTCACCCATGGAGATTACATTTGGGATCACCTTGATTTACTGACAACAAACTGCAGGCAATCGATTGATGTACTGGCCATAGAGGCACTCAATAAATTTACTTGACTCTCTTTGGCAGCTCCCGTCAATCACATTAAAGTTCCTCTATGATTTATAATATATATTTCCACAATTTATTCTGTATAAGCAGCCACCGTGCTCACTAGTTGGATTTAGTTCTTAAAACAAACAGGCGACTAAAATAATGTCAATCAATCAATCAATCAAGGAATTTGTAAAGCGCGCTACTCACCCGTTAGGGTCTCAAGGCCCTGGGGGGGGGGGGGGGTCGCTACTGCTCGAACAGCCAGGTCTTGAGTTGTTTCCTGAAGGCGAGATGGTCCTGGGTCAGCCGGAGGTGGGTGGGGAGGGAGTTCCATGTCTTAGCTGCCAGATAGGAGAAGGATCTTCCTCCGGTGGAAGCTTTGCGAATGCGTGGGATGGTGGCGATGGGCGAGGCTGGCAGAGCGGAGCTGGCGGGTTGGTGTGTAGAATGCGAGGTGGTTGTTGAGGTATGTGGGGCCTGCGTCGTGGAGAGCCTTGTGTGCGTGGGTGAGGAGTCGGAATGTGATTCTCTTGCTGATGGGGAGCCAGTGCAGATCTTTCAGATGGGCAGAGATGTGGCTGTGGCGGGGGATGTCCAGGATGAGTCTTGCCGCGGCGTTCTGTATGCGCTGAAGTCTTTTCTGGAGCTTGGCTGTGGTTCCGGCGTAGAGGGTGTTTCCGTAGTCCAGGCAGCTGGTGACGAGGGCCTGGGTGACCATCTTCCTGGTAGCGGTGGGGATCCATCGGAAGACTTTTCGGAGCATGCGCAGGGTGTTGAAACAGGATGATGAGACGGCGTTGACTTGCTTGGTCATCGTGAGGGAGGAGTCCAGGAGGAAGCCCAGGTTGCGTGCGTGGTCTGTGGGTTTGGGGGCGCTGCCCAGGGCAGGAGGCCACCAGAAGTCATCCCAGGCAGAGGGGGGTGGTCCCAGGATGAGGACTTCCATCTTGTCTGAGTTCAGTTTCAGACGGCTGAGCTGCATCCATTCCGCGACGTCTTTCAATCCTTCCTGGAGGCTGGCTCTGGCGGTGTCCGGGTCGTTGGTGAGGGAGAGGATAAGCTGTGTGTCGTCGGCGTAGGAAATGATGTTGAGGTTGTGTTTGTGTGCGATGGCTGCGAGGGGGCTCATGTAGACATTGAAGAGGGTGGGGCTGAGCGAAGATTATTGTGGGACGCCGCAGATGACTTCGGTAGCCGCGGACCGGAACAGGGGAGGCGGACTCTCTGGGTTGTTCCGGCGAGGAACGAGATGATCCACTCCAGGGCCGCGCCTTGGATTCCGGTGTCGCTGAGGCGTTGTATCAGGGTGTGGTGGCATACCGTGTCCAAGGCTGCTGAGAGGTCCAGGAGGATGAGGGCGGTGGTTTCCCCATTGTCGAGCATTGACCTGATGTCGTCGGTCGCTGCGATGAGGGCGGTCTCGGTGCTATGTTTTGCTCGGAATCCGGACTGTGACGGGTGGAGGTGTCCGTTTGTCTCGAGGAAGGCGGAGAGTTGTTTGTTGACCATCTTCTCGATGACTTTGGCTGGAAAAGGGAGGAGCGAGATGGGTCGGAAGTTCTTGAGGTCCGTGGGGTCCGCGGTGGGTTTTTTCAGGAGGGCGCTGATCTCGGCATGTTTCCAGCTCTCCGGGAAGGTGGCTGATGCAAAGATGCTGTTGATGACGTCCCGGAGTTGGGGTGCGATGATGGAGTCGGCTTTGTTAAAGATGTGGTGAGGGCATGGGTCAGTAGGGGATCCGGAGTGGATGGTGCTCATTGTGCGGGCAGTGTCTTCGGTGCTCACCGGGGTCCAGGTGCAGAGGGTGGCGGTAAGGTGCGCTGGTTCGGTGGTTGGGTGCGTGGTCTGTGCACCGAAGCTGTTGTGTATGTCGGCGATCTTGCGGTGGAAGAACGAGGCGAGCGAGTCGCAGAGGTCCTTCAAGGGTGTAATGTCGTTGTTGCAGGCGCTAGGGTTGGAGAGCTCCTTAACGATGCTGAAGAGTTCCTTGCTGCTGTGGGTGTTGTTGTCCAGACGTTGTTTGTAAGTAGTTCTCTTGGTGGTGCGGATCAGTTGGTGGTGCTTGCGGGTGGCGTTCTTGAGGGCTGTCATGTTCTCTGTTGTCTGGTCCTGGCGCCAGGTTTTCTCCAGGGATCGGTAGGTTTTCTTTGAGTTTATGAGGTCGTCGGTGAACCACGGGGCTTTCTTGCTGTGGGGTCTGCTGGGTGGTTTCTTCAGTGGTGCGAGTTCGTCGGCGCAGTTGGCGAGCCATTGTGCAAGGTTGCGGGCTGCTTCGTTGGGGTCCGTCGTGATGGTGGGAGGGTTGTGGCTGAGGGAGGTGGTGAGCTGGTCGGTGGTGATCTTGCTCCAGCTTCTGCGGGGGGCCTGTTGCGGGTGGTGGTGGGGCGTGGTTTTCCTGAAGGAGAAGTGGACGCAGCTGTGGTCTGTCCAGTGGAGTCCGGTGGAGTGGCTGAAGGAGATGTACTTGCTGGAGGAGAAGACGGGGTCAAGCGTGTGGCCGGCGTAGTGAGTGGGGGTGTTCACCAGTTGCTTGAGTCCGAGGTTGGCCAGGTTGTCCAGCAGGGTGGTGGTGTTGCTGTCGTTGTTGCTCTCCAGGTGGAAGTTGAGGTCTCCAAGGAGGATGTAGTCTGGGGAGGTGAGGGGTGTGCGGCTTATGAAGTCTGCGATGGCTTCGCTGAATTGGGTGCGTGGTCCCGGGGGTCTGTAGATAAGGGTTCCTCTGAGGGTAGTCCTGGGGTCGGTGTGTATCTGGAAGTGCAGGTGCTCGGCGGCTGTGAGGGTGTCTTCCGAGTTGGTCGTGATGCGGATGGTGTTTCTGTATGCGACCAGTTATTCTTTTGATGCATGTGCCTGCTAGTTCGTTATTCCTGTGGCTATCTGTTCCTTCAAATGAGATACTTGACAAGATATTGAGGCTTGATAACTTGCTGCTCAGCAGATTTCCACATAGGTGCAGATCTAATGAGTTTGGGCTGAGGGCAAGCGCAGACCCAAGACCTGAGAAACGATGCCTCTGCAGTGAGGCCCGAACCACAACAGCTCCCCGAGTCTGAGCGCCCTCACCTTCTCCTCCTGAAGCACCGCCTCACTACTCGGAACAATGCCAATGCCCATTTGTCTTCTTTCAGCTTCCTCGGCTCCATGTATCGATCGCCGTGAGTCAGCCATCACAAAGGTAGAATAGCCCTGGTCGCTCCATCAGCAGACAAAGATGCCATTGCTACTGCATCCTTGAACCTTCCCTTCTGGGGTGTGGCTGGGGTGAGTGCACTAATGGCGATGCATGTGGGAAGCGTCTTTCCCGTTCATTCCTGCCTCACACACTACACCCAGTTTTTTTAATAGAGAGGGACATAGAATGTGGTCCTTTTGCAAAAGATAGAGATTATTCAAATGAGATGGACTGAATGACAGATTTCTCTAAATTGACCTATTCAGGGTAGGGCAAAGTATCATTATCAGATAATCAATCAGAAGATTGATTCAGGAAATTGCATTGGGATAATCATGAAAATGATGAGAATTAACTTCACCTTCCTGCTTTTTCTTTTTTAGCTTTAAGAGAGATACACAGAGTGCATCCTTATTCTATTCCATGAGAATGAGCATAATTGGGAATATATTTTTGAAGACATAACATTTTCGCCATTGCAGAGAAGGTTTATAAAATAGTAGGAAGTAATACAATTTGTGTGTTCATAGTTTCCTCTAAATTCATTTTAACAACATCTTTATAGAGTTTGTAAATGACAGCTGTGGATACTTAATTTATGGGGTTCCATGTAAAGTCAGAAACACTCAGTTTAAAACCTGAAATGAAAGAAATGTGTCTAACATCTATGAAAATATTAACTTGTTCTTTACCGTATTGAAAAGATATAGGGTTCTTAAGCTAAGATTAATACAAGTAGAAATAATGGACAACCTTGTTTTACACCACTATTCAATTATAAAGATATTATACTATTGAAAAAATGGCAGACTGAGCCGATACAAATGCATATTATTTAATTACTTAAGGCCTCATTAAGAGTACAGCAGTCTTGAGAGAGCTGTGCTCACAGTGGTGGTCCGACCACAACCACCCAAAGAAAAGGGTGGTGGAGATGCATGTAAGGAGGCCCAAATAGGGCCATGTGGTCCTTCTGGCCATGGGGGAGCACGCGGGGGCACATGTTTTGCCCCCCTAGATTTACACCTTTGTTCCTGCACTGTGTGGCATGCATGACATGGTTCATGCCACACCATGCAGGAACGTGGTGCAGGCTCTCTCACAGCAGCGATTTGCTGTGTAGCCTCTCCTATGAGCCTTGGATTTACACCACAGTGAGACCGCCACCACACCGACTACTCACCCTGGATAAAACTCGTGATCTGATGGGTGGGTTCACCGCAGGCTTGGCGGTCTTCCTGAGACCACCGAAATTGCGGTCCCAGTGAAAGCTGCCAAACTCACAATAAGGCCCAGAGTCACTAAATGTCAGAAAGTATCATTGTGCCCCGTATATATGATAAATTCTTCATAAACATTTTAATGTAATAATTAATATTTTAAAAGGTATTTAATTAATAGATAGACATTAATAATACATCTATCTTCAATATCAGTTTCTTTTGTACAATAAACTGCACAGAATAATTGTTGAAGTTATTCTGATTTGAGCGACTCCAAAGAAAAGTTGTTCACGAAAGAAAGACAGAAAGAAAGTAAGAAAGAAAGAAAGAAAGAAAGAAAGAAGGAAGATAATGAGGAAAAGGAGAGGGGAAAAGGGAAGAAAAAAGGACCATACAAAGAAGGAATGAAATCAAAAATTGAATGTTTGAAATAAAGATGGAAAGAAGGGTAAAAATAAAGAAAGAAGCTAAGGATTAAAAAAGAAGGAGAAAAAGAAACACAGAGGGCAGTGAAGAAAATGGAAATAAAAGCAGCTTTATTTATTCGTTTGTTAATTTCAAGGTTTTCTGTAATGCACTGGTATTTAAAAGCATTTGAGTGCTGTACGCATATATACTGCTATTACAGACACCATCAGGGATATCATTAACCATGGGGAGTTATTCAAAACTAAGTGAATAAACATGCAAGTGCATTATTTAGGAAGTAACATATTGGAAAGATAACTGTCTTTAACTGCCAAAGGAAAGACAGCCAAGTTTAAACTTCACTCAATAGGAAGAAAGTTTCGGAGTATGGTGACAGTCTTTGAGAACTACTGGAATTGGTCATGATAGGTTCTAAATCACAGACGCTCTGGTAGGAGCTTTGCATCACATTTTGTCCTTATGGATTATGACTAGTGTTGTGATTGGATAGTGTTAGGGCTAGGGTTCCCATTGGCTGATGGGGTCACCTGATTACTAGGGCTATAGAAGGCCAGGGTTAGGGCGTCTCAGCCCGGGCGTCGAGGCTAAGGGCAGAGAGGACAAGGGCAGTTGCCTGTTTGAGCCTGTTCGAGACTGGTCGGGACTAGGGCTAGAGATGCTGCCCTTTTTCTCTTTTAGCAATACCCAGCCCACTCCATCCACATCCAGAAACAGAGCAACACACTCACACCAAATGTACACCACGCACAACACTATGCACAGATTAATGTACCACCATGCAGCACAAACCCAACCAAACCACATCTTCACACGCTACTATCGCAACTACCACACGTATCCACCATCACCTACAAACAGTACACAACTCTATCCTATACCACTAACCAATACACTCATCACTAACACAACGCCAATCAACACCATACATAACTACATCCCATTCAGACACACTCTCCCTGCTGTAATTACACCTAACAGACCACCTTTTATCACTGACAAACATATAATCATCCTTCCATCAGTTGTCCAACAAACACCCTCCTCTACCTTCTACCATAATAACACTAACGCACAACACACACACTGCACACCACCACACTTTGTAACTCTTTCAACAAACCAGTATAAGATAAACACTCTCACCTCTTCTTCATTCTGTCCTACACACAACATACACTCTACTCATAAACACATCACCACCCCCTCTACGTCACAACCTCCTCTCACAAACAATACTAAACAACCAAATCCATTGCAAGAAACATATACATTAGCACCCTTTTTCACTACTCCTCAAAAGCAAAACATATCACACACAACAGCACAACAAGATCTTCAAAGCGCAACACCTCATAATACTTACCATCAAAAAATACAAACATATACCCACCTTTCAAACCACACAAAGGAACAAACTCCAATGCTAAGCTTTCACTCTTCCACTACACCTAACACAGATACAGCAATACAGCACCTCTCTTCTAACCGCCTGTCAGCCATTGGACAATTTAGAGCATTGCTACATGACCCACATGCTGCACCACCTCCCCTGACTCATACACCTTCCGCCTTAAACACACGCAACAAATATAAGCAACATGCCACACCTCACAACTTTTCTTCCCCATGTCTACGTCACAACAATGTTACACCAGAAAAGCAATATAATAAAAAGAGAGTGACCCTTTAGCCCGCAAGGGAACTGGGTAAATCAACAGCTCAACAAAGATTGTTCCCCCGGTGTGATACTTATGATGCTCAAACTATCTAAAGAGGTATCTCCCTCTCATTCACTATCATTCAACCTGCATTACGCAACACATTCACACTCAAAGGACCCTGTATTTACTCCCCGCTTGATAGAAAGTAGAACCTAAAAAGAGGTATATGTTTGCACAGAATTTACAAAATTTAACATGACAAATATTATATTGCATTTACAATCTTGTTTATTAAAAACTGGTATTGAATTTTATCCTTAACTCATAAAAACAGTCAATGTGGAATATATCTGTCTTGCATAATCCAACACTGATATGTCACAATCAAAACACAATTTCCGAAATGTAATTAAAAACACAATTTTATATATATTACCAAGCTCAAAACCCAACAAGGGATTTTTTGTGTGGCGACGCGTTTCGGTGGATCCTGCCTTTTATGCACCACCTTCCTCAGGACAATTGATTAAAAACACAGTATATTTTGTAAATAAAAATTGAAAATACATAATCACTATTACATTCTGATGTACATTCCATCCATATTACATACATTTTTTTACTTTCTCACGCTTTATTTACATTGTCAGAGTTAAATACCCCTATTACTTATTTCCTCTACTCCCTCTTGATGTTTGTCGGTCGTCAACCATTCATGACCCTTCAATCATATCTCTTCTCGAGATTGATACCTCTAGTGTCCAAACACTACACCATACAGAACAGCTACACGATTGCTATTCTAATAAGCTAATACCAGCACTAAAAACCTGCTTCAAACCCACACAATACTGATCACTCTTTTACCAAACAAAGTCCCACTATCACCAAAGGCCGCTCACTAAACTGTCTACTATTGAATGCTTGATCCCTCTCTAAAAACAAGCATCACATCTACGACCTTCTCAACGATGCAAAACCAGACCTACTATTCATAACCGAATCATGTTTGGGAGAAGATTTGGCTCCAGTCCTGCATGAAGCCATTCCTCTAGGCTATCAAATAATCACCCAAAATCGTATAGCCAAAAAAGGAGGTGGTCTAGCTGTTGTATTCAGGCAAACAATACATATCACTAAAATTGACAACATCTCCATGAAGAATTGTGAGGCTCTTCTAACAAGATCCAATCCTACACCGTCTTCCTCCTGTAACTTCCTGCTCCTTTACAGACCTCCACCTAGCAAGGCAACATTCCCAGATGCACTTCTAGACACAGTTTCAAACCTGATAGCAATACACTCCAACCTATGCGTTCTGGGTCACCTTAAAATTTGGTTTGATAAACCCAATATGACCCATCCAAAAACAATAATCACTAGCCTAGATGCATTGAACCTGCATCAGATTGTCCACAATCCAACACACACTGCTGGACATATCCAAGATGTCATTTTTGCTAATACGGAACTAGTTACCTTTCAAACTATAACCCAAGTCACATGGTCAGACCACCACTTGCTTGCCTTCCAACATAAAACAACACTAAACGACTCACCAAAAACTATCTTACATCCATCCACCTATCGGCCTTGGAACAAACTCAATTTGGAACACTTGGAAACACAACTAACATCCAGTACAAATCTGGAAACCATAAATTCTGTTCAAAATCTTTATGAGTGGCTACAGGAAGCTTTTGACATCCTGATACAACTCTAAACCACACAACAGAACAAAAGAAAAAAAACGCCTCGTACCTGGCTCAAAACAAATCCCAAACAAAACAAACTTCACCTACAGAAAATTAACAGATTATGCAAGTCGGCTATCAAAAAAAGTTAAGAAAAGGTACTTTTCAGAAAGAATTCAAAACGCTAAATGTGCAAATAAAGAATTCTATAAAATACTCAATGAATTTCGCAAACCAAATTGCCTAGAAGGAACTCATCCTGTTACTCAAGAATTCACAGACAAACTGTCAAATCATTACACGGACAAAGCAGACACGTTGGAATTGTACTTAAAACAGAAACAAAGCACCAGCACTAACCCTTGTACAAAACAACAATCCAAGAATGCTCTAATCAAGCCTCTACTTTCCTTCCAACACATCTCACAAAATGAATTTATGGACCTGGTCAAGGCAAGCAGGCCTGTCCGCCACAAACTTTCAAGACAATTCTTTTAACAACCTCTGCTGCCACTCCAGTAAGAAGAATCATCAACGATTCCTTAACTACTGGAATATTTCCTGAAGAACTCAAAAGTCATACATACGCCCTTTACTGAAGAAAACAAACTTGGACCCCCTGAACCCTGTGAACTACAGACCCATTACAAATGGACCGTTCCTGGGCAAACTGATAGAAAGAGCAGCGTTCGCCCAGATGTCACAATTCATTGAAGAGAATGACATACTTTCAAACAGGATTCCGTCCGGGAAGAGGCACTGAATCTGCCCTCCTTGCCATCTGGGATGACCTAAAGAATACAGTTGACTGCAACGGGGTTGCTGCGCTACTCCTCTTGGACCTCTCAGCTGCCTTTGACACGGTTGACAATGACACTCTGAAACAAAGACTCTATGAAGCTGGCATAGAGGGAACTGCTCTAGACTGGATCGCGTCCTACCTTCAAAACAGAACTAATGTCATCCATACCCCACCTTTCTCGTTCAAACCGTACTCCTCAAAAGCAGGGGTCCCTCAAGGTTCTATCATCTTGCCCATGCTTTTCAACATCTACATGAATTCATTACCAGTACTGATCAATAAATTTCACCTCGCGTCCTATAACTATGCAGATGACACGCAAATACTCCTTCAACTGGAATGCCCTAAAGACATTGGAAAATCACCAATTTTCAGCTGTCTCAGAGCCTTGGATCAGTGGATGACCTGGAGCCATCTCAAATTGAATGCTTCAAAAACTGAAATACTCACGTGTGGCAATTGGAAACATTACAACCCGCTTGCCGCATGAGCTGATGAACTAGGATCACTGCCTAAAGTATCGAAGGAAGTAAGAAACCTCGGAATGACCATGGACTCAGAGCTGTTGATGAATGCCCAAGTGGATAAACTAGCAAGATCAAGCTTTGCTACTATAAAAACGCTGCGACGAATTTTCCCTCATTTGGGATTTCCACACAAGGTCCAAGCTACCTTCTCCCTTGTTATGTCCAAACTCGATTACGCCAATAGCCTCTAGCATGGATCACCGTTAACGACCATGAAAAGACTACAACGGATTCAGAACTTGCCTGCCAGACTACTCTTGCATATCAAACTGCGAGACCACATCTCCCCTGCCTTGATAGCTCTGCATTGGTGACCGGTTGCCAGAAGATCCACGTTCAAGCTGCTTTGTATCACCCACAAAGCAATACATGGAATAGGACCACTCTTCATCAGGACTAAAATCACCAAAAACATTCAACAAAGGAACCTCGCCTCTAAAGGAGCATCTCGCCTCAAAATCCCACCATACCAGAAAAAAACCATGGATGGCACATCCTTCTCTGTTCAAGCAGCCAAACTATGGTACTCTTTACCCCTCAACATAAGGTCCACAGACAACCACCTTATCTTCAGAAAACTACTCAAGATTTGGCTCTTCCCAACATAAGCACCATATGCAAACAGAAATTTACAGCATATCCCTCTGTATACAAGCATTTGTTTTCACTATAGATAGGTACCTATCTTTTTGTATTACTTTGTATAAACATGTAAAATAATTATGTTGTTGAGAGAAAAAAGAATAATAATAAATAAATGAAAATCATCTTTGGTCTACATGTACATACTTCCATTGTGCATCTATGTACCTTTCATGTACTTGGATCGGTGTGTCTGTTACTTTTCTCCTGAAAAAACATATCCAATGCACTACCCTATTTCTCATCCTGTGCCTCTATCAATATATTTAATCTACATATACTTACCTCCTTTATGCATCTATATACTTTCAATGTAATTATGGATCTATATATTTATCACTTTCTTCTAATTTAGCATTTCCAATGCACTACCCTATTTCTCAGCCTATACTTCGCTCAATATATCTTCTAGCCCAACCTTCTGACTCATCTCAAACTTCTTCTACTACTCCTTCCAATGCACTACCCTCAGTGCTTAATTTGTAAAATATGAAGTGAAGGTGCTCAATTTGTTTTTAGGAGGCCACACCCACTTCCCTCGGCTCCACCCACGTACTCTAGAAGCCCCACCCACATCGTCAACGGGCACTTCTGACTCATGTACCAGAAAATTAGCACATGGTGGCAAAGGTTCATTTAGTGGACCCTGGACAGATGCAATATGGGAGCTTCAATGCAAGATGGTGGCTGAAGTGAAGCAGCATGACAGTTACAAGTACTGGGTGCTCTACAGTCCCTATCACAAAGGAATGTTAAGAGAGACAATGTTGAAAAGGAGATGCCTTTTAACTTTTTTAGGTCAGGATTACATGCTATCCCCACTTGAAAGGGCGATCTCTTTGTTTCACAGAATGTCAGCACTTCATGTAGATCTCCATTGAGGTTTGAAGTTTCCAAATTGCCCAATCAGTGTCCCGCCCAGCAGCAACACTGAACAAAGGGCAGCAAAAACAGTAACATAGCTGCCAAGGTTTCAGATTGCTTATGTGAGACATTTTCATGGTTTAGTGTACTTATGAGTGACATTCAAGACCAAATGTGTGACACTTAAAGTGACACTTTCGCACAAGCAAAATCAAGCAATGGAAATAAGATACATATCAGAAATAACACCCATTTGGGCAACAAGAAACTCTAAATATATCTTACAGCTGTTGCAATGCAGCTAAAATGGAAGGGCACTAACTTAGTCCCTATTGATAAAAACAGTAACCCATGAAATTATCCATATTAGTTGGTGGTACACTTTCTTTGCAGCAGGCATATTAACCCTCTGTGCTGCTTTATGAGGAGTCAAACTGCCAGTGGACAAAACTCTGAATTCTTTCCAACAAGCACATTTATCATCAGTTATCTTTGACATTTTTATTGGTGCCTAGAAAATAGACACATAAGTAACTATGCAGCAGGTGCTTTTAAACCCATATATTGTAAGCACAGCACCTCAACCCAGCTCAGCGTCCGGAGGGGCTGAACACCAAGCAATAAAGGGATTTCTGTGACAAAAGCAGTAACCCATTGAGCTATCCACATTATATGCATAGTACATGTTCTTTGCAGCACCTACATTAATCCTCTGAGCTAATTTATGGCAACTGCTACTAGACAAAAGCGAGAACATGAATCATGAGTTTCCTTTCACTTACCAACTCCCTCAGCAAAGGCAGTGCTTTGAAAAATAATTACTGCATCTTACTGATGCTATCCAAGCAGCAGTCTGTGGACTCGCACATGCTCACAGCCAACAGATGCTCAGGCCAATTGCTGATGAAGATAGGAGCGTTCAGTTGCGGATTCTCATCTCTGTCTGAAGTACTGTAGAAGTTATCCTGAGAGCTCGTGTATTTGCACACTGAAGTTCAGGGCAGGCCCGTGCCCTGTGCCTTTTAAAGATACAGCAAGCTCTCACCGACCACTGGACACAAACAGGTGACCTTCCACACACAAACAGGGCAGCACATGTCGAGAAGGCCATAAATTAAGTTGTCCACTGGCATTCCGGCATGGGGGACTTGGCAGCTGCAATTTTTTCCTGAGGGCTCGCAGTATTTAAATAAAAACATCCTGCTGAACCATATCCTTATATCAAGCGGGAAGAAGGCAGATGGCTGCGGTGGTGGTGCACGCCCACGAATGCACCGAATGGACCCTGGACACGCCAGAGCTCCACTCTGGTGGCGCCGCCGCCTAAGAGATAACAATAACTCACAGATTTGGCCATAGAATCCTCTGCTCATCATTGGTACCAGAATAAAAACAACAGACAAATTAAGGCGCTGAGGGTGCTGAAAGAATTATCAGGTGAGGTTCATCTCTATAAGCAGCATTTCAAGTGCAGAGCTCTAGCTGGCTTGACCTCGTCTCAAAACCGGGACATGTATTTAATTTGGAGAAAGCTATCTGGACACCCGGATATGTCCAAAAACCAGGACTGTCCATGCAAATGCGGGATCCCTGTTTCAATCACCTCCCAGCTGCTACCCAGCTTCGGCTAGCACCTCCCAGTTGTAAACCATTCCGTGATGGTTAGCAGAGCTGAGAACCAAGTAAAAAGTAAAACATCTTTACCACGTCTTGTTCTTGAGAATTCTTACAGTGTGCACGATAGCACGCCGAGGCCCACCTGACTCTGGCATGCCGACTCTGTAGTGCTAGGATAATAATAAACTGTGAAGTTCTCGGGAACAAGCCAGGCTGTGCTCCCCAACTTCGACAGACCCCTCTCTGCCTCACCCGGCAGCACATTTGTACCACTACTGCAGTTTTTTTTGTATTTGTAAAGATCACAATTAATATTTTCGAGGTTACACACACTAACCTTTCGTATGGTCGATTCCAGGAGCAGGACTCGGACATGAATTTCTCACCGTTTGCCATAATTCCACGCCGAGGTCACCACAGAGAGCCATTAAAATACAGCTCAGCTCCCTCTCTGTTTCCACTGGACCTCACCTGAGTAAAGCACAGTGCTTCCGGAAGGCGCACGGAACAGGAAGCATGGGAAAGAGAACAAGAGCAAGGATTTTTTTCGGCCTGACCGCAGGAGCACTACAGTCTCACAACTCCAGTCGTCGAGGACCCGGCCGCCGCTTCTGACCGACCTCACTTCCTTTCTGTAAAGGACGTGAGGTCATGGCGCTCGGTAATTGGGCAGGTGAAGTGAGTCAGTGACTCACTGTGACAGCGGGCGGGAATTTTTTGTTTTAATTATGCAAACACAGAGGTGGCACTACTAGCCAGCCTGGCAGATTGTAACATCGTACCACTGACTCTCTCACCCAGAGCACGGTTGGATTTTATTACTATCTCCTGCTGGCAAGTCTGCGGGGAGCTGGGCAGCATCCGGCTCACGCAGGACAGGTGTCAGAGAGGGGCGCCGGTGCGCGCGCTAGCACCCTGGCGTTAGTAGCCAGTTTCAGCCTGCGCTGTCAGCAGAGTGCTGAGTAATGCCATCAGAATCTTTTTGGCTCAGCTGCAACAATCTTCACCAGGGACTCGTGAGAGAACAACACTGCGCCGAGTCCGTGAGGTACATATACTACATTTAAATATCCATCATCAATATCATGTGTGACGTCACGTGCAGCAGACGCCTGTAGACCCGGCCCTACAAAGTAAGTGCCGGTGCTAAGCACCGGAAAGCACCGGCACAAATTAAGCACTGACTACCCTATCTCTAATCCTAATCATCTATCAATATATCCTCTACATCCACTCTCTCATTTATCCCAAACCCCATACCACTACTATGACTGCCAAAATAACCCTTTCTAGACTCTCTCCTACTCTACCCCTACTTGCATCATCTGACACCTCTTTTACTATACCGATCCCCTAAAACAAACCTTTCTAAACTCTTCCTTCTGAGTCCTCCCCTTCAAAACACCTTTTTACTCATCCAAAAGCCTCCTCCTACTGCTAAGACCTAAAAATAAATAAAAAAATCCTTCACTCTTTCCCTCCACTATCCTTTTCAATCAAAATTAACAGACTAACATGTTCACTTCTCAAATTCCATATTAAACTATACTAATATACTACCCAAATAACTGAATAACATATCCACTACTCAAATTACTTCATATTTTTTACTATACTAATTTTCAACAGTAATCCTTTATGGGTTCCGGAGTGGCGTGCTACTCGCCAGAAAAGCGGTTCAACACTCATCAGGGGTAACAAGTGCTATATGAATGCAAATCTTTCTTCCCCTTTTATTCCTCCGCTATCCTCTTACTCCAAGTAACTGACTAATATCCATCACTGAAATTACTTCTTATTTCACAATATTAATTCGCCACTAATCCTTTGAAGGCTTCCTGAATAGCGTGCGTCAACAAGCGCTAAATAAATACAAACCTTTGTCCTCCTCTATCCTTCTGCTATAATTCCAAATCCAAATAACTGACTAACCTATCCACCAGTTAAAATGTACTTGCATGTTTCACTATACTAATTCAACACTAATCCTCTATGGGTCCCGGAATAGCGTGTTACTCGACGAAAAAGCGATTTGATGCCTCGTCAGGGGTAGTAAGCGCTATATAAATGCAATTACTAAACAATACAATATAGTGCCTTGTTTATGAGGCATCCCAGTTTAAACTTGTTTCCTGCCTCAATGGGAAGCCAATGTAATTATGAGAGAAAGGGCGATATATGATCATATTTTAGCACGCTGGAAGGAATCTTGTAGTGGCACAGAATGTATGAATGGAATACATTTTGATTGTTGTGCTACCAAAAGGGCTAGTCTGCCATAGCCAGCCTCAATATGATCAGTGCACTAACAGTATTTTTGATTTCGGGAACTGATAAAATATATTTCATTTTCTTTAGGACCTGCGGGTAAAGCTTTTCTGAGGTTGAGAGTTCTAATAATATGAGGTATCATGGCTAGAGAAACATTGAGAATGAATTCCTGTGAGACAACAGTAGGATAGAGAATAAGCAAAAGATATGGCGATGTTAGTTGGAGCTTGCAACTTTGTGAGCACTGAAAACAGCACAATGATATCTTGAAACTAATAGGTTTCAAGGTAAAATCATGTGTCACCCTCTAAGTGGTGTAATAAAAATCCAATCTGTTTGATGGAGCAACTAAAGTGCATGGGTGCCAGAATTGAACCCTCTGGATAACCTGCAGAAAATTAATGTGGAGGTTCGAGTGAAGCAACCAACCTTTTCTAATTGGGTACATTTTCAAAGAACGGAGGCGAACCAGTTCAGCACTGTGCCACTGATACCAATGTGGCGTTCCACACAAATCAATAGGTGTCCATAATCAACAATATCAAATGCAACCATAAAAGACACCTCCTACCTGGCCTTGCAGATGTCATCCAGAATTTTGAGCATAGTTGTCTCAATGTTGCAAACCAATTGGAAACCTGATTGACAACAACATTATAGATTTTCTTATTTGCTTGTCAGCAGTTAGTTGAAAGGACACGCATTAATCAATGGCCTAGCCTAGCCATGAAAGATTGTTTATGGGATCTGTTGTTTGAAGGGAGATGCATAAAAAGTCACTTTCCTTAAAACAGGTGTACTTTGATCACATTTTAGTGAGTCAAGGAAGAGCCCCTGTGAAAGAGAGCTGTTGATTAGTTCATACTATTTCACAGCCACAATGGTGAAATTATCTCTTATGATTGCTGATGGTAATAGGTGATAATAGATTGGCTCGAGTTTTTGAATGATACTCATGAACCTATCCAGGCATTTGACTTGAAGCAAGAGTATTATGTTGGTATTTTGGGAATGGGTTGCGCATGGAAAGGCGAAGAGGTAGATTGTGAGTCTCAGATTTGTAGATCTTGTCATTCAGATATTGATAGATGGAAAGAAAGTTGAAATAATAATGAAATAAAATAAACCAGAGAAAGAAAAATGAATGAGGAAGAAATGTGGAAATAAAGATGAATAAAGAATCAAGTAAGGACAAAGAAAAAATATAGAAAAAAGGAATGAATGAGTAAAGAAAGATCATAATTAAAGAAAGATAGGTGGAAATAAAGAAAGGAGGAATGACGATAGAAAGAGATGAGGAAGAAAAAGAGGCAACAGAGGGAAGGAAAGATGAACAAATAAAAAGAGGAGAGAAAAAAACAAAGGCAGGCGAAGGAAGTGACAAAGAAAAATTAGAGAAAGGTGGAAATATAGACAAAATAAATTAAGGAAAGAAATAAAGAAAAGAGAACGAAAGAAGGAAATAACGTAGAAGCATATGGAGGGAAAGTAGGAAAGGAATATGGAATGAAGATTGGAGAGAATGAATGAATGAAGCAAAAAAACAACTACACAAAACGCAGGAGGATTGATAGAAACAAAGAAGTATGGCTCAATGATTTGAGCGGCTCAATGATTAGAGCGGCGGACCCTGATGCAGAGGTCTAGCCCAGGACCAGGGTTCAATTCCCTGCCTCGGCGGGTCTTGGGCTCAAAAATTCCACGGACCTGATAATTCTCGCCTCAGTGCCTATTCCAATCATGGAGTCCCACTCTGCAACTCTGGGCATTAGCTTGCTTAATCTCCACAACGACCCCCACAACACTAAGGATGCCTGGCCTCCACCTTGGGGGTGCCCAGGAGTGGACTCCTCACAGGGAAAGCCAGGATGGGTTCCACAGCGGTATTCGTACAAGCGCCTTGAGACCCTTGCGGGTGAGTAGTGCACTATACAAGTATCAATTTAATTTTTTTTTTTTTTACAATATTGAAGTAAATTAGGAACAATAAATAGAAGGACATGAATACAATGAAAGAAAGCACAATGATACAAAAGAATTAAAGGACGTGAATAGAAATGATCGAAAGACCTCAATAAGTGAAGGAGAAAAAGAATAGAAAGAAAGAATTAAACATCAAGACAAAGAAAGATATGAAGAAGGGAAATAGAGCAAAAGGATGGAAACAATTAACAACACATTTGAAGAAGTAGAAAAGGAGGAAAGAGATCAAATATTGAAAAAAGAAAGAACAGTGAGGAAAGAATGAAAGAAAGTTAGAAAGGAAGAGAAAAGTGAGGCAAAGGGTGATGAATGGAAATAAAGGGAAGAAAGGTGGTAAAACGAAATGCTAGGGAAATGAACCACCCCCTTTTGTACCGTGGACAAAAAAGAAGGCAAACAAGAAAACATGAAAATATTGGATAATATGATGGAAGGTAGGAAATGGGGAAGAGAAATGGAAATAAAGCAGAAGATGCAAAGGTAGATCGAGAAATACAAAGACGTAAAATTGAACGGAAGAAAAAGCAAGGAGGCAAATTAAACAACAAGCCATTAGAGGAGACATTAATACATGCTGATGTGCTTCCAGCCTCAAGTGCTCCCTTTCGCAATCGATTGTTCTGTAATTTCTACAGCTGACTATATGTGTTTTGTGCTCCACTAGGTTGTTCTCGTGGCCTGTCTTTGATTCCTATTTGTTTTTGTACCTAGGGGAGCACACTATTTCTTATGTTGACAGTAATGTTGTTACATTCTCTTGGAGGCATTGGCCTGCAACTGCCATTTAACAGTGCCATGTTTGGTGCATGAGTTACATTGTTTTTGGCCTGGGGGAGATGGTCATGTGATAGCCTACAGGTGGATACTTAATGGAGAATACAACCAGCTCAGGTGAGACATCAGAAAGTGCTGAAGTGTTAAGTGTCTCTTACCTCACAATCCCTCCCATTTTTCACTTTCAGTTGGAGCTGCAGCATATAGACCTTTTTACTATTTTTACTGCTGACTATGTTTATATTGGTGTATACCAGTAGAAATGTGCGCCTAGTACCACTCCTGGTTACGATTTATTATTCTTCCCAATACTATATTGTTTTTTGTATTTACTACACTAGTGTTCACTTCTGCTCTGGGCGTCTTTTGCCAAAAGTGGTTCTTGAGTATCACTTTGAGTGAGTTAGTTTCATTGTGAGTGGCATGGGGCACATGTCTAGCTGGTTGAATCAAGCATGACCTAATGGAAGATACTAAAGGGACCCAGTTATTCTACCTGAGAAATGAGCCTGCTGATAATACTTGCAGATCCTTACAAAGTGCTCAGGTTTGGCTAGTAGCCACATTAAAATAAAATTTTTCCATCTGGAAAATGGATCGTGACACACACAACATGTTAAAGAGAGCAATCCTTGAAGCAAAACTCTTGTTTTTTTCTTAGAACATCTGTTCTAGAATGGCGAGACATAGGTGGGAGGCATTCTAATTGCCCTCATGTGAACAATATGGAACTTTTATTTTTGACTGAAACTTGGTTGAGTATGTTACCAGCCCAGATTAAGCTAACATTGTGCCTGATGCTTTCAAAATACTGTATTACAATAGAGAACATATGCTGGGAGAGAATTTGCAAATATTTTCAGATGCTGTCTATGTTGCACCCTAGTAATGTACTGAGGCAATTTCTGTCCTGAAACCATATCTGTGTCTGCCAAATTCCACCTGCTCTGCTTTAACCGTTAGGTTGAGGTTCCATCACCAGGCTCCAGCAAATACAATTTTGACTTGTGAACTCGCTGCTAAAGCCCAGTTTTTGTATAGGGGAATTTCAAATAACATGTGAATGGAGGCAAAGACAATATAGCTCTCGAATTCCTAGAAAGTGTATAATCATTTGCCTTTTTATATTTGATCTCTGATGCTACACATGATGGTGGCCAACTGCTCATTTTGATCTAGCCATTGGATTGGACTGATGATCACTTTGCTTATTTTGAAAGTGTAACATCTATATCTAAACCATCAAGGGCCAAGACTATCACTTTCCAGTATATGTCTCTCTGGAAAAGCCAATAGTAAAGTCAACCTCATGGATCTGATGGAACGCTTGAACATGGAGTGTCACATTGAAAATGACAGCTTGCTGCCGACGACCTTCCCCTGGGTCGGGAGGCCACACCATTGTCAGGAAGCCTCCGTGGAGGCCCCGGATTGGTCAAGTTTCAAGTTTATTTTTATTTATGATTACGGAACTCTCATGAGATCCACATAAAAGACATAGCATTACATTCCATAAAATCTTGAATAAGTGATATTACATTACATAGAATAATGAATAAAAATACAGACTGGACGTCGAAACAACCACCTAATACAGAGTCAAAAAACATTTTAAAAAGTTATACAATTTAAAACAGAACATTTCATTAGGGGGGTTGTTCATAGTCGCAATAAAAGCAGTAGCAGACAGAATATTCAATTGGAGACAGATGGGTCTTAGCCACTTTCGCCTGCGCGACATTAGAGCTGGGCAAACAAAGATGACATGGAGCAAGTCCTGATTTTTCATATTGCAGAGATCACATAAGGCTGATGAACCATACCATCTGGAAAAGAGAGATTTCAAAGGAAGTAAGTCCTGCCTTAGTAAAAACAATAGACTCCTGACTCCATGAGGAATGTTCCAAAAAACATAAGGTTGCGCATTCCTCACCAGACAGGAATCAATAACTGGAGTGTTGCCTTTTTTTAGAATACGAGACTCTCTATCCAGTCTAAACCCTAATTCCCAAGATGCGGACTTCAGGAGGGTTTTCAGCTAACATGCAGATAAAGAAAACAAAACAGCTTCATCTAGTTTTAATTGGCTCACAGCACATCTAAATTTCTTTAGAATTAAAGAGTAATCATTAAAATTTCCCAGCAGCTCAGTTTTTATAAGATGTCTTAATGTGCCAGGCTCACCCTTTGCCAGGCTAAAGACCCAGCGCACACTCCCCGCTAGACCTTGAACCCAGCTGCTACGTAATCCGAATTCCTGTCTAAGAGCAGCTGTTGAACTAGCTGTGTTGACAGATAAAAGGCTACGTAGGATTTTACCTTCAGAGGAGTTCAAGAAACTCCAGCTTTTCATGTCGATTAACTCCATTTCGTAAAGTAAAGAGGGAGGAATTTGTGCTCGATATACCTCCAGCAGTATCGAGAAATGTCTTCTGCCTGTGGCCTTATATAGTGAACCCAAACTCTTTCCCTGGACAATAGCTTTCCGGGTGTTATTAGCTATGTGAGCTTTTTCACTTAAGTTGCTCGTAACAATTTTGCCAAGAAAAGTATAAGATTGCACTACTTCCAACTTTTGGCCCCCCATGGTCCAATGAAAGTTCGCATATTTAGAATTCTTCCTACCCGTCAAACACATCACTTTACTTTTTGCAATATTTATCAGCAGATGATGCTTTCATGCATAATTATACAAAGCATGCAGGCGATTATTCAACCCTTTAGGCGTTAGGTCAAGAATCAAAATGTCATCAGCATACATAAGACATACGATTGGGGAGCCCCCCAAGTTCGGAACAATACCTGTACTTGCAGAAAGAACCTGGGGTAGATCGGCTATATATAGGGAAAACAGCAAAGGAGCCAATAGGCAGCCTTGCTTTAACCCATTAGCTGTGGAGATAATTCTAGACAGTCCTCTTTCCCCACCCAACAACACTCTGCACCGGGTATCTGAATGCAAGGCACGGACTAATCTGATAAGAGTTGATGGCATCCCTAAATCGAATAACTTTCCCCACAGCAATGTTCTATCCACTTTGTCGAAAGCTGTGGAGAAATCGATAAAGGCGCCATAAACTCGCCCTCCACGAACCTTGACATATTTCTCCGTTGTAACCTGGAGTGCAGTCAGATTATCTAGGGTAGCGTGCCTTTGCCTAAAACCGGTTTGTTCATAGGGTAGAATTTCGGCCTTAGACACCCAATCGTTAATTAAATTAAGAAGACATTTTGCAAAGACCTTGCCAATAGCATCTAATAGAGCAATTTGGCGGTAGTTTTGAGGTAGGTCTCTAGCCCCTTTTTTAAACAGAGGGACTAGTATGCTCCCTTTCCAAGATGGAGGAACTGTTCCACTAATAAAACAAAATTTAAACACTGGGTAAAGGATTTTACTCCATAATTCACTCTGATGTTTTAGAACAGAAATAGGGACCTCATCCGGACCCATCGCGCCAGAAGAGCGCATGCCCTTGATAGCTAATTCGATGTCCTTTTCGGACGGGGGATCATAGGGAAGATTGTCCTCGTAAAGAGAATCATTATCCCGTTGCGAGCCATTACTGCTATACAAATGCTTAATATATTGCACCCAGATCTGCTCATCAATAGAAATTGACGTGGGTCTGGATCTAGAACCGCAACCTTCGCCAATTAATGACCAAAATGTCCTGGCTTGACCCTTATGAGAGGATTCCCGGAGTTCGATCCATAAAGAACCTTCCTTATCTCTTTTCAGTCTAGCCTTCAACCTTGTTCTCCTTCTTTTTAACAGGACTAATTTATGGTACCTTTCCTGGTTAAATAATAAATATTGATCTCTTATCAATTTATTTATTTCAATATTTAATTGCCGGATTGGTCTATGAGTGCGGTGCAGCAACGCTCATAATCCCCCACAGCCTACCTCACAAGATGATAGTGTCTCCCGAGCTTGGGAGCAGTGGAGGCCGATTATCGCTTAGGGCCGCCCAACAGCTCCAAACGCCAGGAATTCAGTGCTCCATCCCCCGTCTGCTGCAAGGCCGCTGTAGGGACATGGATTAGCCTACTACAGTGCCCACTGGAACACCGAGCTCAGATGATCAGCATCTCACTCCATCTCTTGTCAGTCTGTTCGAAACCCTGATTGGTATTGTGCTACCAGATGATTATCATATATGTATAATGTAAGCTGAGTCAGTACGCAACGTTCAGTAGCTTTACTGAGCCATGGTAAATTAAAAAACAGTCAATAGTTTAATAGGTAGGATATGATCTAAATTGCAAAAGGAGTGGGGGACACTGTTTGGTATACCAGCTCACAATTCACCTACATGTTTTGTGGTAAATGCAGTGCATGATAACATTGTCTTTGGCTGAACACCCTCCACTCAGTATAAAACAACCATCACAGAGTATCTTTTAGATGTAAAGTGGAGGAAGATTCATAAACGATAGCAATATCAAGACCATGTAACAAGCCTGCATTTTGTTCTCTATAGGATTCCAAGCCTCTATAGGATCAGGAATGCCAACTGGTTTCAAACAATTAAAGCAGCCTCAAACGCAGTGTAGACGTATTCTTCCTTCCACTGTAACTGTAAGTCTTGCAGAAAATCACAGTGGTGCTTTGAAATCTGGGGTGATTTGAGTGACTAAAGGTCCCATCTCCATAGAAAGGTAACATGGCTCAAATTAGGGAACATGTACTCTGGATCCAGCCATGTGAAGGTTTGATTTTATTGCCACTACTCTTGTTATCATATCTCTTTTTAGAACCAGACATCTCCCCTAAAACCATGTTAGCACCAAGGCCCACACCTGAGGGAGTCCTCATTGTTTTTTCTGCTGCCTCAACTACATTGATGCTAAGTGGAGAATAAGTCTTCAGCATCTACCAGCTCCTGTAGAAATAACTGGATGGCCACTGACATATCGTCGCTGATCGTCGTGAGCAAGATCTCCAAGATTCGCAGACCGGAGCTATGTTAGAGTTTTCTAATGTTTCACTCTTTGACTCTAGTGCCATGCTTACAATACTCACAATGATCTTCTCCATCTTCAGATCAGTAACTGTTGGAAATGGCCCTTTTTGCAGGGTTATCACCAAATGTTTTGCTTCTTCCTCCTATTTTTTCCTGACCTACTGTTGTTGGTGTTAGGACTCTGGGCACTTTAACACTGCTATTCAGTGCTAAAGTGCATATGCTTGCTGTGTAAATTTGTATTATGGATTGGTGTTTCCATGAATGGCATATTTGATTTACTAGTAAGTCCCTAGTAAATCGCATTGAGTGTGCCAGGGCCTGTAAATCAAATCCTACTAGTGGGCCTGCAGCACTGATTGTGTCACCCACATGAGTAGTCCTGAAAAGGTAACTCAGATCTGCCACTGCAGTATCTGTGAGCAGTTTAGTACTGCCATGTCGACTTGGTAAGTGCACCCACTTGCCAGGCCCTACCCATCCCTTTTCTTACATATTAGTCACCCCTAAGATAGGCCCAAGGTACCCCTGTGGGCAGGGTGCAGTCTATGTGAAAGGTAGGACATGCCCCGATGTGTGTGGTATGTCCTGATAGTGAAAAAACACCAATTTCATTTTTCACTATTGCAAGGCTACCTGTTCCAACAGGATCGAACAGGGAGTTTGCTTATAACATTTTATAAACATAACTACCCCTGGGAACAAGGTAGGAAAATAAAGTTTAGTATGCCTGGACTCAGAATGTTAAAATGCATATTTTCATATTTTAGTGAGGGTGATTTTTACATTCTGTGTTTGAAAATACCACTCGGAGACTTCATTATACCAACACTTGAGTATATTTAAGAAGTAGAACAGTGAGAGTGGGTTTTGCATCAGCTTACACCAGACAGGCCCACCTGGTTCACAATTTGCTATATTTCAGCTGGACTTTTCAAAGAAAGTACAGTGAAAAGGAGATTTTCTCTGTGCCGCCCATAGCATGTTTTCTTTGGCTTTGTGCACAGAACTTCAAAACATACTTTCCGTGCTGTCAATATAGCCATTTGTAGGCAGTAAAGCAGGTCCTTATTTCATGTCAGCTCTTTTATTTGCACATTTTCCTGCCTGTTTGCCGAGAACAGTGTTAGTTTGCTCTATGGGTGCTGCATTTGGCTGGTTTGGGAGGCCTTTCCCTGCCGATACTTCCATCTGCCAAAGTGGGAAGAGAGCAAGAATGGCAGACCTGTCTCTTTTTCCTTATCTTTGCTGCATATCTTGGTAACTGGCTGGGATCAGTTGCAATAGATGAAACTCAAGCTGCCCTGGGGGTATTTTTTATTGCCTCGGTTGTGAGAGCAGCTGTTGCCAGACAATTATGTGATAAACATAGAGAGAGGCTTTGGCTTTGCCTACTTGTTGGAAGCCAGGAGTACATTTTTCAATTAGGCAGAAAATGTGTGCTTCCACAAAAAAAAGTGATTTCCCTCCACATAGCTGTGATCATCATTATCCAACTTCCTGAGCTTGAACATTCAGGGGGATACACATTAAGCATGGGCGAATTTTGTGAATCTGGCGTTCGCGAATTTGGGTATTTGCGAACTCGCAATCCGCAAAATCCGTGAATCTTCGTTTTTTTGTTGTTTTTTGTGTTCGCAAGGATTTCTGCCAGTTCGCGAGGGTTTTTTACCAGTTCGCAATTGCGAACTTACTTGTCGGCTCGCAACGGTCGCGACTATGTTGTTTCTACGTCTGGTTCATCATCACAGGTTCACAGCACCCTCTGTTTCACCACTGCCACCCTGTTTCACCCATGCTACCCTCTGGTACATCAATGCCACCCTCTGGTTCATCACTGTAGATTATGGGGGGAAAAGCAAGCACACCTGCCCTGCTTCAACTGACATGAATTAATTTGGGGTTGATTTATTAATGTGAACCTGTTTTAAAATTCCAGTCCGGCACCTGCTTCCTTATCTGTAATTTGCTTTCTGTTGCAGTGCAATTTTTATTTCCAGGACCTTTGTGGCCTACTTGTAGCTATTCTATGAGCCTGCTGAGAGGGTCAGAGCAGGGTCATAGAATTGTTGCAACTAGTAACTGAACTCTGGAGGAGCCCCAGTCAGGAAGCACTACAGGGAATGGTTACTAATGATGAGTTTGAACTTTTGCACCTGCTGAGTGCTTTCAGTTTTGCAAAACTCGTTTTTCTGCAGAACAGCAACTGTAATGCCCCAAACAAACATAGCGAACTGAACTCTGGAGGGGCCCCTCAGGAAGTACTACAGGGAATTGTTACTAATGATGAGTGAACTTTTGCACCTACTGAGTGCTTTCAGTTTTGCAAAACTCGTTTTTCTGCAGAACAGCAACTGTAATGCCCCAAACAAACTTTTTTGTGAAAGTTGATTTCTAATCCAAAAATGATCCAAAGAAAGTCAAAAGGCCTCAAATCCAAAAAAGTGCAGGCAAATGTCAACCTGAGGAGTTATTCTGATAAAAATCATCATTTTCAGAAGGTCTATGCTGCTTGCTAGTGGATTTCTTTGCAGAATTGCAAATTTTGTAATTTCGCGAGTGCGAGATTGTTGCTGCCCGCCGCACCTACATGTTCGCAATTGCGAACTCTCGCGATGCGTCGCCAAACTCCCGCGGGATCCCGCAGCAAGATCCAAAATGGCGCAGCACTCGCAAAATATCGAGAAAAACAACTCGGCAAACGCTTGATGACGGTAAGTGAACGCCGCATGCCGCAATATTGTATCACCAAGAAAAAAAATTCGCTGCTTGCGAATTTGCGGATTTTCGGTAAATTCGCGAGAGTTCGCGGATTGCGAATTTACCGAAAATCCGCAAAATCCGCGAGCGGAACGGATTTTCCGCCCATGCTTAATACACATGCCACTGTAACGCAATTAAAGTGTCTGCGATATTGTATGCCGTTTTTCTCTGGCAACAAGACAGCTGGAGGAAGGCAGTCATTAACTTACAAGACTTTTTAGGTCTGACTTGACATCCCAGTCATAAGCCATACCTGTTGGAATTGCCAATGCTTGTTTTTTTAGTCCACCATATTCTTTGTTCATTTCATGAACATTTTCTCCGATTGAACTCTGAGACTTTTTTCGCACAGAATGCAGAAATGGACCATGTCATTGCATTCACCGAATATAGGCGTACTGAGAACTTGTGTGATATATTTCTACTTTGTCTACGAATTGCTCTAAAGATACATTATCGACCAAAGGCACAAATCGCTACAATATTTTCCCTTTTCAACGATCACCGACATGTGCTCTGTCAATATTTTCAATAATATTGACTCTGACTGCCTTCAGTGAGTAAAACCTACTATGTTGTGTACATCATGCAATATGCATGATGCTTCACCGTGTGTAGTGGGGTTCCACCCCAGTATCGATGGGCAAACAATGTTCTAGGAATGCACATGTTGAATGATGTACACAAAACCCCAACTTCAATGTTGAAATGGTGTCATTTTCTTTTCTTAGTGGTACAGCGTGTGGCAAACCAGTGTCTAGAGATGATTGGATGTGCTACATAAATAACAAAAAAAGCCACATTCCCAGCTTCAAAGTTGCTTTCTTTACTGCAGTCTGCAGCAGGTCCTCCCCGTTCTCACCAGCGGAAAGCATACTTGATGACAGAAACAATTAAAACTCCAGTTGTCTTCACAGTGCTGTGTGGGTGCTGTGTGGTGTGCAGAGGGTCATAGAGACGCTTTTATTTTTCTATAACAATAACAGAGTCAAACGCTGCTTTAGCCAGAACCTTCCCGCTCACCCTTAACTTCAAAAGCAAAGCCCCTCGTAGCTTGAAAAAACCTACAGCATGCTTGCCAACACGTACAAAAACGTCAGTGACGTAATTTAATCAACATTACGTGGAGGAGGTGACATTGCCTGTATGACGAGTTCCATAGGGAATTATATCACGTGTTCTAAGACCAATATTGTGGTCCACTGTAGTTATTTTGTTTCAACAAGGTCATGAGCTTTGTACACACAAACACATTTTCCCAGAGGAAAAACACAGGGCTAGAAGGAAAATAAACAAATGGGGACAGACAGCACAGGGTTTCAAAACAATGTAATACCTTTATTTCTAACATTTAGAGGGTGAGAGTAAGGAAAGTCGGTGTAGCAAGAACAATAGTCTTTGGAGAACGGTTTGAGGCAGCAGGATGCCAGGAAATGGTCTTTTGGAAGAAACCGATGAAACACTTGTATATTGCATTCACTAAATCTGCTAAAATGCTGCTGTATTAAAAATTGTTCAAAATATCCATTTTGATCCCGTAAAATGTCAATTTTCATAGGGAAGGCCTGGGCTGTTAAGCTATTGATATTTATGGGTTTTTCATGATTTGCTTTTGGTTGGATGAGCTATCTGTGAAGGATATGACGTTTTAAGGATTGTTACTTTGTCCCTTTGGTGTTCTTATTGGCGATAGCACTCAAGTAGTCCTTTTGCTAGAGTAGCTTGTAGGGAGTCAGTGTGGGCACTTGATGTATTTACTTTACTGATATGATGATATTTTAACTGCTGGCTTATTTTTTTTATTAAGGAGTCGTTGTTTCATTTTACTATCTTGAAAACATTAAGTTGAATTTGCAGCTCCCTTTATCAGGATGGTGATGGCCCTCTACTCTGCCCCTTCTGCCAGGATAGCTATAAACGGCACCCTCTCGGACCCTTTCCGCCTATACCAAGGTACCAGACAGGGTTGTCCTCTCTCACCAGCTCTCTTTCTATTAGCCCTTGAACCCCTCCTTACAGATATCAAAAATAACAGGGACATTGCGGGTATCTCTTTTGGGGACTCGCGCGTCAAGTTAGCAGCGTATGCGGACGACATTCTGATTGCGACGGAAAACCCTGCTAACTCCATTGCTGCGCTAATGACCTCAATAGACAAATACTCCCCCCTTTCCGGCTACAAATTAAATAGAGATAAATCCGAAGTAAAACCTCTTAATATCCACACTTCAAGAGAAGTACTGGGCAATTCCGGCCTATTCTGGCAAACATGCGTGATTAAATATTTGGGGATTGAGTTCACTGATGAGCTATTGAGTACCCTTAAACATAACGAAAACAAAACCCTAGACAAAATCAAAAGTCTGTTGGACGGATGGTCACCCCGTTTCATCACCTGGTGGGGCCGTATTGAAACAATAAAAATGATGATATCCCCCCTGGTTAACTACCTTGTCACGATGCTCCCACTCTTCCTCTCCAAAGAATTCCATACCAAATTGGATAAAATCATCTCGGCATTTCTTTGGCAGGGCAAAAAAGCCACAATCAGTTTAAAAAAACTTCGACTAGATAAAAAACTAGGAGGAGTCAATCTGGCGGATTACAAAATTTACCAAACCGCCTTTTTAGCGAAACAAGGGTCGCACTGGATATCCTCCCAACCTAATTATACCCCAGTGTGGCTCTCTGTGGAAAAGTGTATACTGAAGGGTCTCAGCCCCGGCACCCTACTCACCGTCAAACCCCGTCCCAGCCTAGGTCCGGGCCCTATCTTCAAAAATACTAAATTGGCTCTCCTAAAAGTTAGTAATTACCTCCCGCAACAGTTCCGTCACTCGTATTGCCATTACATACAAAGGGAAACCTCTAAACTACCCCGCCTGGATAGACAGTGGTATCATATTCCCACACCAACTCGTCGAAAACTCGCATCCACTAACCTTTAAGGAAATTCAGGATAACTTCCGACTCCAGAATGTCGAATTCTATAACTTCTTTCACATGAAAGTAGCAGTAGCGAAGGCTAACCTGAAGGCTGTCACTCCCTCCCTCCCAGGTTTAATCACCTCTCTTAACAAATTGGGGCACCAAGTCTCTAGACTGTACAAACTAATGCGGCCACAATCGTCCACCCTAAATGCACCTCTCCAACGATACTGGGACTCATTCTCCTCCACACCTAATTCAGACACAATCTGGGCCAGCACTTGGGAGTCCACCACTCGCCACAAAATTTGCCCTACACTGTCACAGACCAAGTTCTGGCTCCTTCATAAGGCCTTCTGGACGCCTAGGAGGTTGTTTCTACATAAAATCAGGTCCGACGACACGTGTTGGAATTGTACGGGTGAGGGAGGAGATCTGGAACACCTAATCTTCAAATGCCCCTGTGTTACCTCCTATTGGGACAGAATCTTTGGTTTCATAAATAAAGTCCTCCATATCACCCTACGAAGAGAATTTTCAACGCTTGTTCTAGGTTTTGCCAAAGCCGTCACACTCAATGATGATGACAAAGCCCTACTGGACCTGTTGCTGACGGCTGGGGTCAAAATCATACTTAACAACTGGAAAAGCACGAACAAAGCTTTTTTTCCCCACTGGTTGAATTGGGTCTCCCACTTAAGAGGTGCGGATAACATATCCTTAACTTCTACCCCATGGAGACCGCCACTCAGGAAACTTTGGTCCTCACTAGACGATCACTTTGACTCATTCAAACCTCCTTGAAATTTGGTTACTTCGTACTCGGAGCGTTTCATATCATAGCTGTTATGTACATCTTTCCTATGTATATAGGTTTGGCTTACGCAAATGCATAACTCATGATGCCTCTGCTCTAGTGTGGTGGTGCCAATTTCTCCCCAGGTCATGATATACAAGCCGTCGTGTAACTTTGGACGCAACTCTCCTCTATCTGCCTGCTGGACATTATATGTGGAACCTTATTTGTTTTACTGAGCTTGCTTGTTTTACTGGAATCGATTTGCTTTGCTAGTACAAAATTTTATACTTCATTTTCTTATGATTTTCTTACAGTACTGTACTTAATTTTATTGAAATTGGTCTTTCTTGTACTGTTGTATCTCTTTGCAGCTCCCAATAAAAATCTTTGAACACAAAAAAGAATTTGCAGCTTTTTGCTTTACAAACTGAACACATGCACACACATAAACTTCACTATGGTTGCACTGAAAATGATGGCTATTGTCAAATGTACCTGCTATTCAATATTTTACAGTTTATGCCTTTTAAGGTCACTGCTTTCAGTTCAGGCTTCATCTTCTGATGGCACAAGTATCATTGTCCACACAGTGGCAAGAAGCGTATTTCGTACTTTGTCCACCGTTACAGTAATGATATAAGTGACATATCACTATGTTTGTTCCTGATGTGACTTAACCATACAATGATGATGTATTTATAGTCTACATCTTGTGGAGACACTATATAATATCCAGGAGTGTCATGATAATGATGTATATGTATTTCGCCCCGCGATGGGTCGAGTTGTACCGTTTGCTGTTGACACTTTGTTCTGTTTTTAAATGTTCAAATGTGATACACTACAAGAATTTTAGGTTGGTGTACTATTTATTTTTTTCTAGAGCGGTGCCTCCTTTATCCTGAGCTGTTGCCAGGTGGGGTGAGGCTTGATCCTCCATACTCTCGAGGTAAGATGGAGCCTTGCCCTAATCAATGGGCTTACATGATGGCATAAAAGATTTAGCCCATTGATTCATTTTTCCCTTCCAAGAATCATATGTGTTGTGTGTTTTTCTTCTTGTCTATTTTAGAAATCTGCCGAGACAAGGAGGAAGATTGGTTTGTGAGAGCTCTATCTCACACTATATCCTTTATGACTATTTGATAGTTATAATAGTATGTTTGTTTTTTCTGTAGAGGTCCTGACGAAAGCACTTGGTCTAATTTCAGGCTGGATGTGCTGAAACATGTTGACCACTAATATTTAGGACAGCTATTAGTTAAAACTGTTCCTACAATTCACGGTTTTTAACTTTTGATTGTGACAGACACCAATAAAAATTCATAGTCTGTTCATGCACCAATTTTAGCCTTTGCACTTCACCATTTGCACTGCACATATATCTGTTCCCATACATTTCACTTTGCTCATCTTGGTTTCTATACCTTTGTGACACTTGCAAGCTCTGATTTCTATAGAGCATTATTGTCACTTCCATAGACAAAGGATACCCAAATGATGAAGCTGATCACCGTTCCTGGTGTATGATGGGAATCCGCATACATGATATAATTTTTGTATCCTTCAACCTCACTTTGATTCTTGATGAGTTTATTGTTTCTTTTGGTTCCACCATATTCTAGACGCTAGAGCATATTTTGTATTTACATGTTTACATGGGGCTGCATGTTCTAGTCGGTCTATAAACCTTGGCCTCAGACCCGTATCTACCTTTCTGTGCCTTTTGTTTTTCATCTTCTGACTGCCTTTTGTAACAGCTGCAGTCTCTCCAAGGACCCTACTCCTTGCATTCACATTGTTTTATCCTAAGATGCTGCTTAATAATGGTATTTTGTTTGTGAGACAGCTGAGAGAAACAAACACAAGGTTGTCCATCTTTTATAAAATTATTTCTCTAACAAAAAGTCAGGCCTATTAAATTTGCTATTACTTTTTTTTTTTTAAAACAAGCGCTATTGGCTTTGCCAATGCTTGTTGCACAAGCAGTTCAACCTCTATACTTTTGCTGCCACCTTGGCCTGTATGGTTTGCAGAATGCAGAATGCTGCTTTACCAAAGAGGTAGTCAACCAGCACTCGCTCCTACACTCTATAATTATGAACAGGGTGCATGAAAGGGTGAACGTTGATGCGTGTGCCCATTTGAGTGCACAGTGAGAGGTGTTCTCATTGTGTATGCAGAGAATCTGGCATGCCTGTGAGAGTGCAGGGTGAGTGGTGTGCCCATGTGAGGATAGAGTGAGCAGTGTAAGTGCAGTGTGAAGAGATGAGCCTGTGTGAATACACAGTGAACCGATTTCAGTGCAGGGTGCAGCTCATTAAAGCCAGTCATATTGGCATAACCAATGCTTGTTTCAATCTTTTACCACTCAGTTACACATAAATTAACGTTCTTTAATGTATATTTTAACTCAATTTCAGGAAAAGCCACAAGGCCGAAAATGTTTAAATGCACTCCCAGTCTTACTGACCTACTCCCAATTTCACACTCTAAAACATTGAAAATCAGGTATGTAATGTAAATTGGGGGCACCTCCTTAGATGCTGCTCAGACTGTACAAAAATAATTGTTCAATTTGTAAACGTGTTGTTAAATAATAAAATGTGAACTTTGCACTTGGCAATAGCAAAGTGCTGCCTCCTGGGCTCTAGTAGCCTTGTCTTTGAGAAGGCCATGACATTTCATGCTTTAACAAAGAACAAATTAGACTTTGCAGGCTTTATGACAGAAAGAAGGTTATGATATCTCCGTGCACTCACTGAATTATTCCAATTCAATTAGTTTAGGCGCGTTTCCTTGTCGCACTCTGCCAGGTAGTGCCTTAAATCATGAAAACAAGATGTGATACTGAAATCACTGCAAGGCGCACATTTTCACATGAAACTGGGGGGTTTCTTCAAAGGCTTAAAATAAAACTGCCAAAACAAACTTGCTTGAATGCTTCATTGCAAATTTATTTCATTCCAATAGAAGGAAAATTCATCAGGTTTATTCTTGAAATGTATTCAACATAAATCAATCTTCGCATTACTTGATGCTTGCCCAATGCATTTCGGGTTAACGAGAGGTAACCCTTCGTCAGGGGCCTATAAATGAAAAACATACAAGACCATAACTTTCAGGAAAAAGAACCATGGGGTCATAATGACCTAACATATACAACACTGCTATTATTGTGCCTGTGGCCAATTAAACATTATCAAGCCTAAACACTGCAATTTACATCAAACCAGAAAATGAAACGTACTTCATAAAGCAATTGTGAAGAAGAAAAGAAACTGACAGCGTGAAACATTGTTGTACGTGAATCGGGTGCATGGTGGGAGCGGGTGGAATACTAAAAGCAAGTGGTTTAACAGGGAGATGTGAATGCGAGAAAGGGTGGAGTGCGAGCCTAACCGGAAGGCAGACTACAACCAAAGCAGGGAGGCTTACCGCAATAGTAACGAGTGGTCGTCTCAGTGTTCCGAACGCGGAACCGGTCCGATAAGCAAGGAACCAATAGGGAGATGAGATATAGGTATGTCAGGGGGTCACGTGATGCGGTTACGGAAGATGATTAGATACAACGGGAAACAAAGCCGAAACTAATGCGGATAGCAATATCAATAAGGTGGTGCACCACAGGAAATGTTAGCGAAAAATAAAAATAATCATATGAGGTAATTTGCAAGCTTAAGACGCGCGAAGTAGCGTGACGGTTGTGTGTATTATGATTGGTGCGCTGGGGTCACGTGATGTGACTAAGGAAAGTAAACAAAGGTTAGTGCGAGTTTGATCATCAGGAGTGTAAAATACACGATCAGCGCACGTGTCTGAAGATAGGGGTGTAATGGCAAAATGGCATGAACGAAATACACTGTGCATGTGAAATACGAGTGGAAAAACAGGTGAAACAACACAAAACGTGAAAGGTCCGTGATTGGCGGAATGCCAACATAAGCAATCAATGAATATAAATAGAACAGTGCTAACACACAAAGCTGAGGTACGTAAAAATAGTTTGCATTGTAAACCCAGTTTGCATTGTAAAAATAGGAGTATCAAATTCAGAATTGTCATTGGTATCATCCATAGAGGAGTCTGGGATCACTCATATAGCCGATAGAAGTGTCTTAGGTTACAGGAAACATGAAAATTCAATTCGATCATTGATCCCTGCTGGTTGGAGGGAATTCAGTTTCTTGATCCAGTAAAATTCTGCTTGAAGTCGTTGTTTCGTTGGATCAATGTCTGGACGTTGCAGGAGTATCTCTAATATGGTGAATTTAAGTTGAGTGATTTGGTGATTGTTTTCAAGCCAGTGTGTTGCTACTGCTGATTTCATATTTTTTGTCCGAATATTACTTTTGTGCTCTGATATTCTCGTCTTGATCTTCCTTTCTGTCTGACCGACATAAATTTTGCCACATGGGCATTTGATGGCGTAGATCACATTTTTTGTGTCGCAAGTTCCAGTATATTGTAAATCAATTTTGTAGCCTTTAGTTGGATGCATGAAAGTATTGCCAGGTATTATATTATTGCAATGTATGCAATTGAGGCATTTGAGCATGCCTTTTGATGAGGTTTTAGTGACTTTTCTGGCACTCAGTGTCTCTTTAAGATTTTTGGATCTTTTGAAGGCAAACGTCAACCGGTCACTGTAGAGGTTGGTTAAGTCTGGTTCCATTCTGATCAAGTTCCAATGGTGGTTGATTATTCTCTTGATTTGTGTAGATGCAGTCGAGTATTTTAAAACACATACTGTCTTGTTTGCTTTAGATGGAGGATTAGATGTTAACAGTTGATCTCTTGTGAGGTTCGTTACCTTTTTGATGGATTCCTCAAGGACATCTTTGGGATATCCACATTTTTGATATTGTTGTAGTTGATCATTAAGGGTTTCTTCCAATCTGTGAGGGTCCGAGGTGATTCTTTTGAGACGAATGAATTGGGACGTGGGTAAATGTTTTTTCAAAGTTTCAGGATGGAAGCTTTGGTACTACAAACTGGAATTACGATCAGTGGGTTTTTTATACACTTGAGTGAGCAGTTTTTGATTGATGATGGTTATCTGTACATCTAGGAAAGAGATGGTTTCTTTTTGGACGGTGTGTGTGAATTTGATCCTAGGGTTTAGTTGATTTATTTCCATAATGTTAGTCAACAGTTGCTCTTTGTCACCTTTCCAAATTAAAAATAAATCATCTATTTATCTCTTGAATGTTACTCAGTGATCAGTCCAGCTAGTATTGTTCAATATGTTCTCATGTTCAAATTTAGACATGTACCGGTTAGCATACGAGGGGGCCCCACCGAAACCCATTGAGGTTCCGTTACATTGGTTGTAGAACTTGTTGTCCCATTCAAAGTAGCTATGATATAGCGCAAAGTGCATGAGTTCCGTTAGGAAGATTTTATTGGCTTCACATTGATCATCTCTCAAAAGATTCCATTTGAAAGCTTCAAGACCTTCATTGTGTGGTATGGAAGTGTAAAGTGACACTACATCAATTGTGCTGAGCCAATATTCAGTGTTAGGTTCCAACTCTATGGTTTTGAGTAAGTTGAGAAAAGACGTGGTATCCTTGATGTAAGTTTGACCTCTTTGTACGATCGGCTGTAAAAAACAGTCTAGGTATTTGCCAATGCTATCAGATATAGACCCGCACGCAGACACTATGGGTCTGAAGGGTGGTTTTTTCAAGTCTTTGTGGATTTTTGGTAACATATAAAGTTTTGGCCTCCTTGGGTATTTGGTTACCAAAAATTTGTGTGTTCTTTCATCGATCCATTTTTGTTCTAAGGCATGATCCAGAATTGCTGTGAGAATTTTTTGGTATTCTTCAGTGGGGTCATTGTCCAAAGGAATATACGTATTCACATCGTTTACATGTTGGTTGACACTGGAATTATAAAAGATGGTGTCCATGACGATGAGGGCTCCCCCTTTGTCTGCTTTTTGAAAAGTGATTTCAGTATCCTTTGACAACTGCATGATAGTACTCAGTTCATTCTTAGACATATTGTTTTTAGTGGTTTTGCTGTAATTGATTTTTTGAATGTCGGTAAGTATCATTCTTTCCACAGTTTCGATAGTTTTGTGCGAATATGGTGCACAGAATGTGCTCTTGGGTTTAAAGACTGTAATGTCGGTGGTAGTGGAAGGTGGCGCATCTTTGAAAAAGTATTTCAGTTTGAGGTTTCTGAAGAACTTAAAGAGCGCTATCTCAGTTTCCGCCAAGTTGGTCTTATATGTAGGCACGAATGTAGTTCCTTTATTCAAAACCGCCATCTGGGCTGGTGTCAGAGGTTTAGATGAAATATTGATAACTAAGTCGGTTTTATTGACTTCTGACTCCTTGTTCGTTTGGCTATTTCTTCGGGAGTTTCTTCTCCCCCTCCTGATGCGATTATAGGTGGTGCGTTGGCTGCGGGGCTGATGTCTAAAAAAGGCTGCTTATTGGTGGTTGTGCTAGGTTGATGGGTTTTCTCAATAGGTTGTCTTGTCTGTTGGGTTTTCTCAATGGGTTGTCTTGTCTGTGCAATGTCAGATTCAGATACTAGACTTTCTTGTGACGAATCAGTAGATGGTTTGGTTTTGGGTTGCTGCCATTTCTTTTGATTATAAATTTCTGCCCAGGTGTACACTTCGTCATATTTATAATCAATTGTGTCTCTTTTGTATTTCCTGACTTTCCGATCATTTACTTCTTTCGCATATTTGTCTAGTCTTTTATTCACATCCTCCAGCGTTGTTTGTAAATCTGGAAATTTTTCAAGCTCCTTTTTCATGTTGTTCAGATCGACTTCGATTTCTGATAAGACTTTGGAAAGTTCTTGTATAATTAATAAGATTAAATCCAACGAGCATTTGTTCAGGATTTGATACCACTTTTCAACAAAATTTTTGCTGTTCTTGCACAACATCGGTTTTAGAGCGATTCTCAACCCTCTAGGGATTCTCCTATTTTTATGATAATGTATCAATGTGGTCGCATGTAATCTTTGGTTAATTTCTTTTTTGCTTAGAAATTCAAATTGCCGGATTAATTGTGCTGTAGTAGAGATGTTTGGACTGAAAGTTCTGGTCTCTTGTATGAGTCCATATATTTCTTCTGCCGCTTCAGAAGTGAAAGCTAACAACTCGGCTTGATTAGTAGTTAACTGGGCTATTTCTTCAAACTGCATTTTTCAAAATATTTATTGGTGCGCTGGGAGATGAGGTAGGCAACAGTCTATGCAAATAGGTTATGATATCTCCGTGCACTCACTGAATTATTCCAATTCAATTAGTTTAGGCGCGTTTCCTTGTCGCACTCTGCCAGGTAGTGCCTTAAATCATGAAAACAAGATGTGATACTGAAATCACTGCAAGGCGCGCATTTTCACATGAAACTGGGGGGTTTCTTCAAAGGCTTAAAATAAAACTGCCAAAACAAACTTGCTTGAATGCTTCATTGCGAATTTATTTCATTCCAATAGAAGGAAAATTCATCAGGTTTATTCTTGAAATGTATTCAACATAAATCAATCTTCGCATTACTTGATGCTTGCCCAATGCATTTCGGGTTAACGAGAGGTAACCCTTCGTCAGGGGCCTATAAATGAAAAACATACAAGACCATAACTTTCAGGAAAAAGAACCATGGGGTCATAATGACCTAACATATACAACACTGCTATTATTGTGCCTGTGGCCAATTAAACATTATCAAGCCTAAATACTGCAATTTACATCAAACCAGAAAATGAAACGTACTTCATAAAGCAATTGTGAAGAAGAAAAGAAACTGACAGCGTGAAACATTGTTGTACGTGAATCGGGTGCATGGTGGGAGCGGGTGGAATACTAAAAGCAAGTGGTTTAACAGGGAGATGTGAATGCGAGAAAGGGTGGAGTGCGAGCCTAACCGGAAGGCAGACTACAACCAAAGCAGGGAGGCTTACCGCAATAGTAACGAGTGGTCGTCTCAGTGTTCCGAACGCGGAACCGGTCCGATAAGCAAGGAACCAATAGGGAGATGAGATATAGGTATGTCAGGGGGTCACGTGATGCGGTTACGGAAGATGATTAGATACAACGGGAAACAAAGCCGAAACTAATGCGGATAGCAATATCAATAAGGTGGTGCACCACAGGAAATGTTAGCGAAAAATAAAAATAATCATATGAGGTAATTCGCAAGCTTAAGACGCGTGAAGTAGCGTGACGGTTGTGTGTATTATGATTGGTGCGCTGGGGTCACGTGATGTGACTAAGGAAAGTAAACAAAGGTTAGTGCGAGTTTGATCATCAGGAGTGTAAAATACACGATCAGCGCACGTGTCTGAAGATAGGGGTGTAATGGCAAAATGGCATGAACGAAATACACTGTGCATGTGAAATATGAGTGGAAAAACAGGCGAAACAACACAAAACGTGAAAGGTCCGTGATTGGCGGAATGCCAACATAAGCAATCAATGAATATAAATAGAACAGTGCTAACACACAAAGCTGAGGTACGTAAAAATAGTTTGCATTGTAAACCCAGTTTGCATTGTAAAAATAGGAGTATCAAATTCAGAATTGTCATTGGTATCATCCATAGAGGAGTCTGGGATCACTCATATAGCCGATAGAAGTGTCTTAGGTTACAGGAAACATGAAAATTCAATTCGATCATTGATCCCTGCTGGTTGGAGGGAATTCAGTTTCTTGATCCAGTAAAATTCTGCTTGAAGTCGTTGTTTTGTTGGATCAATGTCTGGACGTTGCGGGAGTATCTCTAATATGGTGAATTTAAGTTGAGTGATTTGGTGATTGTTTTCAAGCCAGTGTGTTGCTACTGCTGATTTCATATTTTTTGTCCGAATATTACTTTTGTGCTCTGATATTCTCGTCTTGATCTTCCTTTCTGTCTGACCGACATAAATTTTGCCACATGGGCATTTGATGGCGTAGATCACATTTTTTGTGTCGCAAGTTCCAGTATATTGTAAATCAATTTTGTAGCCTTTAGTTGGATGCATGAAAGTATTGCCAGGTATTATATTATTGCAATGTATGCAATTGAGGCATTTGAGCATGCCTTTTGATGAGGTTTTAGTGACTTTTCTGGCACTCAGTGTCTCTTGAAGATTTTTGGATCTTTTGAAGGCAAACGTCAACCGGTCACTGTAGAGGTTGGTTAAGTCTGGTTCCATTCTGATCAAGTTCCAATGGTGGTTGATTATTCTCTTGATTTGTGTAGATGCAGTCGAGTATTTTAAAACACATACTGTCTTGTTTGCTTTAGATGGAGGATTAGATGTTAACAGTAGATCTCTTGTGAGGTTCGTTACCTTTTTGATGGATTCGTTTTTGATGAACGTGTTGTTAAATAATAAAATGTGATTTTTGCACTTGGCAATAGCAAAGTGCTGCCTCCTGGGCTCTAGTAGCCTTGTCTTTGAGAAGGCCATGACATTTCATGCTTTAACAAAGAACAAATTAGACTTTGCAGGCTTTATGACAGAAAGAACCACATGCAATGGGAATCAGTGAACATATTTCTAGGGACAAAGCTAGGGCTGAATTGTGCAATGCATCTATCCTGAAATAATTCTAGCTATCTGTTTAGAATGTATTTGGCCTCATTGGTGTAAATGCACAAATACAAGCAGGAAGATGACATAGTCACCTCATAACCACAGTATTTATATGTCAGCATTCAGCTCCAGAAAAAATTGAAAAGTCCAGTGCTTAATTTGAGACGGTGGTTTCCAGTGCCTGGCACCCGCACTTTATTGTGAACACTGGCTCTTATAACAGCCTGCCACCTGGTGGCGCTATTTGTATAATTTCGTGAGGAACACAGTAACAGTTAATTCAATATACTTTCAAATCACTAATATCTGCCACCCAAAGCTATAAGAATAGCGTGGGTGGCATGCATTAGGTATTTTAAGGTATATTTAAATTCTGTATTGTCACACTTGTATGAGTGTGATGGTTAGCTGGGATGGTACTGCCACTGACAGCACAGACAGGAGCAATTGGTGGTGCAAGCTGCAGTAGCCTCCTGACAAGGGCCCTGGCACTTATTTCTTCTTTACAAATTAAATACTGGAAAATTCCATACTACTTAGTTATTTTTAGCCCTTGTATGTTTGTGCAAAGCCCAAGTGGATTCACATCCTGCTCCACTCTACAAAAGTGTATTGGGATGCATACCGTTCATTACGAGCTCTCCACTAAATACTCTCATGGCCTCTATTCTAATGCTCGTGCCTCAGCCTGTTTATTGGTGTCACAAAATGTTACATATGCTCCATTTGTAAATACAACTCATACTCAGCTGAATGTGTCCATGTACTGAGGTTAAACAAGGCCAAGTATGTTGGTTACCAAAGCCATCTGGAATAGCCTGGTGACTTAAAGAACTTAGGTCCACACGCAGACCTGGTCTTATTTGAGACCGAGTCCCTCATGGGTTTTTGAGAACTTGATCCACTCTACCAAGAGGGCCTCTCCATAATCATCCATAATCAGGGTCCTTCAAAAAAGAAGTGCTACATTCCTTGTCAGCGCAACAGGGTTAAGACACTGCAGGCCTACCTTGCAACCACATCACTTGCAAGGTCTATTGCAAAAAATGCTGCTTTCGGGAATCTTCCAGAGCACTCATACCAAGTCATTTTAGATGCTCGCCTGTAGTTAAGCACTCATTTAGCTTCCTGCAGGCTCAATCAATAATTCTGGTCAGGACATACTGATTTACCAAACCTTCCCTCCTTCCGCACAGAGAAAAAAGTTAAGTCTTCATTCAGGCCTTACTAACACTGGTTGTATAGAGCTTGCAAAAAAAATGACACCTTCTGCCAATTTGCATGCCTTTGGATACAACGACGTGCCTAAAATGTATTAATTTCTTATTTGTATTTATGCATTTCTTTTTAAATGTATATATATGCAGGACAATGAGATGTCAGCGAGGGTGAGCGAGGGTGAGTGAAAGCATGAGTACTACAAATTTAGAGACTCAAATAGTAGGTCTCCCAGCAAAGATCCAGACAAGATTAGAAATCTTGGAATCTAGTCAAAAAGAGGTTAAGAGTATTTGTGAAACCTTAGAAGAGAAGCTAGATTATTTTATTTTACACAGCGGACCACAGCTCTGGAATTGAAAGTGGGTGAGATTAGGAGGTAACTCAGAGATAATTCCTCAGAGATACTGACACTAAAAAAGCAAAACCAGGGTGTATAAGAGGACCTTGAGAGATTGGAATATCACTCATGTTAAAATACCCTGTGAATATTAAATGTTCTAGAGGGTGCAGTGGGGATGACTAGAAAGGTTATGTCATTGAAATCCCTCAGAGAGACGGTCCTGAGTTAGATCTAGGTTTGGGGAATGAGATTAACGGGTTCATAGGGACCCTTTTTAATTGAAGAAAGGGCAGAAGAGACCCAGAAACAGTCTGCTGAATTGTTTGTCATACTCTGTTATGAAGCACATAATAGGACTGTGCTCAAGTCTAGAATGCTGACAGTGGGGAAGTATGTGTGTAGTACTAGATCAGATAGTAGTTGAGTAGCAGAGCAGACACAGTAGTAGTTGGGTCAAAGAATGGACAAGATCGTGAAACTTGGTGCTAAGGTGCAATTAAGGTTCCCAGCCACGTTAAAAGCAATGTGCAATATTGAGATGCTCAATACAAGAAAAGCAGATCAGGCTGACAAGCATATTAAGAACATGCATGCAACAAGATGGAAAGGTATTGAAGGTAGCATTAATATTTCGGTTGAGTGTCCTCATAGTTTTGCAATGAGATATATGGAATTCCCTCCAGCTCGCAAAGATCCAAAGAGGCATATATGATCATGCCATTAAGTTTCGGCTGGGTATTAAGAGGTGGGGGGAGGGGTTTGGAGCACTGGGAGGGGAGAAATTGGGAGAAAATACAGAAAATGGTGCTTGTTACCATTATCACAGGTAATAATATGGCTAATCTCATGGTTAACCTTTCAGTACTTCAGATTAGGTCTCAGAACTATATCCAAAATGCCTCAACTGTAGTGTATTAATGGATAGGATCAATCAATCAATCATATCATTTGTAAAGCACACTACTCACCCGTGAGGGTCTCAAGGCGCTGGGGTGGGGAATGCTGCTACTGCTCGAAAAGCCAGGTATTGAGGAGTTTTCTGAATGTCAGCAGGTGTTTTGGGTCTTCCGTAGGTGGATGGGGAGGGTGTTCCAGGTCTTTGCGGCGAGGTGGGAGAATGATCTGCCGCCTGAGGTCGCTCTTTGGAAGCGGGAGACTGTTGCGAGGGCGAGGTTGGCGGAGTGGAGCTCGCGGGTGGGGGTGTAGAAGCTGAGTCGTCTGTTGAGGTACGTTGGTCCGGTGTTGTGGAGTGCCTTGTCTGCGTGGGTGAGGAGCTTGAAGGTTATCCTCTTGTTGACCGGGAGCCAGTGCAGGTCTCTCAGGTGGGGTGTGATGTGGCTGCAGCGAGGGATGTCGAGGATCAGAGGTGCAGAGGCGTTCTGGATGCGTTGGAGCCGTCTCATGAATTTGGCTGAGGCTCCTCCGTAGAGGGCGTTTCCATAGTCCAACCTACTGCTGACAAGGGCCTGGGTGACTGTTCCTCTCGTTTCAGTGGGATTCACTTGTAGATCCTACGGAGCATGCAGAGGGTGTTGAAGCAGGAGGAGGAGACGGCGTTAACCTGTTTAGTCATAGAGAGGGTGGAGTCGAGGAGGACCCCTAGGTTGCGTGCGTGGTCGGTGGGTGTTGGAGCGGTTCCCAATGTGGTCGGCCACCAGGAGTCGTCCCAGGCCATAGGGTTGGATCCGAGGATGAAGACCTCCATCTTGTCCGAGTTCAGCTTCAGTCGGCTGTTCCTCATCCATTCAGCAATGGCCTTTATTCCTTTGTGAAGGTTGGTTTTGGCGGTGTGGGGGTCCTTGGTGAGGGAGAGTATCAGCTGGGTGTCATCGGCGTAGGAGAGGATGTTGAGGTCGTGCCGATGGGCGACGTGGGCGAGCGGTGCCATGTAGATGTTAAACAGAGTTGGGCTGAGGGATGAGCCCTGGGGTACGCCGCAGATGATCTCGGTGGCTTCGCAGCGGAAGGGGGGAAGGCGGACGCTCTGTGTTCTGCCGGAGAGGAAGGAGGTGGTCCAGTCCAGGGCCTACTCTTGGATCCCAGCGTTGTGGAGGCGTGTTCGTAGTGTGTGGTGACAGACCGTGTCGAAGGCGGCTGACAGGTCCAGGAGGATGTGGGCCACCGTTTCTCCGTTGTCCAGCAAGGACTTGATGTAATCGGTGGCAGCGATGAGGGCAGTCTCGGTGCTGTGGTTGCTGCGGAACCCGGACTTGGAAAGGTCCAGGATGTTGTCCAGGATAAAGCAGATCCATATATTAGCCTAGCATGTCAACGGTTGAGGATGAAGCGGAAGCAGATATTAATTTTCCAATATCTTCAGAAAAGTTCAGCTCAGGTCTTTATTTTGCAGGAGCCCCACCTTATTTTTGGAGAGAGTAAGAACCTATTTAGGAGACAGAGATGGATAAGGTATATGGTGTGCACTGACCAGCTAATTCAATCTAAGGGTGTCGCTCTTTTAATAAGGAAGATTTCTGGAGTAGAACTTTTTGATCATAAGGCAGATGCAGCAGGTAGTCGGGTAGCATTGGTAGTTGGGAGACTTAAATGTGGAGCATCCCTGTTTACTTGTGGGGGTCTTTATGAACCAAGTTCTAATGATATTGGACCACTTGAAACATTATGACTTGCTATTGTGGAATTTCCTGGGCAAGTGATTATGTGTGGTGATATTAATGTTCTCTTGGACAGGGAGATGGACACCACATCTTGTAAGAAAGACGTTTGTATGGTTACCGTTACCAAGGCATTAAGAGGTTTCATGAGCGGCAATGGCCTGTTTGGTGCATGGTGTTAGATGGCTGGTGCATAGAGGGGGTATACCTTTAATAGTAAAGAGTACCTAACCCATTCTAGAAAAGATTTGTTTTGGTGGATAACAGCCTTAGGAGTAAAACAAGGTATGTAGCCCATATCCCTGTGCATTGTCTGGATCACTCTGCTGTCATAACTATTCAACTATCAGAGGCTTCAGTGAAGGGAGGTGGACAGTGGCTAGAACACTTTTATCTGATCAAGGAGTAATACAAGAGCTTAAAGATCATACTTAGATTCTTTTTCAAGGAGAAGGAGGAAACCGCTTTGCCTGTTATGAAGTGGGATGCCTTAAATGTAAATATGTGAGGAATCCTACATAAGATAGGGTCTATTTAAACTAGAACATTGTGAAAAGAAGTGAGGAGAATGGAAGAAGGTATTGAAAAGCCAGATAAGGCAATGTTAAAAGTAAATTCCTCAGCAGAATTTTTAGTAACAAGCTATTAAGAAAACAAGAGTCATCTGAAGTTAATCAAGGGTAGGACGAAAGCGAGATGGCAGATTGCTAGTAAGCTTCCTATGAAGATGGGGAGATCAGTAAGAGCAGATAGAGCAAAGAACTATATTGGTAAACTGATGATTGATAAAAGTGGAGGTGTCTCTGAGAACCCTGTAAAGAGTAAAGAAGGTATAAGGAAGGTATTTGAATTGTTATATACCAAAACATGGAAACCTGATTTGGTGAGAGAGAGGCAGAGAAATCAGCAATTGTCAGGTCTAGCATCCAAAAGTAAGAAATTACTGAGTGGAAAATAACAGCACAGGAAGAACTTGAGCCAATAAAGTGCTTGAGAAATGAGAATGCCACTGGTCTGGATCCACTTCAGGTAGAGTTTTGTAAGCTGTTGAAAGATTCTGGTGCTGGTGGAAATGTTTAAATCATTATTTAGTTACAAGGTAGAAATACCACCTAGTTGGAATGAGGCTATAATAAACCTGATTTTAAAACCTAACAAAGATCTGAAATTGCTTTTAGAGTTAGTTTAGAAGAGTATTTGATCTTGATTTCCTTAAATTTAGTTCCTTTAAGTAGTTCTACACATTCTAGTATTGTCCTGAAGAAGCCTCGAACAACTGGGCTGAAATGTGTCAACTATACATATTCTGAGAATTCACACTTCCTTTTGAACAGGGCAGCCTTGAAGCGCCTGATATGGATCTCTATTTTCTTAGTGCCCAGGTACACCCTAACCGATTTCAGACTCACACTGCTCCCGAGGTGGACCATATAGCTCCGTGCCCACTTCAGACCAGGATCTATGGCCCGCCCCACAGGATGTGATGACAGGTTGACACTGTGGCATACACGGTTTGGGCGTGGAATGAGCTGCGAAAAACAGCACGCTTGAACCACCAGTTTGCCCCTCTGTTTGGATTTTGGGACACCTGCTTCTTGCTTCATCTTCTTCGGATGCTGGAATACGGGCACATCTCTGTTGGCTAAAACTTACCTCCTTTGGGATGGCATATCCCACTAGCACCTTCGTTACCTATCAACAGAAATTTCAAGACTCCTCTGGGCCTCTTCTGGATGCAATGACTTATTATCAGCTCCGAGCGTCGATGTGCGATCTCCATGATACCTTCCTGACACCAGTCCTGCTTTCACAGTTCTCAAAGAGATGCTCGCTAGCCCCTCATCATGCAGACTGATCACGCGCACCTACACTAGCATGCAGCGGACTGTGCCAATCCGGGTCACCTCTGCTCAACAGATTTGGTTGGATGATATTATTACACACCAGAGCGACTACAGCGAATGAGCCTGGTAGAGGACACGCAGTTGGTGCTGCATTGCTCCACGGGCAGACTTCCTGCACTTGGCATGGGAAAGCCCCAAGATCCATGACTTGTGGGCGGCAGTATTCAGGAATATCACTAGTATTACTTGCCATGCTCCAGACTCCACATCCATTGTCAATCTACTGGGCTACGACAAGGAGATTCCCACAGAGGCCCGCCAACTGATAGCAATGCTGCTGTTGCTGACGAAGTGTAGGGTGGTGATTCACTGGGGCAGGCGCTTAGCTGCCACGAGGAACATTTGACTGCACGATGCAGCAATTTGCCAGGAACTGCTGGATGCATACTGGGAGCTGATGCCAGTCTGCTCCCACCCTAAGGATATTTGGGCACACTTGACAAATTATCTTTGGTAGCTTGTTGAGCCCCTGGAGAATCTGCTTGGTCATGGTGCTCCCCCAGTCTGCGCCTTTACTCAAAAGCCCTTCATTAAGGTCTTGCCTGTGCACCCAGCTAAGCTTGACTGATGCCTTAACCATTTGAACTGGTAGGTGTACTAAATCCAGACTTCATCATCTAGCAAGAAGTCGACTTTACTGAGTGGCAATGTTATTAGTTACTCTTTGGCTTCCTTATGTAGGAAGGTAGCTCCTGACTATGGTTGCCCCCAACTTTTTGCCCTGTGTTTTAGCTGGTTTTTGACATAGTTGGCCTGGGACCCTGCCAATCAGGACCCCAGGCCTACTGCTCTCTCTGTAAAATGGATTCCATGTACCTTAGGTACATATCCAATTGGTACTGGGCCACCTTATCCGACCCTGTAACTCAGGGCACAGGTGTACCCAGGGCCTACCAGGGGCTGCAGAATGTATTATGCCACCCCTGGCTGGCCATCTAAATCTGACACAACTGGCTGCACGACAGCTGGGGCAAAGTGGTGTAATCACCCTTTGCTGTAGATATAGTATACCTATATCTAACCCTAAAATAGACACATGTATTCCTATCAATCACTCCTATGGCAGGCCTTAACAATCCTGAAGGCAGAGTGCTTGGAATTATGTGAGATGGTGCTCTGGCATGAGCTGAGCCCGTCTGCAGCTTGTGGAACCAAGTCCTAATAGCTGTTCCATGATAACGCATACCATATACTCTTAAGTGCATTATAATCCTCGCGGTTATATGCCAACTCTGGTATCGCTTTATCAAAACATGTCGAGTAAGGTGTCATACGAATTGGAATACTAACCCCTCGCCAATTCTGGTGACGGGGTTAGCATTCCACCCTTCAAGAGGGACACGACATGTATGTAACTGTGAACCCCACTTAAAGTTAACTCAAGCCTCAGCATCACAAAATGGATGCTGCCACCACAGACACAAGTCTGACCTCCTGCTGCTGGGAGTCCTTCCAGTGAGGGAGGCTTGGACAAAGGGTTTCCTGTCAGGGGCGGTGCTAGCACCATCCCAGACAGGGTTTTGTGTATCCTGGGTAGGCAGGGCTTTAGAGGAAGGTGACTGCAAGTGGCACCCCGGTGCTCACTATGCATCTGCCGGCTAGAACCAGTTCCAGGGGCACACCAGCCCCTGAGCTGGGGAAAGTCCGGCATGGGAGAGGGGTGTAACCACCCCCCTTCCTGGTCCCACTCATGGGCAGGACCTAGTCGTGTGCCAGCCCCTTTTCCTAGTATAAAGATAGGAGCGGGCCCCCTTCCAAATTAGATCATCTTTGAATCCTGAAACTACTTTCTACGAAAGGAACTCAAGACTTCTTCTCAAGATTTCTCCCTTGTGACTAAGGAGTAGTCACCCTGCGTCTGCGGGCACCACCTAAGAACACTTAGGTTTGCTGCACGTCTTTCCTCAGGAATCCGACCGACCAGCACGACGAGACCCGGCTTCCCTGGCACCTCTGACCTCTACCTACATCATCAGCCCAGCTGAGATCCGTGGGTGTGACGAGACCTCGAGGGACCGGCCATCTTCAGAACTGCACAACGCTTATCCAGCACGACCACCGAGGGATCCTCGAGTGAGTGCTTTGACCAGCTCCCCAGCATCCACGAGATCTGCGTGGGGCCCTTCTGCTCTTTGCTGCTCACCGCGTTGTCTGGCTACTTGCCTGCTGGCTTGTGGCCCTCCTGACGACGCACCACGACGACAACACCGCTGGTCTGGTTGCTCCAGACTGGCCCTTGCTCCCCTCCAACAGAGGAGCACCCCGGACCCTCCTGGTCCACTCCAGACGCCATTTTAAGTCCACCACGTGGGCTTGCATTTGCCAAGACTTGTTGCCCCAATCCTGGGTCCAGCGACGTCGACAGCAGATACCTTCGTGGGACAGCTCGCACCTCCATCCTGGTCGCCGACAACGCCTCCTGGTGAGACTGCAGAGCCCAGCGTCGTCCACTCACCTGGTCGAGGTGACTCCATCCGGTGCCATCCTGGTGCCCATCTAATCACTGGCTAGTGATTCAGAACTTGGTCCCCTCTGCTTACAGGTATCCTCCATCACCGATCCAGGCTTGGATCCCTCCGAATCTCTTCACTGGTCGCCTGCCAGCAACTTCTTCTTTCAGGCTCCATAGACTGCAACGAGGATTCCCGACGTCTTTCCAGACCTATGCAGCCGCAGCCCCTGGGCTAGGTAACCTCAGCATTTCGGTGCTCCAGCATAGCCTCACTATCCAAGGGTCCAGATCCTTTTTCGTTTCAGCTCTACCTAGTCAGATTCGTCCGATAACACTAACTTTACGAAATCTAGCATCCATAGACTTTGTCCCACATCCCGCGTGAGAGTGCACACACTGCACCCTATCCCCCTAGGCCTCCTGCTAGTAATCTGAAGGTTCAGTAGTCCAGTCCTAGCGATCCTAAAGCCTATTAGAGTGGTACTTACCTGCTAGTAATTTCGCATTCCACTTTTAGAGTATATGGTTTTTCGTGCCCCTCGGGCATTTGTGTAAATTGTGCGACTTTCAGTATTTTCCAAAGAGCTTTGTATTGTGCTTAGCGCCCTGTCCTCATAAAGAGTCCAGGGCTGTTGTGTTCTAAATAAATACACTTTTATTTTCATAATAACTTGTGTGGTGTCCTTTCACTTGGTGTTCAAGGGGTATATGTGATGGTATAACAGCTGGCTTAACACGCCCTCTAGAGTCTAGCCTAAAGACTGCTCTTGTCCATGCTACTAGGATAGCTGGTCTACGGTTGACTTACAACCAATCATCAATAAGGGTTGTTTGGACTGATACATAGTGATCACTAGAATAGTGAGCACTGCATATCAGGCCAACTTCTCACACCTTACACCTCAGTTCCTATTTCCCTTCCTTTTATTCCCTCCCTCTCCCTCTCCCCCAATCTTCCTTCCCTGCCTCCAATTTCATTTTTGTATGTTGGCGATCACCAAATTATCCCACTGTGTAATGCGCCTGCATAAAAATCCTGTCTGTATTGCTTTTACTGTATGTTACAAAACTCAAAAATAAATAAACATAAACATAAATAAACATATTCTTAGAAACCTGCTGCACAAATCTTAAAATGAAAATGTAATTGGGGACAGTTGCTTCTAATTCACTATTTTTTTATGATTCTTCTGGCAAAGAGAGAAATATGCGCTAGGTGGATACATCTTCTCCCTCCAGTTTGTAATTACTGGCTCATGGCTGCAGAAAAGATGAGCAGACTGGAAGGTAAGTGCACACATAAGAACGATTGATCTTCATGATAGTCACATACTGTCTAATCATTTAGTATACGTATTACCCTTAAAACCACTAGCTAAATGCAATTCATGTATTGGCAACATTTGTCTAACACTTTCAGCATTATTTTTCATATAACTTGAAACATTACCCACAGGAATCAGTAAGCATGCCATCATTCCAACTAATACTAATAAGGTTATAATTAGCAATGCCATCCCTATAATTTTATAGCATCAGCTGCATCCCATTTTCTCAATTGAGATCAAAACAAAAATCCTTTTGTGGGAAAAATCAAAGCCAAACAAACAGTTTCTTTAAAAACAATAATATTTTTCTTCCTTTCTTATTTAAAGCAATAAAACAACAAGGAAAAACAAATGTCTCAGCTTTTCAGTCCTTGTAAGAAAACAGTCTTTATCTTAAATTACTAAATCAATCTCTCAATCAAAAACGACTTTTCCTTCTTTTATGGACCTTCTTCATTAATAATAAATAATTCTCAATTTCAAAAAGAAAATCTTTCAGGGTGGCTCTTCTGCATCAGTCTCAGTGTCTGAACCACTCTCAAAACAATATTGACACTTTCTCATCTGGAAGTAGTCCTCGTATGTTTCCCCTTCTTCCTCGTCTTCAGATTTTGTAGATACATACACCAAGACAGGTGAGGCATATTCTCGATTTGGAAATCGTCTTCGTATTGGTCTTTTAGGAACTGTTGAATTACTCTCACTTGTTTCTGTATTTAATTGTCTCTCAAAGTCTCTCAAGTCTATTTCTGGCTCACTTTTCTTCTGTATACAGGTTCTCTTTCTTTGAACCTCTTTAGCTCTTTCTTTCCCTAATTGGTTTTCCAGTGTTCATCTTCTTATTGGCTTTTGTGACCTCAAACTCGGACTTGAGCTAGTTCTTTGATCTAAGTTGGCTTTCTCTGCTTTCCCCACAGTGATTCTTCTGAGAGGGATCTTTTTCACATTAATTTTCAACTGCATTTTTTCTCTGCTTTGATCAAAGACTACTTCTTGCTGACACCCATGCTTTGCTGTGCTTTTTTTGCATGATAGTACCTCTTCACTCTTTAACTGGACTTCAGGAATTTCAGGTTCTTTCTCTGAACATTAGCTCACCTGAACTTTTTGTTCACTTTCACTTTCAGTTGTTCACTCTTATTTCACCAGTTTAAGAGAAATCTATACCCCTCCTCTATATTCACACTGCTAACAGAAGCTTGACTTTAAGCTGGTTGAGCAGACTGTGTACTTTGATCATTCATCTCATCCCCCTTTTCAGCTACTCTTGCTCTCTTCATGTGAGCATTGTTGGTCCACTGCAGCACACCTGCTTACTTAACAGCGCTATTTGTTGTTTTGTCAGGGTATACTGAAAATAACCTTTCCCTCTCTCATCCACGCATCTCTTGAGAGCATGCTTCTGGATGACTACTGAATCACCTGTGTTCAGACTGTGGTAGGGTGTATCCGTGTAGACTTCAGTTGAAACTTGCACCTGATGAGGGACAGATTTCACCAAACCAGCCAGACCTTTGTAATAATCCAGAACGATGCCATCAGTTCTCGAAACGAATGCTGCGGAGGGTACAAATGCAAGTCTCATTGGGCTGCCCATTAGTATCTTGTGGGGAGTCAAGCGTGTCTTTCTGTCTGGAGTACTGCTCATCAAAACAAGGGGAAGAGCATCAGGCCATTTCAAACCAGTTGAGGAACAGACTTTTACCAGTTTGTTCTTCAAAGTGCTATTAGTACACTCCACCAAACCTGAGGACTGTCGCTGATAACTACGACAGCTCTGCTTGAGCTCAAAAGCTGTGCAGATTATTTGCAACACCTCATTCTTAAAGTGTGTACCACAATCAGTTTCAATAAAAGTAAGTTCTGAGGACGAATCTTGGTATCACATGCTTCCACCCATTTGGAGAACAGGTAGACTATTACCAAGACATACTTTAAGCAATTACACTATCTCATCTCAATAAAGTCTGCCTGCAATTTTGTAAGTGGGCCTTCTGATTTGTCAATATGATTCATAACCGTAACAGTTTAACCTGATTAGCAGCTAAACACATCCTCAGCCACATCCAGAAATTGTGTATTCTCCCAATATTTTTTATAACAAGGATCTCTCTTCCTGCATGAGTCTGATTATACAAATATTTATACATGGACTGTAACACTGAGTTTGGCAAAACATATTTCCATTTTGAATTTACATACACATCCTCATAATTGTTTTCATAGCCTATCTTTTCCAATTTTCTTTTTTCCTTCTCAGTTACATCCTCTTGCAAGTCTCTCATTTGCTTAGATATGTCTGCATCAAATCCAAGAAGACACAACTCACATTGTTAGAATTCTGTACATTATTATTTGTGAAATCATCATTTTCATTTTGCTGAACAATTGTCTATTTTTGAAGTGTGCAGTATTCGGTGATCTGGTTCACATATTTATTTTCCAAAGTGACCATATCCATGCTAGCCTCACAGGTCATATTTACAACAAGGGGTGGTGAGGGACAGAGTCTCTGAATTAAGCAGAAAGCTCTCACCCAGTCAAGAGATCAGGGCTAGATCCAACACCGTTTTTTAGCTCACTGCACCATCCCAGTTTCAGAACCTGGCTGTATGCAAATTAGTCTGTTCCTGTCCCAGTGCATGATGGGAACAGGGCAAACCAAACTACAAAAGCCAATTCTTACACTGGGAAGGAAACAAGCTCCCGGGGACCGGTTTCTGGCATTACAGCCGTCTTCGGCCCGGTTTGCTTGAATCCTGATGGTGCAATGAGCAAGGGTCTCACATCTGAGAATACCCTTCCACGCTTAGGGTGGACAAAAATATTTACAACAAGGGGTGGTGAGGGACAGAGTCTCTGAATTAAGCAGAAAGCTCTCACCCAGTCAAGAGATCAGGGCTAGATCCAACACCGTTTTTTAGCTCACTGCACCATCCCAGTTTCAGAACCTGGCTGTATGCAAATTAGTCTGTTCCTGTCCCAGTGCATGATGGGAACAGGGCAAACCAAACTACAAAAGCCAATTCTTACACTGGGAAGGAAACAAGCTCCCGGGGACCGGTTTCTGGCATTACAGCCGTCTTCGGCCCGGTTTGCTTGAATCCTGATGGTGCAATGAGCAAGGGTCTCACATCTGAGAATACCCTTGCACGCTTAGGGTGGACAAAAATATTTACAACAAGGGGTGGTGAGGGACAGAGTCTCTGAATTAAGCAGAAAGCTCTCACCCAGTCAAGAGATCAGGGCTAGATCCAACACCGTTTTTTAGCTCACTGCACCATCCCAGTTTCAGAACCTGGCTGTATGCAAATTAGTCTGTTCCTGTCCCAGTGCATGATGGGAACAGGGCAAACCAAACTACAAAAGCCAATTCTTACACTGGGAAGGAAACAAGCTCCCGGGGACCGGTTTCTGGCATTACAGCCGTCTTCGGCCCGGTTTGCTTGAATCCTGATGGTGCAATGAGCAAGGGTCTCACATCTGAGAATACCCTTCCACGCTTAGGGTGGACAAAAATATTTACAACAAGGGGTGGTGAGGGACAGAGTCTCTGAATTAAGCAGAAAGCTCTCACCCAGTCAAGAGATCAGGGCTAGATCCAACACCGTTTTTTAGCTCACTGCACCATCCCAGTTTCAGAACCTGGCTGTATGCAAATTAGTCTGTTCCTGTCCCAGTGCATGATGGGAACAGGGCAAACCAAACTACAAAAGCCAATTCTTACACTGGGAAGGAAACAAGCTCCCGGGGACCGGTTTCTGGCATTACAGCCGTCTTCGGCCCGGTTTGCTTGAATCCTGATGGTGCAATGAGCAAGGGTCTCACATCTGAGAATACCCTTCCACGCTTAGGGTGGACAAAAATATTTACAACAAGGGGTGGTGAGGGACAGAGTCTCTGAATTAAGCAGAAAGCTCTCACCCAGTCAAGAGATCAGGGCTAGATCCAACACCGTTTTTTAGCTCACTGCACCATCCCAGTTTCAGAACCTGGCTGTATGCAAATTAGTCTGTTCCTGTCCCAGTGCATGATGGGAACAGGGCAAACCAAACTACAAAAGCCAATTCTTACACTGGGAAGGAAACAAGCTCCCGGGGACCGGTTTCTGGCATTACAGCCGTCTTCGGCCCGGTTTGCTTGAATCCTGATGGTGCAATGAGCAAGGGTCTCACATCTGAGAATACCCTTCCACGCTTAGGGTGGACAAAAATATTTACAACAAGGGGTGGTGAGGGACAGAGTCTCTGAATTAAGCAGAAAGCTCTCACCCAGTCAAGAGATCAGGGCTAGATCCAACACCGTTTTTTAGCTCACTGCACCATCCCAGTTTCAGAACCTGGCTGTATGCAAATTAGTCTGTTCCTGTCCCAGTGCATGATGGGAACAGGGCAAACCAAACTACAAAAGCCAATTCTTACACTGGGAAGGAAACAAGCTCCCGGGGACCGGTTTCTGGCATTACAGCCGTCTTCGGCCCGGTTTGCTTGAATCCTGATGGTGCAATGAGCAAGGGTCTCACATCTGAGAATACCCTTCCACGCTTAGGATGGACAAAAATATTTACAACAAGGGGTGGTGAGGGACAGAGTCTCTGAATTAAGCAGAAAGCTCTCACCCAGTCAAGAGATCAGGGCTAGATCCAACACCGTTTTTTAGCTCACTGCACCATCCCAGTTTCAGAACCTGGCTGTATGCAAATTAGTCTGTTCCTGTCCCAGTGCATGATGGGAACAGGGCAAACCAAACTACAAAAGCCAATTCTTACACTGGGAAGGAAACAAGCTCCCGGGGACCGGTTTCTGGCATTACAGCCGTCTTCGGCCCAGTTTGCTTGAATCCTGATGGTGCAATGAGCAAGGGTCTCACATCTGAGAATACCCTTCCACGCTTAGGGTGGACAAAAATATTTACAACAAGGGGTGGTGAGGGACAGAGTCTCTGAATTAAGCAGAAAGCTCTCACCCAGTCAAGAGATCAGGGCTAGATCCAACACCGTTTTTTAGCTCACTGCACCATCCCAGTTTCAGAACCTGGCTGTATGCAAATTAGTCTGTTCCTGTCCCAGTGCATGATGGGAACAGGGCAAACCAAACTACAAAAGCCAATTCTTACACCGGGAAGGAAACAAGCTCCCGGGGACCGGTTTCTGGCATTACAGCCGTCTTCGGCCCGGTTTGCTTGAATCCTGATGGTGCAATGAGCAAGGGTCTCACATCTGAGAATACCCTTCCACGCTTAGGGTGGACAAAAATATTTACAACAAGGGGTGGTGAGGGACAGAGTCTCTGAATTAAGCAGAAAGCTCTCACCCAGTCAAGAGATCAGGGCTAGATCCAACACCGTCATCAGGATTCAAGCAAGCCGGGCCGAAGAAGGCTGAAATGCCAGAAACCGGTCCCCGGTAGCTTGTCTCCTTTCTGGTGAAGAATTGGCTTGGTAGTTTAGTCTGCCCTGTTCCCATGATGCACTGGGCCAGGGACAGACTGATTTGCATATAGCCAGGTTCTGAGCTGGGATGGTGCAGTGAGATAAATAATGGTGATGGATCAAGCCCTGATCTTTGGACTGGGTAAGAGTGGTCTGCTTAATTCAGACACTCTGTTCATCACCACCCCCTTTTCTGAATCGTTTTTGGCCACTATAGGTGTGGCAGGGTATACTCAGACATGAGTCCCTTTCTCACTGCACCATCAGGATTCAAGCAAGCCGGGCCGAAGAAGGCTGAAATGCCAGAAACCGGTCCCCGGTAGCTTGTCTCCTTTCTGGTGAAGAATTGGCTTGGTAGTTTAGTCTGCCCTGTTCCCATGATGCACTGGGCCAGGGACAGACTGATTTGCATATAGCCAGGTTCTGAGCTGGGATGGTGCAGTGAGATAAATAATGGTGATGGATCAAGCCCTGATCTTTGGACTGGGTAAGAGTGGTCTGCTTAATTCAGACACTCTGTTCATCACCACCCCCTTTTCTGAATCGTTTTTGGCCACTATAGGTGTGGCAGGGTATACTCAGACATGAGTCCCTTTCTCACTGCACCATCAGGATTCAAGCAAGCCGGGCCGAAGAAGGCTGAAATGCCAGAAACCGGTCCCCGGTAGCTTGTCTCCTTTCTGGTGAAGAATTGGCTTGGTAGTTTAGTCTGCCCTGTTCCCATGATGCACTGGGCCAGGGACAGACTGATTTGCATATAGCCAGGTTCTGAGCTGGGATGGTGCAGTGAGATAAATAATGGTGATGGATCAAGCCCTGATCTTTGGACTGGGTAAGAGTGGTCTGCTTAATTCAGACACTCTGTTCATCACCACCCCCTTTTCTGAATCGTTTTTGGCCACTATAGGTGTGGCAGGGTATACTCAGACATGAGTCCCTTTCTCACTGCACCATCAGGATTCAAGCAAGCCGGGCCGAAGAAGGCTGAAATGCCAGAAACCGGTCCCCGGTAGCTTGTCTCCTTTCTGGTGAAGAATTGGCTTGGTAGTTTAGTCTGCCCTGTTCCCATGATGCACTGGGCCAGGGACAGACTGATTTGCATATAGCCAGGCTCTGAGCTGGGATGGTGCAGTGAGATAAATAATGGTGATGGATCAAGCCCTGATCTTTGGACTGGGTAAGAGTGGTCTGCTTAATTCAGACACTCTGTTCATCACCACCCCCTTTTCTGAATCGTTTTTGGCCACTATAGGTGTGGCAGGGTATACTCAGACATGAGTCCCTTTCTCACTGCACCATCAGGATTCAAGCAAGCCGGGCCGAAGAAGGCTGAAATGCCAGAAACCGGTCCCCGGTAGCTTGTCTCCTTTCTGGTGAAGAATTGGCTTGGTAGTTTAGTCTGCCCTGTTCCCATGATGCACTGGGCCAGGGACAGACTGATTTGCATATAGCCAGGTTCTGAGCTGGGATGGTGCAGTGAGATAAATAATGGTGATGGATCAAGCCCTGATCTTTGGACTGGGTAAGAGTGGTCTGCTTAATTCAGACACTCTGTTCATCACCACCCCCTTTTCTGAATCGTTTTTGGCCACTATAGGTGTGGCAGGGTATACTCAGACATGAGTCCCTTTCTCACTGCACCATCAGGATTCAAGCAAGCCGGGCCGAAGAAGGCTGAAATGCCAGAAACCGGTCCCCGGTAGCTTGTCTCCTTTCTGGTGAAGAATTGGCTTGGTAGTTTAGTCTGCCCTGTTCCCATGATGCACTGGGCCAGGGACAGACTGATTTGCATATAGCCAGGTTCTGAGCTGGGATGGTGCAGTGAGATAAATAATGGTGATGGATCAAGCCCTGATCTTTGGACTGGGTAAGAGTGGTCTGCTTAATTCAGACACTCTGTTCATCACCACCCCCTTTTCTGAATAGCCTCACAGGTCATGCACTTGACGACTGCCTCTTCCTTTGGTTTCTGTATTGCATTCAACAAATTCAGAAAATGCATTTAATGTATTATTGGGGGACCTGACGATGTAATGAATCACCTTTGTGGCCATAGCTGACCATAATCATGAACAACACCAAAACCATCCAGGATATCTCTATAAACTGTCACACTCAAATTGCTTGACAAGCAGCAAGCTCTTGATAAAGCAAGAAATCATGCTACTAAGCAACTCTTAATCTTCCATATTGCTCTCTTAAACAAGAACCGTCAACAAATAAAGTAATATCTGACAATTCCAATAGAACCTCCTTTAAGTCTGGTCTTGATGTTGTACTCAATTTGATCACTTCTATGCAGTTCCGATCAAACTCACAATCAGTTTCATCTTCTGTGTCATCACAAATTTTGTCTGAAACTGGAATCAATGCTGGATTTAGAACATTCTATCTCCGAATTGAAATACTCTCTGCTACTAAAATGATTTGCTTATAATGTGTCAATCTACTGTTCTCTATGTGCTGTGTTCTGGTCCTTGTTAAAAGATTTTAAACTGAATGTGGGGTTCAGACAATTAAGAGATGGCCCTTCACGATTCCTTGACTTAACTCAATTGCCAAACAAACTGCTGCAACCAATTTAAAACAACCTGGAAGACTTTCAGCAACTGGATCCAATACACTTGAAAGATATGTCACTGGGTGCATAAGCCCTCTATTTTAATGAAAAAATAGAAAACACATCATATTGTATTCAGGCATCCCAAAAGTGAGCACATGACATAAACTCTCTTTCAATTTCTTGAATGTAACAAGGTACCCATCATCAAATGGTACAAGATCCTGTACATCATTACACGTCAACCTTATTAAAGGTTTTGTAATCAAGGAACATTCTTAAATCCACTGATTAGAGTAGCCAACAATTCCAAGAAACATCCGAGCCTCCCTCTGGGTGGTCGGTGGGTTCAATTTCTGAATTGCAGAAATGAGTTCTTTAGAGACTTTCGTCACACCTTCTTAATATGGTGTCCGAGAAAAATTGCTTCTTTCCAATTTACAGCTTTCCTTTGTCTTAGATGTTATCAATAAATAATCTATAAATTGAACTTGGGGTGAATTTTATGACTATTTTAGACTCTCTAAATCTTTCTTCAGTATCTGCGAAAAATTAAAGGAGTCTCAGTATACCCAAGTCGGAGTCTATACCACACGAGAACTGTATTCAAAAATTTAAATCCAAAAAGGAACAGTGAATCCTCATGGAAAGGGATTGAGAAGCACACTTTGCATAAGTCATTGACTATATACCATTCTGCTTCTGATTGAAACTGATACATTATTATTGCTAGATTCGGTACTACCAGAAAACAAGGAACACAATTTTATTTAGTTTCCGAAGGTCCTGTAAGATCCTCCAATTGCCATTCCAATTTCTAATTCCGATCACTGGAGAATTGCAAGGACCAACATACACTTCTCGAAGAATTCCCTGCTCAATCATTTTTCTGATTATTGGCTTCATTCCTTCCTCAGCCCCTTTCATAGGGTTGTACTATCTAGTTTTAATATCATAGAGCCAGGATTTGTAAAGTGCAGCAAATCACCCATGAGGGTCTCAAGGTGCAGAATTGTAGGCATGGGCAGATTACATGATTTTGCCAAGAATCACAGGATGTTGACGCCAAGACTATTGAACCTGGTTCCCACCAGCTCCGAAGTTGGCAGCTCAGGCCGTTATCCCACATCCTCTCCTCCTAATCCTAGTTCTGAGAAATATTGCAGTTTATTTAATCTTTATTTATTCTGTTTCTGCTCATTTGTTCAGTACAATTTCTATGCCAGTGTAATCCCACTCCTCTTCTTTGACAGTATAGGTAGATCATCTTTGTCGGACATCCAGTAGCAAATTTGTATTCTAACCACAAATCTTGAGGGACCATAATCTCAAGCAATTTATTCAAATTGGCCCATGACATTGAGAAATGTTTGTCAACTGATGTATTTCTTCATATCACTTTTCTGGTTCTTCTCCCAATTTCAGAAAAATATTTCTAAAAGCATTCAAATTTGCCCTTATCCATGAGACATGCACTAAATTTCCTCCATGTACTACCCTTAAAATGAATTCAACTACTGTGGCTGTCAATACTTCTGAATCACTTGAGATACTCCTTGACTTTCCCTCAACCCCCTTGTTTTTGCTTTTAATTGCTGTCCTCATCTTCCATTCTCTCGATATTTCTTCAAATCATTCCAATCTCTTGTTTTCTCAATTAGGTCCGTAATATGAGCTTTTAAAGTAATCAAACCCTATCTCTTTAATTTAATTGTGAGTTAATTCTATTTCATAGTTTAGTTTTACATTTCTCATGTTGCTAATGTCATCTTCTAGCTCATCAGCCATTTCTTCTAATTTGTCATGCGCTTCGCTTGCACACCTAGTTGCTTCTTTTATCTAATATCTAATTTTATTAGCATTGCAATTCTAAAACCTGTTCAAATCCACATTTCCTTGTAACATTTCACAAAATTCAATTATCAGTAGTCCAATATAAATTACTGTAGGCGGTGGCTCTACTACCACTGCTCTCACAGGAGAAACTTGTTTTTGATCTTCCAGCCCTCCACTTCCATCAGAACTAGGCACTGACATTATGGCCATCACCTCTGTTGGGGCACTCAATATAATCCAGGTGGGGGATTGTGCCCTTCCTGTATCTCCCTCAGCATCCTTATAACAGATTAGACTGCATCCATCAAGCTATCTGTATACAGAGGAAACCAAGAATTCAATTGTTTACTGATGATATGATCATGATCCTCTGACTCCACTTCTTTCCTTTTCTTAATTTTCTCCTTATCCTGCCTTTCTCCATTAACTATTGCAGAGAACGTTTTTACACACTCTATAATGCCCTACTTTCAACTTTTCTGTTGACAATCCAGTTAACTCTCTAACAAACCCCTGAATGATGTCTACATGTTTTTATTTTTCTTCTGTCTTTACTTTTCATTTGCCATGCAAGCCCATTTATAAACCACCTCAAACTATGTAGTTTTAGGCATTTTCTTAATATTGTACATGGTTTTCCTAGGAAATCTAGCCTTTTATTAATAAAGATACCCTCCAATGAAAGTGTAAAACCTCATTGTGTGCAGTGTATTTCTTTCTTTCAGAAATCCAGGTGCATTTGTAATACTCGACCTCTATCGTCATTTCATATGCTAACATTCTTTCACCCACTAATGTCTGACCTTCTCTAGGTATCTGCCTCTCTGGTTTAGGTTTTGAAAATATATCACCCACATTACTGCATGTAAAAGACTCAAAACAAACACAAAATTACAACAAAATGCTATAAACAACCTTAGCAAACAACAACCAATTACACCATGGGTCAGTCAAAGGTTAACCTATCACAGCACAACGATGTCAGCAAGCAACCGGAGTGCAGCTTTGGGGTCAATCCCAGTGCTACTCCCTGGCTGTGCAACCAAACACAGTATAACTTCTTCGTGAACAGGAACAGGTTCATGCATCCGCATCAAAACACATTAATCAATCAATTTGTCTATTTATCCTAGAAAGGGAATATAATCAGTAATTTAAGTGAAATGACTCAATCGCAACCAATAAAATATGAAAATGTAAACAAATAAAGATCCTGCAACATTCTTCTAGGTAAATCTTTATCAGCAGAAATCCACCTCCAGTTTATGTGATATAACTCATGCACTCAGGGTAGGCACAATAACTCAATTTAAACCCTCAAACCTAAAAAGAAATTCAGAATCGTAACAGATGTGTAAGCAGTGCCTCGCTCTATACACCGCAATATAGACAAATAAGATCTTGCATTAGTAATAGATCCACCAATTGAACGAACGATCATCATCACATATCCAAAATATTCAACACAGAAACAGAAATGTATCCTCATGACTCATACCGCAAAATGCATTGACAAATTCAATTCTCCCTGTTCATATTTACAGTTCAATTTTTTTCAGAAATACACACTCAATATGGCCAGTCACTTCCCATGAGGATCCAACACCGCAAAATTGGCAAGTTTCCAAAGCTCTTTTCTCCTTTGGTTTTAAGTATAAAAGGCTCAGAAAGTTAAAAAAAATACTTCAGGGACCCCTTAAAGAGGAGGCACCTTTAAGCTAACCATCTTCTCCTACCAAAACTTTGTGGGCGCCAAACCCCAATAATTTTTTGGACCCAAATATCGCAAAACCCCAGTATTTGTTTGGGCAGTTCAGCTCTGCAACCCTTTTCATTAATCTTGCAGTTAGAGAGCACCCTCTCCTTCCATCAGACAAATTTAGCAGAGTAAAACCATTTTAGAAATCCAGACCACACAAGAACTGAGGTCTACATTAACATTAAGTTTTAAAGGCTTAATACAGAATCATTAGTAGAACATTATGGAAAAATGCAGAGCTTTATCCATGAAGACTCATTAATACAGAATCATAAATCACAACTAACACCTATTCAATTAATACAGTTCCTCTAAATTCAAAGTGTCAAACCCATGACCAGAACTGACACATCTTAGTGAATAAGATAAGTTTCAGAAAACTCAGACTGTCATGGAAGGAAAATGAGAAGTTGCCCCGATCTTTCAGAACCGGGGATTTTATACGCATTATATGCATATTAATTTATAAAACTGTAAATTCAGCATAGTATGACCATGGTTTGAATGTGTTGGCAAATCACAAACAATTATGTAACTTTGTAGGGTTCTTAACAAAAACCCATTTCTTAAGGTATGAGAAATCTTCCACTTGCTTCCTCAGCAGCTGCACTCCGGATATGTTCAATCCAATATGATGCATTTATTAAGTTATTGCCCACAGAGTTATATTCTTTTGCACACTCACATAGGAACTTCCAGCAGAAATCATGCAAAATTATACTTTAGGTACAGAAAGTTTTATTCACAATACACAATTTCTATTCTCCCTGTTATGTCAATCTATTGATGTCATAGCCATGTTCTGAGGGAACTGTGAGGAGAGAAGACTTGCAGAGGGCTGCTGATTGGAAGGGGTAATGAGCAGGAGCAAGATGAACAGAACTCTAGAAAAGTCATCCAATTTCATTCAACTGTGCCTTACGTAAAAATACTTTCAAATTGTACTCTAGGTGCACAGCTTGTTTTATCTGAATGTTTTACTTTGTTTGTGTATTTACACGTAGTTTATGGGTGCTCTCGATGTGACGTCTTCCGCCGAGTGGCATCAAGTGAACAATGGAACAACAAGTGCCGTCAATGGAACATTGTCGGCATCCCTCTGTGGCACACGCTTGTCTCCTCTTTGAAAGGATTTCACTTCCAAACTTGATTTGACTGTTTCATTAGAATTTTTTATTTTGTTCATTTGTATTATCACGTTGAATCATTTTATCAAATTGCATTCTTTGATAAGATCTTTCAATAGACATCATTACTACTCATCCTCCTATGCATTTCGGGTCTAGAACACCCTTCTTCAGGGAGAGGCACTAGAATTCAAAAGCATAGGACCAGGATGGTCATGGAATGCTTCGAGAAATACAACTACACCTAGCTTTTAAAAAAACTCATTGACAATATAACAGGCTACACAACCAAGATATGCTTCTTTTTTTTAAACTATACCCACATAAAACAATCCCTGAAAGCTCTCCACTTCAAATTAATCAAGGTCAGAACCCTCTGCAATCAGCACAAATCCTACTCAGGTACATGACCACAACTTTCAGCAGAAGTCAAAAAAGGTTTATGGATGCCTGAAAGTAGGAAACCTTCCCTTATACAAATTCGCAGAAATGATTTGTGGGTTTATAACAGACTTTGGAAGGAAAAGCTGAAAGCCCCAAAAAAATTGACAAACACATGAAGCCATTCAAACCCGGTAATCAATTCCATATTTGTGGGATCAAATATATTTAAACGCAAGTGATATGCCATGAAAAAGTCTGAATGATGCAGGTTAAGATGTTTGTGAATCACCCAAAGTACATTTTGCTGCTGGTTATTCTCAAAAACTGAAAACAACACTTTTAATCTGCTCCTTAATGTTTTATGTAGCTTGCTTTTTGTCTCAACTCAACATCCCAGGCATCTTTTTCTTGTACCTTGACTTGTTCTTTCTGTTAATATTATCAAAAACATGTCTTGCCAAAGAGAAAGATGAGCAGAGCCCCAGAAACGACACTGAATTTGATTAAACGGTGCCTCACATTAAAATACAACCTAACCACAATGCATTATTTTTCAAACTCTTAAATAAAATAGTTTTTTTCAAATAATAAATCTTTAATTATTCAGTTATTGTAATATACATCAGCAAAATGAGTAATTTACATAAATTATGTATCACCCAAAATGTGCACATCTGAAAATGGAGGAGGCTTGTGTTTCAAAGAGTGGATCACTCCCAACATTCCTGGGACCTCAAAAATGAGGCCCTATTGGCACTATTGCACTGCTGGAATGTCGCTTTTATGACATTTCGGTGGCGCAATGTGCCACTGGCATATTTATACGGCCATGTTAAGACACAGTAAGTGGCTTTTCATGGCCTCATAAATATGTACATCTTTCATATAGACAACTGTATGAAAGGGGCATTCCATGGGTGTTGCTAGGTGCATGCCCAGCAATATCCATTGCTTTTTGACACTGCCCCAGATTTACGAGAAATCGTAAATCTGAGGCAGCGCCAACGCCTGGGTGGCACAACGTGGAGGAGTATCTTTATTTCTCCTCGTTTTTCCTCTTCCTATGTGTGCTGCATACTGCAGCACACACAGAAACAGGAAAAAGCCTCATGTGATTGTTTTTGTGCAAGAAGATTTTCCTTGCTGCATAAAAATAGTCATCACTGCAGAGGAAGAAGTTGCTCCACGGCTAAAAATAATTTCACTGTGGAGAAAAAAAGGTTTACGTCATTGCGCAATGGTGCTCGCATTTATAGAGTATAATTGCACAATTCATACATTTGCACATTGGTGAAGTGCCTCTCCCAAGGAAATAAATGAATTCATAAACATTTCACCTGGAAATGTGCGACTAGTGTAGGTTTCCAGGTATAGCTTTGTAAAGTTTTGTGAATGCTTGAATTTGGTAACCCTACCCCTATACAAACTCGCAAAAAAGATGTGTGGGTTTATAACTTCAACTTTGGAAGGAAATGCCGAAAGCTACAAAATGGTCAAAAAACACATGCGCCCAATCAAACCGGCAAACGATTCCATGAGGTATCAAAAATATTTAAAAGCACATTTTATGCCATGAAAAAGTCCGTACGCTGCAGATTAAGATGTTTGTGTATCACCCAAATTACATTTTGCTGCTGGTGAATCTCACAAACTGAAAACAACACTTTTAATCTGCTCCTTAATGTTTTATGTAGTTTGCCAACATATTTTCTAAACTCAATATCCCAGGCAACCTTTTCTTGTACCTTGATTTGTTCTTTCAGTTGACATGATCAAAAACATACCTTGCCAATGAACATGATTTAAGACTGTTCAACTCACTCGCATTCCTTCTTGCCACGACATTCACTGTCATTTAACTTTACAAGACCTACAGATATCTGTTTGTGCTGCCCAAACACAGTTCACCAAAAAGTGTAGGGCATGATCACTTTTAGCTAGACATGTTGAACTTCGTGGGCTCTGACCTTATGTCAGCATTATTATCACTCGCAGTGGGCGTTTTGAATATTTCCCAGTATTATCCTAACAACAGGAACAATGCCACCCTCAGTGTCTGAGGTCTGGGCGCCCACACAGCGGCGCGTCGCGGATGAATGCCTTTCTCTGTTAGCATTTCATACAAATGGGAGCCTCTGCCTACATCTGGCGTGTTCCCCCTCTCTGTCGGTTGGGGAACAGCCTTGTTCCGGAAAGACGAAATTATGTTTTGATCACATTTTATGGCAGTCATGTTGAGACATACGAGCAAATGTTCAACAGGTGTTTTTCTGCACTAATTGGGAAGATGAGTTTAAAAAAAAAATGACACGGCCTGCCCCCACCACTGGGAACAACTTTACATAAATATCACTGCTCAAATTAGAAGCAGCCTGTTTTCCACTCTCCTGTTTCTGCTGACGTGTGCAGAGTTGCACACGGAGCACGTGCGCACGTGGCGCGTCGGAAGATAAACAACTGTTTTTAAACATTTGGACACATTTCCTTTAATGGATACATTGATGGAGCAATTAACAACAGTTGATTATACAAATGAATGTTTATTAAACTGCAATGAGATGTATGACTATTATGTGTGCTCTACCAAGTTCATGAAGGAAATAGCTGCCTTTTATGTGTTGATCAGTTCTAAGATCATTAAACAGTGGTAGTAAAGTTAAAAAAAACTTCAAAAATAATAAACTTTTTCTAAAAATGGTGTTTCACAGAGAAAGTGCACCGTCAACTTTGTAGCTGTGTAATCAAAACAGGATCATCACCATTTAAGTGTTAACGCTGGAGATTTTAATAGCTGTTAATTGCCCCCTGAGTCAAAGGTAAGACTATATATAATGTCTTTGTATTGTTTCTTCTTTATTCAATTTTCTTTTAGGCAGCCAACGCGTTTCGTTCAACAGAACTTCATCAGGGCGTGCTGGCTGTGTCCAATGTTTTCAAAAACTTCTACACAAACACTTTTGCCATAAGAGAGGACGCCACTTTTCGCTCGGCACAATAGCCATTTACTTTGATTTTGGACGTAGGATACAGAAAAACGAGATGTGATGTCTGTGCACATTGGACACAGCCAGCACGCCCTGATGAAGTTCTGTTGAACGAAACGCGTTGGCTGCCTAAAAGAAAATTGAATAAAGAAGAAACAATACAAAGACATAATACTTTTTGGACATTCTTTATTGATATTTACATTACTTGAACTCTGGTGGTGCAACCCACAGTGGGTGGAATTTTCAATGTTTTGGTTAAACAATTGCCTCTTGGGAGCAACAGGGGCAGTGGTAGTGCACACCATAAGAGCTAACAGCTCTGCATTAGACAAATAACGGAGACGGGCTGGCTCAAGGCCAACAGTGAGGTGCAGCACACTCAAAATTTCCTTTTGTGTGTCGAGTTGAGTTGCTCAGGAGTAGGGTTACAAGACTATATATAATGATCAGAAGCACTTTAAGAGTTGTCACCATCCTAACAGCATGAGGGCAGTGGGGGCTACTTTGTACCTCTTCCTTGCTCCCCTCTCCTTGTCCAGGTCTCCTCAGACGAGAGGGTGGCAGGGGGACTAAGGGGTGCAGGTGAGCCTGAGAAGAAGACCATGTTGTTTTGGGTCCTTGATTACCATCCCACATACCCCCCCCCGCATGTCTGACCAGCTTGGGGGGTGGTCAGAGGGGCTATATACAACATAAAGTTGTTCCTGGAGTAGGTATCCATACGGGGAAGTTTTCCATTTCTACTTTAGTCGTGTCATGGCATTATAGAGACCCCGAACTGTGCTCTCGATGCCTGTAGTGCCAATTAGAACCAATTGAACTCATATGCCCCTTCAGTCCGTTTGCTTCATATTTGCGCTCAATTCTTTCGATGTCATTGGCGTTCATTCATTAGACTTTATGTAATGTTTTTATTCTGAGCCATTGATTGGCGACTCAGGCACAGCGAAAGAAGGTCATTATATTTCTTTCTGATCTTTTTAATAAAGAGTGGAAGTGCAGGTCGTTGTCAAGGACACGATGGGCTTCGGTGGTTATGCGTTTTTGTTAACATTTTAAAACCCCCTGTGTCCTCTTTTCAGTCTTAAGTAAACAGCAATATTTATTTATTCAATATAAACGTAATTAATAAAAATAGGCAGAATTAAAATGCAGCCCGCTGCTGTACCTGTGGGTCATGGGGGGGTTGTGTTTTTGTAATGTCTGTCTCATGTGGTTTATTTTTGTTAATTATTGCTGAGCAGCAGGTCGTGGTGACTGAGTTCAGGTTGCTCCAAAACTTCTATAAGAATCTCATGTAAAAAAAAAAATGAAAATCAGGTTACCATATGGAATTCTTTGCTAGCGCTCATGGTTTAAATCTGAGCGAGCTCCCACCTATCCCTGTCGGGAAACTTTAGTTTTCAAGCTCAACTCCAATTGAAACCTGCACACTTTAGCCTACAAACGCTGACATTTGTCTGAAAAGCAGTAGGTCTGTAGAATACTATGTGTATTTATTCTTCAATAGCCTTTTATTCCCCCCCCATCCTGTCTGCCTTTACTCTTCCTGACAAGCTCTAAATCAGGTCCTCTGTCGAGAGTGGAACAAAGAGAATAAAAAACAATGGTTTGGAATGAGCGATTGCCAGGGGCTAGACTATTTACAAGCATCTTTTGAGTGTTTGATTGCTAGTAGTGTGCCTGGAAACGCGCGTGTTTAATGTCTTCAGGTTACAGTAATTCAAAGCACATGGTACATTTTCTTTGCACCAATAACAATCATATTTTCCTGTGATGTGAATTAAAATAAAAAAGATTTTTGTGTTTGTGGGAAAAAAACACCTCACAGGCTTGAACATTTTTGTTATTTACGAGTAACAGTAAATGTCAGCTCGAAATTTCTAAAAATCATGCAGGTGGAGCCAAATGACAACTTCCCAGACAAATTAAACGCTGCAGAGACATTTTCTGATGAAGAACATATTGTCAATATATGAGAAATTCTGGAGAATCTTTCCTAAATTTTATCTAGGGGATTCATTCTTAAAATGTATACGAGATCACTTTATTATAGTCATGTTGAAGTTTGTCTTCGATACATCTGGCCTGAAATGTAATGTAAAAAAACTTCATTCTTTGATGCTGTACACTTGTAAACATTATATACACTTTTCTGGTGAGTTTCTTATTAGGTTCACATTCATCCTTAGCCTTTCTCCATTCGATATACTAATTCGTAATTTCAGACTCTATGAATTATTTCTAGGTTCAGTTCATGATTGTAAATTTATGCACAACATATTGGCTCTGCAAATGTCTTCTAGCCATGTTGCGGAGTAGCACAACTGCTGTGCAGCCTGGTTAAAAGTTAGACAAGAAATCACTGTGACGAAACCAGCGCTGGCCTTGCATTGGAGTTCTTTTTTCCTATGGTGAGTGGACAGCAGTGACAAAGGGAGAGGAGAGAGGAAACAGGCAACATGAACAGCAGGGTTGAGGGTGGGAGATAATGGGAAAAGTAAACAAAAGTGCTATGATGCATCCAGCTTTGGCTGGCTCATAGGGTTTTTTTCTTACGATGGGTGGAGACAACAATGCAGACAATGGGAGGATCAGATTGGGGGTAAAGAAGCAATACGACAACTGCCGGGTGGAGCTTGTGGGAAGAAATGCAGCCAAGGGTGGGGATGTGGGTGCGGTTTAGAAGGGAAGAAGCAACACAGGCAAGGGGGTAAGAGGGGAAGAAGAGGCATAAACAAGGGAGGCTAGTATGGAAAAAAGCAACATGGACAAGGGAGGTGGGAGGGGGAGAAGCAACAAGGACAACAGGGATTCGGGGGAAGGAGAAACACTGACAAGGATGACAGGTGAAGGAAAAATACAAATAGTACCTGACTCACAGTGCGAAGGGCAGAAGGACACTAATCAAGATGAAGTAATCTGTACTTGGTCCATGCTACACATGAAAGAAGAGGAAGTGAAGCAGGCAAGAAGTAGCCAGTTAGAAGGCAGCAAATAAAAGTAACAATGAAGTTAAGGAATGGTAAGCAATGGGTATGCTCCAAGCCCCTTGCAATATTCAATATCTCCTGCAAGTGACAGCACGTGCAGCTGTATTAAGCAAGACCTAAAAAGGAAGTGTTGAGGGAAGTGGGTTGCTTGGAGCCTGATGATGATGGTGGCTTAGGTCAGAGCTCCTCCAAGCTGCTAACATTCTGCATTGCCATGGCCAACTAGACACTAGGTGACATGTCCGAGCCTCACCTAGCATGCATGTGGCTCAGTTCATGCACCATTGCCTTCCAGACTCACTTTCCATTATATTGATGACATGTTTTCCAATGGGCAGATGAGAGGAATACTGTCTGGGGTACACAGTATGTACTACAACATATGAAACAGTTCATCATGTAAGACAGGGGGACATTGCTAAATATCTGGCACCCATTCATCTGTTGGATGTCTGTGCCCGTCCGCGCACCGGATGCACACAGCGCCAGCCATGCTGCCCCTTTAAGGAACATTTCTCGGAAACTATGCAGCCTGCCGCTCTTTAAGCTATACCAGTGCGGAACTTCGTAACATTGGTGAGTCTCGGGGGGTGGGGAGAATTTATATTTGAGGAGACTGCGTTCCCTACATCAGCTTTTGCAAAAAGAGGTCACCTCATTTGTGGACTGCTGAACATAAAATCGCTCCCCAAACACAGTGTGGAAATTCAGCTGATGCTGGAACTGTTAAAATCAATAAACTTTAGATGTACATATGCAGCGTTTATTAATGTTCACCACAGCCATATTGTTAAAAGTAAAATGACGATTGTGAACATTTTATGCGCCATCTTGTTTAGTGGGAATTTCTATGTGCACGTAAGCTGCAGCCATTTTATCCATCACAGCAATTTTGTATTCTGTTGGTCACTTTTGTTTCATCCTGCCCTTACTAGCATCCCTCTGACCAACCTGGTATGTGAGCTGGGGGCTATACACTCTATTGCCACAACGAACATCAACACCACTTGCTGCCACAAACTAATTTTTCCTCTCATCTCTGTTTACAGGCAAACCCTAGGACATTCCCACACAAACAGGTTCCAAATACCCAACAGTCTCTTGCAAACATGGTTTATTGCACTGCAAACAGCAAGACTTGTTTTTGCCAACAATGGGACCTGTTTTTATCAACAGAACAGACTCTTAGATCAGGCTGGTCTCACATGTTTAGACCCTGAAGCAAGGTCCAGCTACAAGATAAAATTGTCTGTTTGGCCTGGGTAGGATAATGAAACAATGTTGGGCTTGTTTGACAACCTGCTCGGGGCAGGGACTCAAGCTTGTGTAACCATGTTGATGAAACAATGTTGGGCTTGTGTGACAACCTGCCGGGTTCGGGGACTCAAGCTTGTGTAACCATGTTGATGAAAACAAATGCATTGTGTCAAACCTGTATAAAAGGAAGAGCCAAAGGTGTTGCCGGTAGAACACCTCCCTGAGACATCCTGGTGTCTGCAGTTGACGTGCTCTCCTCTTGAGAGTAATAAACCTTTTTCTTGCCTTCCAGTTCCCAGCGCCTGCCTCATTATTTTGTTAGAGAATCCAAAGTGAATTAAAGGCGACCCTGCGCCGGGCAGCTTTGGGGGTCTTAGGAGACTCACTGCTTTTTACAGAATTCCATGAATTGGATGTGTTATTTATGAAAGAATCCTGGACCCACTTAGAGTGTGAGGTAGAACCAGGCTTGGCATGTCTGCCTGGGTATGAAATCTGTCACAGACCTAGATTGAGTTGGAGGGGAGGAGGAGTTGGTTTGATTTTTAAAGACTCTTGGAATATTGTCACAATTGATATTGATGTAATTGAAGGATTTGAAATGCTAGGATTTGCTATTAAAGATGCTAATGGTCATATATTGACAGGGATTGTCTGTTATAGACCCCCAGGGGCTATCAGTGTGCAGCAGCAGCAGTCTCTAATTGAGACTATTAGTAACATGGCTGCCACACATACCAGATTAGTGATCTTGGGGGATTTTAATCTGGGGCTCAATGGAACCATTGATTCTGGCTACAGCAATGTCCTCCGGGCATGCGAAGGCTTTAACCTTTACCAGCGGGTTGTTAAAGCGACACACAAGGGAGGACATACACTTGATCTATTTTTTTTCGGAGGACCATGTTCTCAATATTTTGGACATTCTGCCTATGGGTTGGTCCGGTCATTATTTGATTAAATTTCAAGTGCATAATTCCACTTGCAATAATCAAGCATCCAGTATTATAAGCAGCTATGTCAGTAGGAACTTAAGAAAGAGAGGTATATCCCTTGTGTTTTATCTGGAGGATTGTTTCTCGATAGATAAGCAGGTGGAGGAAAATGATGTTACCCTCTGCTCACAGATCACTTCTACACTGGATTTAACTGCCCCATTAAAAAAGATCATAAGAGAGTGGGCAGACCTTTAGTCCCTTGGTTCAGCGATAAATAAAAAAAATTGAACCTTGACTGTAAGCAGGCGGAGAGAAAGTGGGGAAGGGTGTATGATGACAAGGACAAACACACTTGGAAAACTGTGATTGCTGGTTATAAGAAAGAAAGAAATATCGCTAAAGCAGATTATTTTTCCTATGTTATTCTGAATGCTCCGAATAAATCAGAAAGCATTTTTAACATACTGAATAATTGAATCAGTCCTGACTGTGCCAAGAACCAAACGCCTCCCACACAAGCCCTTTGTGATAGTCTTGCGAGGGTTTTCAGTGATAAAATTAAAACTATTGTTGACGATCTCGGTGGGGATCCTCGGCAAACTGAGTCAGATGATCTAGAGGTTAATGGTTCTAGTAGCAGCGTTTTGAGTGGCACAGGTAATATAACCAGAGGGACAGAGACCGAGCATATCAATACCCTAATTGATTTTGAGATACTGTCAGCAGAGGATTTTGGTAAAGTGGCTCTAGGTATTTCTTCTGGATCACCTTTGGACCCTCTGTCACAGAAAATTTGGAAGGAGTTTGGAGCAGAGTTGTTTCCTATACTCCGGCTTTCTTGTAATCAGTCTCTCCTTAGTGGAGTGGTACTGACCTGTTGGAAACAAGCATTGGTGACACCTCTCTTAAAGAAGTCCACAGAGGACCCAGCCTGCCCTAAAAATGATAGGCTGATCTCCCTATTGCCTTTCCAGCAAAAATTGTAGAAAGCGTGGTTAACAGTTCTCTCTTGAAATATCTGGAAACCAATAAGATATTAGAGGACATACAATTTGGTTTTCAGCCTGCTCATGGCATTGAGACTGCTTTGGTGACCGTGATGGATGAGCTTTGGATGCGTGCAGACAGAGGTCAAGCAGCAGTTCCTATTCTGCTTGACCTGTCTGCCTCGTTCGACATGGTCAACCATTCTATCTTGCTGAGGATGCTTAGGGAGGTAGGAGTGGCAGGCTTGGCCCTGAGCTGGTTTCAATCCTTCCTTTCTGAGAGGAGACAAGCGGTGGCCCTCCCTCTGTAAAAAGGGGTTCAAAGACAACCAGTAACCAAAGACCCTTTTTGTGTTGCCCGGCGGTATCGCCTCTATGACCCACCAATATTTAATCAATGAAGAAGCAGGCGCTGGAGACTGAAAGGCAGGAAACGAAGTTTTATTCTCTCCGGAGGAGAACACATCAATTCGGACAGCAAGTATCGTCACGAGGTGCTCTAGCCACATCTCTGAGGCCTGGCCTCTTATACTCGGGTTTATGATTTTTATTGCACGTAACACATTCTTGCAACACTTTGATATTTGAAAGAACATCCTCGAAATCTCCCCTTCAGGCCCGTTCCCACATACATTTACAGTTGAATTCCCCACCCCGGTCGCAACAGGTGATGATTATCGCGCAGCAGGACATTCCGCCGATTCACGGAATGTGTGAAGTTTGATCGGGTCTCGTAGGGTGGGGGCTTTGATTGGCTCGAGGGTCTTTTGATGGGGAGGGGAGGCCTCCTACTGTACGGGGTAATAAACGGTATCCGCAGGGCCAGGTGATGGCTTGGGAACAAGGAAGACAGACGGGCACACAGGAAAAGGGAGGTTTGCGTCAAAGGGCCTGAGACTATGAAAGGAATGAAGGGAGGTGTCGCGCTGGGAACAGGATGGGATTCTGAGGCAGATCGGCGTTGAAGAGGGGTTTATGACCCTAGGAGAGCGAGGGGGTTGCCAGCGTGCGGGGGATGCCTGCGAGGCTAAGAAAGAGTGAGAGACGCGCTGGCTATCAGCGAGGGCAGGGAGGCCATGGTGCTTAGAAGGGCTGCCGATTACGCGCAAGGCATGTGAGAGCGGGGGTGACTAGTACATGGGGGCGCTGGCGAGGGTGAAGAACCGGGTTGGGGGTCAGGGACGTGCAGGGAGCGGTTCTGACCAAAAACAGACTCAGGTGGGAGCGTATGGCAAGCAGTGTGGCATCGGAAAAAGGCAAGATGGCGCAGATGATGTTCACCAAATCGTAACAATTTTCCACAGTCCTCCCTTTAACATTTCCAAGACATCTTGCTGGCCTATTTCCTATCTATCTCTACTGCGGTGGTCATAAGTAAGGGGATGGAGATCTAGGCAAAGGAACTGTACATAAACATCACATTATGAACATTACAGTTGAAAATCTTGTCATCTAGTAGGCATGTTCATCGCTAAGCTTGTTGCAGGAAAGTCATAGTGGTACAATATCAGACTAGAATTATTTAGCGAGGGCGCTGGGTACAGATCATGGATGCTTGTAGTCACTCGGAATAGGAGCCGATAGGTTACCACGTAAGTACGTTCTTTTTGTACTCGGTTAGAGCATAGTCAATTCAATGGTGGTTGGGAGAGAAATGAGATATAACAAAAATAATAATCAGAGTTCTCAGTGTCTTATGGTCATGGACCAGCATTAGTAAGTTCTCAGCATTCTTTGTCGTCTTCTGTTGGCACTGTTAAGCACCTGTATTACAAGTCGTTCTGTCAACAGGAATGTTCACGTGGATTGAGTCGTTGGAGGTCTGCGGGCAGGAGTACATCTTCCTGTCGTTTTCGCCAGACCTCATGGGAGAAATGTGTTATGGTTTCGGGGCACGTACATTTTCTTCCATAACTCAGAGCATAGTTATTAGTGTTGGGTAATAAATCCATTAAGCTGGGTAATAAATCCTCCAACCCTCCTCCTCAGAGCGAAGACGAAGACGCAAAGCAAATAAACCACAGCTGCCTCCCAAAACACAGGAAATGTTCTTGCACCTTTGTCCGTTTATTGGCATGCCAAGGCAGAATGCAGACGCAGTGTCACGTCTTGGAACAAGCTTCTTCTGCCCCTCATGAATAGTTACAGCAGAATATATAGGGCAGAAAGTGCAGTCATCAGTAAACTCATAAGATGTGGCCAAGGCCAAATACGGTTGTACATATACAAATAGAAGTGCCATGCAGGCACAGAACATAGAGCAATATAAGGGCACAAGGGACCAGAAAGCAAGTTTAAGCCAACCTGCAAGATTCAGAGGCTTTCCACAGCTGTTAACCCATGACGTGTCAATGAGGTCAATGTAGGGCTCGGGGTCAAGTTTTAATAGATCTGTAAGGGCAGGGGTGTTCAGGAGCACGGAGCAAGTAGCTTGGTCAGAGCGGTTAGCTCAGGAGGACTGAGACAGTGTGGAGGAGAATATGGGATTGAGATATATTTTTCCCCACAATATCCCTCCTTTTTGATAGCAATATCAAATACCATTGTAAGAAAAATATGACTACATACATATGGTAGAAACATCAAAAAAGTACTTATCTTTGACTAGCATCACAGTCTTTAAATAACATGCATATATTGGCGTAGAACCATCCAAGAGGTATTCATTTTTCTACATAGATACCATTATATACTATTACTTAATGCTTTTATATTATATCTCTATAGCCATTAATTGAAATGTTTCTTTGTGTGCTTTCTCTACATCCTGTTGTATTTGGAGATATTTGTAGGCTAGCTCCTGTTCTGTAGGAGGTAGAGTTTTAACTGCGGAAATTGTATGGATGCTTTTACTACACCATTGCTGTACCATGGAGCAGCAACACTGAAGACAACACAAAAATATCACTATTGTTAAAAAGATACCCAGAAGCGCTAAAAGTAAGTGCTTTAACCATCCTGTTGGTAGCCATGACCATAGCCAGGACCAGTCATCAGAATCTGTAATTTTTTCTGCTCCACGGAATATTTGAACTGCATTCTTAATTTGTGCCACATCCCTTGCTATGTTCCCACTTTTGTTTAAAAAATAACAGCAAGAGGAATTTAATAAAACACACAGTCCTCCTTGTTGTAGTGTCAGGAGGTCAAGTGCAATTCGATGTTGAATAGTCATGGCAGCTACTGAGTTAATTTCCATCTGCAACTGTTGAAGTGCATCTCTTGTTGCATTGAATGCTACAGCTAGCTCAGCAGACATATTAACTAGAGCCAATTCTAAATCATATACCCCATATCCAGGAATAAATATACGCATTAGTTCAAAGAATAGACCTTGTCTAGTTTCCAGAATAGGTGCATGTATATCTCTTTTATATCTATGAGCAAAACTCCCCAAATTTAGTGGCTCATTGGCTGCAATGTGTGGCACGACTGAAATGTTTGGTGTAAGGTAAGAAATAGCACACATGCCTTCCCAGTGGCGGGGAAGCACCTTGTATGCTTTAGTGCCACAAACAAAATACATTCCGCCCTGTAACTGTGTGTCTAATGTGTGATATTTACTAAGCGGAAGGCCTACCCCTTCAGGGAAAGTATTTTGGAATTGATCACACCATTTGTAATCAATCCATGAAGAATTTATAAGCGTAACATTTGCCCATGGTGCCATGTATGAGCAGCGAGCTGACCATAAGGGGTATTCTAATATTTTAGAAATCAGATTTGGTGCCCTAGCGCGCTTATTCGTTTGCTCAATAAATGGATCATATAGAAGACCATCAGGTGTTATTAATAGTGTCTCTCTATCTACAGTGATGTTCCAGTAATGCAAAGTATAGTTTACTTGTTTTCCCCGTACCTTAGCTGTCCAGTTCCTACTTACTAACTGTCTGTCTTTTATGTTCCAATTCCCTGTGATATTATCAAATTCTAATATGTTAGGACACTGGCTGCTTTTTAAATGTCCTAAGTATCGCGAAGCTGGGTTATATCCTGAAACATGATGCTTTAAACATACAGGAAATGCTTTTTCCTTGTCTTTGTATTCTACTGTAGGAGACACTTGATATTGGGCTTGAATATTTGGCAGTATGGTACAACGTGGGTACCATCCAATCCTTCCTTCTCCACAATCCCAGGTTACATTGGATATGAGGCATCCTATTCCTTGCGCATAATTTTGTATAGGCACAGGTGTTTCATAAAGGCCAATAGGGTCGCTTTGGTGTCTGGATAACTCTCTACAAATCCAGCAATTTTGAAGACCTAAAGCCTGGGCAACTTTCTCATGTACTGCAATGAGGGGATGGTCAGCAGGTTGTTGCAGTACAGGTAGCACACACATAATTAAGGTACTTAAAAATATTGTTCGCATAATGCAATGCATTTTCTGGACAGTGGTAAATGTTCCTTTCAGAATTTAAAATGTTGTTAGGCAGTGCCTTTCTGTCTCAGTTCCAGGGTACTTTCTGTAAGTGTCAATAATGAAAGTTCTTGTGGTGTGCTGTCATCTGCTTCTCCTCCTGGTCCGTAGTCGTCTTGTTCAGGGGCGGTTTCCCGGACCTGCCCTGCGTGCTTCACTCAACAGCATCAGTTGGTGTCACCGTTCCTGGGACACTTGATGAAGGACCCTCAGCGTTGTTGTTAGGAAAGGTCTGGTCTGTCTCCCCCTTGTCCTGTGTTCCGCGCTGCTCCACTTGTGGCCGTTGCTCATCTGTTAAAGGTGACTCTGCCTCAGGCGTTGTTGGTGCAGCTCTGCATCTTGTTCCGTGCAGCCACTCGGGACGTCCCTCCACCTTTAGTGATGTTCTGGTAACCAGGAGCACAATGTGGGGTCCAGTCCACCTAGAAGTAAGAGAAACATTTTTTATTTTTCTCACCATGACCATGTCGCCAGGTTTAAAAGGGTGTGTTTGTTCTACGGAAGGATGGGGCAAAGCTTCCTTCACCTGGAGATGGTGATGCCTCAATACCACTGATAATTGTACAGCATAGTCAGAAATCTGCTCATCCGTCCACAGCAGTGCTGCTTGGGATGCTGTGAGAGGCAACCTCAATCCCACCGACATAGGCCGCCCCATCAATACCTCATGGGGGGACAAGAGAGTTGTTCTAGATGGTGTTGCTCTTATGGCATGCAGCACTAAAGGCAGCGCCTCTGGCCATTTCAGGCCTGTTGCATCAGTTGTTTTGGCTAATTTATGTTTTATTGTGGAGTTCATTCTCTCCACCTGCCCTGAACTTTGTGGGTGGTAAGGGGCATGCAGTTTCCACTCTATTCCCAAACACTCACACATCTTTTCCACAATGGCAGCAACAAATTCACCCCCTCTGTCACTGTTTATGCTCTGGGGGACCCCAAATCGTGGTATTATATCATTCATCAAGCATCGCACAACAGTTGCTGCATCATTCTTCCTAGTGGCAAACGCCTCCACCCATTTTGAAAACTGGTCCACACATACCAGCAAATATTTGAATCCATTCACTGGGGGCATGTAGGCGAAGTCTATTTGAAGGTTGGTAAAGGGACCCTCTGGTACTGGCAAGTGATCATGAGTAGCGGGGGACCGACCTTTAGCATGTTGGGCACAGACAAGACATTGGGAGCAGAATTGTGCAGTGAAAGCTGTTATCCCTGGTGCAAACCATTCTTGTCTAATCAAAGCATTCATCCCTCCTTGAGCCATGTGAGTGGGTCCATGGGCAAGCCTTGTAAGGGGCAGGAACATACTGCGTGGGGCCACAGGCCTCCCATCCGGGTGTACCCACAATCCCTCATCATTTGGCTCACATCCAGCATCACTCCACGCTCTTTCTTCCTCTGGAGGTGCAGACCATTGTGCTTCTTTCACATCAGCTAGCAACAATTGTCTCTGAATCAGCTGTATTTTTGGAATACTTTTTGCCATTGAAGGCACCATCTGTACTGGCTGTAACATGCTCTTTTTTGCTGCTGTGTCAGCCATCGCGTTACCTCTGGCTATCTCAGTATTAGCTCCTGTATGTGCCTCACATTTTATTACTGCTACTCTGTTGGGCAGTAGTATTGCCTGTAGCAAATTCTTTACTAAGGGGCCATTTTGAATGGGGCGTCCTGCTGCTGTTATGAAACCACGATACTGCCACAGCTGGCCAAAATCGTGTACAACTCCAAATGCATAACGAGAGTCAGTGTAAATATTAACATCTTTCCCCTCCGCTAGGATGCATGCTCTTGTTACAGCATACAGCTCGGCTTGCTGGGCAGATGTGCCAGGTGGGAGGGCCGCACTTTCAATTATGGTGTCTACTGTTGTTATAGCATACCCTGCTCTGTAATCAGTGTCTGTTAGTCTGCTGGAGGAACCGTCAGTGTACCACTCATAGTCGGTTTTTTCCAATGGTGTTTGCTGCAAATCTGGTCTGGGTGTGGTGCATGTCTCTACAACTTCAACACAGTCATGGTCAGGGGTCTCATCTGAATCACCTAGTGGAGGTAATAATGTTGCAAAATTAACAGGTGGGCATCTTTTAATGGTGATATTGGTGTTAGACAACAGAGTGACCTCATAACCTGTTTGCCTGGCCGCCGAAAAATGTTGTGTTGCTGCAGATGACAACAACAACTGTACCGAATGTGGCACATAAACAATACAAGGGTAGTCCAACACAATGGGAGCCGTCCTCTCTACCATCACAGCTGCTGACGCCACTGCTCTCAAACAAGCTGGATGCCCAGTTACTGCTGCAGGCAAAGTCACGGAGTAGTATGCCACAGGTCTTTTTCCTGAGCCATGCTGCTGTGTCAGCACACCATTTGCAATGCCATTTTGCTCTGACACATAGAGATGGAAGGGCAGTTTGTAATCAGGCAGCCCCAGGGCTGGCGCAGTACACAAAGTCTCTTTCAGTTTCTTAAAACAGATTGCAAGTTCATTAGTCCATACAATGTTGTTGGGAGCATCTTGTAGTGTACATTGTCGCAGGATGGCATCATAGGATCTGTACTCAGGGATCCACTGGCGGCAGTAGTTCATCATCCCCAGGAATGACAGCATTCCTTTCTTGGTAGACGGAGGCTGAATGGCCTGAATCATTTTTATCCTGTCAGGTGATATGCGGCGAGTTCCTTTGGATACCACATAACCCAGGTAAGTCACCTCTTTTTGGCAGCACTGAAATTTTGACAATGAAGCTTTGTGTCCTCTCTCCTGGAGGTGATTCAGCAGCGCTACAGTGTCTTTTTCACAGGCTTCAAGGGATGGGGATGCCACGAGTAAATCATCCGCGTACTGCAAGATGATACTACCTCCTTCCAGGTGTAGGCTATCCAGGTCTCTCTTTACTGCCTGTGCATAGACCGTGGGACTCTCAGTATAGCCTTGTGCCAGTCTTCTGAAAGTATATTGGGTATCTTTCACTGTGAAAGCAAAGAGGTACTCGCTCTCTGGATGGACTCTAATACTGAAAAATGCAGAGGAGAGATCAATGACTGAAAAGTACTCTGCCTCTACAGGTATGGAAGATAATATGGTATTGGTGTCAGGCACAACAGGTGCTAAAGGAACCACAATGTTGTTTATCTGTCGTAAGTCCTGTATGAACCTATACTGCCCAGTATTGCCCTTGGGTAATGGAATGATAGGACTATTACAGGGGCTGGATGTCTTTTTAATGATACCTTGTTGCAAGAGAGATTCAATCACAGGTTTTATTCCCTCCTCTGCCTGAGGTGACAGCCTGTACTGACGGACATAAGGTAATTCAGCATTCTCTTTAAGTGTCACTTTATGGGGAGGGCATGTTTTCAATAATCCTGCCTCATTTTTGTGTTTTGCCCAGACCTCTGAGTTCACTTGCTCTAGGATTTTGTTTTTAGTCAGCTGTAAAGCCATATTCCCTTCAAGTTTGTCAAAAACTGCAGTCCTGTCCTTTCTGTTCATACACAACGTCCAACACCATCCTTCTCCATCTCCTAACACAGACACCATTCCTAAAGGAAATGTAAAATCCTTAGTTCTAGGTAAGTCCTGAAGGCGTTTGACCATGGGGCCCAAATCCTTAGGGTAGTAACCTGGTGCTACAGCTATGGATACATGTGGTTCAGAATCTGGCACTTGAAATAATCTCATTTCCTGTGGTCCTAGTTCAATGCTCACTGCACACCCTTCTTTTCCTACATATAATGTGTGCTCAAACAACTCCATTGTCCAGTGCAAATGTTTATCTGCCCTGTAGGCGTACCATTCAGGCACTGCTCCTGTGAAAAATGCTGCAGTACAGTGTATGGGCTCAGGTACTAATGTCAACTGTACTAAATGAGTGACCAATTCACTCTCAATGTCAGGGCTGTATTTAAACAGTTCTTGGAACATGTTTTCATAAAAACCTCCATGTAATGGAGTCCATTGGTAACGTGTTGGAGAGAGAGAGACGACAGGGGGTGCACTTAACACAGAGTCCTCACTTAATTTGCAAGCAGTAAGTGCTCTATTAGCCAATTCTAACCTGTCCTCAGGTACTTGTAAGTAAATCCCATTTTGTGAAAAATATAATGTTGCATGCAATTTACAGAGGAGGTCTCTCCCCAGCAAATTGATGGGTGCATCTGGTGACAGCAGAAACTGATGGGTCATTGTGAGGTCATCAACAGAAACTGGTAGGGGTTCTGACAATTCTTCATGCATCATCATTCCATTTACTGCTATAGTAGTAACTGTTTCACCACTACCAGGACCCAACTTGTTTCTTACTGCGGATAGGGTTGCACCACTGTCTATCAGGAAATCAATCTCTTTATCTCCTACCTTAATTTGAAACATGGGATTCTCCTCTGGTGTCTCTGATACCTTCATCATAAAGCACTGGGCTCTGGTTGCTGCAGTTTGTCCCATCTCTCTCTCCGCGTTGTCCTATGCTGATCCATGTTGCTCCTGGAAAGGATTCCTCAGGGAGTGCTGGGTCTGCTTCAGGTCTCTGGGCATGGGTGGTGCAGATGGCTGGGTCTCATTTCTGTCTGACCTTTCATTCCTGTTTCTATCATTTCTATTATACTGGTCACTTCTCTCATTCCAGTCCCTTCTACCTCTATTATTTCTACAATTGCGTGCCCAGTGCCCATACCTCTGGCAACAATAGCACCGATCCCCACTCTTGTCTCTCCTCTGGTATCCTTGTCCATTATCCTGTCTTTGCTGTGCCCCCTGATAATACATTCCCTCTGGCTCCTCCTCTCTTTGTATTTGCTGCAACATCATTCCTTTGTCATTTTTAGCGATGTCCTTCCTTACCTTAAAAATACCATCTCTTTCCATAGTTATGAGAAGCGTGCACAACTCGTGATAACCTTTAGTGGACCAATCAGGGTGGCGTAGTTTACAACTGTGGGCCACAGAAGCTAGCAATCCATTCATAAGGGTTTGCGTAGCCAATACCTTATAGGCCTCTGTGGTACGTGGTACCCCTGCACTGTTATCCCATGCTTCATTGTACCTTAAGATGTAATCAGCCACTGACTCACCTGGCTTCTGCAACGTGGCAGTGACTTGAGAAAAATCACCATGTTTAACTGCTAGGCCATTAATTGTGTCCCTGATTGACTCTAACCAATTAATCAATCTTTTTTCTGTGACATCCATATTATTAGTCAGTATGGTCCAATCCCTTTCCTGTGGAATTTGGAATGCACTTTTTACTAAAGACCATCTGCTCCCATATCCTATTTTTAATAGCATTTCTACATCTCGAGGGAGGGGGGTATAGGCAATACATATTTTATGAAGCCACTCATAATATTTTACACTGGCAGTCAGTGGGTCAGGCGCGTCCTTAGTCATTTGGGTTGCCTCCAAGGGGGTCCATGGTTTTAGCATGGCTGTCCCCCCCAACACTATTTTTGGTGCAGTTAGTTTAGTGTTCAATAATATGTCATCAGTATATGATCTCTCACCCTTTCCCTTTAGGGACCGTGTTTGTGACTGTATATGTATCAGCCGTTCCCTTCTCTCTAGTTTATCCTGTAGTTTATTAATGGAGCGTTGTATTTCCTCCCTATCAGTGTTCACTTCTTCTTGGAACTCATCTGCCTCTTTCCTCAGGTGTGCCAACTGCTCATGTTCCTCATCCTTTCTCTCTTTTGCACTCAGCTCTAAGTCTTCACTCAGACCAAAAGTGGAAGGTTGGGCTGGGGATTCAAAAGCATGTAGCATGTCCCCTCCTAAGGATAAGTGCCCATTCAAGACTGGTGTTCTAAAACTGCCCTCTCTGGGGTTAGTTGGTATGTCAGGCACCCTAGTTAAATCACCTTCCAGGGATATGTGGAAATAAGGTACACGTGCTAAGCTTGGTTGTGAAGCCAGTGCTTGCTCAGGTGTGTTATGTCTTTCACACTGTTTGTAGGGGCCTGAAAGTGATGGGTAAATTGAAGTTGCTGGAAGAGGGGATGAGAATTGAGGTGCAGGAGAAACAGGCCCTGCAGACTGAAGGGTGTTTTGTCCCACTGTTTGGTGGCTGTTCTCATTGCTGGCTCTATGAGAGACCCAGGAATTAAATTCACTATTTGCATCTACTCTCTGTCTTTTCCTTTCTTCCTCAGTAAACAACAAAATCTCCTCCTCAGTCAATGCGCTACTGGTTATTTGCTCATTGTCTGTTCCTTCCCCCAGTTTGACAAAAAGACCTTGAGGCTTGGAGGCGATAAACAGTTTTTTCAACGTATTTATATCAATATTTACTTGGCGGTGCGTCCAAATACATAGCAGAGCAGCAGCCCTTCTAGAAGTAGTGGCATTTGGTATTTCCTTAACACGTTCTGCTTCAATTGTTGAAAACCCACACTTTTGCCATAGTGACAACAAATGCTGTTCTGTTTGCACATAGTTACTTAATTCCAATAAACACTGGCTATAAGATGCGGGCCAATCTTTTGCTAATTCTAGCTCTTTTTTAGTAGGCTTTTTGCACTCACTATTCACCATTGATATTGCAGAACAGTCTTTATATTCAGTGGAGGCATTCCCCTGGCCTTTCTTTTTTGAAAGGAGGGCTTTATTTTTTGCAATTGAAAGCCACTGCTGTAAACAATCTTTTACATATTGTGAATCCCATGATGGGTCACCCTTTAAGTGTATACGTTCTGTCAAGCGTTCAATATCATCTATCTCAAGAGAACCAAATCTAGGCCACAGCCCTTCATTCCCTTTCCACGTCCATACTAGCGCGCAAAAAGGAGTTACATATTCTAAACAATTTGTATCTTTCACAACCTGAGCTGCAGGGCTATCTGCTGGTAATTTAAAATCCTTCTCTAATGACAGTTGTTTAAACAATCTCTTTGTCTTTTTTACCATGCGAGGCCTTACCACCTCCATAGTTCCTTTAGAATTACCAGAACCCATTGTGCCCTTTACTCACAATTTTCAAACCCTGAAAGATAAAACAAATTTGTCTCCTGGAAGTAAAATTTTGTTAAGATTTGGATAGAGAGACTTGAGAGAAAAAATATACAGTTGTGGAACACTCAGACACCACATAAAACAATTTGACTTCTCTGATGCAATTTTGTTTTGATATCACTCAAAGAAGCATTTTCAAATAAACATAGCAGGACAATACTTTTTAAAGACTCTAAACATAATTAAATACAGTCATTGATCAATGACAGGACAGTGCAAAATTGAAAAACATTTCCTTGTGTCCTGCAGCCAGCCAATGGTCACCGCTTCCCCCGCCACACTCTGGGAAGGCTTTTTTTATCTTTTCAACCCTCTACTCTTGGGTCATAAATTATTGTCCTGCCTAGGCTCTTCTGTCGCGTATGGAATCCCGTAGATCCCTGCCGCATATCAACTCCAAGGTGTTGATACAGAGAAATATTTCAATGATGATATAAATTTCAATCACTTGATGGAAAAGACTTCAATCAATGATGAAAAAAAATCAATCAATGTTTCTCTCCAGTCCCCTAGTTATATTAGATGCCGGTTACTACCTCCTCTCTCCTTTTTTTTTTTTGTTTAAAAAAATACTATGTTCTAACTGAGCATTTGAAACACTGAAAGGTCACGTCAGCAAGTTATTTTAGCTTTACAGCCTACTTACCAACTGGTGACTTTACAGTCCTTCAATGATCCCACTTCTAAACACCATTTCTGTTGGGTAATAAATCCATTAAGCTGGGTAATAAATCCTCCAACCCTCCTCCTCAGAGCGAAGACGAAGACGCAAAGCAAATAAACCACAGCTGCCTCCCAAAACACAGGAAATGTTCTTGCACCTTTGTCCGTTTATTGGCATGCCAAGGCAGAATGCAGACGCAGTGTCACGTCTTGGAACAAGCTTCTTCTGCCCCTCATGAATAGTTACAGCAGAATATATAGGGCAGAAAGTGCAGTCATCAGTAAACTCATAAGATGTGGCCAAGGCCAAATACGGTTGTACATATACAAATAGAAGTGCCATGCAGGCACAGAACATAGAGCAATATAAGGGCACAAGGGACCAGAAAGCAAGTTTAAGCCAACCTGCAAGATTCAGAGGCTTTCCACAGCTGTTAACCCATGACGTGTCAATGAGGTCAATGTAGGGCTCGGGGTCAAGTTTTAATAGATCTGTAAGGGCAGGGGTGTTCAGGAGCACGGAGCAAGTAGCTTGGTCAGAGCGGTTAGCTCAGGAGGACTGAGACAGTGTGGAGGAGAATATGGGATTGAGATATATTTTTCCCCACAATTAGGAGGCAGAAAAATGGGATTGCGATGAAAAGTGCAATTGTCTCTGAGATATGGAGTCTTTTTATTTCTTGGGTCTCTGTGGTGGGCATTTCCTGTTGCTTCCATCATCTTCGGGGCGCTCAGCGGCGGGTGGAACCACATACTTCGTTCATCTTCTCTTCAGAGCGACCCTCGGTGGAGTTTAGGTCACCGTTCTGATATTAACATAGTTCGTGGTCTACTTAGTCGGAGCTCCCTCCCTTAAGACGCAGGAAATACCCTTCTCTGGATGGTTCAGTAGTCTTTAGAGGATTTTGAAAGTTCAGGTGGAGGGAGGGTGTGTGGGTGAATAGTCTTTATGGTAGGTCGGAGGAGGAGGGGATGGAGCAGGGCCAGGTCGAGAACAGACCAGGGAGACGGAAAATTTTTAGACAGGCGGGTCCATAATCACGTTCAGAGAGCAGGGACCTTTCGGCACGCGTCGATCATAGAGCAGGGGCCTCAGGTCAGCCCTTTCCTTTAGTTTTGTCAGAAACAGTGCCTCGTCCTGCGACTCCTTACTGTTGTGGTCTCGCCTTGGCCTCCGTCGCTGAGGTTCCACGGTCGGTAGTCAGGCCGCGTGCTCCCACATCCGGTCTCTTTCTCCTCCGACAGTGGTACCCTTTATAACATTCTGTCATTCGTACCGCTTCACTTCACCCATTCTCAGAAGTCGTGGTCCTTCTTCCTGTGTTAGTTCCTGAGCCTAGTCGCGCATTCGGAGGCAGCGTATCATACCTTAGATTCGATCATCCGTCCGGGGCCGACCAACCATTTTCTAATAACCTTAAATAGAGAACAAAACGGTTGTGCACAGAAAAGCCCTCCCACCAATTCCCACATTTACAAAGGTATGTGATACCTATTCATAGTTTGGAAAACCTTTATTGGCATAATCGTTCAGTACGTAAGATGTGAGAGTGCGATTAATTTTTTTTGTAGCCGGACATGGCGACGGTGGAAGCACATACAGTAGGGGGGTTATTTTGTGGCATAAGAACATGTTAAAAAGGCCTAATTAATTATTTGCACGCAACTAAAACGTCTCATTAAGTGATGAGGGATCAGGGGCATTTCAGTTCATAAATGAAAACACAGTCAAGCTCATTGTAATCACATTTCCTAGATGTATACCGTGGGTGTGCATCATAAGCGACGTTATGTACCAGTTACAATAAATATCAAAATAAATCGTTCATTAAAATCAACATTTTGACGGGACCCCTTTCAAAAGTTCGCCAAGTGAACCCTCCTCCCTTTTTCGTCAAGTGTGCAAAGGTTCGTATATATATCTTAGTACATCAAGTCTCATTAGCTAAGGAACACCACGAGGCGTCAGTTAGTTCCTATTGCTACCGGCGCCATTTTGGGCGAGGCCGGTTTAGTCCGGAAGTAGCCTCAGGGGCAAAATGTCTCCGACGATTGGCGGTTGGACCAGAGTCCCTTTCGGTAGTTCAAAAACCTGTGCTAACAGAGGGGCTGGTGGTGTGGACCGTCAATCAAAAAAGGGGGGGGTAGAATCTTTCTTACCGGGTTACGTTGACGTTCAGCCGGAACTTACTCGAGTTCGTTAGCCCATAATGTTCCTGGGTGGTTCAGACTGAGGCTGGTGCGGACACGAGAGCACCACCATCTTGTGGCTGTGTCGTTGTTATTTCATTAGTTATCAATGCGGCTGTTCCCCACCGGAAGCCTGAAGAGGCCGAGGGCTCTTGGGACTTTGGTAGAATCTTCAAAGTCGAGGGGATGTTTGTCGAAGGTGGAGGCTTGCGTCCAGGTGGGCAAGTGCCCGAGTTGCAATTTCGGACAAAGTTACTCCAGCGGCCTAGACCCGCCTTCCAGAGGGCCCAGACGCCATTTTGAGACCCCTGCAGCAGCCGCCCTTCGTCGTGTATTTCAGGAGCGGAAGAAAACTTCTCGTGGCGACAAAGACAGAACATCAGGCTGTTGGAGCAGGACATTTTGGTTCGGGACGCCAGGGTGCAGCTGTGGAGCCTTCATCTGGGGAGGTGAGGGAGGCTCGTCCGTGCTGCCTCCCTCTCCCGGCGCATCCCACGCCGTCCCTTTGAATCAGGGGTGCACATGATGACCACCCTACACCCCTGATTCCGACTCTTGGGGGACCATTGTACATCCGGTGCTGCGCAAGTACGCCCGTCGGACATTGTATGTCCTGTGCTACGCAAATATATGTGCGTCGGACATTGTAAGTTCTGTGCTGCGCAGGTATATGGCCGCCGCCCGGCTGGAGGACTTCGGCGCCGGGCCAGGGCAGGGAAGCCTCCTGCCTGTGGAGGTGGGAGAGGCTCATCCGCGTCGCCTCTCCCTCCCAGCCCACCCTGCATCAGTTCAATGGAGGAATTCGTGATGGCCGGACCAGGAGACACGAGGGAGGGGGTCATCCTCATCCGCCCCCTCCCTACTTGTGGCCCGGGGGGGGGGGCGCCACCCCAGGAAGGAGAGTATGGGAAGACCATTTCATGTCGGCCCGTGGAGCCTCCTGTACCTTCTCACCGGCAATTTCTTTTGGTCTATGGCTGGTGGCAGGCCCCGCCCCACACGTGCTGCGGTTTTCCTCTTCCGGATGGGCGGGACCGTTGACCTGTTACATTTTGAGAACTTCCGGAGTGAGCGTAATACGTTTTGTATTGTTCCTATTAGTACAGTTTACTTTAAAGAATGTTTTACTAGTTTTTCTATTTATCGTTGGTTGTGTGTTATCTTTATCGTAATTAAATCCTAAATTATATAACAGATGCTTGGCTTCCTCGAGTCCTTTTGCAGGCCTGTAATTGTTTTTGTTTTTCAGAGAGGGGGGGGGGGGGGCAACAGAGGGCAATCAGTCCCAGAACTCCAACATGTCGTTGAAATTGGTCTGACGAAATCTGTGCCATCGAGCATAATCAAACGTGGTGGTTCTATCCGTCCTGTCCGTGCTGGTCTGGTTTGTTTTTGTCTCGCGCCTTTTCCCTTTCTGCCGGCCTGTTATTTCTGTCGACCCTCCGCTCTTACTTATGTTCTGTAGAGTCGGGCATTGGGCTTTCCAGTGTCCGAGACATCTACAGAAAGCACATTGGTTTTGCCTTAAATCCGTTCGTCCCGTGCATAGTGTCGGGGGATTACTTTTGGGTCGTTGTGTCTCGGGGTTGTCCCGCCGGCACATCCCTTTACATCGTTCTCTTTTTGTCTCTAATCCTCGGAACTGTGTCGTCTTTGGCCCTTCCTTTTGCCTACCAGACGTTTGGAGGATTGCCTGTCGCGTTTCTTTAACTACTTTGACTTCGTCTCTTTCTTTTCGTTGCGTAACCTCTTTGCGCCACATACCGAGACTATCGAGCATAATAGGCGTTGTCTTATTATTACGAAGGGCTATTTCCACCGTTTCTATTTTGTCTAAATCGAAGGATCCTATCAGTGGCCACTGTTTCTCTTGGTTTACTTTGGTATACTTGTGCCATAGCTTACTATAGGCTATGGTAATTAATCCATACTTTGTGAACATGTCTTTATTAGGGGTGCCTTCCAGCGGGGCTAGATGGTCCACCTCTAATAAACGGTCCGGGCTGAACCAGCTATCCATCAGTGGGGAGAAGACAGGCATGACGGATCACAAATGGGGATAATAGTCAGCACTACCTATCTTATCGCTGCGTGCAAAGACTAGACAGAATATTTCTATTCTACGTTGTTTGCAGGCAGTGAATACCTCATGAACCAATATTCGGGCTATCAGTGTTTGGTCAACAAATAAAAATAAAAAATGGTCAATGGGGAGAATGAGTAGGCCCGCAAAGGTCTGCGTCACCTACCCTTTCACTATCTGCAAAGAGGGGGACCTATTCTTTCCTGTTTGCAGACAGAGAATCTCCAGAAAACAATCCGTAACAGTTAATCAATGGGGAGGGGCAATTGATCAGTGGGGGAGAAAGATAGGCACGACGGGTGCGTTACCTATCCTTCACTGCTTGCAAAGAGAGAGCCGGTTGTTTCTCCGTTTGCCGACAGCGAAACTCCAAATAAATTAACAAAGAATAATACTAGTATTTTCCATCAATCATCAATCATTCCGCAATTCGTCGTGTTTACACGACCTTACCCGGACCGTATGGACAGTTTCCTGTCTTCCGAATCCAGCGCCCGATCGTCCTCTTCTCTTCGTACTCCTCGTGGCACTCCTGATGGTTCCCAGTCAGGACCGTAGATCACTCAAGAGAGGTCCGTTCGGAATCAGTGAAGTTCGGATGATCGGCTGTCAGACGAGGGTCTATCGGACAGGGTACCTTCCGATCGTTGCAGTCGTTCACTCTGTCGTCAGGACCTCTCCCACTGGATCCACGAGTCGCTGATGGGCCCCACGTTGGGCGCCAATTGTAAAAAGGGGTTCAAAGACAACCAGTAACCAAAGACCCTTTTTGTGTTGCCCGGCGGTATCGCCTCTATGACCCACCAATATTTAATCAATGAAGAAGCAGGCGCTGGAGACTGAAAGGCAGGAAACGAAGTTTTATTCTCTCCGGAGGAGAACACATCAATTCGGACAGCAAGTATCGTCACGAGGTGCTCTAGCCACATCTCTGAGGCCTGGCCTCTTATACTCGGGTTTATGATCTTTATTGCACGTAACACATTCTTGCAACACTTTGATATTTGAAAGAACATCCTCGGAATCTCCCCTTCAGGCCCGTTCCCACATACATTTACAGTTGAATTCCCCACCCCGGTCGCAACAGGTGATGATTATCGCGCAGCAGGACATTCCGCCGATTCACGGAATGTGTGAAGTTTGATCGGGTCTCGTAGGGTGGGGGCTTTGATTGGCTCGAGGGTCTTTTGATGGGGAGGGGAGGCCTCCTACTGTACGGGGTAATAAACGGTATCCGCAGGGCCAGGTGATGGCTTGGGAACAAGGAAGACAGACGGGCACACAGGAAAAGGGAGGTTTGCGTCAAAGGGCCTGAGACTATGAAAGGAATGAAGGGAGGTGTCGCGCTGGGAACAGGATGGGATTCTGAGGCAGATCGGCGTTGAAGAGGGGTTTATGACCCAAGGAGAGCGAGGGGGTTGCCAGCGTGCGGGGGATGCCTGCGAGGCTAAGAAAGAGTGAGAGACGCGCTGGCTATCAGCGAGGGCAGGGAGGCCATGGTGCTTAGAAGGGCTGCCGATTACGCACAAGGCATGTGAGAGCGGGGGTGACTAGTACATGGGGGCGCTGGTGAGGGTGAAGAACCGGGTTGGGGGTCAGGGACGTGCAGGGAGCGGTTCTGACCAAAAACAGACTGAGGTGGGAGCGTATGGCAAGCAGTGTGGCATCGGAAAAAGGCAAGATGGCGCAGATGATGTTCACCAAATCGTAACAATTTTCCACACCTCCTTACCAGTCTGACTTTACTAACATCACACATGGCGTGCCTCAAGGCTCTGCAATCAGCCCGATTTTATTTAATATCTACATGAAACCCCTAATTGCGGTCAAAAGGGCGCATAAAATTAACATCGTAAATTATGCGGATGACACGTAACTGATTCTCTCCTTAGAGGGAGAATAGGCGACATCTCTGGAAGTGTTTCATGGCTGCCAGCTTGCTACAGCTCAGTGGCTGAGGGAGAATTCATTGCAATTTAACGCTGGTGAAACTGATGTTCTCTACTGCTCAGTGGGGAAGGTTCTTTCTGCGTTGCCCGGAAATCTTTGGCCCCTAGCTACATCTACTGTACGGAGGCCTGTTGAGAAGGTACAAAATCTTGGCATTATGTTTAATAACAAACTGACGCTGGAGTCACAGGTTAACAAATCTGTGGGACGCTGCTTCGCTATTATTAGAATTCTTCAGAAGATTTTTCCTCTGCTGCCTACTCACATGCGAGCGTTGGTAGTACAAAGTACTAAATATTAGGCATATTGGATTATTGCAATGTGCTGCTGTTGGAGTCCCCAAAATATCTAATAGATAGGCTCCAGAAGATTCAGTCAACAGCAGCCTAGTTAGCCTTGGGGTGATCGAGAGGTTCGTCCTCCTCATCGGCTTTGGCGGAGCTGCACTGGCTCCCGATAATGCAGAGAATTCAGTTCAAATCCCTCTGTATAGTTTTTAAGGCCCTGCATGCTTCTGGACCTGTATCTATGCAGAGGAAGTTTGCCTGGTATGTACCTGAAAGAAACGTTTGCTTCTCTTCTGCCAGATTGGTTAAAATACCAAGATTCAACAAAATGAAATCAGGTGGCAGAGCCTTCAGTGTCTCAGCCGCCAGATTATGGAATACACTCCCACTAGGACTGAAACAACTGAGGGATCTTCTCCCCTTCAGGAAGAGACTAAAAACCTGGCTCTTCCCCAAAGTATAAATCTGCTGTCAGTTCCCGTGTAGCATTACTCTTAACGCGCACTTTCTAATGGCAGCGCCAGGATGCCTGTTAGGTGATAGAGCGCTTTATAAATGAGATAAATAAATGTCCAAGCTCCTATATCTATGACTTTGCACAATGAGATGACTCTCTGATACAATGATGCTGTCCCTCTATGATGACACAAAGTTGTGTTTCCAGAATGTCCCTTGGCAACAGGCAAAGGACTTTAACTACTGGGATAAAGGAAGAGCGTTCAATAAGTTATATCCACACTGACAGGCAGTTGTAGAACAAATCTGAATAAAGGCACTTGTAACAGATGAGAAGTTGCAGGACATATTGAATGAGATTCAGAATATGAATGAAAGGGTCACAGGCTGAATCCCTGCATCTCCAGTGCGCCCACCTGGAGAACAGGAAAGCAAACCAATATCAGGGTTTGGAAGTTAAGGAAAAAGCATAAGACACAAATGTGTTGGAATATGCAGCAAGTTTCTTCAATCTTGTTTTGAATTTGAAAGAGGGCAAGATGATTGGAATTCAAAAGGCATAAAAGATTGCTCCGAGAGGGGGGGGTGCTTGGGGGGGGAGGTGTCCTTGAAATACCAACACACTTGGGATATCCAAATGATGTCATTTCAATAAAACTCAGACATTTTAAGGAACGTGACAAGGAAAGTAGCTGTCATTTTGATTATGTTACAAGACCTTGCCCACACCACACACATGAATCGTAGGGCTCTGAAAATGATCATAAAAGCCCTGCAAAAAAGGTGACCTTTCCATTGTGTTTAAAATTTGCCAGATGATAATGCATCTGATGCATTACAGACAGACTGGCAGGCACAGAGTGACCCGTCGGTCACTGAAGAGGAGGAGGCAAGGGTGCAAGAGAAGCAAAATATCCCAAGATTTATGCAAGATATTCAGGCAAGACACGGACATACAGGGGTCCAGGCTGTCCTCAACAAACTAATTGGGTACAGGTGGGTGCGAGGATGTTTTGATGAGGGGCCGGGCAGTGACATTAAGAAGAATGATGGATGCAAGATTCTCAAAAGAGTCATTATATTTTCATGTGTAGGAAACCTTTTTTAGTGGCCACAAGAGGTATAGCTTTATGTTAATTCTTAGGGATTCTAGAGGTACCATTGGCTTCCATGGTTACAGAGAAATGATCAGTACTCTCAGAGTGTTAGGTCACACAGTGGAGCTGCTGTTCTCCTGTTGAACATTTACTGTAACAGGACTGTTAGTATGATATGGCCAGGTTGGCCTGTAAGGCTTACAATAATAATGTTTTGTCTTTACAGGGGTCGTGGGCTGATGGGTTGGATGACACAGGGTTAGTTCACATCGACTTGGAGCAAGCGTATGTTTGAAGTCTGTAAGGTTCAAGGTCATATCCAGTGTAGTTTAATAATTTCAATAAGGAAATTTGAATAGTACATCAATATTTTTTCCTAAAAGCATTCTAGGAAACATTATTGGTAACACAGAGCCATAGATTAATATGTTTGGTAGCTAAATGTACACTGTTCATCATTCCAGTCTGTGATTCTGACAAATAAGATTCCACCAAGCTTGAACTGAAAGCTGATCTTTAGATTTCCAATATCAATATGTTTGTACAGAAAAAACTTGCTCAATCAAAGACTATGTACACTTCCTAAAAACAGTTTATCCAGGGAGAAGGGCTATTTTGTAGTTTTTATACTTATTTGGTCCATACCTCTAGCCAAAATATATGAACTTTAGGGCACATAAAACCACATATGAAAATATGAACCTACATCTGACTCAGAATGCCAACATTTATTATTGTTAAGAATTTTAAGAGTATGCATAAAAGCAGGAGTATAGTATACCCTGTTTTAGAAAAAAATATAAAGTTTGTGTTAGACTAGCTGAATGTGAAGTGGGGTGCATATTTGGCCCAAATGTAATCACAAATAGTTGTTGTCCAAGAAACTGACAAGTCCCACAAAACCTCAGTCTTAGATTTGTCCTAATTATATGGAAATAAATTAAACCTGGGCAGAATTTCTGTTACGCTAGTGTAATCAAAGTATTTTGGAAATTTCACATTACAGTTTGATGCAGAATCACTGAAAAATTCGCAATTACACCTGATCACGTGTTTAAGAGTAATTTGGGTGAAAAATCCTACCGCAAGATCACATTTACCCAGAGCCCACTCACACTCAGTTTTGATGTTCTGCTGCATTCAGCACTGTTTCCTATTACAAATTGCATCATTGTGTCCATTTTGGACACAAGGGTAAATGTTTCGCTAAGAAATAGTGCTAAATGGTGGTAGTAGGTTAGGGGAAAATCTTAATGCATGAGCACCTTTAGTGAGCGCAAGTGGTTGGTCAATCTCAATATTCATGTTCTGTCACATCTAGCACTATTTCTTACTACAAAATGCATCCTCCAGTACATTTTGCATGCAATGGGTAATTGTTTCGCTAACAAAAAGTGCTAAACGCGAATTGCTCTTCTTGCATAATTCAACTTTAATCTTGCATAATTCTAAATTAAATTCATGTGTTTACACTACAGGAAATTAATCAGGTTACGTCCACCCCTTAAATGAATCATCTTATAAATAAGGGAAACTCTATTGATCATAGTTGTTAGAATGTAGTTAGCAGAATTAACTAAACTGGAGGAATTTAAAGAAACAAATAATACCTAAAGTGGATTGATAACGGTCTTTAGGACATTATATTGAGCATTTATGAGGTACGTCATGTGTCTTAGACAAGTTAGAGAAGAAATCCTCAACAAATAGTTGGGACACAGTAAATATACCTTTGTAAGTCCAATTCCACCAAAAGATTACCTTACCATTGTTCTTAGTTAAATTGTTATACCAAATAGAAGAAATAAGAAACTATTACAATGAATTCAAATTGGAGACAAGAAAAGGTTTTAACAAAGTATTTGAAGGAAACCAACATTTCATAGGCCTGAACATGCAAAGAATATGTTTCTAAGTAATTGGAGATATTAAACTAGGGGCCATATGTATCAAGCAAAATTGCGATCGCAAAAGCTGAAATTAGCAGATTTCAACATTTGCGATCACAATTTGGCTTAGTGGTATGTATTAAGGCAAAACTGCCTCACAAAATAAGGAATCGCAAAATTTGTGAATCTCTATTTTGCGATTGCATTTAAGGAATCGCAAATTATGATTCCTTAAATGCAATGTAAGAAGCACCAAAAAGTGAAATTGGCCTTAAGGAATTGCTAATTACCACCAACTTCAAGTTGGTGGTAATTTGCATTTACTTTAAAAAATATACTTTTTTGCATTTTTGAAAGTGCAATGTGGAGCACATACATGCCCTTAGGGCATGTATGTGTGCCACATGTGTACATATGCACATTTCAGGGGTGCAACAGGGTGTCCGATTGACACCCTTGCACGCTTGAAATTGCATTCTCAATTTACGATTCTCTAATTGCTAATCGCAAATTAAGAATGTCTTCCCATTCATTCCTACGGGCCTCTTGGTCCTTAGGAATGAATGGGGAGGATTTCCTTAATTGAGAATCGCAATTTGCGATTCGCAATTAAGGAATATGTAGGATTCGCAAATTTTTTTGCAAATCCTACATACATCTCGTTTTGAGATTCTCAAATAGCGATTGTTAAAAATTCGCTATTTGAGAATGGCAAAACCCAACATTGATACATACGGCCCAAAGTTCCAAATTAAATCACAGCCTATCCTTAATAGACTTTGTATTATTTAGAGATGTCATAGTTTATTTAATACCAAAATCAATATGATAACGAGTGACATTTGGAAAATTGACACCTCCATTAGATTTAGAGAATATTGATTTATCTATTCATATCCTAACTTTTTGTAAATTCCTCAGAAACATGAAGAGTAAACTATTTATTTTAGCAAATACATTTTTAACAATTTTAACAGCAAACATCATACGATAAAAAATTAATAATAGGAAGAGCTATCATTTTTATTGTATCCAGACAGCTCCACCATGATAAAAACAAAGTGGGGCATTTTTTAGTTATGTGGGTAAATTTAGGTATGATTTCTTCTGTATTGATCTTAAAAGTATTATTAATAGAATTTGATGTATATGCCTTTCTGACCCTTCCATAGTTTATAGCCTGTGCTATCAGTCACATTGTTGGGCTATTACACTATTTGAACAATCTAATCACCTTTCTCACGGAGCACTAGTATTGTCTGCTGTAGAACCCTTATGCTCTTATGTTTAAGTGATTGCTCTTTATTATTTTGTATATAAGTCATTGTTGTATACAGTTTACGTCTCTTTATATCATTTTCTTTCAGTCGTTGACTGATTGATTCTATTGATATACAAGCACTGGCTTTTTTAAAACTCCCAGTGCCTGATTCACAAAGGTAAAGTTAGACCAAAGGTCTAAGTTTAAACCTAACGTCTAACTTTAGTACTTTTTGGTATTCACGGAGGGACTTACAAGTTGTATCTTTACGCCTGTGGAGGATCCACGCTCATGGCAGAGGCTCCGCACTCCCGGTGGAGGTTCCCCACTCGGGGCAGAATGTCTGCACTCTAATTTTATACACTTGCAGACAATTAATGCCACCTGAAGCCCCTGCACTACAAGCCACATAAAAGTGACACACATCCAAGACTGTTTTTTTTCCGAACCCACAAGTCACCTGCCTGCTCTGTGCCTTGCCTTGCCATCAGCATGCTAAATGTGAGGAGGAAGAAGAATTTTGCTGAGGAGGAAACCAGTTGATTGTTAGATTTGTAGTGAGGAACTTAAAAAAACAGCATTGGCTGCCTCCATACAGCAGCAGTGCATTTCAGAAGGCACCCCATAGCAGAAGTTGGCTACTTCAGTCAGTGCACTGGGAGAGGATGTCTGATCCGTCACAGATGTAAAATAAGAAGTGGCAGGATGAGAGGAGGAGTTCAATAAAATAGAAGTGGCCAGAGCTCTCTCTGGTAGGCAAACTAGACCTTGTCTACATCTTACTCAACTTGAGAAGGATGTCCTCTCCACAATACAATCCCATCTGCTGCATGGCTGCCTGTGAATGATGATCTTAATGCGGTAGCAGGTAATACGTGATGATTGAAACAATGACTTAATTTAATAAATTTGTTCTATAAACTGCAAATTTGACTACAGAAGTCACATCTAGTTTGTGCAAATATTCATGGTGATTTAGACTCTCATATGTCTCATTTATCTGTCACACTAAAAGTCACAGAATCCCATGTGATACAAATGTTAACTTCCAATTTCTTTTTCACATGATTTGATGATACATTGATATATGGCACTTGTTACCTTGAAAATGCAAGTGAGTAAATATGTGAAAAACTGAACATAATAATAATAAGTTGGAATTGTCTTGTAACTACTTTTTTCATTTCCATGTACAGTCAGAGTAGATCCACCCACTGGAGCTGAGATCCCTGCACTTGCAGGGAGAGAATGTCATGGGGCAGATCAACCTATACCACAGGCATACATTGGTATGTAAATATGGCCAGAGGAGGGTCCCTTTTACAATAATGTGATCAGACAACCCATAGATATTTTTCATAAAATCCATCAATAGTCTCACACATGTGAACTGATCTAGAATATCTTGTTCATATCATGTGTCAACTAGATTGCAAACTAAAAACACTCATATCATTTTAGGCCCTGTGACATTGGCAAGGATAGATCCTAGTTTATTTATTTTTGTTCCTAATACGGGTGTGAAATGTGGTCAGGCACCACACATTGGGGCCGATTATGATCGCCGACGGACTTGCGTCCGTCCGCGATCATTGAGGAGGAGGGGACGTCCGCATGGGCTGCGGAGTCCCCTCCTGTGCGATTCGGATGTGACCGCCACCCTGGCGGTCACATCCTCTATTTTTAACATTGCAGCGGGTGCAGCTTCAAGCTGCACCCGCGGCAATGTTAAAAATGCACGCATTGCATTTGCATGCAGAAAGAGGCAGGCACCGCGCGGTGCCTGCCGCTTTCTGCATGCAAATGCAGGGGGCTACCATAGGTACCCCCCATGTGCACCCCACTCCCCCCCTTCCCCTAGGGGGCCCGCAACGGGCCCCCTAGGTGAAGATCCGTATGCTTTTCCACGGCGGAAACCCGCCACGGAAAAGCACTTTTAAAAGCCCATCCTGATATGGCGGACGGTGTCTGAGAGACACCGTCACCATATCAGAGCTTTTCCGCCGCGGTTATAAGCCGACCGCAGAGGAAAAGCTGCGGACGGAAACCAGGACCCACCAGCCATCCTAATGTGGTGGTGGGTCCTTGGTCAGTCCGCTGCGGTTTTTCCGCATCCTCGGGGCCGGCGGTGGCTTCCGCCGGCCCCGAGGATGCGGAAAAACCGCAATCATAATCAGCCCCATTGTGTGGATGGCAGACCCTGGTAACTGCAATTAAATATTACTTTACTGACAAATCATAGTCTTTATTATTGTATGTTGATTATGGTGTGTCTAATATCCCTTTTGTCACTTTTCTCCATATGCTCAGATATGGCTAAAAATAGTATACTACTTCATAACATTTTGGCTAATGAAATGAGAACTCTACATTTAAATTGAAATAATACACCATGTACCAAATTGCTTACATTGTCTCATCTAAAGAGGAGTAGCCCCAACTGTGTAGAAAGTGCATACCTATGACATATACATGGAAAATGACTCACATCATCCTTTGTATTGAAATATGGATATGCATGGTACATTACAGCTGCTGTCAGGAGTTCTTCAGCGATTAAAATTCAGGATTAGGAAGACATTCTGGCTGCAGTCAGACCCATTGCCACCCGTTTATAAGACAAGTGTGCCTTATAGTGTTGTAAACTATTTGTGGCCTAATAATGCACGTTAACCATATCATTGTGGAAGGAAATTAGCAGATATTGCCACTTTTTGAAGCATCTGATGTTGGTGTGGGATATATTTCCAACATAATCAGTGATGTCTGTGTTAATTTTGCAATGTTCATTTATCGTTCATGCTGAACATTAATTAAGGTGTCATTTCCTTCTGAAGCTGCTGGATCGAGGACCATATCTTCTGCCAAACAATGAAGGAGCCAGGTTCAGCAGCTGACATCATTGAGGATTTCAATACCACAGAGAGTTGTGGCTAAAGCTGGTGAGTTTGATTTTGCATTGCTCATCTGCATCGAACACCCTAATGAGCTGTCACATGTAGCTTTTTACAAACTAAATCAGATGTGGAACTTCACATAGATGCAAAGAAACATGGTTCTGACCTTTGTGCAGCACAGTATACTATTGCTAATACTAATCATATTGCAACCTCTGTCTTCAGGTACTGAGGATAATGAGGTGTTTGATGAAGATTATTCTAGCACCAGTGGAGGGTGGCAGGCAATCAGTGGAGAGAATCCAATCCTCCTCCAAGCAGCAATGTCAGCTGCCAGCACTGTTCAAGAAGAGGATGAGCAGGAAGAAGATGAGCAGGTGCTGGTTGCGGAGGAGGTCCTGGATTATAAGGAGTGCATTGCCGGTCCACTGGACAAAACACTGAAGCCTACATCAGATCTAGCCAGCATTGTACCTCCCACTTCACCTCTGAGAACGGCCCATTTCCAGTAGTCACCCAACCAGCCACAGCATTCACCTACCCCAAAACAACCATCACCTTCTCACAGCCATCACATCCAAGGTAGAAGTGTTGCTTCTCCTACACACTCCTCCCATGATAGGGCATCCCAAGCCTTCTCTCATGCTTCAGAGGAACCTAACAGCCCGGGTGGGAAGCAGGTATATTCCAGAAATGAATCTCCTCCCACAGCCTCCCATGTACCACCCCTCCTCATGCTGGTGGACCGGATAGTCATATCAGAGGTTGTCACAAGCCGAGGGGGCTGACAGATGGTCATGGTGACCAGAAAGAGCATGAAGTTGTCCAACAACAGGCTCATGTGAGGCAGGACGTTTGTGCATTAGAGCCTACTCTGTCTAACAGTTCAGACTCGCTATACAGGTTATCTCTCAGACGATTGACAGGCAGACCCATGTCTTGGACAGGCTTAAGAAATCTTTCCATGACATATCAAGGAGGCAAAATGACGTCATATCAATCTATAGGGAAGAGAGTGTAAGGCACCATGCCTTGACCATGAAGATAATGGAAGGCATGTTGAAACTGTTTCAAAGACTTCCTTCACAGTCAACACATGGAGAGGACTCAACACACCTACCTGTACCCTACTCCACTGAGCCATGTGTACCACTCCCTCTTGCACATTCCCCCTGCACAGTCTATGCCCCTGTACAAACACAATCAAAAACTGTATCAACAACCTCTGCCCATGTACAGGTACAAGCCAAAACTGTACAGGTATCCTCTGCCCGGGTCCAGGCACAAGCAAAAACTGTACAGGCACCTTCTGCCCCTGTGAAGGCACAAGCAAAAACTGTGACAGCACCCTCTGCTCCTGTACTGTCCCTCTGCCCCTGTTGCCAGAGATTCTTTTTGGAAACATTACTATGCCTGGGATCACACGATGTCATAATGTCACCATACCACATCAGTAACTATGGATCCAAATCTAACTAGCTCAGTGTGCCCTATCTGCCATCCTGCCCTTCCCATATTAACAGGTGAATTTCCAATCTTGAAAACAATGCTTTCGTTTCTCACTCATAGATGTCCATAATATACAAAAGAAAGACACAAGGAAAGTTTACAATAGTTATTGAAACTATTGTGCTCTATCATGAAGTGACTGTGCTGCTGAGTAAAGTAATCAACATTACGAGAATTATACAATGAAAAGCTCCACCAGGATAAATGATGTAGCTGCCTAAGCCTACCCCCACTACATGAGCATAGAAATATATCAGTGATCTCTCGTATTAGCACCGGACCCCATACATTGTATATTGCAATTAGGTGGTCCCAATAGTAGGTATAAACTCAGTTTACGCAAGACTTGTGCACTGGGCAAGTCTCAGTTTATATAATAACAAATTCCGTGTTGGAAAACAGCAACTGTGCTTCCGTGTTGTGCCTGAGCGTTAGGAGATGTGGTTGACCAATCATAGCAAAACAGGGCACCATGCAGTTCGGCCTTGTACGAAATGTTCAGACTGAATCCCAGGAAAAAGAACTGAATAATAATAACATGCACAGTATCTTTTTAAAATATTATCATAGCACATAATAAACGTGTTATGTGTGGCTGTGCAAGCAAAAGAGAACTAAAACTGCAGTTAGGCTAAAATAAAGGTGAACCAAGCGGGCCCTAAAGGGAACTCACTACACCCACTCCCCTGCCAGGAAATTAGCAACTAACTAAAAAATAGAAAACACAACACAAGCCAAGCACAGTCAGAGAAATGCGGCGAATCATTGTCATAAAAAAACTTAGAGTCATAATTTAAAAAATGATGTTCAATTGTAAATGAATCCAGAAGAGATTCTGTCCAAGCAGAAGATGAGTCAGCAATTGCCCAGTTTTAAATCTCCAAAGATCAACCGATGCTGAGGAAGTAGCCTGTTGTCCTGCATCCATGTCATAATGCTAAAGCACCCGTTCCTCCAGGAAGGAGTTGTAAGTTTGTGGGACAACTCTGAAAATGGGTCATTAACGGACTCATCAACAGGTTCCTTTTTTGTTTTTTTTATTTTGTTTTTTAGTCCTCATTGTGCATCACTTATAGTAAGGAGTTATCAGGGTTGCCCCTTTTTCCCTTCGAAACGTAACCTGTACCTATCACCGTGTGTGAACCATATGGGAAAAATTAGGGGACCCTTTACTTCCAGTTACTATTGTAGAAGGTTGTAATTCTGGGTGGGTTGAGCTAGCCATCATGACTACTCTAATAGGCCTTCAATCCTATTAAGTGTTGCTTGCACTTAATCATAGGACGTACTTATAAAGAAGACAAAACCAGGAGGAAGAACACAATAAACCATCAGACATTCGAAACTTATATACCCCGAAAATGATTTTCCCACAGTTCCCAAAAGGTACATTTTATTGAAAATGGTTTCTTTTTCTAATCTAAATTATAGATTCTAAGCACTTAAGAGAGCCACTCCTCCTGTAGCGGGCCTATTGGTTTGATCCATTTTACACATATCTCTCTTCTGGCTAATACAATTAAAAAAAACACCAGATTTTCTTCCCGTTTTGTTAATCTGTCTGCTGATGGAGACCCGGACACCCCGAAAAAGACCACATCCATTCTCACTGTTAGCTGTTTTCCCAAAACCTCTTCTATGGTCTTATCCACTGGCCTTAGGTAAGCCACATTTTGGGCAGGACTTCACCACAGATCCGCTAAATTTTGATCCTAAGACACTCTGCTGCTGGTTCCATATATAAATTGAATAACAGCGGGGATAGGGGGCATCCCTGGCGAGTACCTCTCTGTATTAAAAGTTCATCCGTTAGCTCCCCATTGATTAATATTCTGGCCTTAGGAGTATTGTAGATGTTTTTTACCATATTCAAGATGTAAGTTCCTAAGTCAAATTTTTTTAGTACTTCACTCAGATAGAGCCAGTTGACTCTATCAAATGCTTTTGCTGCATCGATAGTGATTATAGAAAGGGGCAGCTTCTCGCAGATGGCAATATCTATAGCTCCAATAAGCTCGTGGGTTAAATCTTGCAAATTTCTACCTGCCACAAAGCCTTTTTGGTTAGAGTCAATTAGGGAACCAATCACACAACGAAGTCTTTTTGCCATTATTTGGGTAAAAATTTTGTAGTCGCAATTTAAGATGGATATAGGACGGTAGGACTCGCATTTCTTAGAATTTTTAACCGGTTTTAGGAGAATAGAAATAGTTGCATTATTCCAAGAGTCAGGAAGACTGCAGTTTTCAAGAAAAACTTTGTTAAAGAGAGTAGTAAGGGGGATGACAAGAGTGTCTTTTAGATTAATATAAAGCTCATTTGGGAGGGCGTCCGGACCTGCAGCCTTACCTCTTTTTAAGTTTCTAATAACTTGATAGTTTTTCCGGCGTCCAATAAGCCCTGTGGGTTGTATATAAGTGGTTTCTTTTTAATGCCGCAGATGTTACTATTGACCAGCATTTGCTCATAGATACTTGCCATAAGAGGTTTGTATCCAGCGTTGGCAGATCTTTCCACCAAATTCTCTCCGGAATCCGAAATTCTTCCTCCCCTGATGTTATGAAGGCCCAATACCAGAATGATATCTCTTTCTTGAAAGGCTTCTCCAACATTTTACTTTCTAGGGTTGTATTGCCTGTTTTGGTTTCCTTAACTGATTTTACCCAACTTAAGAGTTGATAATATTTAAACTTAGCTAGATAAAAGTTCGAGATTTCATTTAATATTTCCCAGTCTAAGATTTTATTCTGATATAGTACTTGCCCCCATACTACAACTCCTGCTGATTTTAGGGGAAACGACAAAGAGTCTTTAAGACATTCCGGAGTACTGGGTGAGTCCCAAATAGGAGCTTTATCGCTGTGAAGGGGGATATTCACAGTCGACCTGATGCAATACCATAATTTTGCAGCTGCTCTTAGAGTCTTCAGCTTAACTTTTTTGAAAAATTTCGGATGACCGAATTTAAAAAGGAAGTGACTGGTGTTATTTGTCATTATCTGCATATATAATGGGTAATTTTCATATGGGCCTAACAAGATTCTATTATTTTTAAATTGGAATGCTCTACAGTATTCTAAAATGTCTGGGGTGGCTAATCCACTCTGGTTTTTCCTTCTCCTTATTTTAGTCCAAGCAATTCTGGGTTTTTTCGATGACCAAATGAAACTTGATAACTCTCCCTGGATTTTCCTAATAGACTCCCTATTGAACTCGAGTGGAATGGCTCCGAAGATGAACGGAAACTTCGGTAGGACTGACATTTTAAGAATGTTTGATTTACCCAGTATAGACAACGGCAAGCTACTCCATACTTTCAGCAATCTTTTAACTTCAACCTGGACTCTATGGAAATTAATCTGTGGAACTTTATCTAGATCTTTAACCAAGTCAATACCCAGGTATCTGATTTTTTCTTTGTTATATGGGCTCAAGAAGACCTCGTTCCAAGTCATAGTCTCTGTTTTAGGTTTGTTAATTTGATAACCCGAGATTTTCCCAAAGTTAATTAGAGTCTCTTCTGTTGCTTCAAGGGCTTCTTTAAGATGAGATGTAAATATCATTAGGTCATCTGCATATAGTGCTACTTTTTTTATGCCAACCTCGGTGTGAGAAAGGGGCAATGGCTAGATGGTTCCTAAGACACTCTGCTGCTGGTTCCATATATAAATTGAATAACAGCGGGGATAGGGGGCATCCCTGGCGAGTACCTCTCTGTATTAAAAGTTGATCCGTTACCTCCCCATTGATTAATATTCTGGCCTTAGGAGTATTGTAGATGTTTTTTTACCATATTCAAGATGTTAGTTCCTAAGTCAAATTTTTTTAGTACTTCACTCAGATAGAGCCAGTTGACTCTATCAAATGCTTTTGCTGCATCGATAGTGATTATAGAAAGGGGCAGCTTCTCGCAGATGGCAATATCTATAGCTCCAATAAGCTCGTGGGTTAAATCTTGCAAATTTCTACCTGCCACAAAGCCTTTTTGGTTAGAGTCAATTAGGGAACCAATCACACAACCAAGTCTTTTTGCCATTATTTGGGTAAAAATTTTGTAGTCGCTATTTAAGATGGATATAGGACGGTAGGACTCGCATTTCTTAGAATTTTTACCCGGTTTTAGGAGGATAGAAATAGTTGTGTCATTCCAAGAGTCAGGAAGACTGCAGTTTTCAAGAAAAACTTTGTTAAAGAGAGTAGTAAGGGGGATGAGAAGAGTGTCTTTTAGATTAATATAAAGCTCATTTGGGAGGGCGTCCGGACCTGCAGCCTTACCTCTTTTTAAGTTTCTAATAACTTGATAGTTTTTCCGGAGTCCAATAAGCCCTGTGGGTTGTATATAAGTGGTTTCTTTTTAATGCCGCAGATGTTACTATTAACCAGCATTTGCTCATAGATACTTGCCATAAGAGGTTTGTATCCAGCGTTGGCAGATCTTTCCCCCAAATTCTCTCCGGAATCCGAAATTCTTCCTCCCTTGATGTTATGAGGGCCCAATACCAGAATGATATCTCTTTCTTGAAAGGCTTCTCCAACATTTTACTTTCTAGGGTTGTATTGCCTGTTTTGGTTTCCTTAACTGATTTTACCCAACTTAAGAGTTGATAATATTTAAACTTAGCTAGAGAAAAGTTCGTGATTTCATTTAACATTTCCCAGTCTAAGATTTTATTCTGATATAGTACTTGCCCCCATACTACAACTCCTGCTGATTTTAGGGGAAGCAACAAAGAGTCTTTAAGACATTCCGGAGTACTGGGTGAGTCCCAAATAGGAGCTTTATCGCTGTGAAGGGGGATATTCACAGTCGACCTGATGCAATACCATAATTTTGCAGCTGCTCTTAGAGTCTTCAGCTTAACTTTTTTGAAAAATTTCGGATGACCGAATTTAAAAAGGAAGTGACTGGTGTTATTTGTCATTATCTGCATATATAATGGGTATTTTTCATATGGGCCTAACAAGATTCTGTTATTTTTAAATTGGAATGCTCTACAGTATTCTAAAATGTGTGGGGTGGCTAATCCACCCTGGTTTTTCCTTCTCCTTATTTTAGTCCAAGCAATTCTGGGTTTTTTCGATGACCAAATGAAACTTGATAACTCTCCCTGGATTTTCTTAATAGACTCCCTATTGAACTCGAGCGGAATGGCTCCGAAGATGAACGTAGGACTGACATTTTAAGAATGTTTGATTTACCTAGTATAGACAACGGCAAGCTACTCCATACTTTCAGCAATCTTTTAACTTCAACCTGGACTCTATGGAAATTAATCTGTGGAACTTTATCTAGATCTTTAACCAAGTCAATACCCAGGTATCTGATTTTTTCTTTGTTATATGAGCTCTAGAAGACCTCGTTCCAAGTCATAGTCTCTGTTTTAGATAAGTTAATTTGATAACCCGAGATTTTCCCAAAGTTAATTAGACTCTCTTCTGTTGCTTCAAGGGCTTCTTTAAGATGAGATGTAAATATCATTAGGTCATCTGCATATAGTGCTACTTTTTTATGCCAACCTTGGTGTGAGAAAGGGGCAATGGCTAAATGGTTCCTAAGACACTCTGCTGCTGGTTCCATATATAAATTGAATAACAGCGGGGATAGGGGGCATCCCTGGCGAGTACCTCTCTGTATTAAGAGTTGATCCGTTAGCTCCCCATTGATTAATATTCTGGCCTTAGGAGTATTGTAGAGGTTTTTTACCATATTCAAGATGTTAGTTCCTAAGTCAAATTTTTTTAGTACTTCACTCAGATAGAGCCAGTTGAGTCTATCAAATGCTTTTGCTGCATCGATAGTGATTATAGAAAGGGGCAGCTTCTCGCAGATGGCAATATCTATAGCTCCAATAAGCTCGTGGTTAAATCTTGCAAATTTCTACCTGCCACAAAGCCTTACCTCTTCTTCAGTTTCTAACAACTTCCTCAACTTCTAGAGTAGTGATTTCTGAATTTAATTTGTCTTTCTCTTCTTGAGTTAGTTTTTGGATATTTTGAGCCTCTAGAAATGTGTCAATCTCTTCCATAGATGGGTTACAGTCATCAGAATAGAGATCACCAAAGAAGGCTAAGAATTCTTGCTTTATAGTATCTTCTTCTGCTCCATTATGTGTTGGGTTACTGGGGTCTATAAATGGAATTTTGTTTCTAGACCTATCTGTTCTTATTTTCATAGCAAATAATTTTCCGCAGCCCTCCCCATATTCGTCCCAGCTTACTACATTCCCATCTTTCTTTCAATTTATCTTCTTGGATTTCTGAAAGCCTATTTTTTAGATTAAGTCTCTCTGCTTCCAAAGCTGGCTCTTTTGGATCTGTGAATATTTGCTGATCTAATGATGAAATGGTTTCTTCTATACTTTGTATTTTCCTTTTAAGCTCCCTAAATTTATGGGAGGCTAGGCTTAACAAAATGCCCCTAATCACCGCTTTATATGTATCCCAAACTATGTGTGTTGTGCCCCTTCATTATTGATCTCAAAAAAATGTTTTGTCTCCTCCCTGAGTTGGTTGACAGTCTCAAATTTAAAAGAATTTAACGATCCATCGTCCACCTTGAAGGTTTCGCTATATCCTCTAATGCGACTTTCATTTGTACTGCTGAGTGATCTGAATGGTGAGCAGGGAGATGGGCTACTTTTAGGCTTTTTTCCAGTAGGCCCTGATCTATTAAGAAGAAGTCAATTCTAGACTGTATCCCTAGCTTCTTGTTCTTAAAAGAGAATTTCTCTTGACCATCACCCTTCTTTTTCCGAATGTCTATTAAGTTCAAATCCTTTTTATAAATTTTCAGCCATTCTCTCATTTTTGGGAGGTTGATTCGTTTCCCCTTTGGGTATCTGTCAACTTTAGGGCCTGGTATAGTATTAAAATCTCCACCTATAATGATGGGGCCTGGTATTGTGATCAGATAGGAATATAGTGTTTGAAGGGGAGAAGGATCGTCCAAATTTGGACCGTAATAGCCCACCACAGAGAGGGTTTGGTTAAGTAATCTAATATTAGCTATTGCCCACATTCCTTTATGATCTACTTCTGAAGACTCTATCCTTGCTCTCAGAGATTTCTTAAATAGTATAGCTACCCCCTTGATAACACATTCTTGGTCCGTGCATATATATGAGTCCAACCAGCTTATATTTTTCACTACTTCCTCCCATTCTTTCTTTAACAAATGAGTTTCTTGCAGGATTATGATCTCACTATCACATGATTTTAAGTATTCAAAGATCTTCCTCCGCCTACTCTTGGTGCGTAGCCCATTCACATTCCAGGTAGTTATCTTTATTTGTCTCATACTCTGTCTCATTTCTTTCTCTTATTTTGCCTGCCCCTGAATTTCTCCTTCCTTCTATATCTATTGAGTTGTAGAGGACATTTTTTAAATTTTTTTCCCTATCTTGCTCCCTTCCCTGTGCATTTTCACCGCTTTATTTTTCCTTCTTTCCTTTTTTTGAGATTATAAGTTAAAACTAAAGTGAAAGTAGTGAAAAGAAACAGAACCAAAGTGAGAAGATACACCCACCCTCCATGGGGATGGGACTCATCAACAGGTTCATGTCCACATCAGCTGGTCTTTGCAAAGTGAGGCAGATATTCAATACCCATTCAAAGGAGTCACCATGGGCAGTGAAACATGGGCAGTCACAGGTAAACTAGGCGAGTGGGAATGATAATGATGAGGTACTGTTCAGCTCTTGGAGCAAGCGATTCCAAAGAATCGCAACATGTGCTCATGGCACAGCTGGACTGGTGGCGGTTCAGTGGGCTTTGAAACAGTACATCCATTGCTGAGGAATGAAAACAGGATCAAAATGCTGCAACTGAGGAATAACACTAGAGGTATGACCCCAGTGGGAGGGAAAAGCACATTATTACAGCAGGTCACTATCTTGGAGACCTATGAAATGTATGGGTTCTCGCCATTCATTCCACAGCAGTCCTGGTTGCTGAACATTGAATAACTTCTATTTGAAATGACTATAATGAAGATGAGGATAGAAGGGAATGGTATACCTTTTTGAAAAAAGACCAAATTAGCTGCAGACGCATTACATCCGCCATGAATGGTCACGTGTGAGTGTCCGATAGAAGAGTTGCATTCCTTTACAGTAAGGAAGACTTCTTTACTAGCTCACTCACAATGATAAGAAAATGGGAGTGACCATAGCTGGCAAAGTTATTATGCCATGTATTAACCATCTATTGTGAATGGGAGCTATTCTAACTTCGTGAGATGTAAAGGTGTATGTGCCATATTTTTTGGCCATGAGTCATTGTTTACGTATCAAGTTGAAAGGCAATAGTTGAGTAGAATTAAGGTAACGCCATGGGACTTGACCATTTTTAAGAATTGCATTGACTTTGCCCATGATACAATGCTACAATGTCACTTTGCATGATATCAATAACAGATGACACAATGTTATTCAAATTGTAAATGCTAGAGGACAATGTATTAATCCTATTATCAACAACAGCAAGCACTTTATTCAAATTATCTTAATCAATTTGTCTTATACGTGTGGTAGCCTCCATTTGTGATCATTTTCAAATGTCATTATAGGTGGCAATAATAAATCTATTAGAACGTGGATACTTGGGACCCAACAGGAAGTCATATAGGTCCATGTCTTCCTATGGAGATGTTGTTTTACTGCATGCCGTGTGGATGTTCCGACCATTGTTGACACAATTTCCCCACCGAATAGGTGGTAACAATACTTGAATGCTGACAGTGGGCATAATGGGGGTCGGGTCTGCTTACCTTACACCCTATGTTAAAATTAAAAAAATTAACATAAAACCATTTGTGTCTACTGGCCACAATAACTACCCATGAGTACCCGAAAGTGTGGAGTTAAATGTACCATTCTGCAACATACTATCGATTTGTTCTTCAGTGTAATTTGTCAAATATTGTCAACTGTCAAATCAGGCCATAGAGGGAATGTTTGGTGTATTCATGTCTTTAATTGTTGCCAGTCCCTGACATGTGGCCTGCTGAACTGTATCATTGAGAAAAATCATTTGTGTTGTGGCATGTCTTGCACTTTGTAATCCTGTTACTTGCTTATATTAATAAACATAAGTGGTTTTTGCATTACATGCCTGGACATCGTTGATTCCACATGTTGGCATTAAGCATGCTTGGAATATGGTGTCTGTACCCTGTAATTGACAAGGTTTAGTACCTCGAATTGATTTCATGTAAATGGTATCCTTCCAATAATCATAGCTTTTTACAGCTAATTGGGTGACATATAAATCTATATATACTAGCTTAGGTTGTATAAATATATATTTCTTTGGTAGTATAGGAACAAGTTTAACCCCTTCAGTGCTCATGACGATCCCAGGCTCGTCATGCAGCACGGTGCTCGTGTGCTCATGACGAGCCTGGGCTCGTCATGAGCCGTGGAACGCTCACACGCGGGGCTAATTTCCCCGCTGTGCTGAGCGTTCCATTGCGCGGGCGGGTTCATGACGAGCCCAGGCTCGTCATGAGCACACGAGCACCGTGCTGCATGACGATCCTGGGCTCGTCATGAGCACAGCAGCGGCGTGCGCGGCCCCCCAACTCCCCGCACCGCGGGGAAATTAGCCCCGCAGTGAAGGGGTTAAGATTAAACGATTTCAGGTCTGATGCATCATATCCAGAAAAATATGTGAATTTATCCCTATATGTTTTTGAGCTCCCTTGATTGGGAGTTGGACAATGTTTCCAATATGTGGCACAACGTTTGTGGTATTTGCACATGTAAGACACAGTTATGAGCCAACCTCCTTGCAGGTCGGAACCCGTATTCCTGATTCATTCAGTCACAGCGCCAGATTATTTCAGACGCTGTCCCGGCATCAACTAGAGAAACCTTACCAATATATTTGCCAACCCAGACGGTCCCCGTCTCATACTTATGATGATCCTTCCGATCGCCTGAATTCATTGCTCTTTGACGACTGGCAACTCCTTAGAACCAGCTCTTACTTTAAACTCAGCACTACAACAATCTGTCAACCCTGTCCTGAAGAAGATCCCTAATAACTATGGATCGAAACGCCGTCGACACTGCAGCGCAATTCTTTGGCGCACAACTGTTGGCTCATAACTGTGTCCTACTTGTAATTTGAAACGATTTGAATTTATTCTTGAGCCAACACTGTATATATTTTTGTCACTTTGCGCCACCTACGCTGTTCACCCCGTTCACTTGCGTCGTCACTTTCACTTGTATTTATCACCATGTCACCAAGTGCCATTTGGGTTGTCACATGAATGCTTTCATGTACAGTGCTGCTTTATAACTGTATTTCCATGTGCATTTATCCTAAAATCGGTGAATAACAAGCCATACACTAATTAATTGAGCCTCCTTGTTTTCCTTCGTTTGTAATGCTTTCTGCATGCACAATTTAAATTGCCTTCTCTACTGGTACCTATTGGGACATTGTGTTCTATATATACCTTATACCCAGTCCCAGTTTGGTCTATGGGTCTCAATCCTGTTCTTTTTCACTATCTTATTATTGCAGCATTTATATTATTATATTTCTTTTTCGAAATTATGGGATAATTATGAAATGTGAATCGCAACATGCCACAATTAGATCATCCCGCAAGGTTTTGAAGTCTATCTTCAATGTCTATACGAACAATCTACATTGTTTGTCCATTTTCTATGTTTACTTTACTCGCGCTTTAAATGTTGGATGTGTTTTTGTTCAATTGGTTTGTGAAGAAGACCATTACGGCTGAAAGAGAGTCACGAACTCCAGCGGGTAAATGGCAATAGATTTTTATTCCTGACAAACCTCCGTTTTGACACGTTTTGGACAACATGTGTCCTTGATCACATATAGAGTCACAGTCTGCCATGTTTTTTATATGCTTTGCTCACCACCCCTGTGTCACATAGAAACAAACAAAATACTGGCACTATGGTCCCGATTCACATAATCAACTTAAGACTCAATCCTAAACTTACTACTGTTTTGGTATTCACAGATTGCGCTTACTACTTTTGCTATTCACAGAATGAACTTACTACTTTTGGCATTCACAGAATGCACTTACTACTTTTGGTATTCACAGAATGAACTTACTCATTTCGGTATTCACAGAAGTTAGGACTCCTAACTTTAGGACTCCTAAATGCCTTCTGTGAATACCGAATGTCTTAAAATTAGGATTTTACTCAATTTAGTAGTAGTAAAGTTAGGACTCCTAACTTTAGGACTCCTAAATGCCTTCTGTGAATACCGAATGTCCTAAAATTACGATTTTTCTCAATTTAGTAGTAGTAAAGTTAGGACTACTAACTTTAGGACTCCCAAATGCCTTCTGTGAATACCGAAAGTCTTAAAATTAGGATTTTTCTCAATTTAGTAGTAGTAAAGTTAGGACTCCTAACTTTAGGACTCCCAAATGCCTTCTGTGAATACCAAAAGTCCTAAAATTATGATTTTTCTCAATTTAGTAGTAGTAAAGTTAGGACTACTAACTTTAGGACTCCTAAATGCCTTCTGTGAATACCGAAAGTCTTAAAATAAGGATTTTTCTCAATTTAGTAGTAGTAATGTTAGGAGTCCTAACTTTACTAATACTAAATTGAGAAAAATCCTAATTTTAAGACTTTCGGTATTCACAGAAGGCATTTAGGAGTCCTAAAGTTAGGAGTCCTAACTTCTGTGAATACCGAAATGAGTAAGTTCATCCTGAGTTTTAGCACTACCATGAGTCTGTTTCCCCTTCGTTTTAATGAATCCTACGGCAACATCAATAGTTCAAATACATTGTGTCTCATAGCGATTTACATGGTCTAAAATAGGTCTAAATACCCATTCATAAATATAAATAATAAATAAATAAAAACATCAATAACTATTCAAATATACCAATAAATAGCTCAATCAATACAGGTATATTCATTAGTGTCATCCGTAATGTCTACGTATGATCCCATAAGCTATGTTGTGCAAATATCACAATAAAACTATGTATAAAGAACATATTTATAACTGAAGCGTGACAGAACAGACAAGTTTGCTATATACCTGCATGAATGCTAGAATGAAGTTCTCTCGATATCGCTAAATAGATCGCTCATAACTTTAGACATTTATATTAAGAAACATATTTGTTGCGCTTGGGGTTTGTTAACTCTGTGGAATTTTATTATTATCATTGTTGTATTGTTTTTTCACTAATGACTCAAAGATAGAGTACTCATCTGTTTGAAAAGTGCTACAGTGCTTAGCAGCTCCAGTCGTATGTGCAATATACCAAAATGACAGTGCTATGTGCTAAAAGAAAGTACTACATATAATAAATAGATAACAAAGTGCTAGTGCCAAGTTAAAATCAGATTTCATTATATTGCACAAGTGGGATTTTAAGAAAAGATATATATAGCGTATTAGCTTAGTTTAGCAGTGGTAATATCTTAATTTCCTATAGATAGGTTTCTGCTGCCTCATTCTACGTGGAACTTGATGGTAGGATTATTGGGGCCACACTTGAACCAACAAATTAGAAAATTACTACATAATATTACTTGGAATGTCAACCATAGTATATTGCTAATGGTTACTGAAAGCTGTGGAGATCATCGGTGTTGTTTAACCCATTGGGTGCTTTTGCTGTCAAGCTCAAGCATCATTCGGGACTCCAATTGTCGCAACAGCATTTCTCTGTTGCCACCTCTCTGGAGGTTGGGGATGGCATCTATAACAAAGTGTTTCAGGCAATTTAGGTTGTTGTTGTGCTTCAACTTGAAAGGTTGTGCGACCGGGTATGTGGTATCGTTCACAATTGCATGCAGATGATGCAAAATTCTAACATGCACCTGTAGCTTCGTACATCCCACATATCGCAAGCCACAGGTGCATGTTAGTACATATACTGCATATTCTGTCCTACAATTGTAACTGCCCTTGATAGTAGACATGTCAGGGCTAAATGGGGGGTATATTTTCTGAATTTACATGATCTACATGTTGAGCATTTGAAAAATCCTTGTCTTGGTTGTAGCCACATATTTTTTGTGGTCAGTACAGGGCTGCTCTTTACAATCTGGGATCTCATAGATAATCCTTTTCTGTAAGTAATGGTTTGATGATTGACCTGATCTTCCTTTCCTGCTGATTATAGATAGTTATTAGTCTGGTGGTATTGTCATCTACCTTGGGTTTCCTTCCCTCCACTTCTGTTGGCATCAGTGATTCCCTAAGTCTATCTCCCACTTTCCTTACTGCCTCCTTGAGAACAGAGTCACTATATCCTCTCCTCTTAGATCTGGTGAGTGCTTCTTGTGTGTATTCATCAAGATCGCTTTGTGTACTGCAAATTATTTTAAGCCGCAAGAGTTCACCAAAAGAGATGCTTCTAACTAGGTGTTTTAGGTGCGCACTGCTTGCGTGAAGCATGGAATTGCCTGCAGTGGCTTTCCTATGCAGAGTGATCACTATCTTTAATATACACACTCACGTCTAGGAACCAGGGCCATATGTATGAACATATTTTACCATAGACACAGAATGGGTAAAATCCTTTGATACATTTGGCCCTCAATGCTTTCCTTGCTCACATGTGATGTAAACTTGAGATTGGCAGTGTTAACGTTGATACTTTTAACAAAAGTGGTTGCACTTTCCTCATCACCTTTCCACACCACAAAAACGTCATCCATATAACGTAGCCAATACTTTACATGTTGTGAGTACATCTCAGAGTGTGCTATTTTGAGAACCTATTCCTCCCAGCTGCCAACGTGCAAGCAGGAATAGCTGGGAGAGAAACAGGCTCCCATCACCACACCCCTCATTTGTTTATACAGATCTTTGCCAAATATGAAGTAATTCTTGTGTAGGCACTATGCGATAAGGTCTACCAACATCTTGTTATGCTTGTAGAAGTTCATAGGTCTTGTCTCCAAGAAATGCTTAACTGCATTGAGGCCTTTGTAATGTTTAATGCTAGTATAGAGTGATTCTATGTCCAATGTTATAAATATTAGATCTGTCCATTGGATACCATTCACTTTTTTCGAAGTCCCCTGTATCTATCATATACCTTGGAAGCTTTTTGACAGTCGTGTAGAAAGTAATCCATATATTGCGTAACATGTTCCCCCACACTGTTGATAGCAGATATAATTGGTCTATCCGGTATTGGTGTGGTATTTTTGGGGACTTCGGGGATGAAGTATATAATGGGAAGGACTGGATGTTCAATATTCAGATAGTTGTACTCCTCCATAGATATTAAGCCATCTCTTTTCCACTCTTGTAAATCCTTTCTAAGTGCTTCTTTAGCCTTATTGTATTCTTTGATATTAGTTCTCTCATAGCATTCCTGATCGGCTAAGTGCCTGTTTGCTTCCTGTATGTATTCTATTTTGGGCTGTATCACAATATTTCACCCTTATCTGATTTGGTATTACAACTTCATGATTGTCATTTATTTTTGTCATCAATTTGGCTTATTCAATTTCTTTAAAGTCTGTGATGCGTTGTTTGTGCTTCACTTGATGGTACAATGTGTTGATATTTTCCATTACTCTCTCATGGAAAATGTCTATTGCATCTTTCGGCATGATTGGGAAGAATGTAGACCTGGGTTTGAATGGACTACTTTCTGCACCTTGCTGTGCTATGTTAGTATGTTGAAGTTGTTCTTGAGTTGACTCAATATGAGTTCCTGACTTGTCTTGTTTGTTTCTTTGCTTAGCTCATGCAATGTCATACAATGTCAGTAAAGTTGAAATATCGGATACTTGAAGCACATCTTTGGTGTGTTCTGTAGTTGGTTGCACCAATTCTGCTTCCTTCAAGCCTGTTTTAATAGTGAAGAATTTTTTGAGCTTCAGTTTGTGAATAAAACAAAAACATCAACTCTAGTGTGTGCATAGTTGAAGTCACTTACTGGACATTTGTTAGTGTGATTGATGATAGATCAATGATGGTATTGTCATCCGTTTTTATTTCCTGCGCCATTGCTTTTTTTTGGGCTTTGAATTTTCTCCTTTTGCACCTTTGCCTTCTCCTTGTATTTCTTATTTTTCTGTTTGCCTCTTTTCATTGCGAGGCCTCAGGGTTTGTCAGCGATTCAGAGCTAAAAAATCTATTTCTTCGCCAAGGCTGAGTTTTCCTATTTTTGACGGTCCACTCACGCTGTTTGTGCTGCTGCTTTCTGACGCTGTTTCACTAGTGAGTGAGTTTGCATCTGAGTTGGTGGATGCATCATTGCCTAAACGTCCTGACCGTTGTATGTTGGTTACAGTGGGATTCCTGACATTTTCATATGTGCGCGCAAATGTGAAAATCTGACCTTATATATTCACTGAATTCACAGAGGTTTCAGGGACGTTATAGTTAATAATTAGCATTTGAAAAACCTTAGAAATTCACTGAAAAAAACAGAGGTTTCAGGGACGTTATAGTTAGGAATTTGCATTTTTTATAACGCTAGAAATTCACTAAATAACCAACAGGTTTCATAGGCATTATAGTTTGGCTAACAACTACCACTCGTACCAAACCAGAAAATTTCAGCCATTATAGTTAGCTGACCTAACTATAACTCGCGCCCCTTCAATGCACTGCTGGTGACATCACATATTACATCACTCATGACATGGTCAGTGACATCACTGATTACATCACCAATGATATCACTGATGACATCATCCAGTGAGTGATTGTTTCTTAAAAGTTTAAGAATGGTATATGTATATATATATATACGTCAAGGTGTATTGAAGAAAGAGTGGGTGATGATATCTGTATGGATGACTTAGTGGGTGTGTGACTGACTGTATAAGTGAGGGATTAAATGTGTCTTAGTGAATGTATGGGTGAGTGACCAATCTGTGCGAATGTGTGTATCCGTTTGTCAGTTGGTGGGTAAGTGACTGCATGTGTTGGTGAGTAGATACACGAGTGCCTATATGGGGTATTGATTACTTATTCTGAGTACCTGTATGGGTGCCTGAGTGTCTGTGTGGGTGGGTGAGGGGGTGTTTTACTCCCTGCATGGATGTATGTGTGGGTGAATCCCTGGGTGTATGGGTTCATGAGTGCATCTGTGAGGGACTGCATGGGCGAGTGAGTGTGCATATGGTAGTGTTGGTGAGTGAATGGATGTCTCAGTGGTATGTGGGTGAGTAACTTCATATGTGAAAGGCAGTATATGTGAGTGTTGGAGTATATAAGTGACTGTATGTGTGTGTGAGGGATTGTGAAAGTGGCTGTTTGGGTGAGTCCGTGCTTGTGTCAGCGACTGTATAGAGAGTACTTATTTGTTAGTATCTGTATGAGTAGTGAATGTGTGTGTGTTTCTGTATGAGTGAGTAAGGTGTGTGAGTACCTCTTTGGGTGACTGACGGTATATGAGTGGCTGTATGGGTGCATGACTAGATATCTCAGTGGCTGTATTGGTGAGTGACTGGCTGTATGAGTGCCTGTATGGGTGAGTGAGAGGATGTGTATATAGACCTATGAATCTGTGAGTGGATATGTAAGTACTGCTATTGATGTGTCAATGGTTTCAAGAATGATAGTCTGAAATTTGGAGTGGGTGTATGATAGGTGATATTGGGGTGTGAGTAGGTGCATCAGAGATTATGTGGGTAATGTAATCAGTGATGTCATCAGTTATGTTATTTGAGATGTCAGCAGTGATGTCACTGACCATGTCATGAGTGATATCATATGTGACATCATCAGCAGTGCATTGCGGGCCATGAGTTATAATTAGCTCAGCTAACTATAACAGCTGAATTTCTCTGGTTTTATACGGGTGAAATATCAGCCTAACTATAACATCCCTGAAACCTTTGTTTTTTTCAGTGGATTGCTTAGGTTTTTAAAATGTAAATTCCTAACTATAATGGCTGTGAAACCTCTCTTTTTTCAGTGAATTTCTAAGGTTTTATAAATGCCAATTTCTAACTATAATGTCCCTGAAACCTGTATTTCTTTAGTGAATTTCAAAGGTTTTTTAAATGCTAATTTCTATCCATGCCTACATAGGTAAGACATGTGCAGAAAGAGAAAGAAAGTCTCAGAAAGAAGTCAAGTCAAGTCAAGTCAAAGAATTTATATAGCGCACTACATACCCAGAGGGTCTCAAGGCGCTTAGGGAGGGGAGGAGGATTACTTGTCAAATATCCACGTTTTAAGTTGCTTTCTGAATGCTAGGTGGTTCTGGGTAAGGCGAAGGTAAGTGGGGAGTGAGTTCCATGTTTTAGCTGCCAGGTATGAGAAGGATCTACCTCCCATGGTGGTCTTATTGATGCGAGGTACAGTGGCGAGGGCTTGGCTGGAAGAACGTAGTTGGCGGGAGGGGGTGTAGAAGGACAGTCGTGAGTTGAGGCATTCTGGTCCGATGTCGTAGAGTGATTTGTGTGCGTGGGTTAGAAGTCGGAAAGTGATCCTCTTATTGACGGGTAGCCAGTGGAGGTTTTTCAGGTGACCAGAGATGTGTTCGTTACGCGGGATGTCTAATATGATCCTGGCTGAGGCGTTTTGGATTCGTTGGAGTTTTTTCTGGAGTTTAGCGGTAGTACCTGCGTAGAGGGTGTTTCCGTAGTCCAGTCGGCTCGTGACCAGAGCATGGGTAACTGTTTTTCTGGTTTCAGTGGGGATCCAGCGGAATGTTTTTTTGAGCATGCGAAGAATGTTGAAACAGGATGAGGAGACGGCGCTGACTTGTCTGTTCATTGAAAGTGAAGAATCCAGGATAACGCCTAGGTTCCGTGCGTGGTCTGTCGGGATGGGTGCTTTTCGAAGGGCTTCCGGCCACCAAGAGTTGTCCCAAGCAGAGGGGGATGTACCTAAGATGAGGACTTCTGTTTTATCTGAGTTCAGTTTCAGACGGCTGTGTTTCATCCATTCGGCAACTTCTTTCATTCCTTCGTGTAGGTTAGTTTTGGCGGTGTTGGGGTCATTGGTGAGAGAAAGGATCAGTTGAGTGTCATCCGCGTAAGAGATGATGTTGAGGTTGTGTTGGCGGGCGATGGCCGCGAGGGGGCTCATGTATACGTTGAAGAGGGTGGGACTGAGAGAGGATCCTTGTGGTATGCCACAGATGACTTCGGTAGCCTCGGACTTGAATGGTGGAAGGCGGACTCTCTGGGTTCTTCCGGTTAGGAACGAGGTGATCCATTCAAGTGCTTTTCCTTGTATTCCGATGTTTTTGAGGCGTTGTAAAAGGGTGCTGTGGCAGACTGTGTCGAAGGCTGCAGAGAGGTCGAGGAGGATGAGGGCGACTGTGTCTCCATTGTCCAGTAGAGTTCGAATGTCGTCTGTTGCTGCGATGAGGGCGGTCTCAGTGCTGTGTTTTGCTCGGAAGCCAGACTGTGAGGAGTCGAGCGATTTGTTGGCTTCGAGGAAGGCGGCGAGCTGGTTGTTGACAGCTTTCTCGATGACTTTGGCCGGGAAAGGAAGGCGCAGAAGTATAGAAAGTGGCAAGAGAGGTGCAGAAAAAGGAAGAAAGGTGCAGAAAGAAGCAAGATAAATACCTGAAAGAGGCAAGAGAAGAGCAGAAAGAAGAAGAAAGATGCAGAAAGAAGCAACAGAGATGCAGAAAGAGGCCTACTTTGATTGTACCTTTCACCAGACTCATACAAAGTAGCCTAAACACTAATCCTTCTTCCAAGATGTCTTAAACCTCACTTTTCTCTTGAAAGTTTACTGTTCATCAACTGCTCAGAATGTTAGGCATACCAAATGTAAAACAGCAATCCTAACCTTGTGTAAAAGAAGGTGTATGTACTTCTTTCTGCCCATAATACAGGGCACATGGGTATTCAATACTATAATTGAGGGGCTCTATAACACCTACATAGGTAAGACATGTCTGCCTGTGCAACGAAATGACGGAGCAGAACTGAGAAGATTTGATCACCTATATGAGAAGGTACCAGCATTTTAAGCTATCATCTTCAGATGCATAAGACTTGTGAGAATACATGTACAAGTAGACATATACCTCAGTCACAAGAGCACGCAGACCTTTAAACTTGACAGCTTGTACTTCACATTTAAGCACAGAAAGAGGCGGGAGAAGTACAAAAAGAAGCAAGAGAAGTGCAGAAAGACGTAAGAGAAGTGCACAAAGAGGCAAGAAAAGTACAGAAAGAAGCAAGGGAAGTGCAGAAAGAACCAAGAGAGGTACAGAAAGAGGAAGAAAGGTGCATTAAGCAGCAAGAAAAGTATAGAAAGACGCAATAGAAGTACAGAAAGAGGAAGGAAAAAACAGAAACAGACAAGAGAAATGCAGAAAGAGGCAAGAGAAATATAGAAAGAGAAAGAAGCAAGAGAAGTGATGAAAAAGCCAAAAGAAGTGCAGAAAAAAGCAACAGAGGTGGGAAAAATACAAGATAGGTGCAGAAAGAAGCAAGAGAGGTGCAAAAAGAAGCAAATGCTGTGCAGAAAGAGGCAAGAGGCGTGCAGAAAGAAGAAGAAAGGTGCATTAAGCAGCAAGTGAAGTATAGAAAGAGGCAATAGAAGTGCAGAAAGAGGAAAGAAAAACAGAAACAGGCAAGAGAAATGCAGAAAGAGGCAAGAGAAATTCAGAAAGAGGAATAAATGTATAGAAAGAACCAAGAGAATTAGAGAAAAAAGCAAGAGAAGTGCAGAAAGAAACAAGAGAAGTGATGAAAAAGCCAAAAGAGGAGCAGAAAAAACCAACAGAGGTGCCAAAAGAAGCAAGATAGGAGCAGAAAGAAGCAAGAGAGGTGCAGAAAGAAGCAAGAGTGGTGCAGAAAGAGGCAAGAGGGATACAGAAAGAAGCAAGAAGGTGCAGAAAGAGGCAAGAGAAGTGCAGAAAGCAGCAACACAGAAAGAGGAAACAGGGATACAGACAGAGGCAAGAGAGGTACAGAAAGAGGGAAGAGGGGTGCAGAAAGAAGCAATAGAGGTTCAGAAAGAGACACAACAACTTCATAATGAATGTTTTTGGATTGAAAAGTATTGTGTTTTTATTTTTGCTCTAGTCAATTATTCAATATTCACCTTTTTTTGAAAAAATGACATTTTTTTACAAAGTTTATATTTTAAGACCTTATGTACAACATACAAGAAAAACAACTTTTAGTAATCTTTATATTTACAATCAGCGTTATAAATACATTTCAAAGTATATCTCATTCCACATTCAATCACACCACTTTCATACTACACAAAAATGTACATACAACAGACAATGCGAGAAGACATGTAAATTATTTTCTGGTTGGAAAAGCCAATATTCACAACAAAGCCATAAATGTTTCTTATGTTCAACAGAAAATTGTTTGTGTTTCTTAAAATATTCCGTAAACCTTTTACTTATTCCAGGCTTTAACAGTCTACGCGTTTCGAACTCAATCAATCTTGAGTTCTCATTAGGATCATAGTCTGTGAAAAAGAAGAAAATAATTTTCTTGATTTCACCTTCCTTTTTAAACAGTGCACTACCTCTACCACTTCTGCAAGCTCCTTTATCTTACCTCTCACTCAGAGAAACCAGAGTACGTGCAATTATACCCGTCGTCAGCATACATCTAATGTGAAAGTATATATGGCAAGAGAGCAAGAGAGGTACAGAAAGAAGCAAGGATAGTGAAGAAAGAAGTAAGCGAGGTGCAGAAAGAGGCAAGAGAAGTGCAGATAGAGGCAAGACAGGTACAGAAAGAGGCAAGAGAGGTTCAGAAAGAGGGAAGAGTGTGCAGAAAGAGGCAAGATAAGTACAGGAAGAAGAAACAGAGGTGCAGAAAAAGGCAAGAGATGTACAGAAAGAAGGGAGGTGCAGAAAGCAGAAAAGATTTGTAACTATGTGAATATCGATGGTGCCAAACAATTGCATAATTCCAGTGACCCTGCTCATACCTCTGACTAGGTCCAGAAGTGCTCTTCAGTGGTTCCTTCGTTTTTGTATCTCATTGAGTTTACAGTTTAGCTTTTATAGAAATGAGGAAGACTAAACACGAGGTTACCACTCCACAACATAGACTACCGGACCACATAATTACTCTCCATAACACATTATCCAATTCTACATAGTTCCTATACACTAAATACCATATCCACATAATTTCACTACACAACTTACCACATAATTCCACTACACACAATGTACATCCACTCCACTCCTTCAAAAAAACATTAGTAAAACACTTTTACATTTACAACACCAATAGCTCCAACTTATGGAAATGTGAGACCTATTGCATTGCAAATGCTTATTTAACTAGTAGTCGTGTTTGCAGAGTGGTGGAGAAAGGGGGCTGGACCTCTGACAAGCACTCAGGAATTCCGCTGTGTAGGACTTATAGGAGGCACCAGGAGGGCTTCTTGGCCCCAAAAGTCCATCAGTAGTAAAGTGGATTTTATCCCCCAATCAATAGTGTGCCAAGAGGCACAACTGCAGAGTTATGGACTAAGGGGGTGTGGCCACCAAAGATTTCATAGCAATCCCACTGTGCAGGAGTTACTGGAGCTAACAGATGGGGTAATTGACCCCCAAGGAAATTCTTGGGGACCACTTACCCCTCCTATTCCCTCCAGTAAGTCTCACAAAGCAGAATTGCTAAGTGCTGAGAGCAGCCCACACCCCCTTTAGCCACAACTCTGCAAATGTGCTTCCTGGCACACACTTGGTTGGGGACTGAAGTCCCCTTCGCTGCTGGGTGTCCTTAGGGACCAACTAGCCTACCTGTTACCTCCAGTAAGCCCTACACAGTGGGATTGCAGAGAGGTGGTTGCAAGACATGCCCCTTTTCTCCGCCACTCTGCAAACACACCTCCTGGTGCACTCTGAGTTGAAGGATGAAGTCCCCTTACCTCTTGAGGGTCCCTGGGGGCGAACTAGCCCTCTTTTTACCTCCAGTAAAATCCACACAGCTAGATTGCTGAGAGGTAGTCAGAGGTCATGCCCCCTTTTTACATCACTGTGAAAATGCAGCTGTAAGTTCACTGCTGCTTGGGGGATGACGTCCACTTTAGTCCTGAGGTCCTCAGGATACATGGGGACCTCATTGCCTCACCACCATTGTGCCAAGAGGCACATTTGCAGAGTGGTGTAAAAATGGGCTTAGCCTCCTACTAGCTCTCAGCAATCCAGCTGTGTAGGACTTACTGGAGGTACCTGGCAGGCTAGTTACCACCCAAGGACCCTCAGTATTGGCAGAGACTTCATTCCCTAACCAAGATCATGCCAGGAGGCACGTTAGCAGTGTAGTGGTGAAAGAGGGCGGGTCTTCTAGCGAGTTGCCAGTTTGTCTGTTTTTTTTTAATTTAGGAAAGGGGGTTCTGTAGCCCCCCTTCCCTTAGTGCTTTTGGGCCCTGGGGACCCCATCCCCCAGGGCCTGACCCATTTTTTTTTATTCAAACGGGAGGGGGGATGCAAAGCCCCCCCCCTTTTAGGCTGATATATGCCCTGGGGACCCGATCCCTCGGGGTTGGGCCTCTCTATGTTTTTTTTAAAGGGGAGGGGGCCATGCAGCCTACCTCCCCAGGCCGATTTCAACCCCGGGGACCCCATCCCCATGGTCCATACAATTTAAAAAAAAAAATGTTAAGGGAGGGAGGTTGAGCGGCCCCCCTCCCCGAGGTGATTTTCGGCCCTGGCATCCCCTCTCCCAGGACTTAGCCAGGGAGGGGGGACACGCAGTCCCCTTCCCTGGGCAAATTTCAGCCCCGGGGATCCCATCACCCAGGGCTGGCCATTTTTTTTTAATAATAAAGAAAGGGAAGGGGGGCCGAGTGCCTATTTGGACCCCAGGATGCCATCCCCCTGGACCTGGCCTCTGTGTTGGGGACCTAAGGGGAGCCCTAATGCACCAGTGGTCCCTGGCAGGTCCTCACCTTCTGCTGGAGCCGGTATTGCTTGAGCAGAGGAAGCAGCTCCCTTTGCCCAAAAGCAATTCTGCTTCGCTTCATGGAAGGAAGAGTAGTTTTTCTGCTCTCGCTTGCATGAAGCGAAGCAGTGTTTGCTATGGCATCGCAGGAGCAGTGGTCCTGCCTTGCCAGAGCAAACTGCAATGTCCCGGGGTGGACACCCCAGGAAATTGCTGGAGGTGGCTGGAGGGCTCCTGAAGGGGGGCCCGCGGCCCCATCCCATCTTGTGAGTAGCCCCAGGGAGGTGGTGGGCGCCAGAGCAGGGGCTTCGCAACAGACCCCTGTATTTAAATAATGTATGCCCCGGGGAGGTGGTGGTCTCTGGGGCAGTGTGGGGGGCTCAAGCCCCCCACACTTCCTTTTTAAAATAAGCCCTAGTGGCAGTTCATGGTGGTACCCAGGGCTGCAGGGTTCTGTGAGGCCCCCCACATTTACATATGAAAGCCTCGGGTGGTGGCAGTGCATGGGGCAGTGTATGTATGTATGTATGTATGTATGTATGTAGGTATGTATGTATGTATGTATTGGTATATTTATATAGCGCAATGATTGTCACCCAACGGGTATCCTGGCGCTTAGACTTTGATGATTCATACACGGTGTTAAAGCAGCTGCACAGCTTACATAATTCTTGGAAAAAGATATGTTTTCAGAGCTTTCTTGAAGGAAGTAAGATCTCCCATGCTTCATAAGCATAGTGGTAAGGAATTCCACAGTCTCGCTGCGGTGAACCTGAAAGATCGACCTCCCATCCGGGTCCTCAGGATTCTGGGAACTGCCACCAGACAAGCTGAGGCCGAGCGGAGAGATCTGGACGGTACATACCAGGAAAACAATTCCTGCAAAGAAGAAGGGCCCTGTCGACCCCCAGTGTGGGGGTGGGCAGTAGCTACCCCATGCCTTTTAATTGAAAAAATACCCCAGGGAAGTGTTAGTCCCTGGGGCTACTGCGGGGGCACGTACCCCCCCATTTATTGAATATTATTCCGGTGAGTTTGCCCACCCCGGGGCTAAAAGAAAACGAAGCACGTGAGCCCGTGCTATATTTTTTTGGGGGCGCAATTTGCGCAACCTGCGTGATTCCCATAAAAACATTTAAAAAAATACTTTTTGTGGCCCTTGGGGTCCCTGTGGAAACCCCAATGCAGCCTGAGGAGGTTAGGGGATTGTTTAGTCTTCCCCCATTTCCTAATTTTATATCTTCTTAAACCCGTTTCCTTTTGACTCGGTTCAACTGAGTCACAAGATAGATGCCAACACTTCCTGGTTGGAACTGTTAGCATGTTAACATGGAGAAAACGTGTTTTGGGTGCCCCTTTTTTCTCGGCCCCTGCTTGACGAATTACCCTGAAACTTTCAACACAGCAGCTGACATGAGCGCCCCATTAGTTAAGAAAAGTTTGCAAAGATTTGTCAAACGGTGCCCTATCTATTGGCAAAAGAAAAAACACTTTTTGAATAGAAACAAAGTCCAAACTACAACTATTATATATATATATATATATATATATATATGTGTATATATATATATATATATATATATATATATATATATATCCGAAGAGCTGCTGACACAGATTGGATGCAACGACAAAGTCCCAGCCAGCACCAAAGAAGCAGACACGAGCCCAAAGTGAGTGCAAAAAGCTTGTAGCGTTTATTCCTTCAAAGAGTCCGCCATAACGCGTTTCACCACCGAAGTGGCTTGATCACATGACATATATATATATAACACCAAAGTTTGGCTGGCCCAAGCCTCAGATCCGGCGGGCACACGGCTGGGGTAGCCACCCCCTCTATACCAAACATGGTGTCACCAGGGTAGGAACTCACAAGATTCATGTAGAATTTCCGACAAAGGAGCCGTGGCCACGATTATCTCAGTGCAAAAAAGATTTATTCAGGCACGATGTCCAACGCGTTTCGGAGTTGTAGTCACTCCTTCATCACGGGCAATAAACAATGTTAAAGTGAGAGTAAATAAAGTAACAAGTCACATGGTCATAAATGTGGAAGACAGACTCCCTCTCAGGGGTTTAAACTGTGTTATCGTCTCAATAAGGAAATTCATTTGAACATTCTATGTACAATATAATGCTAAATTATATGATAAACATAGTGATATGGTCGAAAATTATGTAGCACAAAATTGATAATGATCAAAAGGCATTTAGTCACGTGGTTAGGCCTAAACGTAAATTGCAGTGAATACATTATGTATACGATATAGATCACACTCGAACTCATGATTCAGGGTTTTCTAAACATTAAATGAAACAACATAAGTAAATCATAATATCGAGTGCTGGCATGTTTATAAACAAATTTGAACCGAGCTCGGGCGCGAACACGTGGGCTCTGTGTAAATACAAAATTCATACGCTCACAGTACCATTGTGCTATCGGCTTACGTGATGGCTTTAGCAGCTAATTTAGCACAGTACTGCTTTCCTAGTTAGTAGAATTGCTCGGCCTGGGCATATTCGAGCAATGAAACAAAAGATAATGGTTGTCACGCCCCAGTGGGCTTAATATTAAACAACAAGGGCAATTGTGTGCGTAATCTAGAGATGTAGATAAACATATACACCAATGCTCTGATTCATGATAATGTAATTAATAAAGCAGTAATATTGCCACAAATATATTATAGCAAATGCTGTTTATAAAGCCTCAGTGAGCATGAATCAAAGAAGTTCGTAATCGTGATCATCTGGCTTTCCATATAAGTCATTGCAATTAACCAATAGACCAAATCTTGTTTGTAAAGCCCCAGTGGGCATAAACCAAAATTGTTCTTGATCATCTGGCTTTCCATTAGGACCATTGTGATTAACAAAGTCTGACATTTTTAAAGAAACATGTCATGTAGTCATAAATTCCTCACAGTAGGAAGAGCAATTGTACATCTGTAAAAAATCAGAGACGAAACGTGAATTAAAAACAAGAAAGTGACTTAGTGCATGAAATTCTAAGTTAACAAGTTTAAAAAACAACATCATACAGAAAATATTATTTACAATGCAGCAATGTGACAACTAGACATATAAATGTGCTGACAATGCCTCGTCCTTGTTGAGACCATTAGGTGCCAGGGTGTTGAAACGAATAATAAGTTTAGATTCTAAGCACCTCAATTCAGCCAACCTGTTCCCTCCTCTGATGTTGGGGGGGATGCAGTCAATGACTGCAAATTTTACTAAATTAGGGTTGCTTTTATAAAATTCCTGAAAATGTCTAGCCACCGGATAATTTTTGTCATTTTTATTGATGGCTCGCAGGTGTTCAAGTACTCGTTTCTTGCCCTTGTGAATGGTACTGCCAATGTAGTATTTCCCACAAGGACACTTCAGTGTGTATATAGCAAACTCAGTATTGCAACTGGTATGTTTGTCAATGTTGAATGGCACATCATGGTCATTGAATTTTATAGACTTGAGATTGCAGCTGTATTTGCAAGCCTTACACTGATTACAGGTTTAAAATCCCTTCACATCATTTGCCCTTTTGTGACTCTGAATCATGTTGTTACATAGCTGGTCACATAAGGATTTGGGTTTGCGGAATGTTACAGATGGATGTTCTACTATGGACCCCTCCAAGTCCTCATCGGTTTTGAGTACTTCCCAGAATTTCTTGAGGCTTTTCCTAACTTGCCAAGCCTGAGTGTTATACTTGGTAATGAATCTGATGGGTGTTTTGTTCTCTGTCATTTGGGATAAGTTTTTGGACGGCAAAATTTCATTGCGGTCAAGAATTTCAGTTTTGTCACTGCAATCTTTCACAAGTTTGGCATTGTAACCTCTTGCCAAGAATCGTTCAGTCATTGTGAGTTTTTCCGATTCGTACTTCTCATTAGTACTACAGTTCCTGCGTGCACGCAGAAATTCCCCATAAGGGAAACTACGTATAAGACTTTGGGGATGGCAACTGTTTGCGTGTAGCAGACTGTTGCCTGAGGTGGTTTTCCTATATAGAGAACTGCAGATTTTGTTGTTTCTGATCTCAAGTTTGAGATCCAGAAATTCTATGGAAGATTTGTCAATTGTATAGGTAAATTTGAGATTTAAATCGTTGGAATTAAGGTTTGTTAAAAATTCATGTGCCTCATTTTCTGTACCTTTACAAACACAGAAAATGTCGTCTATGTACCTCAACCAGAGGACGGCGTGGTTTTTGTACAGATGACACTGGTACACCACCTGCTCCTCCCACCAGCCGAGGTATAAACCTGCAAAGCTGGGGGCGAAGCAGGTCCCCATCGCGGTCCCCATCGCCGTCCCCTGGATTTGTTGGTAAATGATCTTATCAAAGAGAAAGAAATTATTACCTAGGCATAGTTGAACCATGTCAAGTAACATCTCTGTATGAAGAAGTGAGGATAATGGTCTCTGTTTGAAAAATGTACGACATGCTTGAATTCCTAAATCTTGAGGAATACATGTAAACAAGCTGCATACATCCAGGCCTAGGAGAAAAAAATCATCTTGCCATTGTATTTTTTCAATGTGTTGAAGGAAATCAGTAGTGTCTTTCACAAACGAAGGGATTGCCTGAACGAAAGGTTGCATAAAAAAATCAACATATTTGGAGGTGTTCTCCAAGGCACTGCCACATGATGAGACAATGGGTCTCCCTGGTGGTTTTGTGGCATTTTTGTGAAGTTTGGGGAGCAAATATAACACCGGTAATTTAGGGTATTTACAGTGAAGAAATGCATGTTCATCCTTATTGAGCAGGCCTCTTGATCTCCACTCAATCAGTTTAGTGGAAATACCTGTCATAGCTCTATCATACTCATTTTTAGACGAGATACGGTATCTTGTGTGATCAGATAGTTGATCTACTCCCTCTTGTAAGTACATTTCTAGCGGCCAAATGACCACATTGCCCCCTTTGTCACTTTGTTTAATGACAAAACTTTTGTTCGCCTCTAATTCATTTAGAGCCATTCTTTGTGTGCGTGTAAGATTATAATGGTCATGTTGTTTACGTTTGTTGAGTCCCCCCCCCTAGTGGTGACCTCCAGTGTCACATGTGTAACAAATAGTGAAAACATACTCTCGCTGTGAGTCTTTTCTTGCACATATCGTAAAGGAAACATAGTTACTGGTTAAATCCGTGTAATTAATACCAACCACAAATGGCATACAATGGGAAGATCAATATGTATGAAGGCTGATAGTTGCCAGTTAGCAGAAACATCAATCTCACTAAATATGGACAATCAATATGAAAGAGTGAGGGCAGTTTTCATTTATCTTGATGTAAGCAGGTAGTTCCAATGACATCTGTACTGGCAAGAGGATGTGTAGGCATTGTTTTGGTGGGCAATACTTTCCTAGGACCAAGCAATGGTGTCTTATCAACTGCTTATGACCTGTACATTGGTATCAAAAAGTGATGCCGTCTCTCTCCCCTTCTCTTTTCATTGGCAATAGATTACCAACCATCTGGAGATCATCAGGGATGTAGATTTTGGGGGAGAGGCCCATAAGAGACCCATAAGCAGTTTCTATTTGCAGATAATGTAATGGTGATCCTGTCAGACCATGTCATCTTTGGATCAATCTTAATGGGATTGTCAGGGATTTTGGTGTTCAGTCTAATCTATTATATGAAGAAGATGGAGCTTTTACTAGTTAACCTATGGGATACAGATATTTCTGCAATTTGAGATGTGATCATGTATCGTATTGTGGAGAAGTCAGTAGAATATTTACATGACCTGAAAGATCTCACATCTCAGACTGTGATGTGCTAACATTTGAAATTGTGATTTGGAAAATGCAAACATTTCAGAATCGCAATTACTAAATCACAATTTCAAATGTACAAAGCACCATCAATTCTATATAGTTATTTATTAGTAGTTGTGCAGTGAAATGCGGTACTGTACAATGTACTACACTAGTCAGCAAATATGCCTGTACAAAGCACATCTAATATGCCCTTCGCACATCTATTACGCCCTACATCAATGCATCTATTGAAAGCTCGCATTGTAAAACAACACTATGAATGCCTTGTAGCACAAAATGATACACCAGCCTAAAAGTGTGCCATACATCTGATAAAAATCCCATTTACAGACAGATGACGAAGACAGAAAACACATGAGATGAGGAAGAATAACAGGAGTCACTACCACTGAGGCAAATAGCAACAGCTCTCAAACTCTGCATCACAGAAGTCACCCAGTACTTGCAGAACTAATCACCCATGCTCAGACATGGCCCACTGAAATGTCAAGAAACTTGCTACAAAGATGGAGAAGGCTCTGAAGATTACTTATCAGACCAAGGCCTAGTTAAGCTCATGAGCATGAAGGAAGTACCCCCCCTGGAGAGGAGTTCAGGATTCTGAAAGAGTCATTGTTAGACATACTGCGCTAACAATTAGAAGTCAGGCTGGGATGGGGTAGAAAGGTGGATTGTCTGGGCTCAAGCATATAGCAAGACTCAAAGTGATGCCATACCAGATGGACTCCCTGACAGTGACCGTATAACTAGGTGTTCTGCACAATGAATGCATGTGCTGTTGCAACAAATGATGGACAGAATGCTGAATGAATCAAGTATTCACCCCAAGAGATCTGGGTTAAATCCATTGATATTTTGCTCACTACACCATCCCAGTTTGGACCCAGACATATTCAAATCAGTCTTGACCCTGCTCCTCATGGGAACAGTCCAGCCCAAACTGCCAAGACTGGTCCTCCGATGAAAGCATGTAAGCACCACATTACAGTTAAGATTGTGGCAGACATTAAAATGTCATTGCACACACTGAGTCATGGTACAGAGGACGATGGGAAGGTTTCATAGTATACTATCAAAATGCCCACTGTTTGCACGGGGAGCAAGAGCACCGATGTTTAATTTTTTACGCAGTTCAAGTTCTGTTTCTTTTTTCCTTTTTGTCCTCATTCACAAATAAGTATTTGTATTTTAAAGAGTATGGGTTCTTTAACAGCTCCTATGGAGGAATGCTTCGACTTCGACTGTTACCTTACCATCTCCAAGGTTCCCACAAGGGCCAACCTCAAGACACCTGGGCAAGAAAGGGAGGTGGAGTGTAGCAACCTTTCCAAGAATCAAACCCATTGCCATCAACTTACTTTTTTCATAATCATTGGACAGTTTTAGGAGATTATATTATGTATTATGTAATCTGTTAGTCAGCTCCTCCCAAGCAGCCCAAAATCTAGTTCTTTTTTTGAAAGACACCCATGATCCAGCTTAATAACTCTATTAATTGAATTGATGCTGTCCAAACAAAACGGGGGCTAAGGCGAGGATTGTGGTTAATGGGAACCTCACTAATTCAATCAAGCTGGAGTTGGGAACAAGACAGGGCTGCCCCCTCTCCCCCTTGCTCTTCGACCTATGTATAGAGTCTTTTTCATGTAATATCAGGGCCAGTCAAACTTTCGCACCATTTGAATGGAATCTGTGGGTGAAAAAAGTAGCCCTATATGACGATGTCCTTATGATATTTACAAGAGAGTGCACCAATATTATACCTGTATTGGAGCAACTCCTATTGGATTTTAGGAAGAACCCCGGTTATTTAATAAACTGTCAAAAAACTGAAATTATGTCCTGGAACACACAATCTAATAACTCATGGATTAAGCAAGAAATTAGATATTTTGGGGTGCAAATCACTCAGGACATCACCAAGTTAGCCTTGTTCTAAAAATGAAAGAGACAGGAGTATTATTAAGATCCTGGGACAGTCTTCCTCTTTCTATTTTGGGCCGCTCTAATCTGGTTAAAATTTCAATATTACCAGAATTCATACTTATCTTCGATGCAATTCCTTATCTTTTAATCCTATAACATTAAAAAAACTGTAAGGAGATATATCCAGTTTTATCTGGTCTAATAAGGGAGTGAGGGTCGCCTAGAAGAAACTGCAAAGTCAAAGCCAGACGGTGACATCGTAAGCCCTGACTTTAATTTCTATTGTTGGGCTTTCCAATAAAAAAATTGTAAGATCTCTTCTTTTTGGCTCCTCATGTTTTCCTCCTTTTCTACAAGCTATGACGAATAACCCTCCCCGGGGTGGTGTGGCTTTCTCTTTAAGTTTGGTCATCCCACGTTTTTAAAGAAAGTCAAACTAAAAGTTTTGAGATCTGCCAGTGACTCTGGTACAAGGTTAGAATTATTTTCAAGATCCCATAGTACAGCTTTGGAGCCCTTATTTGGAACTCCCCAGACATGCCTTTGCACCTTAAAGAGAGTTTGACAGCCCTGTTGATGGAAGAAGGGATTGATAAATGGGGTCAACTTTTACAACACAACAAGCTACTCCCTTGGGATCTCCTAAGTAATATCACAAACCAGAGTCTGTCTAGGTTCAAATTTTACCACCTATCAATCAGGGCTGTTAGTTTGGGTAAAGATGGAGAAGGAAATGAAGACTGTGGGTAAACTCTATCAGCGTAAAGAAATCTCTAATTGGTACTGGATGCTGGTAAAAGGGAATCTTCACCAACACCTATGGAAGAGCCCTGGAAGAGAGACCTGCCTTCGATCAACATTACACTTTTATGGCAAGTATAGATGCATACTTTATGGAGTGTTGTTAAAGCCGCCCCGAGCATAAGGAATCATCTGTTTACACTGTGTTTACACTCCACAGAGTATACCTAACCCTTAAAGTCTTTTAAAGTTGGGAGGATGAAGGAGTTAAGCTCTGCCTGAAGTGTGCCTCCTCGATTGAGGATGACTTACATATGTTTAGTCTGTGTCTCCAGATCCAGGGTTTCTGGCAAGACGTTGGTAAGACCATCTCAGAGGTTCTGGGGCAAGAAATTGAGGTACGCCCAGCTCCAGTTATTTTTAGAGTTCCTCCAGAGAGAGTGTTAGGTGTAAACTTACCAAATTTCAAGCATACTTGCTATTCATTGTAATCACCCAGGCAATGAGAGAAATCTGTTTAAAATACATGTTGTGTTTCTTATGTATTGTCAGAGCTGTATTATCATTATCATTATTAAAAAACAAAAAGGTAATGTTGGGTTTTGGAGCATAGTAGCTACTGGATTGGAAAATGTTGCAGGGGAATGTGGTGATTATGTGATTAGTGACTGAATATTGGACAGGGGTTGCAGCAGCTGCCTAGAGAGGTCCAGATCTTAGGGATTGCTTGGACATCGAAGATAGTAAAACAGCCCCATCATTTAAACAAACAGTGCAGGAAGATAATACAGATCATTGCTTCTTATAAATTGCACACATCAGTTGGCATGAATGGTTGACTTAACTTGTATCAACTGAGCTTTCACTAAAGCCTCAAAGTGGGGTCATCTTGGACCCAATTTATAAGCAGAACTCTAAGAGATACCAACTAGCAATGTTGATGAACTCTGCAGCAAACATCTGGGATGGGAACTTGCTGGATTTTCAGATTGGTTATATGGATCATATTAATATCATTCCGAATGTTCAAATTATATTTCAAAATGGGATGCGATCAATCTGCATTGTTTTGAAAATCGGGCCACCCAACTTCTACACTCAATCTAACAGAAAATCCACAGGGTTCACCCTTATAAGAAAACTGTGGATCATATGGTGGATGATCCAATGCATAGGGTGGTCATCAATACTGATGTTGTATTATTAGCCCTGCTCTTCGCCATTTTCTGGTGTAATGTAATTTATTGTGGACAGATCTCATAGGTATTGCTTTTAAAACTAATTGTCAGAATACACTATCCTTATATCCATATATACAGACCTAACAGAACCTGTGGTACAAACAGAGAACGTGGAATGGGATGAGAGTGAAAACGGAGACACTTCACTCTACATTCTGATTCAGATTTTCTTGTTCTTTTAACCAGATCTCTTATTCTGCGTACTGACTTTCTATACAAACATTTGCCAGAAATTATTCAACCTTAATTAAGACAACTGAATGATCATGCATAACATTTTAAAAATTAACAGTGGTTCCTATGCCAATAGACTTTCACCCTCGAGTTGGTCTTGTGATAAAGCATCAACCTTACCATTCTTAGATCCTGCTCTATAACGTATCACAAGATCATATTTATAACAGAAAAAACTCTGTCTAAGTTTCCCAGGAAAACGTGCTGTAGCTGTTTTCAGAAACTGCAAATGTCTATGATCAGAAGGCTCTTATAATGTTTTTGACCCAAGCAGATAATGTCTCCATTCATTTCTTAAAGTTAAAGTGTTCCTTGTTTTTGAATGTGCAATTTAACACTGCTGGTGAAAAATGCTTAGAAAAGTAAGCTACCAGGTGAACCTGTCCAGTGTTTGAATTTCTGTTATAAAGAACACTTCTAACATTATTGATGGTCATTCTCAAAAATAAAAGGCTATCATACTTGTTAGTCCTTAAACATTATTAAACTATATTATTTACCATAATAAATCTACCTCATATATGTAATTGCTACATCAATGTAGTCCTCCTGATCTTCTTCTATTAATTAAACAAATACACATCCCTGTTATAGTAACTTGATCATAGATGTTATGATCACAAAAATGCTGATGAAAAAATGTCCTAAAGAATTGGCAGAGCCAAAAACTTTAAATAGCCTTGACTAAAGTTGGTGTGAGTCACTGAGCAATTTCCAATACTTTCTTTTTATGCACCTTAATGCCCACAGGAACAATTATTTGTTCAAAACCTCTACAGTAGTAAGTAAAAGGCAGTTAACCATCTGGGTGAAAAATCAGTGATATTTCAAACATTGTTAAACTGCCTTACCCTGTAATATTTGAGTTTCCAAGGAGACAGAATTTATCATCTAAATAAACAGTACAAAACACATCCAAACATTCTCTTAGTACTTCATCAATAAAATACTGAAGCACCTTAGGAGCACTGATGTGTTCAAAAGCCATAAACCCATATGCAAAAAGCCTAAAATTAATATGGAATGCAGTGATAAATTCATCACCCTCTTGGACTCAAGCTCCCTTGCAATCCAATTTCAAGAGCATATTTGCATTTCAAATCCAATCTAACAGAACAGATAATAATGGTAAAGGGTAACATAAACCCTATGTTCAGGAACAGAAAATAATGGTGAGAAACAGGAAACTGAGAGGGCCTAAACAATGTGTAATGTTTTTTCTAGGCATACCGACTACCAGTGCGAGGACCAGCAGTGGGGCGGGCGACGCCTTGGGCATGGCAATGTAGGGGGGTACCATAGGTACCCCACAAGTGCAGCACTAACCACCACAGCCTCCCGGGGGCCCATAATGGGCCAGATGCAAAACTCTGTATGCCTTTTCATGGTGGGTTTTGGCATGCATCCTAATCTGTTGGACAGTGCCTGCTAGGCACCGCCACCATTTTGGGCCCCCTGCACAGTCCACTGCAGAAGCAGTCATGTCCCACCGCCATCCTAATCTGGCGGTGGGAAATTCTGTTCAATGGTGAAAGGACTGCCACTGCAGGGCCGGCGGTTGCCACCGCCGGCCTTGCGGTGGCGGTCCTTCCGCCATCCTAAAAGGCCCCTAAGATTCATACGACCTTGATGGATGGGTTGAACAAAAAGGGAAAGAAGGATGGATGGAGGAAGGACGGGCCATATGTAATATATGACTGGCAGAGAAGGATGCGTGGGATGCTGCATAGGTGGCTGATAGGAATCAGATGCATGCATGGGTGGTTGAAGGATGGGTGGAAGGTAAAAGAAAAGATGCCTGCCTGGGTGGATGAAACAGTATGGGTGATAGGAATAATCTTCAGGAGGGTTTCAAAGGCAGGCAAGGAAGGACGCATGGGTGGTGGTTTAAAAAAAAATAACAAATGTATGTTGTTGATGAAACCAAGGTTTGTTGAGAGATTAAGATGAATGATAGATGTTTACTTTGAATGGATGGTTGCCTGGATGGTATTCAATCAATCATCATAGAATAGGTGGAGACTGTCACTGGATGAAGAGTCTTTGAAGAGAATGTCCAAGAAAAATAAACCGCGCCAGAGTAGTAAAGTCACAGAGAATAGAAGCATAGATTAAAATAAATATGAGGCTAAAAGAGCAATGCAATTATTGATAAATGGGAAAATATCTGGGAAGAGAAAGAACAGGACTGTTTTTGGCAAGGTTTTTGATTCAAGGTTGTATTTTCAGAATACTCCCTTGACTCACAGTAGTTTGCAAGCATAGCACAGCATAGATATTGTGTATATGTATGTTATCATCAAGCGTCTCCCTCCGACTCAAAGGACCACTCCCTACCTATGTAATTTAGTTTTCGAATGTGTCAGCCTGCCATGGGTGGCCTATCGGCTGCATGGTTATTGGTTACACAAGCATTCAAAAGTACCTCATGTCATCCCATATAATCAATGATCATTTGGATCAGATATCATCTGCCTTGTTGTAGTAGTCAGAGTGAAAGTGAAATTGAGCACTTGCCATTGATGTAACAGAGTTTGGCCACCCATAGAAAAATAAGATAATTGTGTAGTTGTAGACTACAGCTTCCCCACCTGCAGACAGTAGTAAATAAAAATAAGGTGAGTCTGTGACATGAGTATGTTTGTCTAGGGCACAAGCTGACTGAGCAAGCATGCCTACAACAAGGTTTATTTAGCTAAACAAGAGAGAGAAGAAGACTTGTCTATTCCAAAGTGCCTAGTAGTAATGTCCAAAACTCCCACAAATGTTAGAGGCCGAGGAAGTGGGTGGATACCACAAATGTTTTTTTTTTTTGTTTTGTTTTTTAATTTTTGGGAAACCTTTATTGTGCATTATAAAAGAACAAATACGGGCCTACAACCATCAGGCCGGCCACAATACCATTTTAAGCACAAGTGCAAACAATACGGCGACACAGTAGCTCATTAATACAGACCAGCAAGCAATTAAAGTTACAACGGATAGCGCTGTGTTACCGTGTCCAGGAGCAGTGAAGGTTAATTTTAAGATTTTGTCCCAAAAATGAAGTTTATCATTTTATATAAATAGTAAGCCAAGGAGAGCAGAGTCCGTGCGATCACTTCAGTACACAATCAGGCAACATCATCACGCGAAAATCAGAAAAACAGAAGTCGAAACCCCCCAGGCAGTATGGCGGCACAAGAGTATACGTATCAGGATAATGAAGCCAGTCAAAAAGCACTGCATCCCCCGTCGCCCACCCATCACCAATCCCATTCACGGACTCAAGATAGAAAACAGGAAAAGAAAAGAACAGAAGAAGGAGAAGAAAAACCAGGCCCATAGAACTAAAAGCGATAACTAAAATCCCAACCCCCAACCCCCCCACCCTACACGCATGCAGAGGCTACGGCCTATCCCCCCCCCCAGCAGTGTGTCTGTCGCCCAATAGAACCCGAAATATAGTAAAAGAAAAGGAAGAAAAAAAAGGAGGAAACCTATTGTTACCGGAGGAGGGCCAAATCCAAAGTCTCCCGAACTCCCAGCCAGAATTGGACACTTCCATCCCATGCACGAAATTACCACAATAAACAGCAATAACAGAATGAGATGTGAAGAGTCATCACTGCAATACGCGCTGAGGAAGCGCCCCAGTCCGAGACCCCACCAGACAGACCAGCACAAGTTATAGCACGGAAGCCCCTAGCCCTGACCAGATCGCAAGCGTCCACCCAACCATGACACCCGGCGAGAGCTCGCCTCAGGTAGAACAAAGTGACAAGATGGCCACCCTCGGCAGAATCGAGATATCCAAGAGCAACATGGACGCCGCCAAGCACAAACAGTTCCACTGTCCCCAAAGAGTAACGTTTTCAGAGCAGACAGGCATTGCAAAGCATGGTTCAATAATAGCGGAGCCTGTAGATCACAAATCAACAGGAAAGCCAGTTGCAGCGCCGACTGCGCCGTAAACAAAGGTTGCAATGCCACAAATGAGGTTTTAGATGCAGGCAGGGAGGGAAACACTGTAGCGTTGTCAAAAGAACTGTCCTCCAAGCGCTTAGGCGGCAACATTGTAACACAGTCGGAGCTCAGCGGAGGCGGGTCAGCACAGCGAGGGGAACAAGTTGGTGGTATAAGCGCCGCTGAAAAACCCGCATCATCAAGCTTCCTGGACAGTACTCGAGAGTTCTCATACCACGCAGCCCTCAGGTCGGCAAGCGCTACTAAAACAGTGCTGCAGGTCATATCAGGGGAATGATCCACCCTGTCCGTAGTTTGAGGTGCGGCTCGCCATTCAGCATGCCGATCAGGTGCCCATCTGGAGTCACAATCCTGGGCCGTAGTGTAGCCCTTCTTCGCCTCAATGGCGCCAGCCACCTTCGCCATCCACCCGGGAGAGCACGGGAATGTGTAGGCGAGGTCCGCGGGGCAAACAGGGTCCCAGGCCACCGGGATAGTCCAGGGCAGCTGGCTGCGAGCGAACAACAAGATGAGCTCCCCTTAGCAAACTCAGGGTGGGGGCAAAACCAGAGGCAGGCTCCGCTAGTCGGCTGTACTCCAGTACGGGGAAGGCACGGCGCGTCTCACCTGAGCTCCCCCAGAGCGAAGCGGCAGGGAGATTCCAACCATCCAGGAGAAAACCTCGCAAGGGGGGCCAGGGAGTATCGTCACGTCGTACGTTGTGAGGCAGATCGCCGGCCTCCCCCCAGATCGATCATTCACGGTGCTCCAGCAAGCGCCATCTTAGCGGAGCAGCCCGGGTCTCAGCGCCAGGTCCAGGGGCGGCCGCCAAAGTAGCTCGGCGATTTCTCCGGCTGGGAGGCTGGCAGGGTTCCCGGAGAAACGGCAACGGCCTCAGCGCACCTTCGCCGTCCTCCCGCAGTCACGCAAAATCAGGATCGAAGGCAGGATATATCAGCGGGAGACAAAGGCTCGGGGAGCCGGGAGACTACACGTCTGTCTCCGCCGCCATCTTGGCTCCTCCCTCCGACACAAATGTTATGTACTGTGCTTGCTAGTGCTACTGTGCCACTATGTGTAGAATTAACTTTGTGTTACTGTTTTCCTAAGAGTATTTGTTACAATTCTCTTTTTCTTTCATGATATAGCGACTCCTTCCCAACCAAAAGCCAAAGAGGCCTTCTGCAAGGAATATCGTCAGCTGGTGGTTCTGGCGGAGGAGCAGGAGGCGGCTGCAGCTACAGCCTCCTCCAATGTCCCAGGCCCCAGCCAGGCCCCCCCTAGTATTACGACTCAGCGGTTTGGCAGCCTCCCACCATGGTTCATTTAACACTGCTGCCCCTCCCCGTGAATACAATTGCAAAGCATTCCAGCTCTGCATGCTCCAACAGATGGTACACCTGGAGGAGCGGATAAAGGTCCTGGAGGGTAACAAGCGAGCCCACCATTAAAGAACTCTGTCGCATTACCCCTTTTTGAATCTTTTTTTTGGGTGGGTGGGACTTTAGCGTTGGGGAGAGTTGGGGTTTATATTATTTATTATGGAAAATTGACTTTAGAGAGAACATTGGTTCTTGGTTAGATTTTTCATTCTTTGGACATTGGTTGGGGTTAGGTAGAGGGGTGAGTCAGTTGTTGTGGGATTTGTACACTAGTTTATTTTTGTTAGGGTAATAAACTATTTATACTTAAAGTTTAGATATGATGTAAATGTTTTTGAGGGGGTTATTATTTTACTTCACACGGTTTCCTTTGCAGGGCCACAGCCAGTTTTTAATTTAATTAATCTGCCGATAGTGTAACACACGAACAGACTGATGCGGTACCCTCACGTGTGAGTGACTTGTCCTACTAGTACTGTCAGTCTACCCTCCTAGTCTATGCAGTCTGCAACTGGACTCGGAACGGAAGGGTGTGGGTGTGTGAATTAAGGAATTAATTTCAATGTTATTAATTATGACTCCCCCAAACTTCTTCTCTTACCTGTGATTGATGTTTATTTAAACGTATGCAAAGCGATGGCTGCATGGTGATGATGGTTTGGTTTCCCAAGATGCCATGGTGGCAGTAGTAGTAGAAGTAGTCACTTGCAGTAGAATTTGCAAAAAAAGAAAATGTCAGTCACCTGAGGGAGACTCTGGATGGAGTAGCTGAACGAAGTACAGTAAGTACACAAGAAGACTGCCAAACAGGAAACCATGATGATAAGCAATGGTGAAGTAAAATAAAACATATTGGTGGTGGGGAAAGCCTATTACAAGTTACAAACTGTAGTTTACTCAACCTATGAAGTGTACAGGTGCTGTAAGGATGATGAATCAATGCCGGCAATTAATTATAATGGATTATGTTCCTCTGTAAAAAGAATTTACTTTCAAATACTGAACATGGGTGAAAAAGCAGAAGAAGAAGAAGATCCTCGCCCTGCCTTGCGTTAGTGTTGATTTTACCACATACGCCCCAGCAAGTGTGTGATCAATTATTGGTGAAAATGTATTTAATTTAGTCACACCTCAATAAATCACATCGCCCAGGGAAGAGGTTTAGGGTTTGATGAATGGTTGGAAAGGGGTATTTGAGGAAAAGGCTTGACAAAACAAACACTACACATGAACAACACACAATCTTTGCAGAAGACCATCATCATAAATCTGTTGTGGAGAAGCGTGGCTCAATGGTTAAAGCGACAGACCCTGATGCAGAGGTCTGGCCCGGGACCAGGGTTCAATTCCCGCCTCGGCGGCTCTTGGACTCAATCACCCCGGACCTGATAATTCTCGCCTCGGTGCCTAGTCTAATCATGGGTCCCACTCTGTGACTCTGGGCAATAGCTTGCTTAATCTCCACAACGGACCCAGCAGCGCTTGGATGCCTGGCTTCACCTTGGGGGTGCCCAGGAGTGGACATCTCACAGGAATCCAGGAAGGGTTCCACAGCGGTATGAATACAGCGCTAAGAGACCTCGGGTAGAAGGTGCTATATAAATACAAACACATTTACATTTAAGGGAGAAAAAGGAAATGCATGCATGATGATGACTTGATGGTTAATGATGAGTAGTACTAGACTCGTAGTACAGGCCAGGGCAGCAGTATAATATTAATTATTATTATCATGCAATTGCCTTGCCTGTCAGCCCCCAGAGAGACCCAATTACCTACATTATATGTTCTGTTGTGCCGGGCTTCCTTTTCAAGCTAGAAAATAAAATAAAAAATAGCTGTAGGGTTCAAATATAAAAGCAAACATAATAAACAACAAAACACACAGTCGTAAAATGAGATTGAAGAGGAAAAATGATTTGAATCAAATGAAATAAAAGAAGGCGATGCTATAAAAGTTACTATGTTATGGTCAAATTGGGAGTTGCATCTCGGCATTCCTCATGGTCCTTCCTTTCCATGGACCCTCCATCCATCAATCTTTGGTGCCACAGCTTGCCTGGCGGATGCAGATTGATAAGGTAAGTATGAGTTGCTTTTCTCAGAACAACACAGGGTAAAGTCTGGCCATTAAGTTTAGATGGAAAAAGAAAAAGGATATTGAAAAAACAGGGAGAAAAGTAAAATAAAAAATGTATAAATTACAGAGGAGTGCAACAAGATCACTTTCAGAGGTGCATGGCTAAATCATGTCTACTCTGTTTTCAGCGTTAACATACAACAACAAGACAGAACAGTTCCGCAGCACCCACCCAACCTCCACTTAGTTTAGATTTTCTTGAGCCAGGCAGAGCACACATATACAGCAACATAGCATTTTCCAAATTAAGGAACCAAATCAATGCACCACTGTCAGTCATACAACTACACTCACCTCCACCACTACACAGACATGTAGGTCTGCTGTGGTTGCTGTTGTTTACCTTTTAGGCCACTTTATGAAATGCCATGAGTTATTCCATCAATCATCTGTGATCCTACTGACTCTGCAACGAGTATAGTTGGTCATCATCATGGAAGTGTCCAACTCTGTAGTGTACCGAGTGAGTCCAGATTCCAACCATATTAAAAATGCAGTGGATCGGCCCGCAATAGAAGTGCAATTTTGTTAATAAACAATAAGAAGGGAAACATTGACTTAAGTCACTTTTTGTGTGTAGATAAATACTAGTATACTTCGTGAACAACAACAAACACATGTTCTTTGTTTGGAGGGACTCAACGAGGCAGGCACACATGTTTGGCTAGAGGTAAATGGATTTAGGGCGAGCCAGGATGGAGAAATGACTGCACACAGTTGCAACTCCAATCTGGCAATAAAAGAGTAAGACAGCAGCGATGGATTTGTTGTGATTCGAACTAGAAAGACAGAGACCCACACAAATATAGGGAAGAAACTAAAGAAGGTAACAGATTGAAAGCCCAGTTGTCAGGAAAGTAGAGCTCATCCTCAAACTCTGGTGGTTCACCCAGTAGTAGGTCATCTAAACACACTACTTTCATGACCTCAGTCACTGTCATCATCGTCCTGCTGTGTTACTTCAGGTATGGTGTAATCCGGTTGTAAAAAGTCCTGGTTCATTTTGATCATGGTTAACCTCTTGGGGTTTTGTGGTGAGAGACTGGTCCTTTTCACTGTTACAACGGCACCAGCAGCACTGAAAACAGCATCAGAAGAGACACTTGCAGCAGGGCAAGCCAGATAATTTATCGTTAGCCTGCTTATCACTGGCCATTGGCCCCTTTCCCATACAAATACAGCAATAGGTTTTGATCAATGTAGACCTCTATTGGGTCATCCAGATAGGTCTGGACCATCTGTTCAATGCTCAGGGGTTCTCCGCTTTGCTTCGTCTCTTTTGCCTTTGCCTCAGCAGTGGACCTAAGAAGACCTTGCCATACAAACCATTCCTGTGCCGATTTTACTGGGGTGATGTTCCTGTTCTGGCTGTTGTTGATATTGTTCTTGGTGTTGTTGGTGGCTTTGACTGCTGTAAGCCAACCGTACTGCCCTCAGACTCTGAAGTTAAACTTGACACCGTCTGCCCTGCAGTACTTGATGTAAGCTGGATTTGCGGGCCTCTAATTCCCAGCCATTCTTTTTTATAAGCGACTGGCTTCCGTAGCTATACAAGTTTTGTACTTGGCAACATCCACCTCTGAAAAAGGAATCAATGTGTTAGTGTTCAGTACTGCTTTGTAACACTGATCCAGAATTGTGGCAGAAATGTAATGGTTGGATGATACAATGCCTCTTTGCACCCTTGTATTTTCAGATAAGCGAAAGGTTAAGCTCTCCATAAACTCATATGCTTCTTTTTTATCTTCCACACCTGCGTACATTGCAGCCCCCCTTCAGCTGTTTCTGTAGTATGTGCAACAACGGGATAGCTTGGCTCATAGTACAGTCCTCATTGTTGACTTCTCATGTGAAGAACTTAAAAGGAAGGAGCATCTATGTCAGGCACTTAAACTAACCCCATTGGTCCATCTCAATGGTCATGCCTTTCATAGTAGCATCCCCTCTTTGCATGACATATTCATTGAATGGTCTGTACTGCTCAAACAGACGTTCATGCATGTAATTAGTTGAGTTCCAGCATGTTGGCACCTCCTAGATGAGTGCTTTAGCTGGCACTCTATGCTCACGTTTAAGGATCCTCAGCTGCTTCCGGGCCTTAAAAGAATGACTGAAATGTGTGCAGATTCTTCTGTAGGTGGTCAGTAAGTTGCTAACTCTGTCTTCTTTTTTCAGAATGTCTTGAACAATGATGTTAATGCAGTGAGCCAAACACAGGACCCTGAAATAGCCACCATCAGACAAGGCCTTAACTATATTACTGCGATTGTCCGTGGCAACAAAACCAATGTTAAGCCCTCTTGGGTGCAGCCATTAAAAGAAAAACCAAAGGGGATGATGAACGGAGTGTAAGACATTGCAGGCACTCACCCCCAGTCAACTGATCTGGGTTTAATCCATCATCATTCTTTAGCTCACTCCACCACCCCAGTTCAGACATGGCCATATAGAAATCAGTCTGACCCTGTGCCTCATGGGAACAGTCCAGCCCGAACTGCCAACGAGCCATGTCTTCCCTCGACCAAAACAAGCATCCTAGGGCTGGTTTCTGGCTAATCAGCCATCATTAGCCAGGGTAGCTTGAATCCAGCGGCAAAGTGAGCAAGGGACCCACCTCTGGGCATACCCTGCCAACTTAGGGCGAACAAAGCAAAACCCAAGAGGATGATAAACGGAGTGTTGAACATTGCAAGTACTCACCACCAGTCAACTGGTCTGGGTTTAATCCATCATCATTCTTTAGCTCACTCCGCCACCCCAGTTCAGACATGGCCATATGCAAATCCGTCTGACCATGTGCCTCATAGGTACAGTCCAGCAGGAACTGCCAAGCCATGTCTTTCCTGGACCGGAAACAAGCATCCTGGGACCGGTTTCTGTCTAATCAGCCATAATAAGCCAGGCTAGCTTGAATCCAGTGGCAAAGTGAGCAAGGGACCCACGTCTGGGCATACCCTCCAAACTTAGGGCGAACAAAGCAAAAGCAAAGGGGATGATGAACGGAGTGTTGAACATTGCAAGCACTCACCCCCAGTGAACTTATCTGGGTTTAATTCATCATCGTTCTTTAGCTCACTCCGCCGCCCCAGTTCAGACATGGCCATATGCAAATCAGTCTGACCCTGTGCCTCATGGGAACAGTCCAGCCCGAACTGCCAAGCAATGTCTTCCCTGGACCGGAAACAAGCATCCTGGGACCGGTTTCTGTCTAATCAGCCATCATCAGCCAAGCTTGCTTGAATCCAGTGGCACAGTGAGCAAGGGACCCACGACTGGGCAAACCCTGCAGCCATTCAAAGACCTTGCTGGAAGAGCAACTCTAGCAAAATAGGACCCGCCGGAACCCTTCTATTTTGGGCAGATGGTTGTCACAAATTCAAGAAAACCCACCCCTTCAACAAACGAAAAATGCAGCAGGCCCCGCGCTAACATTTTAGTCAGCTTCTCATTGCATAACGTGCCGTTGGGTGGTTGCGTTCATACTGCCCCTCCAACCTAAACATGCTAACAGTGGTAGCCTGGATTTTTTCCTTTTCTGGTGCCACTGATGCGTGAGACATCTTCCTGATGCCAGTTGTTAGGCTCAACACACATTTCATTGAGGCACACTCTTGCCTGGTAATCTATGAGAAAACTGCTCATGCGTGTGTGGCCGTGCACGCGCAGCTTTCTCGTGGATTACCCAGTTGGCGAGGAAGAGGAGGAGGGCAGCCCGGGGTCTCCGCAGTGCAGGTAAGTGGTTTTTAATTTGCTTTTAATTAATGTAGAATTAATTGCTAATGGGGTGTTGGAGGCGGGTGGTGGAGTGGAGTTCCACGCAGTTTGTTCGCAACTCCATGGAGGTCCGTGGGCGTAACCCCGCTACGCCCACTACGCCCGGGAGTTAGCCGTGATTAGACTGGTTGCCTCTATGACAGACATGTGCTTGGGCTAAGGTTGGTGGGGTGGGTTCACTGATGCGGGGTGCTGCTCCCAGCTTTCTCCCCAGACACCGCTGCTGCAGGTGCACTTTTTGTTTTCCCTAAAAAGATCTTGGTCGGCACACCAATCTTGGTAAATGGCAGTTCCTTCTTCTCACTGGCAACTTTCTTGGTACTGAAGCACGCAGTGGCACAGGTTGAAGAAATGTCTGTGGTCACACATCAGGTGATGTCCTGCACAGCAGGACTTCCGTCTGGCAGTACAATGGGTGATCACTGATGATGGCGCCGCCTCCTCTTTTGTGCACCTAAAAGCAAAGAAGCAAGATGAACATCAGTTAAACTTGGCATTTATTGAGTACAAACAAACAAATATAATTAAAAACTAGTGTGTGTTCACACTTGTTAGTGCTGTTATTATTAATATTATTTAAGTTTATTAACTCAGAGTGAGTTATTAAAAAAAAAACATAACAGTGTAGCAGTTTGTGAGACTTTGACAACAAGGGCTTTCATGGTGTACTTTGTATACTCAGGAAGGATAGGAAAGAAGAAGAACAAAAACAAAAATACAAATGTAATGAATGGAGCATGTTTGGCATTGTGCATCACGTGGTATGCAGCATTCAAGGAGCAGCAGCTGGCAGTAGGGAAGGAAGCAGTAAGCCAAGAGGAACAAAGGAAAGACCTGCAGGCCTATGGGCTGGCACAAGCAGCACATAAGCAGCACACTAACTACCACCACAAAATGGCCACCAGCCACATCGTCACTGACAACAAGCAGGAGGCCTGGAAAACAATGAACTCAAGCAGGCCCCGTATGGCCAGACAAAGGAGGCATGCTAAGCAACACAGCTTCAATGCAACAATGCAAGAACGAAAAACCGCAGGTCTGAAAAAGGTTTTCAAGTTACACAAAAACCACACCACACACATCCATCCAATGCCATCCATGCACTAAATGATGTTTATATTCAACAGACACCATAGTAACATTAGCTTCATGCACCCATGAGTAGCTCTAGGCCTATTGGTTGGAAAACCCATTGGCAGACTAGGCCACATAGTGAATCAATTCAAATCAGTAATATTGCAAATGTATTAGAAAATGTAGTGAACTGTGATGCATTTTTTGCTCGGTTAAAGAAGAAAGAATTGCATGCAAATCAACAACAAGACATGGGCACCACAAAGAAGACTTGCAGGCCTAATGCAAAAGCGCACTGGCTGCCTTCAGAAAATGGCCACCAGCCACATGGCCTGGCCACCACAGAAACAAAAAAGGGAAGACAGACAATGCCGGCCTATGGCTAAAGCACACTTGCTGACTTCACAAATGGTCGCCAGCCACATGGCCAGGCCGCAACAACATGAAGAAGTAACCCTAGAGGAACAAGGGAAAGACATGCAGGCCTATTGCAAAAGCAGCACACTAAATACCACCACAAAATGGCCACCAGTCACATGGTCACTCACAACAAGCAGTAGGGATAGAAAACAATGAACTCAAGAAGGACCCATATGGCCTGACAAAGGAGGCATGCTAAACAACACAGCTTTAATGCAACAAGGCAAAACCGAAAATCCACAGGGCTAAAAAAGGTGACCAAGTTACACAACAACCACACCACACACATCCAACAAAGGCACTTATTGAACGCACACATGAAATACCCCCAAAAAACACACTTTGCAAATCAATGCAATGCCATCCATGCCCTAAATGATATTTAAATTCAACAGACACCACTCAAACAGTTGTTTCATGCACCCACGAGTACCTCTGGGCCTACTGGCTGAAAGGCCTATTGTATTGGCCGACTAATGGGCTAGCAAATTAAATAATTATTGCAAATTAATTAATTATAAAAGTTGGAGAAAATGCAGTAAACTGTGCAACATGTTTCCTTTTAAAAGATGAAAAATTACTTACAAAGAAACAACAATGTCCCAATCAAACAAACAACACTCAAAAAATGTAGGTGCAATGCCCCAATCAAACAAACACCAATTTTCCAACTTACTTGTGAAATCTCAGACTCAAAAGTCCTCAAATCCAATGATATATGATCCAGCAACCACAAAGAGTGATCCTTCCAGCTCCAAATCCAAATGAAAAGTGAACAGGAGATGGACAAATCACTGAGAGGAGCCAGCTGGACAGGAACAGTAAGTTGGAGACTCTGGGGTATTTCCTTCCTCTTACTAAAAAGTAAAAAAAGAAAAAGGAATCCATGCACAAAAATGTACAGCCAAATGTAAATCTGAGGAGTTTTTTAAATCCAAATCACCGTTTCGAGAAGGGCTTGATGCTGTTTAAGAGAGATTCTTCTCCAGATTGCAATTTCTGCGTGTTCAGGATCGCGATCTTCGCATAACTTCTGTCAGAAGTCAGCTTGCGCTCCCGTATGACGTGTTCACGATCACACACTCTCGAGGGAACGTGTGGCCTCCTACCAATTCTCGTGGAGCTCAGGAACAGATGGGAAATCTCGTCAGCGATTGCAGGCATCCCGGTGTTGCTCCAGCGTGCACAAAAACGCATTTTGAGATTGCGAACACTAAAAAAACTCAGCTGCGCTGTGGAGCGCAGTTTTTTCAGTAACTCCGCATTCTACGCGGAACACGGAGTTGCCAAAAATCTGCGGGCAGAGCGGATTTTATGCCCAGAATTACCTTCAACACAACTGGGGGTTTTAGAGAATAAGGATGTCTGTTCACTTCTGTTTATCAAGCAATTAAAGGTGGTATTATAACCTATTTGCTCTTGGAAACTCTTAGGTGTTTAGTGCATTGTCTAAAGAAAGTGCACATTTGATAACTGTTGGTGGAAAAGTTATAAACTAAAGGATTCTTTGCTTTATTACTGGTGGAATGTTTCAATCTGTTTCATTTTCACTTAAATGTGACAAAACAAAAGCTATCATAGTTTGATAATCAGGGAAAGTATTTGCTTTGCACTAAAGGTGTAAATTAGCCTAAATGTTTGGGTCTCTTCCTAGGCTTGCTTGTTTCCACACACAAAGGATAGATCATCAAGTGTTTGATCTCTCACACCAGACTTCTTCAAGAGTTGCCATGTCGTTATTTTGCACACTTAATAATACATTCTTTCAACCTACTTAAAGTTTGAAGTGAAAACTGGTACAAAACCCATAGATTTCTGAGAAGAAGACCAAATTTTGAACTCAGCGCATTGTCTTTTGCATATATCCTTCAATGTTTTCCCATAGAAACTAACTGTTGAAATAAAAAAATAAGAAGAAAGAGTAGGAAACTATGGCAACCTGTGACAATGTTTATGTTTAACTTCTTGTCATGAAGGCTAATTTACAAAAGCAATATACCATTGTGTCCACTGGAACTCTCAGGTTTCAGGGATATATAGGATTTTTAGGTTTTCCAAAAACCTGAGGTACCCAGAGCTACAACTGAGCGGCACCTTACAATGATTTTTCATTGTGTATGGGGTGTTCAGCAATTCATATGGTAAAATATAAAGAATGCGCTATATTCTAAAAGGGACAACAGATATGGAATTTAGAGGCAGTGGTGATTTGTACATCTTTGAATCTGTAGGTACCCATACCAGCATGTGATTAGAGGGCATTTTACAAAATATCTTTTTTGTTAAACATTGGTTTAAATTTGGAAAGCACACATTCAGAGAGATGCAATTGGTTACTACAAATGTTTTACTATTTTGTATTCCCCTGATTGGAAAGGTACCTCACGTGTTTTGGTAGACAATATTCCCACTGAAAACCAACATTTCATTGTAGGAAGTAGTGGATTTTAGGCTAAAGCTCAGCAGGCACCTAAGAAACCTATGAAGCCTGTACATTTTTGAAAAATGGGTGGGGTGAAGTGCATGGCTCTTACTAAGTTTTCTTATCCAGAAACCCTTGAAATCCTCAAATGTTGACTAAAAACACAAATGTTCTTCACATTTATGTGAGACAAACTTCTGAAATCTGATGGAAGCCTCAGATTTCCTACCATTCAGCATTCCCTCAAGTCTCCCAATACCAATGGTACCTCACTTGTGTGATTAGGGATAGCTCCCTTATCAGGAAGGTCCCAAAACACAACATGGACACATATCACATGTTTCCACTTAAGACTGACCCTTTTTTGGGAATCTGGGAAGCTGTAGATTTTGGACCCTAGCTTTACCAACACCAAGACAAACTTAGCAAACCTGTAAATGTTTTTAAAATAGACAACCGGGGAAATCCAGGGTGGGTGACTTGTGTGGCTCTCACCAGGTTTTCTTACTCAGAAGCCTCTGCAAACCTCGAACTTAGACTAAAAAAACACATTTCCTGAAAAATTTGTGATGGAAATTTCTGGAATCTGAGGGGGATCCACACATTCCCTAAGGTTCGGATGGCATGTAACAATGTTAGGACATCATACCACGCTGGAATTTTTTACCTGAGCCCATAGGCATAAAATGTTCCATGTCATACTCTATGTTTCAAGAACTAATCGCACCCAAAGCAAGGTCCTCCAACTGACCTTGCTTGATGCTTTGAGGGGTGAAGGATGGGGTGTCGACAGTTGGCTGCCCGGGGAGGGCCAACTAATTGGTAGCCAAATTACAAATTGGAAGTCATATTCAAATATACTATCCTCAAAACCATGCTATAGATTTGTAGGATAACCACAAGAGGTTTGTACATTTTAACACAATACACAATACATTTTGTACACAAAATTGCCTTGCCTGTCAGCCCCCAGAGAGACCCAATTACCTACATTATATGTTCTGTTGTGCCGGGCTTCCTTTTCAAGCTAGAAAATAAAATAAAAAATAGCTGTAGGGTTCAAATATAAAAGCAAACATAATAAACAACAAAACACACAGTCGTAAAATGAGATTGAAGAGGAAAAATGATTTGAATCAAATGAAATAAAAGAAGGCGATGCTATAAAAGTTACTATGTTATGGTCAAATTGGGAGTTGCATCTCGGCATTCCTCATGGTCCTTCCTTTCCATGGACCCTCCATCCATCAATCTTTGGTGCCACAGCTTGCCTGGCGGATGCAGATTGATAAGGTAAGTATGAGTTGCTTTTCTCAGAACAACACAGGGTAAAGTCTGGCCATTAAGTTTAGATGGAAAAAGAAAAAGGATATTGAAAAAACAGGGAGAAAAGTAAAATAAAAAATGTATAAATTACAGAGGAGTGCAACAAGATCACTTTCAGAGGTGCATGGCTAAATCATGTCTACTCTGTTTTCAGCGTTAACATACAACAACAAGACAGAACAGTTCCGCAGCACCCACCCAACCTCCACTTAGTTTAGATTTTCTTGAGCCAGGCAGAGCACACATATACAGCAACATAGCATTTTCCAAATTAAGGAACCAAATCAATGCACCACTGTCAGTCATACAACTACACTCACCTCCACCACTACACAGACATGTAGGTCTGCTGTGGTTGCTGTTGTTTACCTTTTAGGCCACTTTATGAAATGCCATGAGTTATTCCATCAATCATCTGTGATCCTACTGACTCTGCAACGAGTATAGTTGGTCATCATCATGGAAGTGTCCAACTCTGTAGTGTACCGAGTGAGTCCAGATTCCAACCATATTAAAAAATGCAGTGGATCGGCCCGCAATAGAAGTGCAATTTTGTTAATAAACAATAAGAAGGGAAACATTGACTTAAGTCACTTTTTGTGTGTAGATAAATACTAGTATACTTCATGAACAACAACAAACACATGTTCTTTGTTTGGAGGGACTCAACGAGGCAGGCACACATGTTTGGCTAGAGGTAAATGGATTTAGGGCGAGCCAGGATGGAGAAATGACTGCACACAGTTGCAACTCCAATCTGGCAATAAAAGAGTAAGACAGCAGCGATGGATTTGTTGTGATTCCAAATAGAAAGACAGAGACCCACACAAATATAGGGAAGAAACTAAAGAAGGTAACAGATTGAAAGCCCAGTTGTCAGGAAAGTAGAGCTCATCCTCAAACTCTGGTGGTTCACCCAGTAGTAGGTCATCTAAACACACTACTTTCATGACCTCAGTCACTGTCATCATCGTCCTGCTGTGTTACTTCAGGTATGGTGTAATCCGGTTGTAAAAAGTCCTGGTTCATTTTGATCATGGTTAACCTCTTGGGGTTTTGTGGTGAGAGACTGGTCCTTTTCACTGTTACAACGGCACCAGCAGCACTGAAAACAGCATCAGAAGAGACACTTGCAGCAGGGCAAGCCAGATAATTTATCGTTAGCCTGCTTATCACTGGCCATTGGCCCCTTTCCCATACAAATACAGCAATAGGTTTTGATCAATGTAGACCTCTATTGGGTCATCCAGATAGGTCTGGACCATCTGTTCAATGCTCAGGGGTTCTCCGCTTTGCTTCGTCTCTTTTGCCTTTGCCTCAGCAGTGGACCTAAGAAGACCTTGCCATACAAACCATTCCTGTGCCGATTTTACTGGGGTGATGTTCCTGTTCTTGCTGTTGTTGATATTGTTCTTGGTGTTGTTGGTGGCTTTGACTGCTGTAAGCCAACCGTACTGCCCTCAGACTCTGAAGTTAAACTTGACACCGTCTGCCCTGCAGTACTTGATGTAAGCTGGATTTGCGGGCCTCTAATTCCCAGCCATTCTTTTTTATAAGCGACTGGCTTCCGTAGCTATACAAGTTTTGTACTTGGCAACATCCACCTCTGAAAAAGGAATCAATGTGTTAGTGTTCAGTACTGCTTTGTAACACTGATCCAGAATTGTGGCAGAAATGTAATGGTTGGATGATACAATGCCTCTTTGCACCCTTGTATTTTCAGATAAGCGAAAGGTTAAGCTCTCCATCAACTCATATGCTTCTTTTTTATCTTCCACACCTGCGTACATTGCAGCCCCCCTTCAGCTGTTTCTGTAGTATGTGCAACAACGGGATAGCTTGGCTCATAGTACAGTCCTCATTGTTGACTTCTCATGTGAAGAACTTAAAAGGAAGGAGCATCTATGTCAGGCACTTAAACTAACCCCATTGGTCCATCTCAATGGTCATGCCTTTCATAGTAGCATCCCCTCTTTGCATGACATATTCATTGAATGGTCTGTACTGCTCAAACAGACGTTCATGCATGTAATTAGTTGAGTTCCAGCATGTTGGCACCTCCTAGATGAGTGCTTTAGCTGGCACTCTATGCTCACGTTTAAGGATCCTCAGCTGCTTCCGGGCCTTAAAAGAATGACTGAAATGTGTGCAGATTCTTCTGTAGGTGGTCAGTAAGTTGCTAACTCTGTCTTCTTTTTTCAGAATGTCTTGAACAATGATGTTAATGCAGTGAGCCAAACACAGGACCCTGAAATAGCCACCATCAGACAAGGCCTTAACTATATTACTGCGATTGTCCGTGGCAACAAAACCAATGTTAAGCCCTCTTGGGTGCAGCCATTAAAAGAAAAACCAAAGGGGATGATGAACGGAGTGTAAGACATTGCAGGCACTCACCCCCAGTCAACTGATCTGGGTTTAATCCATCATCATTCTTTAGCTCACTCCACCACCCCAGTTCAGACATGGCCATATAGAAATCAGTCTGACCCTGTGCCTCATGGGAACAGTCCAGCCCGAACTGCCAAGCCATGTCTTCCCTCGACCAAAACAAGCATCCTAGGGCTGGTTTCTGGCTAATCAGCCATCATTAGCCAGGGTAGCTTGAATCCAGCGGCAAAGTGAGCAAGGGACCCACCTCTGGGCATACCCTGCCAACTTAGGGCGAACAAAGCAAAACCCAAGAGGATGATAAACGGAGTGTTGAACATTGCAAGTACTCACCACCAGTCAACTGGTCTGGGTTTAATCCATCATCATTCTTTAGCTCACTCCGCCACCCCAGTTCAGACATGGCCATATGCAAATCCGTCTGACCATGTGCCTCATAGGTACAGTCCAGCAGGAACTGCCAAGCCATGTCTTTCCTGGACCGGAAACAAGCATCCTGGGACCGGTTTCTGTCTAATCAGCCATAATAAGCCAGGCTAGCTTGAATCCAGTGGCAAAGTGAGCAAGGGACCCACGTCTGGGCATACCCTCCAAACTTAGGGCGAACAAAGCAAAAGCAAAGGGGATGATGAACGGAGTGTTGAACATTGCAAGCACTCACCCCCAGTGAACTTATCTGGGTTTAATTCATCATCGTTCTTTAGCTCACTCCGCCGCCCCAGTTCAGACATGGCCATATGCAAATCAGTCTGACCCTGTGCCTCATGGGAACAGTCCAGCCCGAACTGCCAAGCAATGTCTTCCCTGGACCGGAAACAAGCATCCTGGGACCGGTTTCTGTCTAATCAGCCATCATCAGCCAAGCTTGCTTGAATCCAGTGGCACAGTGAGCAAGGGACCCACGACTGGGCAAACCCTGCAGCCATTCAAAGACCTTGCTGGAAGAGCAACTCTAGCAAAATAGGACCCGCCGGAACCCTTCTATTTTGGGCAGATGGTTGTCACAAATTCAAGAAAACCCACCCCTTCAACAAACGAAAAATGCAGCAGGTCCCGCGCTAACATTTTAGTCAGCTTCTCATTGCATAACGTGCCGTTGGGTGGTTGCGTTCATACTGCCCCTCCAACCTAAACATGCTAACAGTGGTAGCCTGGATTTTTTCCTTTTCTGGTGCCACTGATGCGTGAGACATCTTCCTGATGCCAGTTGTTAGGCTCAACACACATTTCATTGAGGCACACTCTTGCCTGGTAATCTATGAGAAAACTGCTCATGCGTGTGTGGCCGTGCACGCGCAGCTTTCTCGTGGATTACCCAGTTGGCGAGGAAGAGGAGGAGGGCAGCCCGGGGACTCCGCAGTGCAGGTAAGTGGTTTTTAATTTGCTTTTAATTAATGTAGAATTAATTGCTAATGGGGTGTTGGAGGCGGGTGGTGGAGTGGAGTTCCACGCAGTTTGTTCGCAACTCCATGGACGTCCGTGGGCGTAACCCCGCTACGCCCACTACGCCCGGGAGTTAGCCGTGATTAGACTGGTTGCCTCTATGACAGACATGTGCTTGGGCTAAGGTTGGTGGGGTGGGTTCACTGATGCGGGGTGCTGCTCCCAGCTTTCTCCCCAGACACCGCTGCTGCAGGTGCACTTTTTGTTTTCCCTAAAAAGATCTTGGTCGGCACACCAATCTTGGTAAATGGCAGTTCCTTCTTCTCACTGGCAACTTTCTTGGTACTGAAGCACGCAGTGGCACAGGTTGAAGAAATGTCTGTGGTCACACATCAGGTGATGTCCTGCACAGCAGGACTTCCGTCTGGCAGTACAATGGGTGATCACTGATGATGGCGCCGCCTCCTCTTTTGTGCACCTAAAAGCAAAGAAGCAAGATGAACATCAGTTAAACTTGGCATTTATTGAGTACAAATAAACAAATATAATTAAAAACTAGTGTGTGTTCACACTTGTTAGTGCTGTTATTATTAATATTATTTAAGTTTATTAACTCAGAGTGAGTTATTAAAAAAAAACATAACAGTGTAGCAGTTTGTGAGACTTTGACAACAAGGGCTTTCATGGTGTACTTTGTATACTCAGGAAGGATAGGAAAGAAGAAGAACAAAAACAAAAATACAAATGTAATGAATGGAGCATGTTTGGCATTGTGCATCACGTGGTATGCAGCATTCAAGGAGCAGCAGCTGGCAGTAGGGAAGGAAGCAGTAAGCCAAGAGGAACAAAGGAAAGACCTGCAGGCCTATGGGCTGGCACAAGCAGCACATAAGCAGCACACTAACTACCACCACAAAATGGCCACCAGCCACATCGTCACTGACAACAAGCAGGAGGCCTGGAAAACAATGAACTCAAGCAGGCCCCGTATGGCCAGACAAAGGAGGCATGCTAAGCAACACAGCTTCAATGCAACAATGCAAGAACGAAAAACCGCAGGTCTGAAAAAGGTTTTCAAGTTACACAAAAACCACACCACACACATCCATCCAATGCCATCCATGCACTAAATGATGTTTATATTCAACAGACACCATAGTAACATTAGCTTCATGCACCCATGAGTAGCTCTAGGCCTATTGGTTGGAAAACCCATTGGCAGACTAGGCCACATAGTGAATCAATTCAAAATAGTAATATTGCAAATGTATTAGAAAATGTAGTGAACTGTGATGCATTTTTTGCTCGGTTAAAGAAGAAAGAATTGCATGCAAATCAACAACAAGACATGGGCACCACAAAGAAGACTTGCAGGCCTAATGCAAAAGCGCACTGGCTGCCTTCAGAAAATGGCCACCAGCCACATGGCCTGGCCACCACAGAAACAAAAAAGGGAAGACAGACAATGCCGGCCTATGGCTAAAGCACACTTGCTGACTTCACAAATGGTCGCCAGCCACATGGCCAGGCCGCAACAACATGAAGAAGTAACCCTAGAGGAACAAGGGAAAGACATGCAGGCCTATTGCAAAAGCAGCACACTAAATACCACCACAAAATGGCCACCAGTCACATGGTCACTCACAACAAGCAGTAGGGCTAGAAAACAATGAACTCAAGAAGGACCCATATGGCCTGACAAAGGAGGCATGCTAAACAACACAGCTTTAATGCAACAAGGCAAAACCGAAAATCCACAGGGCTAAAAAAGGTGACCAAGTTACACAACAACCACACCACACACATCCAACAAAGGCACTTATTGAACGCACACATGAAATACCCCCAAAAAACACACTTTGCAAATCAATGCAATGCCATCCATGCCCTAAATGATATTTAAATTCAACAGACACCACTCAAACAGTTGTTTCATGCACCCACGAGTACCTCTGGGCCTACTGGCTGAAAGGCCTATTGTATTGGCCGACTAATGGGCTAGCAAATTAAATAATTATTGCAAATTAATTAATTATAAAAGTTGGAGAAAATGCAGTAAACTGTGCAACATGTTTCCTTTTAAAAGATGAAAAATTACTTACAAAGAAACAACAATGTCCCAATCAAACAAACAACACTCAAAAAATGTAGGTGCAATGCCCCAATCAAACAAACACCAATTTTCCAACTTACTTGTGAAATCTCAGACTCAAAAGTCCTCAAATCCAATGATATATGATCCAGCAACCACAAAGAGTGATCCTTCCAGCTCCAAATCCAAATGAAAAGTGAACAGGAGATGGACAAATCACTGAGAGGAGCCAGCTGGACAGGAACAGTAAGTTGGAGACTCTGGGGTATTTCCTTCCTCTTACTAAAAAGTAAAAAAAGAAAAAGGAATCCATGCACAAAAATGTACAGCCAAATGTAAATCTGAGGAGTTTTTTAAATCCAAATCACCGTTTCGAGAAGGGCTTGATGCTGTTTAAGAGAGATTCTTCTCCAGATTGCAATTTCTGCGTGTTCAGGATCGCGATCTTCGCATAACTTCTGTCAGAAGTCCGCTTGCGCTCCCGTATGACGTGTTCACGATCACACACTCTCGAGGGAACGTGTGGCCTCCTACCAATTCTCGTGGAGCTCAGGAACAGATGGGAAATCTCGTCAGCGATTGCAGGCATCCCGGTGTTGCTCCAGCGTGCACAAAAACGCATTTTGAGATTGCGAACACTAAAAAAACTCAGCTGCGCTGTGGAGCGCAGTTTTTTCAGTAACTCCGCATTCTACGCGGAACACGGAGTTGCCAAAAATCTGCGGGCAGAGCGGATTTTATGCCCAGAGTTACCTTCAACACAACTGGGGGTTTTAGAGAATAAGGATGTCTGTTCACTTCTGTTTATCAAGCAATTAAAGGTGGTATTATAACCTATTTGCTCTTGGAAACTCTTAGGTGTTTAGTGCATTGTCTAAAGAAAGTGCACATTTGATAACTGTTGGTGGAAAAGTTATAAACTAAAGGATTCTTTGCTTTATTACTGGTGGAATGTTTCAATCTGTTTCATTTTCACTTAAATGTGACAAAACAAAAGCTATCATAGTTTGATAATCAGGGAAAGTATTTGCTTTGCACTAAAGGTGTAAATTAGCCTAAATGTTTGGGTCTCTTCCTAGGCTTGCTTGTTTCCACACACAAAGGATAGATCATCAAGTGTTTGATCTCTCACACCAGACTTCTTCAAGAGTTGCCATGTCGTTATTTTGCACACTTAATAATACATTCTTTCAACCTACTTAAAGTTTGAAGTGAAAACTGGTACAAAACCCATAGATTTCTGAGAAGAAGACCAAATTTTGAACTCAGCGCATTGTCTTTTGCATATATCCTTCAATGTTTTCCCATAGAAACTAACTGTTGAAATAAAAAAATAAGAAGAAAGAGTAGGAAACTATGGCAACCTGTGACAATGTTTATGTGTAACTTCTTGTCATGAAGGCTAATTTACAAAAGCAATATACCATTGTGTCCACTGGAACTCTCAGGTTTCAGGGATATATAGGATTTTTAGGTTTTCCAAAAACCTGAGGTACCCAGAGCTACAACTGAGCGGCACCTTACAATGATTTTTCATTGTGTATGGGGTGTTCAGCAATTCATATGGTAAAATATAAAGAATGCGCTATATTCTAAAAGGGACAACAGATATGGAATTTAGAGGCAGTGGTGATTTGTACATCTTTGAATCTGTAGGTACCCATACCAGCATGTGATTAGAGGGCATTTTACAAAATATCTTTTTTGTTAAACATTGGTTTAAATTTGGAAAGCACACATTCAGAGAGATGCAATTGGTTACTACAAATGTTTTACTATTTTGTATTCCCCTGATTGAAAAGGTACCTCACGTGTTTTGGTAGACAATATTCCCACTGAAAACCAACATTTCATTGTAGGAAGTAGTGGATTTTAGGCTAAAGCTCAGCAGGCACCTAAGAAACCTATGAAGCCTGTACATTTTTGAAAAATGGGTGGGGTGAAGTGCATGGCTCTTACTAAGTTTTCTTATCCAGAAACCCTTGAAATCCTCAAATGTTGACTAAAAACACAAATGTTCTTCACATTTATGTGAGACAAACTTCTGAAATCTGATGGAAGCCTCAGATTTCCTACCATTCAGCATTCCCTCAAGTCTCCCAATACCAATGGTACCTCACTTGTGTGATTAGGGATAGCTCCCTTATCAGGAAGGTCCCAAAACACAACATGGACACATATCACATGTTTCCACTTAAGACTGACCCTTTTTTGGGAATCTGGGAAGCTGTAGATTTTGGACCCTAGCTTTACCAACACCAAGACAAACTTAGCAAACCTGTAAATGTTTTTAAAATAGACAACCGGGGAAATCCAGGGTGGGTGACTTGTGTGGCTCTCACCAGGTTTTCTTACTCAGAAGCCTCTGCAAACCTCGAACTTAGACTAAAAAAACACATTTCCTGAAAAATTTGTGATGGAAATTTCTGGAATCTGAGGGGGATCCACACATTCCCTAAGGTTCGGATGGCATGTAACAATGTTAGGACATCATACCACGCTGGAATTTTTTACCTGAGCCCATAGGCATAAAATGTTCCATGTCATACTCTATGTTTCAAGAACTAATCGCACCCAAAGCAAGGTCCTCCAACTGACCTTGCTTGATGCTTTGAGGGGTGAAGGATGGGGTGTCGACAGTTGGCTGCCCGGGGAGGGCCAACTAATTGGTAGCCAAATTACAAATTGGAAGTCATATTCAAATATACTATCCTCAAAACCATGCTATAGATTTGTAGGATAACCACAAGAGGTTTGTACATTTTAACCCCTTCGACGCGGATGACAAAGCCAGCTCGTCATGGGCTTTACCTGCGCTACGCGGATGACGAGCTGGCTTTGTCACGTTACCCGCGATTTTCAAAATTCAGCGCACAGCGGGAAAACCCGCTAGCGCGCATGCGGTTAAAGAAGTTCAAGTGTTGCTATGCAGAACAAGAAGAATCTGATGCTCTGAAAATAATCTATAGCTATCTCTATTATGCATTAGAAATCAGATTCCTTATGCACGATCTCTGTGGAAAGAACATTTCAAAAATACAGTTGTAAAGAAGTCTCAGACGGATGTATGACGGTACAACGTGTACCGTTTCAACGCGTGCCTTTACAACGCGTCTTTAACAACGCAAGTCGTTACAACGACTTGCGTTGTTGGGCGTGGATAGTAAATAGTATAATTTACTACTCTAACACCAGTCCCCGTGGATAGTAGGGAAGGTGTTGGAATAGTAAATATACTATTATTTATCCTTTAGCGCCCTCTAGCGCAAGTCGTGGTTACGACTTGCGTTGTAAAGGACGCGTCGTAAAAGCACTGCGTGGTAACATCCGCGTTGAAAAGGATGTTCCCCGTCTCAGACAGTTTAAGTTGAATTAATGATTGCCTCAAACAAGTTTAGCATTTAAAGAATTAATCAGTATCGAGGCAATTCAGACATGAGCCTTAATAAACAATTACTGAATGTGGTTTAAAACCACAAATTTAGCAAAAATACAATAAAAAGATAACCTTTAAGGAAATTCGGAATTTAGAGTTCAGTTAAGTAGTCCATAGAAGGTTTGCTAAACAAGAGTATTCTCGCCACCAGCATGAGCAGAGGAACAGTTCAGGAAGAGTTCTCAGTTTGGGCATAGAGTCTGGTTAAAGTTGGAATAAGGAAAAGGCAAGGATCTGACATGCCAGTAAGTCCACTGACATGTACTCAGCATCGGCAGGATTAAAGAAATCTCCAAGGAATAAAAGGAGATCAGTCAGCATCAAGAAACAAGACAGGTGCATCCAAGGCAAAGGCAAAGATTGAATGCATGCAAAATAGCCCACTCCACATCTAGACGCCTTTGTAGATAGTTTGGTACATCCGGAGATTACATCACTTGTCACCCCACCATGGTCTGATGTTCGCATAACAATCATCTGCTTACAAGATGTAAAGTTGATACCTTGGAAAAACTTCCCAAGGGACATCATGAGAATTGATCATTTGTTCCGGTCACACAGGCTAGTCCACAAAGAGTAATTCACAAAAGTTGCTTTCCATGTGCTGCATCAAAAATTGAGTTTCCCATGTTATTGTCCATATAAATGTAACAAGAAAAGTATCAATTCTCTCCAAGAATGTCATGTGAAAGTACAAGATAGTTACCTGAATGTGAGATGTAGCAAACCTCTTCTAATCTCTTCTGCTGGGGCAGGTTGAAAACAATTAAAAAGATGCTAACACCTATAATTAAATTCCCAAACAGCATGCTTCCTTTTGAATTTTCCTATGAATTACACAAATCCATTGTCAACATCTTGAAGGAGTTTTTATACAAAAAAATAATCCTGGATTCTTCCTCAGGAAACTGAAAAAGGATAAAAAGGAAGGTGGAGTTAAATTCCCAGATTTCCTTCTTTACCATCAGGCCTTTTTAGGTTGGTAAGGTGTCTGGTGGTTCTATAATATCACCACTAATGACCCTACGTGGCTGTCAATAGAAAGAGACATATCTGCTTCTCTTCCATTATGCTTCTTCCTAACGGAACATAACATCTAGGGTCTCAACATATTGCAATCACTACCCATTGTAAATGACACACTAGAGTCTCTACATGCCATTGATAATAAACAACTCTATTAACTTCCCAAATCGGATTTTGCTTCCCTATGGTTTATTAAGGAAATCAACACAGAGGGACATGAGGGCATTTGGAGCGACTCTTTACTGAAAGTAAAGAGTGGAGTGGCTCACTGGTTAGAGGCGGCAGACCCGGAAGCAGAGAGCGGCCCGTGAAGGACTGGGTTCTTTAAGACCCAGCGGTGCCAGGGCACAACACCTGAAACCTTCGTGGGTAACCTGCTCCGGCGTACGAATGACAGAGACACGGGACACTTCCTTCGGCGTCAAAGATTCAAGGTTTATTTACTGCAGGGAACACAGAAGTCCCGACAAGTACAACACGTGCAACTTGGGGAGACTGCTTCAAATTGGTTCTGTGGATCGCTCCTTTTATACAGATTTTACCCATAGGACAACATGGTACACAAAGGTTTACAACCCGGTTCCCATAATTATCCCCCAGAGGGGTCGCTTTGGTCACTTTGATACACATAAGGTCCGGAACATAAGTGCGGAAACATTTGGCGGTTCCCAACTGTAAAAACCCATCTTCCCAACATTAGCGCATTCCAATCGGCAGTAAAACAGATCGAAATAGGAACAAAGACAGGTGCAGAGGAAGACGGAGACAGTGGGGAGATCGGAAAGGGTGTAAAAGGGGAGGTATCGGGAAACACGAGATACAGGCATCAAAAGGGACGTGCCTAATGAGATGCACGGCTGAGACAATAAACCGGCACGGCGAGATGAGCCTCGAGCGGGGCCATCTGCCTTACAGTATCATCCCCCTCGTCATAAAGACATTTACAAAGAACATGTGTCTTCCGCAAATATCTTGGGAGTCCCAGGGTCGCGAAGCGGACAGCGTCCGTTCGCTGGCTACTTGAGGGCAAGAGACAAAATGGATGCCGTATCTAAGATGGAACCCGTGGGTACAGATGAAAAACCCACATAACAAACGAACGGTTTAAGTTAGCACAGCGAAACTGCGCACACTTACCAAACTCGTCATTTGCGGTTCATAGATACCAGACTCGACCATATTCGTGCAAGTCGAAAACATCACTTACAATTGTCACGGAACCTCAGACGCTCCTTTTGCCCTCATGTAGGCAAGCATATTCGATATTCATCAGACCATCGAGATGTTGCTGTAGCATAGCTCTGTCCAACCGAGTCCCCTTGGTAACAGGTGGCTGTCTCATACACGTTGTAGCACAGAGGCCACATAAGGCAGGACCGCACTGCACACAAAGGCAACACGTGAACAGGAACGCCACAACGACTCCGATGATCATCAGAATCTTCCAACCCCAAGTCGACATCAGGCCCCAAAACCATCCAAGTAGTGTCCAATCCCCTACATCCACGTGTATGGATTCGGAGATCTTATGCAACTTCGAGATGGCTTGATAGACAGTCGGAGCGTTATCAGGAATGAAAATACAGCAGCTCGAATGGATCACCTTACATACCCCACCTCGATCTGCTAAGATCACGTCTAAAACCATACGGTTTTGTAACGTCATAAGTCTATCCGCCTGAAGTTCAGTGGTGATGTTACCAAGGGCACTGGCAGTAATATTAGCTGTCGATTCTACCACTCGAGTCAACTGTCTCAGGTTCCTACTGTTAACCATAGGTCCCCAAAACGGGAGGAAACCCTTGAAAAAGTCTCCTGCCTCTTGACCGGCAGTATCCTCTTCGCTAATTACGCCTCTCACAACTCTAGTCTTGTGATAATCTGCATCTACAGTGAACGTCGGAGGCAACAAGTTTGCGATGAAGCATGAGCCCATGAAGTCAGAGGGCAACCATGCATATGCACGATCATGACAGATAAAGTATGTACCCTTGGCGGCCAGGAACACAGGGGACGAGACCATCGGCAGAATGTAATTTTCAGTGCAAGCACTCTCTCCAAGTCGGGCTTTCGATCTTCGGCCGCGACCTATGAGACAAAAATTACCAATGTGGGGTACGACCCATATCGGAGGCGAGCTTTTAAGCTGCTTTTCACTAGTGAACACACTATATTCGCCTCTACTTAGGACCCTATAGGCTTGTACCTCTTCTTCGGGAATAAGCGAGGGATCATAGATATCGCTATCTAAATCCTCTATTGCTATCGACAAAGGTTTTTGATACGAGGTAGGACCAGAGTAGGGGGAATTTGGTTCTCGAATGGGGTGGAAACCCAGTGCGCTTCGAAACATTGTCTGAAATGCTCGAGCAGACCCTTGGGAACTATACGGTAACACCAGATATGGAATTCCCTTATCCGTAGTATGTGGCATCAACCCACACACCCAACAATTAGTAGTGTTAACCACTAACTGATGCTGATGGAGGAGCTGAATAAAGGAATTGTTGCGGAATTCTGCACGTCTAGCCTGCTCGTGTTCAGGTAAGATATGAAAAGAATGAGGAGAAGCAGTGGAGGTAAGTTTAGGGTCAGGGGTAGGAGTAGGTGTAGCAGTAGGTAAGAAGTAAGACATCGTGTAATATACCCCACCCGCCAATAATGCAGAAACAGCCAAAAACAATACGGATATTTGGAATATAAAAAATTTGGTACGACTGAGTTGCTGCAGCTTGAATCTATGAGCCTGAGCTCCTTCCAAATCCGTCAGCTTCGAAAATGCCATTCCCTATGACCGTCCGCAACGTTTCTTGACGCACTTCGTTCTGTGTAGCAATAGTCAATCCCTAGGAGTTCCCAGGAACCGACGGTCTTTAACCTAGCGTCAAGACCTACTAACCAGAAGGAAGTACGCGCGCGGCCCTACGGCCTTTACTTCACAAGTGTATATGCAAAAACAATGTCTCTCAGCTGTGGAAGCAAAAAGTGTAAGGAACGAAGCTCAATGAATATGTACAAAATAATTACAATGGTACGAATGTTCAAACTGATCGTGGAAAACGGGATAATGCAATTATCAGGGGAACAGGATCTTTTATTAGTCTTTAGTGCTGGATCGCAAAAAGTATCGGGTTTTCCCAGGACGTGTCTGTTCGTCAAACAAGGGATCCGTTGAAGGGACAGCGTCCTGTTGATCAGCTGAATGTTTTGGTCTTGAGTCTTTTGCTGACAAATGTTCAACAATGTCTTTCTGCTGCACTGAGGATTCTCCGACAGGTTGTGCGTTGCTGAAAGGTACAAACGCCGGCAATCCTTCGGTTTCAGTTGATGCAATGCCTTTCCTCACCCACGAGTCTGCTGGCAACGGGATAGGGACTTTCTTTGTATGGGTGGCATGCACCCAATTCTTCCGCCCCTCAAGACGAACTGCAGTTCTCGTGGCAAGGAGGACCTGGTAGGGTCCAGTAAACCTCGGGTCCAAGTTGTTCTTGCGCGAAAAGTTCCGCGTCACCACCCAATCTCCGGGCTGGAGCTGGGGGCCTGGACCCTCCGTCTGCGTCGGCAATGCTTCGTGAACCTGTTGGTGAATTAACCTCAGTTTAGCAGTCAAGTCATGAAGATAATCGATCAACATTGGATACTCAAGATCACGAAAAATACCTGGCCTAGGAACCCCCCAAACATTCGCAGGACGACCGAACACTATTTCATAGGGACTAAGCCCTACTCGGGAGTGTACAGTCGCCCTAGTTGACAGTAATGCTAAGGGTAAAGCGTCAGGCCACGAAAGACCAGTCGTAGCCTGAATCTTTGCTAGTTTTAGTTTAAGGGTGCCGTTATACCCTTCAACCAAACCAGCTGACTGGGGATGATTGGCACTATGGAACTTCTGATTAATTCCAAGGCCCTTGCATACACTCTTCATCACACTCCCCACAAACTCACTTCCGTTATCTGACCACACAATTCTAGGCATTCCGTACCGAGGAAAGTATTCCTTCAGTAGGATTTTCGCAGTAGACAAAGCAGTATTGTCTTTGAGAGGATAGGCCTCGATCCATCGGGAGAATGCGCAAACCACAACTAAAACGTATTTCAGGTTATTGCATCGCTCCATATGGATGAAGTCCAATTGAATCACCTCAAAGGGACATGAAGGGGGAGCAAAACTGCCAGGAGGAGTTGGGGTTCCCTTGCCAGGATTGTACATCATACACACCATACAGTTCTTAACCAAGCGTTCAGCACATTTCGTAATACCATCATTCTTCCACACAGGGGACAGCAACTTGCAAATACCTTTCGCGCTAATATGTGCTAACCCATGCGCCATTGTCACAACGGCCAGCACATACGCATCCGGTAACATCCATCTTTTCTGATCCGACAAATCAATCCAACAACCATTCGCATCCAACTTTCCCGTACTTTCTTTCCACTTCGTCTTTTCAGTCTCGGTGGCCTCATTCTGAATTGCCTTCACACTCCCAATAGTGTCTTCACACATGCTCGACTCTGTAGGCCACCTAACCGAACTCGTCACATACATTCGAGTGCTAAGGTTCCGGGCAGTCTCCTTAGCAGTCTCATCCGCAAACGCATTTCCACGACCAACATCATCCGTCACCTTACGATGCGCACTACATTTAACAATCGCCACTTGCTTAGGCAACGTAAGTGCATCCAAAAGATCATTCACAAGCTGGCCATGCTGAATCTTCGTACCATGCGATGTTAGAAAACCTCTCTCTCTCCACAAACGTCCAAAACTATGGGCGACGCCAAATGCATATTGGCTGTCGGTAAACACATTCACACGTTTCCCTTTCGCTAACACACACGCTCTAGTGAGAGCGATCAGCTCTGCAGCCTGGGCAGAATTCTGATTTAATCTTGCAGTCTCAACAACAGTATTCAACGTTACAACAGCATAAGCAGTAGTCACATCACCATTCGGCAACTTGAAACATGAACCATCCACATACAGTGTACCATCTGGTTCTTCCAATGGGGTGTTTTTAAGGTCCACTCGACCTTTCGTTTCCTCCTCTGTCCTCAAATAACAATCATGTTCTGTTATTTCATCTGACTCTGAGCTAATTGGTAACAAAGTTGCCGGGTTCAGGACATTACAACGTTTTATTTGAATGTGGCTTGCCAACAGCGTCAACTCGTAACCAGACTACCTCGCACTCGTCAAGTGCTGAGTTTTCGTACGATTCAAAAGAGTATCGACTGCATGCGGAACCATCACCGTAAGCATATTATCCATGACCAATCCTGCTGATTGTCGGATGGAGACCGCGGCTGCCGCTGTTGCTCGTAAACAACTCGGCAATGCTCTAGCTACCGGGTCCAAGGTCGAGGAAAAATATGCACATGGACGTTGCTTACCACCAAAGGGTTGCGTTAAGACGCTCAAAGCACAACCTTCCCTCTCGTGAACATATAATGTAAACGACTTACTATAGTCAGGAGTACCTAACACAGGAGCCGAACACAATGAATCACGTAATTCAGAAAAACTTTTCTGACATTCTTCCGTCCATGGTAAAGGAGTCGAAACATCCTTGCACGTAAGAGCCACTAATGGATTCGCTAGCAATGAAAAATTTGGAATCCATTGCCTGCAGTACGACGTGATACCTAGAAAGGCACGCACATCTCTTTGGGTTGTTGGCACAGCCATTCGCGCAATTGCTGCAATTCTCTCTGGGGTCAACCGCCTTCCCTCCTTTGACAATAAGTGACCTAGATAGGTTACTTCTTGACAACAATATTGGAGTTTAGAAGGTGACACCTTGTGATTTAACTCGCAGAGATGTTGCAGCAGCGACACCGTAGCAATTTTGCAAATGTCCTGAGTATCTGCAGCTACCAATAGGTCATCGACGTATTGGATTAAAGCCGCACCAGCCGGCAACCTAAACGCATCCAGTTGACCCTTCAAGGCTTGACTGTAAATCGATGGACTTTCACAGTAGCCCTGAGGAGCGCTTTTGAATCGGAAGCTGCGTCCACCAAGAGAGAAACCGAAAAGGTCTCTGCTCTCCTCTGCAATCGGGATGCTGAAGAACGCATTCTTCAAGTCAATCACCGAAAACCACGATGCAGAAGCTGGAATCAGAGTCAGTAGCGCCGTGATGTCAGGCACAACGGGGAACTGAGGAACCACAATTTTATTCACCTCCCGTAAATCGATAACAAAACGATAAACAGGGGGTTTCGAAGGATCAGTACGTTTTAGAATGGGTAGTACAGGGCTGTTGCACACGTTTCCCCGTGTTTCCTCAATAACGTCTTTCTCGATCAAATCATAGATGATCGCCAACAATGCTCGTTCACCATCAAGAGAGATACGATATTGGGGAATACGTGGCAATCGCACATTAGATTTCAACTGAACAACATAAGGTGAGATATCAAGTAGGCCCACATCATTGGGACCTGTTGCCCACAAAGACGCAGGAAGAGAACTCAATTCCGGTGGAAGCTTATCGAGAGACAAGTACATGGGAGAGACAACCCTCTCTCCCAACGTAAGCTTTACACCCGCAGGAGAACAATACAAAGTTGCATACAAACGTTTGAGCAAATCCAGGCCCAAAAGATTTTCACCACAACCCGTGGTTAAAATCAACGGAGCTTCTAGCTCACGAGGCCCAATTGTAAGGGGCAAAGGGCGCGAAACTGGATTGCTAACGGGGGCGCCAGAGAATCCAACGGAAACATTTGTTAAGCCAGACAAAGGTGCGCCAGGGAGTTTCGAATGCTTAATGGAACTTTGCGCTGCACCAGTATCCAACAGAAAAGGCTCAACGACGCCCGATGTAGCAACTGCGACGTAAGGCCCTCTCTGATCAACCGGAACTGATACCACTCCCTTTCCTTGTCTATGGCTGTCCTAGTAATTACTGTTGTCAGTTCCCTGATCGACGTAATAATCATCTACATTGTACTGCGCAGATCGTCCTTGCGACGAACCACGTTGATCAAAACAATTATCGGAATTTGATGAGTTATCTGAGCGATCATTCTGAGCTCCACGACCTCTACCGCGTGGTGCCTGCTGCGAACCACCACGACCTCCTCTAGATGAGTTACCACTATTACGTTCATTTAAAACAGGACAATTGAATTTGATATGACCCTCCTGTCTACAATAGGCACATTGATTGTACCCTAACGAGGATCTTTGGGAAGAGGAGTCATTACGAGATTGTGGTCGGTTCGATTGCGGCTGCGATCTATTTTGTTGCGAATTATTCTGATTCGAACGTGGAGGATACGCTTGCTGCAGCAGCACTTTAGTTTTAAGCTCTTTCGTCTTTTTATCAGCACGGTCGTTTTCTTCTTTCTCCCTATTCTCATAATATTGTGCCGTAGCCAATATCTGAGCTGAAGTAGAAACAGCCCATGCACTTTCCGAATTCTTTAATTTATTGCTCAAATAGGGCAATAAGTTCGAAACAAATTTATCCACGAACAACCTTTGACCACCCTCAGTGCTCATATCCTGACCACTATGATCAATGAATGCCTCCTCGAACCTCGTAAAGAAGTCGGAGACACTCTCGTCCTTCTTCTGCTTACAAGCTGACAATTTGTCCCAATTTACCCTCATAGCTGGCATAAGAGTTTTCATTAACGTTATTATTCTTTGAGGGAGAGCAGCAATCAACTGTTCAGGCTTAGCACCACCAACTTGCAACCCATCCGCCGCTATAATGGCTGCCCAATCACCACCTAATTCGTTTGCGTGATTTTCCTGACGAATCTTAGCCCATACCGGTTGCGGTACAACATTGCCAAACAACATGTCAATATCGGCAAGATTCATTATCGTAGCATCTACAAGCTGCGATAACTCTTTGTAATACCCTGCAGGATTTTTGCGAGGGTCAGGCAAAGATTGCTTCACCTGTAACACTTCTGAGCGTTTCCACGGGAGATGTATCCATACTCTCTGGTAATGCGGCGGAACAATAGGAATAGCAGTAGCATCACCTGGCATCCACACTGGTGGAACTTCGCGCATAGGAAATTGGCCAGACTCATCTGGCTGTCTTTCAATATCCTCAACAAACAAGGCTTGAGGTATAGGAGTGGGACGAAAAGATAACAATCGTTCAACAGCACGTCGAACATTGGTATCCACTATCAGTCCAGCCGAGAACTGGAGCTGTAGATCAGACAAAGCGGTCAGCACCTCGTCAGGTGCGTCGGCCGATATCTGATCACGAAGGACCTTACACATTTCTTCGAACACAAATGTCTGGGTTGGTATATTGAACTGACAAAATGTGTCGAGTACAATACGTGGTGGATTTCTAAGGGGGTGCGTCATCCAACCCATCGCCATATTATATAGCGAAGCACGTTCCCTATTACCAGGAAGCTGACTACGTCTCTGAGGACCATCGGAACCAGCGGACCCAAGAACAGGTCCGAGAGAATGAAAGAAACTAGCCGCAAGAGGAGAATTACGACTACGAGTAGAGGGAGAAGTATAGGACACAGGACTAACAAGTGAAGGAGTAGAGACAGAAACAACAGCAGGGGTTAACAAAGCAGGAGCAGTAGCGTGAGCAGGAGTATGTGGAAGCGGAGGAGCAGTAGGAATAGCAACAGACGAAGGAGCAGGAACAGTCGGAAGAACGGGTGCAGGTTGAGGAACAGGCAAAGGAAGAATAGGTGCAGGAACAGGTACAGGGGGAATCACAGGGACTGTGGTACCCTGTACGTACGGAGGTGGCGATTTCATAAGATAGGACATTAAAGGATCCTCAACTAACTCATCCTTCTTTTCCGACTCCGTAGGCAAAGCAGGATAGCATTTATCTATAGTCATACGTTGTAATCTGTCAAACACTTCCTTTTCCTTAACCTCCTTATCATGCTGAAACTGTTCTGCTTTCTTTACAATGGTACCAGCACCATCTCTCTGATTTCGCTTAGTCTGTCTGATTTCTTTCTGTCGGGCTTCTTTACGCCACAACCGAAAGGCATCAAACATGGCCGGCCTTGACTTTTTCGCGAACAATTTAACCTCTAGATTACCTAAGATCGGGGCCTCGAAGCTACCATGTGGTGGCCAGCGAAGGTCACCGTCCTTCTTCGTGTATTTGATCCAGTATTCATTAAAAGTAATCGGGCCTAGCCCATGTTTACTGTACAGTTCATAAGTTGGAGTTCCAACCGGAGGTATCGGACACGAGTCCTCCAGTCGGGAATCCACACCACAAGGTCTGAAACAACTGAACAAAGTACTACGACCAGGCATCTCGCACACTAGCCGAGTTTCACAAACTTCAAGGGTTACGGGATTTACCAAGTCCCAGCAAAGAACAAAAACCCTCGGTTTTTGGCGGCTGCAGTCATCAAATAACACAACAAAGTACGCTAGGAAAGTGTCACCGACAAAAACACTCACACAGCGCCAACAACAAAAACAATCGCTAAAGTGTCAACAACCAAGAACTCTGGGAGCGACCCACAAATACTTAACTCAAAGATCGATGGCGTCTCCAGGAAGGCCCGTCAATCGTCTCGCTATACCAAGGTCTACGCCAGGCGCCAAAACAGGTCTACAGTCAGGGCAGCAGTCCGTCGCAGCCGTCAGGAGGCGGGAATCTTCGCGGGAAAAGTCTTCGGGCCACTTGTTTCGACAACAGGATCGATGAAGCGGAGTGCACCTTCCCTCGGAGATTTCACACGAAGTTCCTCACGATCGTCGGGCTTGGACCGGTACCACTGATGCAGCCCCACGTTGGGCGCCAACTGAAGGACTGGGTTCTTTAAGACCCAGCGGTGCCAGGGCACAACACCTGAAACCTTCGTGGGTAACCTGCTCCGGCGTACGAATGACAGAGACACGGGACACTTCCTTCGGCGTCAAAGATTCAAGGTTTATTTACTGCAGGGAACACAGAAGTCCCGACAAGTACAACACGTGCAACTTGGGGAGACTGCTTCAAATTGGTTCTGTGGATCGCTCCTTTTATACAGATTTTACCCATAGGACAACATGGTACACAAAGGTTTACAACCCGGTTCCCATAATTATCCCCCAGAGGGGTCGCTTTGGTCACTTTGATACACATAAGGTCCGGAACATAAGTGCGGAAACATTTGGCGGTTCCCAACTGTAAAAACCCATCTTCCCAACATTAGCGCATTCCAATCGGCAGTAAAACAGATCGAAATAGGAACAAAGACAGGTGCAGAGGAAGACGGAGACAGTGGGGAGATCGGAAAGGGTGTAAAAGGGGAGGTATCGGGAAACACGAGATACAGGCATCAAAAGGGACGTGCCTAATGAGATGCACGGCTGAGACAATAAACCGGCACGGCGAGATGAGCCTCGAGCGGGGCCATCTGCCTTACAGTATCATCCCCCTCGTCATAAAGACATTTACAAAGAACATGTGTCTTCCGCAAATATCTTGGGAGTCCCAGGGTCGCGAAGCGGACAGCGTCCGTTCGCTGGCTACTTGAGGGCAAGAGACAAAATGGATGCCGTATCTAAGATGGAACCCGTGGGTACAGATGAAAAACCCACATAACAAACGAACGGTTTAAGTTAGCACAGCGAAACTGCGCACACTTACCAAACTCGTCATTTGCGGTTCATAGATACCAGACTCGACCATATTCGTGCGAGTCGAAAACATCACTTACAATTGTCACGGAACCTCACCCGGGACCATGGTTCAATTCCCGACGCGGCAGGGTCGTTAACCAGGGTCAGCGGACTCGATAATTCTCGCCTCGGTGCCTACTCTAACCAGGTATCACACTCAGCAACTCTGGGCATTAGCTTGCCTCATCTCTACAACGGCCCCCCACATTCACCGGGGATGCCTGGTTTCACCTTGGAGATACCCAGTAGGGACCATTTCACAGGGATAGCCAGGACGGGTTCCCCAGCGGTCTACAGCGCCACGACGCCTCAGGGCAGCAGTGCGCTTTACGAGACACATACATTCACATTCAAAGATCTAGGTAGTAAAAAAAGACCCTTTATCCTTTGCACCATAACAACAGAGACATAACGTATCTAATTGAAACTTTGATAACTTTTTATAAATAAAGTCGGTAATTGGAAATCTAGAACCTACTCATCCTCCTGCTCTCCTACACCTTTTTATGTAGCTTTACAAAACTAGGTCATGCAGCCTCCAAAATATACAACCTTAGTACCCTCAACATCTGTGAAACAAAACTCAATTTTAAGGTTTGGACCTCTATCCTTAACCCAGATATTGAGATCTCCCTATTGACATGGTCTAAAATATCAAGTTCTCCTTTCACAGGAAAGGGCACAAAGGAGACTATGGATCATACATAATGTATATTGGACACCTTTAAAACTCCACCAACTTGGATTATTGGAGTTAAACAGTTGTTGTAACTGTAAAGTAGCCCCCGGCGATACCACTCACATGTTGTTCTATCATTGAAATACAACTGTCTCCTTTGGCAGTACATAGAGGATACATCCAAAGATATTAGGCATCCAATTAGTTATAGATGCTCCAACTACAATATTGGGTATGTATGTATGCATCAACACGGTCCAATAGTCTCTCTACATCCAATATTCTGCTAATTGACGTATTACTAGCCATTCCTAAGAAATAGGTTTTGTCCAAATGGAAAAGCTCCACTAACATTTTCTTTCAGACATGGTGGGCTTAGATCTGCTTCGTCATAAGGGAGAAAATATCTAGTCCAGATAATCCCACGTTTTATCCTCATCCAAGACATTATGGGATGCGCTAAATAGTTGTTTACAAAAGAACAAACCCACATTAAGGCCTACTATCTTTGCATATGATATCTTTACATATTCTATCATTCAGTTGGATAGTGATATCACACAACTATGTCCTGTGGCGTACACATATGTCCCTTATTTTTCTCCTACAATCATGGATTACCTAGATGCTTCTCATACCTTTCTTTTCTTTTTCCCTTTCTTAACCCTCTTTTTAACCTCTTTTTAACCTCTCAATACAACTAATCGCTAAAAATGTCTATGTGCAGATGTATTGAAGGCATCATCAGCCTGATTCATCAAGCTAATTAGCGCTCGCAAAGGGCCAGATTCTGAGAATCTGGCCCTTTGCGAGTGCGATTTTTGCATTTGGGATTCATCATCCCAAATGCAAAAATCGCTATTACCGAAATCGCATATTTGCGAGGAATTGGATTTAAGGAATCTCTAATAGAGATTCCTTAAATCCAATTCATCAACCAATTAGAAAATGCGAAATCGCAATATTTGGTCGCAATTTACCACCAAGTCTGACTTGGTGGTAAATTGCGAAAAAAGAGTAAAAAGCACTTTAGTGCATTTTTTTCTTTTGCATGTTACACACACACATGTCCTTTGGACATATGTGTGCGCAACACCTGTTCGAATGTGCATTTAAGGGGTGCTACAGGGTGTCCTTTGGACACCCCTGGCACCCTTCAAATCGCTATCTTATTTGCGATTAGCAAATTGCTAATCGCAAATAAGGAATACTCCCCATTCATTCCTATGGGTCTTCTGGCCCATAGGAATGAATGGGGAGTTTTTCCTTATTTGCGATTAGCAATTTGCTAATCGCAAATAAGGAATTTGTAGGAATCGCATTTTATTTTGCGATTCCTACATGAATACCGTTTTGCGAGTCTCTAATAGCGATTCCTTATGATTCTCTATTAGAGACTCGCAAAACGGTACCTTGATGAATCAGGCTGAAGATCTTTAACAATTGTTTACACACATAACGGTTGACATCCTCATTTGTGACCTTGTCAGCCATGTACTTATTGCTGCTTTTGTCATACATGTCAGATGTACTGTACGTCACAAATATTGTTTCTCCAATTCTCTGTATATGCCTAACTGCAATGATAAATGTTTCACTACTTTATCAAGACTCTATATTTTTAGCCTTGTTTTTTAATAAAGAATTTTGAGGGAAAAAAGGCATTTGAACTTACAATGACATTGGGGCCCTTAATAACATGACCACTAGCTTTCGTCTGATGTTGTACTGTAGGGACATAAACATAAGGTGAGACAGTTAGCATGCATCTTGTAAAACGATTTTAAAATGTTGTCTTTGGCGGTGCATACTATTTTAGTTTAGGTTTTTGATTTAGATGCAACGAATGTACAAAGTCTTTTCAAATGTTCACTCACACATCTAACATCTTGTTCCCTTTATCTAAGGCAGACGTGTCCTGTGCACTGAGTTTTGGCTGGGAAAGGTTTGAGTTCCCAGATCTCAATCCTCGATGGCGATTATTCAGGCTATTTTTTCAATACGATGCTTAAAGCATCTATACCATAAACTCTCCTGTAATTTCAAGAGATTAGATAAAGCAGATCTCGACAGTAATTATTTTGCGGTATTTATTTATGTTCGTGATTGCATGTTTATTAATGGGTGCTGCTCGTTTATGTGACACTGCACCAAATAAATTAAATATTTTAAGATAAGAAACGAATTTTAAGATAAGAAAGGTTTGGAAATGTTCCCTGTCTTTGTATACTTTTCCTCCTTACTTCGTGCCAATTTCTTAAGTAAACCGATGGGTGATTGATATTAACTCCCGTAGATAAGGGGGGAAGGAATGCATTTATATCACGACCTTCTAATCCTTTTTGCAGAGTGGGGCCCTCAGACTCCTGGCACGCCGGTTGCAGCAGGCTGGCTTCTCATTAGATGAAACAGACATGAGCCCGAACCATATCTTGAAAGAGGAACTGCTTACTTCAATGAAATGCTTCAGGATACGAAAATAATTCAAGCATAGATGACTTGAGTGTATTTAGCCAGGTCAATCAATGGCTCTGGTGATTGGATCTAAGATAAATTGCTTCAGCACTATATTGATCACCAGAATCAATGCCAGTAGATATGCTGTTGCACAAATAATTTAACTTCCCAGGATGACAGGATGTCTTTTGATACTAATAATTGACAAAGCCAATAGGTTTAAGTTTAATGTGATAATGCATTCAAAGACAGAGATACACTCCATTAAGTGGAAAAGAGGCACACTGGAAGAGTTGAATAGAGTGAGGAGACAGCAGTGGGAAGAATTGGAGGGAGCAGTACTCTAGTGAGGAAAAAAGAGGGAGAGTGAAGAGAATCAGAGTGAGCGTGGCTTTGGTGAAGGATAAGAGGGCAGTATGGAAAGTTGGAAGTTGAAAGGCCTGATAAGAGAAAAAGAATTGGCAGCAGAGAGAGTGGAGAGAGTTGGAGGGAGTGGAGCTATGGTGTTGGAACAAGAAGGAGGAGCATGAAGAGCTGGATGGAGTACAGCTCTGAAGTAGAATCAGGCGAGCAATTGAGAATTAGAAGGACAAGAGCTTAACAGAGGAGAGGGAGAGAAAGTGAGAAGAATTTGAGGGAGAGGCACTGTAGCAAAGGAAGAAGAAGTGAAGTTTGGAGAGTTGTAGGTTACCGTGCCTGCTACGAGACATGCAATGAGAGAGGAGCATTAGCAAGTGGGGAGAACTGGAGTGAACAGAGCTCCAGCGAGGAGAAAAGGTATTTAATTATGTGTATTTTATTTTTAAAGTTTTCTAAAGCGTGGCCATGAACCAAGGGTATTAGAGTGCTGCAGTAGGCAACACGTTACACATTGTATTACAGAGGTCTTAAGGATATAGTAAAGAAATAAAGTAAAGCTGAGAGTCACACAATACCCGGCTTATATTGTAACACTGATAAAAAATATAGTTTAGCAGTCCCCTGTCTGTGTTGAGGGATATGCAGACCATCCTGCAATGTATACCTCAAACCATGGTCCTTGACTGAGGTAATGCTCCAAGCGAATTCATGTCGTGCTGCTTGCCAGATGGAGGGAGGTTGATGATAGAATTGTGCCTTGCTTCTACTTCATGTGGAGTAAGGCGATACTAGGATTGTGTGCCGACCGGGATGAGCTTGTGGGAGATAGAGGTTCACTGGGGGTGGAACCTGCTCATCAAGATCCCATAGGCCTTCCCTCTCAAATATAATAACAGATTGTTTGGTATGAATCTAAGATAGAAAGGAGTTCCAAATTCTGTATTGTTCCGAAGAAGGTGCAAGCGTAGGTCCTTCTTTTCATAAATCCGAGTGGTTCCAGTCAGAGGGAGCTGAAACCCCATAGTGAGTTAGATAGACTATTGTGACCATGCTTCTAGTTTCAATGGGGAATGGAAAGCCACCGGAGAGATAATAGAGAAATAGTAATGCGGTTGAATCACCTAGACCCAGTTATTAGCATGACAGATGAATTTAGGGTTGTCTTGACTAGAGCAACGTGAGCTTCTGTTGTTTCAATTTTGGTAGCAATTCAATAGTCTAGTCTTGAAACAACCAGGGCTTGCTCTGCATTCTTAAAAACTGGTAGAGAGATTAACAGTTAGACCTTCTTTAGGAGACTGAGTTGGGATAGAGCACTGCATGTGGATGTGCTGCTGTGGGCTTGTGTGGGTTTGCATGATCAGGTTTTTGTCCAAGGCTATCCCTAGAGATTGATATGATTCGATGATGACCAGTTTGGTTGTGCCATTCCAGCACGGGGGAGGAATTATGAGGGGGGAGATGAGTAGGAATTCAGTCTTCAAGGAGTCTCATTGAGATGGTTCCAGGCTAGCCAGGCTTGGACCCATTTCCCAGTGTATTGTTGAAAGATGGGGGATAACTATATTTTAAGCTATAACTGAGAGTTATACAGGTACAGGAGGTACACAAGATGTGAGTGATGACAATCATTATCTAAACAACTCGTAAGAGAGGGTCCGAGGGAAATGTTTACCGACAAAACAGGCTAATACCCCCTGTAAGACTACCTAAAAAACAACAGAGCCTGTAAGTCAAAGGTGCTAAGGAGTGAGAATCAACACTGGTATGATTGCACGGAAACCTAACTAAAGACCATCAACAGTAGCTGATTAAGTCCTATCAGCCCACCCAATGGCGGAGCCTCATCATGTAGGACTCCAATACCAAGGTAAGTGTGCAATCGCCCAGTTGTCAATTAGCGATGCATTACTCGACCGAGGTAAGGTCACCACCGTTGTTAGACTTGAGTGGGAGACTGATATGTGCAGTGCAGGAAAAGAAAATAGAATGGTGTGTGATTAAAATGGCTATCGAGGCAAACAAAGACCTTTATTAACGTTTGCCTGGACGTCAGGTTAAAAAATAGTGAGAAAACAGTGTGGAAAAAATCACTGTTTGACTTGCTTGATAGAAAACTAAGTAAGATATAAGAGGGCCAACATGTTTCTGCCTTAAATGTGAAGAATCACTGGCATTCGTCAGGGCCGAATTAATATCTGCTACTGCAAGACACTATAATGTGTGTGCAAAAGTTAAAGAAATGTACAATACATGAACAAAACGGAACCATCCTACCACATCTTGTCAATATTGTCGTGGTGATGCGATGGATTTTTCCCAGCAGTGTGTGGGAAGTGGACCTCACCTCACCCGGCAACTGCTCGGACGAATAAGGCACCGCTCTGTCCGTCGGTACCTTGAGGCTGAAACGGCTCGTTTTCAGCCTCAAGGTACCGACGGACAGAGCGGTGCCTTATTCGTCCGAGCAGTTGCCGGGTGAGGTGAGGTCCACTTCCCACACACTGCTGGGAAAAATCCATCGCATCACCACGACAATATTGACAAGATGTGGTAGGATGGTTCCGTTTTGTTCATGTATTGTACATTTCTTTAACTTTTGCACACACATTATAGTGTCTTGCAGTAGCAGATATTAATTCGGCCCTGACGAATGCCAGTGATTCTTCACATTTAAGGCAGAAACATGTTGGCCCTCTTATATCTTACTTAGTTTTCTATCAAGCAAGTCAAACAGTGATTTTTTCCACACTGTTTTCTCACTATTTTTTAACCTGACGTCCAGGCAAACGTTAATAAAGGTCTTTGTTTGCCTCGATAGCCATTTTAATCACACACCATTCTATTTTCTTTTCCTGCACTGCACATATCAGTCTCCCACTCAAGTCTAACAACGGTGGTGACCTTACCTCGGTCGAGTAATGCATCGCTAATTGACAACTGGGCGATTGCACACTTACCTTGGTATTGGAGTCCTACATGATGAGGCTCCGCCATTGGGTGGGCTGATAGGACTTAATCAGCTACTGTTGATGGTCTTTAGTTAGGTTTCCGTGCAATCATACCAGTGTTGATTCTCACTCCTTAGCACCTTTGACTTACAGGCTCTGTTGTTTTTTAGGTAGTGATGACAATCAGTCAGGAGCTCCATGTAGATGTTGAAGAGTGTGGGAGAGAGGGTGGAGTCTTATGGAGCTCCTATCCTCAGTCATAATAGATTTGATAGGGGGTCCTTCAGTTTAATTAGCTATCCATGATTATTTAGACAGGAGACGAACCATTGAAACACATTTCCTGCAAACCCCATTCTTTGCTCAAGCATCTTCATCATAGTGATATAGCTGGCAGTGTCAAAAGTTGAGGGAAAATCAAGAATAATGAGCAGGCAGAAGTTTGGTCCATTTTGAAAACATAATCCATGATGTGTAAGATGACCGTTTCTATACTGAAACCTGGTCCGAAACCAAATTGGAAGTTGTCGATCAGGTCAAACTTTTCAGTGTGTTGACAGAGTTAATTGAGGGCACATTCTTTCAGGACTTTCGCCACGAAAGAGAGAAGGGTAGATTTGCGAAGAGATAGAGAGAGTTGGAGGCTATACTGCTTGAATGAGAGGAGAGGAAGAGGACATGTAGGAAGTGAGGCAAGAGAAGGGAGAGGTGGAGGGAGCTCTGGTAAGCTCCAGTAATCAGGGCAGAGCTGCGGCAAAGGGAGAAAAAGAGGGAGTGAGATGAGCTTGTTTTGTTGGACATGGAATTTATGCTCAGCTGGTGTATCAGTGACAATCACTGGGAGCCTACTAATATATACGACTGTTGTCTATATCGTTTTTGTGTCTTGAATCTGGGGCGTGATGATGCACCAGATACCTTAGGAACTTTATATACGTGCTACTGGGGTAGAGCAAGTGTTGATCCTGCACTCTAAAACCTCACAATTGAGCATTTTCAAAAACTGTTTACCATGTGTAAGAGAGAGTGTGCAGTCTACCTCGTGTTCTCTTCTGATACAATATGTTCTGTCCCTCCATTTGACTGCAACCCAGAAAGTTGAACTATAAGTAAAATACGATCTTGGAGGCCACTTGGGAACACCAAATCTTATTAAGCTCTTCAGAGGGAACCATTTTGACATTGTTAAAATATTGCATAATCATCTACACAGCATTGTTTTGTTTAGCGATTATATTGTTATAAAAATGTTACGGTTATTTCTCTGTTTATCTTACACAAATTTATCTAGATACATCACTGTTCACGACTGACACTTTTTCATTGTATGTTTGAGGTGTTTTGAGTTTTATATTTTTCATAATTTCTATAAATATTGAGCATTTTTGTATAAGAGCAGGTATTAAATTTTTTGCTGATGCATTTCTTTTATGTTTATTTTCAGATTCACATTTGTGGTCACGTGTTGCCTTTAAATTTCACAACTTAACTAAACCTCACGGTAGGTTGAAATGGTTGCTCCTGCGGCGTTCACAATGGGCACAGTTATCAATTGAATAGGTGCACAACTTTGGTGGTTTCATGGCAATTTGATTAGGCGGCCTCGCTGCTGGTCACTGCATTGGGTTATTGGAGATTCAAATCGGATATTTGTAGCACAGTGAGGTGGGTGTGAGGATCACGTTTCTATTTGCACAAGGGACTAGTGCACAAGGTTCTGCTGTGCATGGGCACACCCTGTTTTGGTGTAACAGCATATATCTTCTGTATTAAGTATTTTTTTTTTATAGTTTACACTCTTTTTAAAAGTATTCCTGAGACTTCCTGAGTACGGACTGTGCAGTGAAGTTTTATCATAATAGAGCTTGGGGTGATGTTTGTGTAATTACTCTATGAATGTCATGTTGCACAAGGTCATTTTCACTGACAATGTTTACAGACTATTCATGGTTACTGATGGGCTCTTTTACAGTACAGTAAACCCCCAACGAAGGCGTATCGTCCGAAATACATTGGGTGAATATTTGTATGGTTACCCAGGATGAAACTGTGACCTAAAGTGTGGTTGAAAAAGCCTGGATGGGCATTTCATGAGCATTAAAAGTTTGGAAACAAGTTGCCTCCGTGGGAATATCAAAAATAACGGAAGAAAACTGGAATAAAAATGGATAAAATGGAATACTTGGATGAAAATCGCTTTGATTTTTGTGACTGTTGTCTATATGGTAGTGCGGCTTGAAACAGGTGCATGACGACACATCAGGTACCTTTGGAAGACTACTAAGACCCCCATGCTATTGAATAAAAGCAATGACTTTCCTAACCTTTGCTAATGCAAATTGCTGCAGGACATGAACAAAGTGACATTTGGTGATCAGTAGAGAATAGCCACAAGAGGCTGCCCTGAAGTTATGCGAGACTGGGTCAGCCATCTTGGGGTCAGAATCTCTGTGCAAATAATGAAAGCCAATAGGATTCTGCAGTGCCTGCTACAGTGCAAAGAAAACCTGCTGTCTGTATACACTTCAGATATGACAGAAATTACTACCTGTGTGATGTGTATGTTTGTGATATACCATAGCCCCTCATGCATTCCAATAGACGTCCAAGGATATCACCAAACAGCATATGGTGTTCATTGAGCGATACACTCCTCTGGGTTCAGCCAAAGTATACTCTATTTATTTATTAGACAACTGTTAACAATGGATCAGCAGTCAGAGGTGCTATCAACCCAGACTTTAGAAAGAAGTACCCTACATCTTCAGTGTGCCTGGATAGACCTGCGATTTGTGGTGCAAAGACCCGCTGCCTTTTATTGTATTCCAGAATGATGACCAATGCTGCAAATGTAAAAAAAACAAATGAAAAGAGAGGTTCTTCTCTTGTTAAGATCTTGGTTTAAACCATTTAGACTTCTTGTTTGTACTCTTTTTTTAGTGCCTCTTTGAGCCAATTGATCATAGTGATAAATTATGTTAGAAGATACTATGTCTCAGTAGCAGCGCTCCATAAAATGGCAAGTAAAAGAAGATAAAGAAATGCAAGCATAAGTTAATATTAAAGTGTTGTGTCAAGTGGAAGCTTAACCATAAATCCTGGGGGAAGTTAAATCACTGGGCAAGAAGTAGTTTGCAGTCAAGGACTGACCGGCCAGCAGACTGGGACTTTTTTTTACAGATCCTGTCACAAATCCGAATGAGAAAAATGTGATGTTTTACAGAGTCGGCTGCGGCGTGTATTCATGTGTTCTAATACAGATTCTCCTGGGTTGTTGCATGTATCTGTATTCGATGCTCAGTCTTTTTCACATGTGTGGAGAGAAGACAAGCACTTGGCAGCTGGGAATAGCAGTGGTGTCAGAGACATGACTTTGTTACCAGGGGTGCAACTAGAGCCACGTTTCGGGAGGGGGGGCTAATACTTCCAGCAATGTAAAGCCAAATTTCAGGGGGATGGGGTGACTAATACTTCCTTTTTTTATTATATATATTTTTATTATTCCACAGTATGGTAACAACAAACAACAAGTAAGGCATCCAATATTTCACTTTAAACACGCATATGTTCGGCAAACAATCCCCATATTCCAATGCCAATTTTTGGTTTCTTCACCCCTTTAACAGAATACAGACTAAATTCCAAATTAAACAAATTATACATCTTTGTCCTCCAGCACATAAAAGATGGAGCTGCGGGCCGAAGCCAATCTGTTGCAATACACAACCTTGCTACAGACATAGCAATAAAAATCAAATAACGGTGTTGAAATAGTGAGGCACCCTTCTCTAATTGTGGGCCAAAGCCCAAAAGCATAATTGTTGACGGAATAACAATCGGCGTTTCAATAATTCTACTTAAGAACATTTCTATATCACCAATAAAATTCGCGAGATGCCCACAACTGAAAAACATTTGTAACACATCAACATTCTCCCCCCACATCGAAAACATTTTCTATCTTGTCCCTTTCCCCATTTAGACATGCGTGCCGGAGTATAATACAAATTAAAAATCGTTTTATAGCATTGTACTCGCTAATTGGCAGAAAGTAATCATTCCCTTGACATTGGGATAGCATCTTTCACCGATACATTATCAACCCTCAGATTTTCAGCCCATTTACCTGCCTGTTTCTCTAGATCATCTTTCCTATATGATAGTAATAACTGATACACTTCCCGTATTTTGACTTGTCGTTGAACAGCCTTTACCACTAGATTGGGAGAAAAAATTATCCTTTTCCTTACCATAAAGTCTCGAATTTGCAAATATTTAAAGAAATGTGACTTAGGCAAGTTATACAATAGAGACATATCCACAAAAGATAATAAAGAACCATCTGTACCTACAAAATCTCCCAATTGAACAATACCTCTAGCCCGCCACTCACTAGCTAGACCATCCAAAAAGATGGAGGGTTAAACTTTTGTAGCATTAGTAGGGGTATCCCATGATAATTTTCCCATTTGACTTAACTTGCTTATTTTATTCCAAATATTAAAGGCAGCTATCAGCACCTTAAACCTTGTCCGCTTAAAATAACTTCCATCTATTTCTTTAAATAAACACTGTTGTGCCACTGGTCCTAACAACATTTGAAAAATTGAGGGGGCCTCCACATCATTATCTATATTTTCTCCAGTCAAGAGTATCTGCATTCGTAACAAAAAACATGTGTAAAAATACAAAGCAAAGTCAGGAATAGCTAATCCCCCACGTTCAATTGGAAAAGTCAGGAAACGAATAGCCCTTCTTGGTTTGTCCGGTGCACATACAAATTTGGAACAAATAGACTGTAAATGTTGCAATTGGAGGGTAGTGAATTCTAATAGAACCGCTCTAAACAAATATAATACTTTAGCTAACACATTCATCTTAATGACATTGCTTCTGCCAATTAATGTAAGATGAAGTCGTGACCATTTACCTAATGAATCTTGAATATTGTGTATTAACATAGCCCAATTGAGCTCTACTATTTCCTGCATAGATGATCGAATTTTAATGCCTAAATATGTCACTTCTTTTTCAATTCGGACATCATCCATATTAACTGTAACTGAAATTAGAACTTGCGTTTTAGCGGCATTTAATTTATATCCTGCTGATTTACCAAATATTCTAACCAACCGTTCTATCTCTTTAAGTGCCAAGTAAGGATCCGAGGTAGCAATTGTCACATCATCCGCATATGCAAATACAGAAAATTGAATATTATATACCACAAAAGGTTTAATCAAAGCATTAGAAGCCATTTGTTCAATAAATGGATTGATGTACAATGCAAACAACAATGGTGAACAGGGGCACCCTTGTTGAGTACCCCTAGTAATATCCACTATCTCTGATAATATTCCCATAGCAGAAACTCTAGCGACCGGCGAAGTATACAAAACCTGGAGGGCTGTAAGAAAACATTGACCAAATCCCAAATGCCACATTAGCTCTCACAGGTATGCCCACTCCACACGGTCAAACGCTTTTTCTGTGTCTAATAAGATTAGACCCAGTTCCCGCTTTTCGACATGCGCAATGTCAAACAATGTCACTACTTTATTAATATGCGAGGTTGTATTCCGTCCTATAATAAACCCATGTTGGGCCCGTGAGACCAAAGAACTGACTACTCTCGACATACGAGTGGCTAATATCTTGGAGTAAATTTTACTATCGCAATTTAATAACGATATTGGCCGGTATGAGCCGACCAATTCCGGATCCTTACCCTTTTTGTTGAACACTACTATAGTGGCCTCTGCCCAGGATTTAGGGGCACATCCCTCCTGTGCAGCCCTAAATGTTTTCAACATATCAATTGTAATCAAATTAAAAAAAAGTTTATAAATCTCTGTGGGCCAACTGTCAGGCCTGGCAGCCTTTCCCATAGCTAAACTGTTCACGGCAGCTTCTATTTCTTCCATTGAAATAGGCTCGTCCAATAATACCTTATCACTGGGATCTAGATATTTCGTAACCCCTTCAAGTAATTTAGTGAAAGAACTGTAGTCTGGTTCCTGTCGGGTATATAAGTCAGAATAGAATTGGTGCAAAATAAATAAGATCCCTTTAGATTCCTGATGTAGTACCCCATCCCTGTCTTTCAAAGCTTTAATCCGCCCCATAGCTGCCTTCCTGCGTAATCGCCAAGCCAGACAGCGGCCCACAGTTTCCCCATATTCATGCATTTGTTTTTTATTTGCTAAATATCTACGGGTGTTCTCAATATTCCAAATCCCTTGTATTTAGCCTTTACCAGTTCAGTAGCTTGAATATTTGTTGTAAGCATGAGCGAATTTTGCGGATCTCGCGTTCGCGAATTTTGCGGATTTGCGGATTCGCAATCCGCAAAATCCGCGAATTCCCGCGAATTTGCGGATTTTTTTTTTTTGTGTTCGCCCGTGTTTCTGCCAGTTCGCGAGGGTTTTGTACACTTTCGCAAATTGCGAACTTACCTGTCGGGTCGCAAGTTTCGCGAACTTGTTGTTTCTACGTGTCCAGCCTGTTTGGGACACTCTTCTTCATCACTGCCACACTCTGTCACCACTGCCACTCTCTGACTACTCATGCCACCCTCTGGCCCACCCATGCCACCCTCTGTTTCATCACCACACCCTCTGGTTGTCCAGTGTACATTATTTTCGGCAAAGCAAAGCACACCTTCCCTGCCTCAAGTGACCTGAATTAATTTGGGGCTGATTAATGTGTCACAGAATATTTTTTTAGCTGGCACCTGCTTCCTTAGTGCGCCCTGATTAGTGATCTTTTGCACTTGCTAAGTGCTTTCATTGTTGCAAAATTAGTTACAACACCTGCCCTGCCCCAACTGACAATAATGAATTAGGGGCTGATTAATGGATTTTAACTTCCAGCCTGGCTCCTGCTTGTCTCCCTTAGCTGTAATTCAGGACCTTTGTGGCATATGTGTAACTATTCTGAGGTTCAGAGCAGGGTCACATAATAGTTTCAACTGGCAACTGAACTCTGGAGGGGCCCCTCAGGAAGCACTACAGGAAATGGCTACTAATGATGAGCCTGAACTTTTGAACCTGGTAAGTAGTTACTTTCAGTTTTGCTAAAATCGTATTTCTGCAATTTTGCACTTATTCGTGGGGCGCGAACTCACGCGAACTCACGCGAACAGTGCGAGCAGTGCGAGCAAAATCCGCTGCTCGCGGATTTGCGGATTTTGCGGGAGATTCGCAAATCTCGCGGATTGCGGATTTCCCGAAAATCCGCAAAATCCGCGAGCGGAACGGATTTTCCGCCCATGCCTAATTTGTTGCCCTGACTCTTACCCCTTGAATTAACTTAACCTCAGCATCCTTAAGTTTTACATACAAATCCTGTATCTCTGCCCTTTTCTTCCAATCATGTCGAAATACAAAGCTTAACAATTCACTTCTGAAGCATGCTTTAAATGAGTCCCAAACAGTAGCACAATGAACCGAATCTCTATTGTTAATGAAGAACTCATTAATCCACTTAGACATATGATCTTTAAAATTCTCATTTAGACAGAGTTTCCGATCAAATGAAAATATCTTCATTGGTTAATGCTGAGTGGTAATAATTAATGTCAATACAATCGGAGAGTGATCCGACGTAATCCTTGGTAAAGTCTGAATTACAACCCCCCCTTAAAGAAGCAGAAATAAAAAAATAATCCAAACGTGCACATTTTTTGTGAGGGTAAGAGTAATAAGTAAACACCGGGTCAATCGGATTTAAGTCACTCCATACGTCAATCAATCCATTATCATTTACAAAATTATACAAGGCTTTAAATACTGGTGGTTTGCACCCATGATATCCCCGTCGCCCTCTCTGTAAATCTAAATTTGTTTAATTAATGTTCATATCCCGGCATAAAATCGACGGTGCTCCCAATGAAGCTAATTCAATATTTAACTCATCAAAGATGGAAGCATCATCCAAATTAGATCCATATATAACACATAATGTATACTTAGCCCCCCAAAGCTGCATTCAGCAATAACCCATCTCCCATCTTTATTCGCTAGAGAGAGAGCCATTGTAACCCTATTATCTTTAACTAATATTGCCACTCCCCTAATCATAGAGGATTGTTGTGAAGCCACTAAGAGTGTATATCCTAAAGTTTCTAAAACTGCCCTTTGCATCCTGCGTATGTGCGTCTCTTGAAGACACACAACATCAGGCTTAATATTACGTAATTCTGTAGTAGGGGATCTCTGTGTATAGTCATAATCTAGTGAATAGTCCCGCCCATGTGCGTGGACCCCGGAGCAATCAAAAATAATCTCTTAAAGTGTCGAAAAAATGCAGAACTGCACAGACACTTAAGAGAGAATTTAAAGACATATAATGCACCCTATAACAGGCTACACTGTCCAGTACTTCAGCTAGAAATTCCACCAAAAATCCACAAAACAGCAAAGCCTGTCCAGATTTCCCTTCCCTTCAGCAAAAGCCCCTCTGGATGATAGAGAGGAAGACATGGACAGACAAGCCCCATAGGCTGCCATTATGTGGCTCAGAATAGGATACTGTGCCTTTAAGAGAACTTTCCAGAACTTCACAGTATCCCAGAATGCCCTGCAGGTCTCTCATACTTTCAGTTCTTTTTTCCGGCTCCTGCAAGCAGGACCCTGGAGCATTGAGCTCTCCCTTTTCAAGGGTTTTGTTGGTGTTTTTTGCACTAAACTCGATTTTGTGTACTTCTTCAGTACTTTAAAGCTTTTTTCTTGGTTTCTTGCACCCCTTGGTCGTCCATAATGCCTGCTTTATTCGACAAATGCCCGGAGTGCTCCAGGAAGAAGGCCAAGTCAGACCCCCATGAGGACTGTATCCTCTGCCTTCCCTCTTCCCACATCCCTGAGGAGTGTGAGATCTGCCAAGGTTTCACTGGCAGGACCCTGAAGGTCAGACTGAAGATCAGGCTTCAGGGACTAGAAGAAAGAAGACAGAAGACGCAAGGTGGGTCTGGAGGGGCTTCATCTGCCCATGCTGAGGCCCCTGGGGGGCTCCCCGGGGGCAGGAAGCCCAGCACACGTCCCCATTCTTCGTCTGGGTCGGTGGCACCCACCAAGACATCGAGGGGGAAGTCCAAGGCCGGCTCCCCGTCTCCCCAGGGCTCTGTGTCGAGGAAACGTCGCCCGTCGACGTCGAGGGACCTGCATAGGCCGCCGTCGAACACAGAGACAGTGTCATCGTCGCTGTCTTCGGCGTCGACGTCGAGCTCTCGGCGTCGACAGGCCCGGCGTCGATGCTTGCCGCCGAGGCAATACCGTCGATCGCCGTCAAGACGCAAGGCTTCATCCTCATCGAGGGGATCCTCGTCGACGAGCCCGCCGTCGACGCGGAAGCAGTCGCCGGCGAGACGGAAGCGTTCGCCGTCGAGGCGAAGAAGGTCGCCGTCGAGGTCGACGTCGAGACACTCCAAGGCGACGTCGAGGCGGTCGCCGTCGAGGCGCAAGAGATCGTCGCCAAGACGCATAGGATCGTCGTCAAGATGGTCCGGGTCGACGTCGAGACACGGCAGCCGTTCGACCCCGAAGAGGAGGAGGCGGTCGACGCCGAAGGGACGCTCAACGTCGAGGGGCCGACGGTCGACGCCTGAACACCGGTCAGCGGCGTCGAGGGATCGTACTACGCGGCCTAGGGCTGTGGGGGGCTCCCCTCAGCCCGGGAAGGATGGTGGGTCACCGGGATCGGTGTACTCGGAGGTGTATACTCTAAAGAAGTCTGTTCCACCTCCTCCTCCGTTACCTAGAGGCCCGCGTCCGAGGACTCCTACCCCTCCTCCGTTGCATCCTCTGCCTGACAAGCCTCCACCGGTTCCGCTGAGGTCGGTCTCGTTGCCCGAGCTCCCGACCCCTCCCAAGAAGACTCCTAAATCTAAGGAACCACGTAAGCCCAAGTCGGCCACCCCGGAGAAGCCAGTGGACCGGTCGAGGCCCAAGAGATCGAAGTCTCGCTCCAGACGGAGAGAACGATCGAGGAGCAGGCACAGGTCCTCCACCCGTTCCAGACGGCACCATAGGAGACATAGATCCAGGACCGATACGTCTTCTAGGACCCGCTCCTATTCCCCTACTTTGTCCGATTCCCGGAGACTAGGGTGTCTCCTATTGATGATATCGGTACATTCCAGGAGGTTCTCCTGAGGGGGGCTGCGAAGTTGGGTATCACGGTGACGGCTCCTACACCTATGACGTCCGTGATATTCGAGACTTTGCACAAGAAGCACCTGTCTCGCCCTCTGTTGCCCTTGGTCCCGGGACTGGTTGAACCGGCACAAGAACTGTTTCTTACACCGGCGGTGGTGAAGGCTGCCCCGTCCAGACTTTTGAAAAAAATACAGGGCACCGGACTCGGACCCCGCCTTCCTGAGGATGGACCCAGTCCCCGACTCAGTGATAGTGACGGCTGCCAGAAAACAACATTCTACCTCCCCGTCCTCCACCGTGCCTCCGGACAAGGAGAGCCGCTGGATTGATTCGGCGGGAAGGAAGGCATGTGGGACTTCTTCCACGACAATGAAGGCTTCCAGCGACTCGGCATTACTGGGACGGTATGACCGTGCGCTTTGGGATTCCATGGAGCAGTTCACGGACCTTGTACCGCGTGACAGGAGGGAGGACTTCATGGAAATCGTCAAGGAGGGGATGCTGGTCTCGAACCAGGCCATCAGTGCCACAGCGGATATACTTGTTGGCTGCACATGGCTACTGCCACGGTATCAACCAGCGCCGCCATGCTTGGCTCAGGCTTACGTCTCTCAAGCCTGAGGCGCAACAGCGAGTGGCCAACCTGCCGTTTTCCGGGGACACGCTCTTCGGTAAACACGCAGATGACGAGATGGCCCGGATGAAGGCCGAGGCTGAAACCCTGACGGCGGTGGGCTTGGAGAAGCCCAAAGACAAGAAGCCCTACCGCCAGTTCCAACGGCGGTTCGGCTCACAGGGGAAAGGAAGAGGACAGTCTTCGGGACAACAGCAGCAACAACAACATCAGCAGTTCCGAAGACCTTTCCAAAAACGTCAGAGGGGTAAAGGTGGACAGCAGTCCTCTACCGTGACCACGGGCCAGGCCGGGTCTCGACCCTGAGCGGTTACTTCCCCGTCATCCATTACCCGCTCCGGTGGGGGGAAGCGTTCAATTTTTTCTGGCAGAGTGGAGAAAAATTACTCAGGACAAGTGGGTGCTGAATATTGTTTGCAATGGATACAGTCGTCGTTTCATCAGCCCTCCTCCAGCGATCCCTCCGGTCAGCTCGCAGTATCAACTGCGCGAGCTCCAGGCGGAGGCCGATATCCTGTTGAGAAAAAGGGCGATAGAAGAAGTACCTCTGTCTCAAAGAGGAAGAGGTCTGTACTCCCGGTTCTTTCTGGTTCGCAAGAAGGACAAGAACGAGTTCAGGCCCATTCTGGACTTGCGACAGGCAAACAAGTGGATTCGCAGAGAAAAGTTTCGCATGCTGTCGTTGCATCAGATTTATCCTCCGTTGCAACAGGGGGACTGGCTTTGTGCCATAGACCTACAAGATGCGTACTTCCACGTGGCCATCGCACACAAACACCGGAAGTTTCTGCGATTTCAAGTCGGCTCCAATCATTACCAATACACGGTGCTGCCTTTCGGACTGAAATCTGCACCCAGGACATTCTCGAAGTGCATGGCAGTGGTAGCGGCACACCTGAGGAAAGACAGGGTGTTTGTCTACCCGTACCTGGACGATTGGTTGATCAAGGCCTCCTCCTTCTCAGAAGCTCATGCAGACTTCCAGAAGACGTGCGTTCTCTTGAACAAGCTGGGGTTGCACATCAACATGTCCAAGTCGGTCCCGATCCCGGTCCAATGTATTCAATACTTGGGGGCCACCATCAATACGCTGTCAGCAAACGTGTCTCCTTCGGAGGAGCAACGGAGATCGATCCTTCGGAAGGCTCAGGCTCTTATGACCGCTCCATCTACAACAGTGAAGACGGTGTCTTCTCTACTGGGGTCGATGGCCTCTTGTATCTTCCTCACTCCTCATGCACGACTACACATGAGACCTCTGCAGGAGTGCTTGGAGGATCAATGGGACCAGAGGAGAGGATCTTGGGACGACAAGATACGCATGCTCTTCAGTCTCTGAAGTGGTGGTGTTCAGCGGAAAATCTCCTCAGAGGGGTTCCCTTCCACGAGGACATTCCTACTCAGACGATCGGGACGGATGCTTCTCTCCAGGGCTGGGGAGCGCATTCGGGAGACTTACAGATCCAAGGCACGTGGTCTCCGACAGAGTCCACGTATCACATCAATTTCCTGGAACTCAGAGCTGTTCACTTGGCGCTGAAGGCCTTTCATCCGTCCTTCCGGACCAACTCTCTGCTTGTACAGACGGACAATATGACCACGATGTATTACCTCAACAAGCAGGGGGGGTCGAGATCGCGCACCCTGTCTCGGGAGACGCAGACGATCTGGCACTGGCTTCTAGCAAGAGGATTGACGATAACGGCTACCCATCTACCAGGTGTGCAGAATGTTCAGGCGGACGCACTGAGCAGACTGATTCAGGAAAACCACGAGTGGGTCATAAACGACGACGTACTAGGAGAAGTCTTCGCAAGGTGGGGGACTCCAGACGTAGATCTGTTCGCCACCGCCGAAAACAGCAAATGCCGAGACTTCGCCTCCATGTACTACCAGCAAGAGACGCTGGGGAATGCACTCTGGATCAACTGGTCGAACAGCTTTGTTTACGCTTTTCCGCCCATCCCCCTGATTCCGGCGGTGCTCATCAAGCTGTCCAGGTCCAGGGCACGAATGATCCTGATTGCCCCGGAATGGCCCAGACAGTGGTGGTTCACGGATCTCCTACACCGGTCCCTCCTTCCACTTACGGTTGCCGTGCAGGCCGGACCTTCTCACGAAGTTCGGAGGGGCAGATGGTGCACCCCAACCTCTCATCCTTGAGTTTGGCGGCATGGCTCCTGAGGTAGTGCAATATGGCCATTTGAATCTACCAGAAGATTGCATGGACATACTGAAGGAGTCTAAGAGGCCCTCCACTCGGACATCCTACGCTTACAAGTGGAAGAGGTTTTGTATCTGGTGTGTATCCAGGAACTGTGATCCTACGACGTGCAAGGAAGATGTCATCCTTCCCTACCTCCTACATTTGGCACGATCTGGCCTTAATGTTCACTCTATTAGGGTTCATCTCGCTGCATTGACTGCCTACAGGAAAAGCCCTTCACAGACTTCCTTCTTTCAGATCCCTGAGATCAAAGACTTTTTGGAAGGCTTGAAGAAAGTGTTCCCTCCTGTCAGGCTCCCTTCGCCTTCATGGGAATTGAATGTGGTGCTGTCCAGTTTGATGAAGGAGCCTTTCGAACCCATTCATAAGGCTTCGTTGCAGCACCTGTCCTGGAAGGCGGCATTCCTCGTGGCCATTACATCGGCCCGCAGGGTGAGTGAAATTTAGGCGTTGTGTTGTAATGAACCTTATACTGTATTTCATGCTACTAAGGTTGTTATGCGTACTCACCCTAAATTTCTTCCCAAGGTTATTTCTGACTTTCATGTCAACCAAACCATAACTTTGCCTACGTTTTTTCAGAACCCTTCATCTCCAGCGGAAAGGTCCTTACATTCCCTGGATGTGCGGAGGGTGTTGAAATTTTATCTGGATAAGACTAAAGATATTCGTAGGTCAGACCAATTGTTTATCAATTACGGATCAGTCAGGACGGGTCTTGCGACCTCTAAGCAGTCCATTTCTAGGTGGATTGTGTCCTGCATACAACTATGTTACCAGAAAGCTAATAAGACCTTAGGGGGTAAGCCTAAGGCTCATTCCACCAGGGGCAAAGCTGCCACGACAGCATTGCTCCGTAATGTGCCGATTGCAGAAATTTGCAAGGCCGCCACTTGGAAGTCAGTTCATACCTTTGCTAAGTACTACTGTCTGGACGCTGATGCCAGGGCAGATACTCAGGTTGGACAGGCTTCGCTGCGGAATTTGTTCGTACAATAGTGGTGTTGGTTTCTTTTCTCCACCGCCGCTTTGGTGTGGGGATGGGCTTGCCATTCTATTCACTTGATTATGACTATACACAGAGATCCCCTACTACAGAAGGAGTAGTTTCTTTTCTGTAACTCCAGTTCTGTAGTAGGGGTATCTCTGTTATAGTCATAAGCGCCCGCCCTCCTCCCCGGTGGAGAGAGAGAGAGAGTGATATTCATGTGAGAAATGCTACAGGTCTGGCGTGTTACGCCTTCAAAAAGAACTGAAAGTATGAGAGACCTGCAGGGCATTCTGGGATACTGTGAAGTTCTGGAAAGTTCTCTTAAAGGCACAGTATCCCATTCTGAGCCACATAATGGCAGCCTATGGGGCTTGTCTGTCCATGTCTTCCTCTCTATCATCCAGAGGGGTTTTTGCTGAAGGCAAGGGAAATCTGGACAGGCTTTGCTGTTTTGTGGATTTTTGGTGGAATTTCTAGCTGAAGTACTGGACAGTGTAGCCTGTTATAGGCTGCATTATATGTCTTTAAATTCTCTCTTAAGTGTCTGTGCAGTTCTGCATTTTTTCGACACTTTAAGAGATTATTTTTGATTGCTCCGGGGTCCACGCACATGGGCGGGACTATTCACTAGATTATGACTATAACAGAGATACCCCTACTACAGAACTGGAGTTACAGAAAATAAACTACTCCTTCTGCTGCAACACAATTTCTTTTACTCCAATTGTTTAGCCCAGAGACATTCCTCCTGCATATTTTTACCCCCTTAGCTGCCATAATAGTAGTCAATTAGCCTTCCTTTCAATAATATCTTATAGTACCAATTTAGATCATACATTTCCCATTGTTCCTGTACTTGCAAAAGATCCTCTTTATTGGTTTCTTGAACAACTTTAGAATTGTTCTCCTTTTTTTCCCCACCCTTGTGACACTTCCCCTTCAACCACCCTCCCACCCCAAAAGCCCCCCCCCGAAACGAGGTTTTAGGACATATGGTCCTGTAGATGCAGCCAAGCGTAACCCCCTTGCCTGCCACCGCGACTCTGCTACTATTCATAATGTGTGTCATTTAAAAAAGAGACAAGTTTGTCTACTCCAAATTGCATACATCCCCACATACATCCCCATTTCCCCATATTACACAACATAATCCTCTATTACATCCATGAACTTTACTTAAATCTACCCTTAAATAGAATTCAGAAACTGTTTGGCAGACCCCTCATTGGTGAAAAAGTGTGTGTGGTCTTTATAAACAACTTTTAATTTGGCAGGGTTCAACAAATAAGACTGAACACCCTTGGCCTGAAATTGGATAATCAAATCACTCAATTGCCACCGAAGTTCAACAGTGAATCTGCAGAAATCAGGTTGTAAAAAAACCTCAAAGTCACCCCTGATCTTTTTTTATAGGGGCAGGCTAACTGAAACACCTCTTCGCGTGCCAAAAAGCTATTGAGTGAAATAAGAAAGGCCCTAGGTTTTTCATTTGATGACTCACTACCAACAGGAGTACATCTAATTTATTTTATTATTTTATTGCACTTGTATTGCGCACAGCTACCCGCAATGGGTTTCCCGGCGCCAGGGACAGACTAGAGAAGAAAACAGGCAACTGCAGAGAGGGGAGACACAAGACCAAAAGATTTAAAACAGAAGAGTTTTCAGTTTTTTACGGAAAGCGAGAAGACTCGTTTCTGTTTTTAGCGCCAACGGGAGAGCGTTCCACATCTTAGGTCCAAGATATGCAAATGAACGGCCTCCCATTTTTGCCAATCGGATTCTAGGAATCGCAAGATTGCCACTGTTAGATGACCTCAGAAGGCGGCCAGGCTGATATGGCTGAGCAAGATTCTGCAGGTAAATAGGAGCAGAACCTTGACGAATCTTAAATAGAAGGCATAAAGTTTTAAAGGCCACACGATCCGAAATTTTTAACCAATGAAGGTCACGTAGAGCTTGCGTTGCAGACATTCTTCGAGGGACATTGCGCAGCAGGCGGGCAGCTGAGTTCTGTACAACCTGGAGTTTATTGATTGTGGCTTTATCTGCTCCTAGATAAAGCACATTACCGTAGTCGATATGAGACATCACAAGGCCCTGTACGACAGTTCTACGAGTGGACTCAGGCAACATCCATATGATCTTCTGCAACCAACGAAGAGTATTAAAACAGATTGCAGCGACCTTAGTTGCCTGCTGCCTCATCGAGAGTTTGTCGTCAATCAGGACACCAAGGTTGCGAGCAACAGGCACAGGGGTAGGCAGTGGGCCCATATCACTGGGCCAGTGTCTTGAACCCCATAGATCTTTTTGTTTGCCAAGTATGATCACCTCGGTCTTATCTCCGTTGAGCTTTAACAGATGCGTTTGCATCCAAGCTGCAACACGAGAAAGGCCGATTTTAAGGGCAGAAGTGTCCTGAACCCTGCTGTTGGACAGAGAGAACACAATCTGCGTGTCATCTGCATATGAATATATAGACAAACTGCCGTCCTCTACAATAGAAGCAAGCGGTCTGGTGTAAATATTGAACAACAGAGGGCTCAATATAGACCCTTGGGGGACGCCGTAGGCAGAGGAATGGATCGCAGATTCAGCTTTGTTTGAGAAAACTTGAAAGGTGCGCTCATTGAGAAATGAGGTCACCCAGGCAAGCGCTGATCCAACAACACCAAGGGAACGGAGAGACTCTAATAGGATGGAATGAGACACGGTATCGAAAGCAGCGCTTAAATCAAGGAGAATAAGCGCAAAGGTCTCACCGCCATCGATACCGTGTCGGAGTCGCTCAGTTACCCCGAGGAGTGCGGATTTGGTGGAATAATTAGCGCGAAAGCCTGATTGGGAAGGATGGATATATCCCACGTTTTCAACAAATTCATTAAGCTGGGTGTTAACGTGACACTCTAAGATTTTAGAACAAGCTGGCAGCAGGGATATGGGCCTAAAGTTGGCGAGATTTGTGATGTCAGCACCAGATATTTTAAGCAAGGGAACGACCATGGCATGTTTCCAATCCTGTTCCACCCGGGATTCAGTGAGAGAGATGTTTAGTAACCTCATTAGGAATCTCCGTGGTTCAAGGTCAAGTTGTTTGAGTATTTTCATAGGGACAGGGTCCCGCGGAGAACCTGACCTGATGCTTTTTAAGCAGGATAGGAAAGAGGAGTCGTCGAATGGTATCCAGTTGAAAATGAGCTCAGTAGGGGAGGTGAAAGCATTGCAAAGAGAGCCAGGTTGGGAGGAATCAATAGAAGGTGGAAGGGAGGCCAGAGATTGATAGATGCCCTCAACCTTAGATATAAAAAAGTCTGCAATGGCATTACATTGTGTGCCATCTAAGGCCGGCAGCGCGGGAACAGTATCAGCTCCTGTGAGTTTCTTAACTGTGGCAAAAAGAGTCCGAGGACAATTTTGCACTGAAGTGATTGTGGAAGTAGTATGAGAGGCCTTAGCACGTTTGCAGTTTGCATGATAGAGTTTTAGTTCTTCTTTATAGATCACTTTAGAGGGAGCGGAGTAAGACATCCTCCACTTCCTCTCCAGGGCTTTACATTTGGCACGTTGGATTTTCAACTCCTCCGAATACCAAGGTGCTGGTGGGCGCAAGGATCTACATTTGCTGCTGGACCGAGGAACAAGGGCCGACATCTAATAAAGGGGAATCGATGCGCTCTTTCAATTTCATGCTCCCAGTCCTATTTGGAAAGTTCTGGGAAAGCCTTTTGAAATAATTCCACCATGTAGCATCGAGGATTATTATAAATTTTATTATTATAAATTTTATAGAGCGCGTAGTCACCCGGAGGTATCCCAGCGCTAAGGATCCCTATCTCTTCAGGTCAGTGGGACAAGGGAGGAGGGGGGGAGGGGAGGGAGGGGAAGGGGGAACAGAAGATCGGGGTTGTGGACAAGCATGATTCCTTAGGGAAAAAGGTGGGTTTTGAGCCACTTCCTGAAGCGAAGATAATGTGGTTCTAGTCTCAGGTCGCGGGGGAGTGAGTTCCAGAGACGTGCAGTGTGAACTGAGAAATGTCTTCCTCCTGAGCGAGCTTTCTTAAATCTGGGGATGATGATGAAGTTTTCCTTGTCCGAATGGAGGGGTCTTGAGGATTTATAGGGTTTGATGAGTTTCCTGAGAATAGGGGGGCCTTGGTTTTGTAGCAGTTTGTGGGCTAGGCACAAGGCCTTGAATTTGACCCGCTCCCTTATAGGAAGCCAGTGGAGGAGTTTTAGTGCTGGTTTGGCCGAAGCTCTGGCAGGGGTGTTAGTGAGAATCCGGGCCGCGATGTTCTGAATTCTCTGAAGCTTGTTCATCGTTGCTTCGGGTGTGCTCAGGTAGATCACATTGCTATAATCAAGCCTCGAGAGTATTAGGCCTTGAATTAGCAGTCTCTGCGAGTTGGTGGGCAAGAGGGGCAGGACTTTCCTCAACGATTTCAAAAGCCCGAAGCAAGTCCCGGCTACTTTCTTTGCTTGCACGGTGAACGATAGATCGGTATCGAGCCACACGCCCAAGCTTTTTACTTCTTCTTTTGGAATCCTGCCCTTCCTTCCCCTCTGGAATCTGGAGAATACGTAAATTGTTCCTCAGTGCCCGGTTCTCAATATCCGCCATTTTCCAGGCTGTATCATCCCCAATTGCTTGAAAAAAGGTAGTCACAGTTTTTTGCTGGCCTAAGTCATCCTCCAAATTAGACATTCGGATTTCATCCTCGTTGAATCGGGAAATAAAATCTGCATGAGACTTTGACATCATGAGGACTGAATTCTGTAGCTTTCTACAAATATTCAGCATTCTCTGGCTCTCTTCCTTCGTTTCAGTGCGAAGAGACATTATGGCCTTATAAATTAATGAAAGAGAGATATCCTTCTCAACGAATTGCTGTGATTGTGTTTGGCCAGCAACATCTGGTTTACCACCCCCATCCACCAATGTCAGCTCTAGCTTCTTGCGAACTGTGGCCATCTTTCCATCACTTTCTTCTCCCATTCCTCCCATAGTAAACTACTATGGTCACTTCCTTCATTGACGCTCACTTGTGCCGCATACTGACGAATAAGATCCTCACAAGACGACTTTGACTGTTCGGATAGAGAATAGTAGCCCCCAGACTCGGCATCCTGTAACTGTAACTGGCCGCCGGTTGCACCATCTTCACCAGTTGTGCTGGCCTCTATACCCTCTAAGCCCTCTACATTAGCCAGAAATATTGTACCGCCACTCTGCTTGCCCATCCCCTGATTTCCACAAGATTTCAACGCACTACTTTCACCGAATTGCCATTACCTCTGTCTATTTGCTCATGTTCATACTAGTGGAGCCCTCCGTGTCCCCCTGACTGAGACCAGCCAATACAACCGAAGAGTTATTTGAAACATTTAACGGTAAAGGGGGAGTGAGGGGGCTGTTGTTTCCCATGCTGTTTTTCATTGGTAACCGAAAATAGTGCCGGTATTTTCTTTACGTCCACTCCCTCCTTTCCCTTAATGGTTGTACAGTCTGTAGTTTTTTCATTCAATGCGCTGCCAGCTCTCACCTCTAAGCCATCGGGCGCGGGCGCAGCTCCTGTGATTGATTCAACAGTCAGAACAGCAGTTGATTCGATACCGGCATTTAATGCGTTTCCCGCTTCCTGGCAGATATCTCACGTATTATCTTGTACCCGGGGTTTGCCCCGTCCACCCTTGGGGGGCATGATTCCGCTCTCTCTTTTCCCTCTTTCTCAGTCCCGAGTGCAGTTGCCCAGTACTTTCCAGCAGACACCCTTCCGCGAACGTTCCTCCGGGATCCTTCGGCGTTCAACCACCCGACTCAGAGTTCACCCCCACACAGCTCACCGGAGACTCCTGATAGTCCAGTGAAAGTCCGCCGAGCTCAGCCGAGCCTGAGCCTGAGCCCATTCTGTTCCAGTCGATAAAGCAGCCTCCTCACAGAGAGTAATGGAAGAGAGTGTTACAAAAAAGCTGTGAAACTAAGTAGCTCCGAATTCTTCTTCAGTCCCGCAACATTGTATCGGGTAATTGTCAGAGTCACGAGCAGGCAGGAGCACTCGACTTACACGTCCGCTGCTGCGACCAGCATCTTGACTCCCCTAGGGGGACTAATACTTCCAGCAATGTTATGTTATGTTATATGTGGATTTATAACGCATTCCGATAGTCAAGACTGTCCTAGCGCGGGGAAGAAACTGGATCAGAGTGGAAAAAGGAGTATGCTATTCATGAACTTGAAAGAGGTGAGTTTTAAGCAGTTTTTTAAAATTGGTCAGATTGGGAGCGTGTCTAAGAGCGTCTGGCAGGGCGTTCCACATTTGAGCTCCCTTTACCGTTAGGGATTGTCCGCCCAGGCGGACTCTTCTAAATCTGGGGACGACCACCTGTTTTTTGGAGGTAGATCGCAACTGACGGGTCGGGAGGTAGAGTGTGAGTCTTTTGGCTAGATAGCAAGGGCACGGTCCATTGAGGGCTTTGTAGATGATGACCAAAGTTTTAAAGCACACTCTTTGTGCCACAGGAAGCCAGTGAAGTTCCTTCAACTGTTTGCGAATGCTGAGTCTCCTGGGGATGTTGAAAATGAGTCTCACCGTAGCATTCTGGACTACCTGTAACTTTCTGATCATATAGTCAGGAGCCCCTATATAAAGGGCGTTTGAGTAGTCCAGACGGGAGAGTACCAGAGCCCTGGCTACCGTTTCTTTGGCCGTTTGTGGAAGTAGGGGAAAGAATTTGCGAAGAGTGGTCAGGGTTCCAAAACATGTCCCCGCCAAGCGCGAGATCTGGTCGCGGAAACATAAGTCGGCTCCGAACCAAATACCCAGGTTCTTGGCAATCCCGCTCTCGCCCGTTGGGCATGTTGATTCACAGGGCCAAATGGACTCCTTAAAGTCAATGGGGAATTGGCCGCAGAGCAGAATTTCTGTTTTATCCTCGTTGCATTTGAGGCATGATTTAGCTAGCCAGGCAAATACAGAGGATAGGCATTGGCGTACTCCAGAGGTGCACAAGTTCTCCTTTTTCCAGGTGAAGAGAAGCTGGGTGCCGTCGGCGTAGGCCATTATCTTGGCACCCCAGCTCTCTGCCAGCCGGATCAGAGGAGTTAAATAAATATTAAATAAAAGGGGACTTAAGGTCGACCCCTGGGGTACTCCAGTTTCTACCCTTCTATTAGAGGAGTGATATGGGGGTAACAAAATCTGTTGGGTACGGTCAGATAGGAAAGACCTGATCCAATCTAAAACCGTGTCCGAGATGCCTAAGTCCTCCAGCCTAGATAAGAGCTGGAGGTGGGGCACCGCGTCGAACGCGGCAGAGAGGTCCAAAAGAATAAGGGCCGCTCTGCCGCCTCCGTCGAGGCATTCCCTAATGGCCTCAGCCATTTCCACCAATGCAGTTTCAGTACTGAAAGAGGTGCGGAACCCTGATTGGGCCGGATGAAGAGCTTCAGAGGATTCCACGAATCTCTCTAGTGGCCGGAATGCCGCCTTTTCGCAGACTTTGGCAAGGGCTGGTAGGAGTGATATGGGCCTGTAGTTGGAGGTGATCGATGGATCTGCGGAGGGTTTTTTTTATCAGAGGGAGAAGTTTGGCTTGTTTCCACTTAGTGGGCACAGTTCCTGAAGTTAGGGATTCATTAACCAGGGCGGTGACCATGAGGGTAATTACTTCAGCTATTCCATTCAGGACCCTTGCAGGGCAAGGATCTATAGGTGACCCAGACTTCAGAGTTTTTAATATGGCCATAACATCTGTACTTTCAACCTGAGTGAATTTGGCCATTCCTGCTTTAACCCTTGATATTTGGGGACGTGAAGGTGGAAGAGGTTGCAATTTTAAGGCTAGATCCGATTGTGGGGCAAGTGGTTGGTCAGGGTTATTCAGACTGTCTTGAATTTTGGGGATTTTCTCGATGAAGAAAGTATATAGTTGTTCGCACCAGTCTGTGGAGGGCGGAATTGCCGTCTTCTCTGCTACCGGGGCAGTAAAGCTTTTAACTATGGAGAAGATTTCTCGACTGTTGTTTTTAGCTTTTTGAATTCTAGGCGCGTAGAATTCCCCTTTAGCCGTTTTACTCGCTGTGTAGTAACTTTTTTGGGCAGCGCGAAGTTCCGTTTTAGCAGTGGGACAATAGTTCTTTCTCCATACTCGCTCTAGCGCCTTACATCCTGTTTTTAAAGTTTTTAGTTGTTCAGTATACCAGGGGGAAGTGGGGGTGATCCTATGGTTGTTTTTACCTTTGCTTTTTGGTAGTGACTTAATGGAGGAGTCTATCCAGGATGAGAAGTTGTCTACAGCTTCATCCAAGTTTTGAGCTTTCACTGGGGGGGAGTGGGTGAGGGCCTCCACTAGATCCGGAATATTAATTCTTCTAGGGCGTTCCTCAGTCTTAAGTGTGGGTACCACACGGGTTTTGTTAATGAGCCAGGAGAAGTGAACCGGAAAGTGGTCTGACCATGAAATGGGGTATGGTGTATCGGTAGAAATGTTAAAGTTGGAATATACTAGATCTAAACAATGCCCCCCTTCATGAGTGACAGATTGCACCTGATGAGCCATCTGAGCCAAACTACAGATTTCTTTCAGTTCTTTAACTCCGGGAGCGGAGCTCGTGTCCATATGAAGATTAAAATCTCCCAACATTAGGAAGTGTGGGAATCTGAGTGCACGTTGGATGGCGATCTCCTCCAGGGATTTAATAAAATTGCCTAGAGGACCCGGAGGGCGATAGATCAATAGTCCCCCCAGAGTGAATTGCGGGGATAATGCTAGTGAGAATTCCATAGCTTCTCCATCCTCAATCCTTCCTGTGCATTCTATCCTCAGAGTCCGTTTCTCCTTATAGATCACGGCCAGGCCTCCTCCCCTGCCTTAATTGCTGTCCTGTCTGGTGATCTTAAACCCTCTGGGGACGGCCAGCTCAACTACTGGGGCGCAGCTCTCATTCAGCCATGTCTCCATAATGAATAGGATGTCAAGGTTCTTATCAATGATGAATTCATATACTTCCTCTGAGTGTTTTGATAGGGAACGTGCATTGATAAGGGATGCTCTGTGGTAATCTGGGGGAAGGAGGGATTAAGAGGACTAAGTTTGAAGAAGCAGTTAGGACAGGTTCGTGAGATGGAGTCTGAGACATTCCAGTGGGCACCATAACATAAGAGGTTGTGATCTAAAGCTCTCAGTTCGTCTGAGTTGTAAGTGATAGGGGGAATAGTCCCATGCAGTGTTGGATCAGCAGGGTTCCTGGCCCTGGGCACTGCCGGGGCGCGGACGGGCGCAGACGGGCTTGCCTTAGGCGCTCCTGCTGCGCTCGTCCGCTGCGCTTCCTGCCTAGGCACATGATATGAGAAGAAGGGGGGGTGGCCTCAAGGGGGCGTGGTTAGCGAGCACGCCGGCGATGGCGGCCGCCAAACAAACAATTACCGCTGCAGCGTTCAGTCGGCTGAGTGGTATGTGGGCAAATTAAATTTTCTCCCAAAAGAGGTCAGGTAGGCTTTGAATTTTTAAAAACAACTAACAATGCAATAAACACACAATTTTTAAACTCAATTGTAGCGTACCGCCAGATCCCGGCTTCCGCCTCAGGACTGGGAATCAAGTTTCTGATGTTGCTCGTGTTTCAGTGCCTTTTAACAGGGCGGGGGCGTGGCCTCAAGGGGGCGTGGTTAGCGAGGACGCCGGCGATGGCGGCTGCTAAACAAACAATTACCGCTGCAGCGTTCAGTCGGCTGAGTGGTATGTGGGCAAATGAAATATTCTTCCAAAAGAGGTCAGGTAGGCTTTGAATTTTTAAAAACAACTAACAATGCAATAAACACACAATTTTTTAAATCAATTGTAGCGTACCGCCAGATCCCGGCTTCCGCCTCAGGACTGGGAATCAGGTTTCTGATGTTGCTCGTGTTTCAGCGCCTTTTAACAGGGCGGGGGCATGGCCTCAAGGGGGCGTGGCCTCAAGGGGGCGTGGTTAGCGAGCACGCCAGCGATGGCGGCCGCTAAACAAACAATTACCGCTGCAGCGTTCAGTCGGCTGAGTGGTATGTGGGCAAATGAAATTTTCTCCCAAAAGAGGTCAGGTAGGCTTTGAATTTTTAAAAACAACTAACAATGCAATAAACACACAATTTTTAAAATCAATTGTAGCGTACCGCCAGATCCCGTCTTCCGCCTCAGGACTGGGAATCAATGTGTGCTTGTATAATGTAATTAGTGCTCATGCAAAAGTGCCTCATTACCTTTGGGTGGAGTTCGAGCTGTATAAAACTGCAAAAAAACAAATCCTAAGGGCACTTTTCAGGAAATCCATTCTCACACTGAGGCAGCAAAAGTAATTTTCAACTTTAAGGAATAGGTAGAGTGGAGATGCAGGGGCTCTAGGATGGAGTGAAAAAACAACAAAGCCTCGTTATCAAGTAAATGGTCTTTTAAAGGCGGTGAAATACTCATGTGTGGCTGCAATAAGACACCAGACCAGCCAGCCCACAGCAGCTCAAGAACTGTGTGTGTATGTGGGGAAGCTGTCTCAGCCCAGGCTGACACAATCGGCGGGGCGGGCTGAAGCCCTTTGAGCCCTATGTGCATTGCACGCCTACTTGTTACCTTCCTAAGACATTGCCACTCTCTGCATGCAGATACAAACTGCTATTTACCTAGCGATCACTGTTTACATCCCTAGCAATGTACCTCACTTATCATCTTCGTATATATGCCCTTGGTTATACCACTACGTAAGACCACCCCCATGATGTTAAAGGAAATGACACATAGCTCGTCCAGTGCACTTCAAGCTGTCCTTGGGTATACCTATGATTTTCAATACATGAACCTCGTCAAGCTGTCATGAAGAACCAAGTCCTGCATTTTAAAAACATTCCAGTTCCCGAACCTTAGAGTAGACATCTTCATAGTTAGCTGGCATACCTCCTGCCATGCGTTAAGGCCATGGACTACTTCTGCCGGTGCTCTAGTGGGAGGTTCACAGGGTGAGCTCCCAATGGAGACCCTCAAACAATGCAATCCTGCAAGCGATAAGGGCCTAGGAAGTACGGGGGAGGAACAATGGAAGCCCTCAGGACACCCCAGTGCTCACAGCAGTGTCCAGAGCAACGAACAGCACTAGTTTTGTTAGTCAGCATGTTACCCTCAAGATGGCGGAGGAGGGCTATGACTAGGAGACCCATCGGCACCGGAGACCTGTTGCAGAGAGAGGCCTGGAGCCTAGGAGTAGGGGCAGGAGCAATGCATCAGTGAGAGAGCCTCCCCAGGGGTGCATCGAGAAAAGACCCTGCGGCGTGGAGGTCAGGACCCAGTGGCAGTTGTGGGTGCTTGAGCCCGGCAGGAGACCTGACTTTGTGGCACAGATCTCCCTGTCCCTTCGACCATCACCAGCTCGTAGATCCCTCCAGGCCCAGGCTCACTGCCTGTGAGAGCTGGCTAAACGAATACCGTTAGAACCCCAGCAATGGCGAGAAGATCATGCTCTGTAAATATGTAGTATATTACTGTCCAACCCTAATCACTTCAAGTCTTTTTAAAATGTAATCTTGAGTGAATTCGCAACTTGTATATATGTAACTTTAACCGCTGATATCTGTAGAAGTCTTATTTACTTGAATGAATCAAAGAATGAAAATATACTTGGTATAGCGCATGGCTACCCTAGGGCATCCCAGCGCTTTGACCCAGGTAACATCATCCTCACTCATCGGAAAAGAAAGGTTTTTAATTGTTTCCGGAACATGAGATGGTTCGGTAGGAGTCGAATGCTCTCAGGAAGGTTATTCCAGAATTTGGCCGCTTGCAAGGAAAACCACCGCCCCCCATACGGGATTTCTTTTTTTTTTTTTTAAATTTTTTGAAAACCTTTATTGTGCATGAAATAAAGAACAAATACGGGCCCACAACCATCCGGCCGGCCACGAACTCTCATATAACACTAATGCATGCAATACGGTGACACAGTAATACAGCAGCACATCGGTCATTAAGCAGAGATCAAACTGGAGGACGCCGTAAGACCATGACACAGGAGTGTTGAAGGTTAAATTTTTTAAGTTTTTTGTGCAACTATTGAGTCCAGGTCGTGCTGTTTCACACTCGTAAAATAATATAATAAGAGCAAGGACCATGCAGGTGGGACATGACATTAGCTACCATTTCCGGTTAATCCACATCTCAACAAACAAGTCCCGACCAGGCAGGATGGCCACACAATATCCACGCTACAGGTGGCAATCTCAACATCCCAGACGTATCTCCGCCGCCACCCCTCACCCAGTATGCCTGAACATGGGCCTAGAAAAGGAAAAATTATAAGAGAAGAAAAAATAGGTCCCATAGAAATTAACAAGAAAGGAAATATAACCCCCCACCCTACACACATGCAGAGGCTATGGCCTACCCCCCCCCTAGCAGAGTGTCTGTCGCCCCATAAACCCGAAATACAGCAAGAGAAGAGAAGAAGGAAGAAAGGCGAGAGGAAGCAAGAAATGTAGAGAGAAGGAAGAGAAATAATAATAAACGAAGAATTTCAACATTTGAATATAGGGAGGAAGAAAAGAACAAGCTGATCTACTACTCCCAAAAAGAAGGAGGCGGGGAGGAGCCCACACAATAACAGGTCTCCCGGACTCCCAGCCACGTGCAACCCCACGCCATTTAGTGTTGTGGTCCGGTTCCCCCCCGGCTAATCAAAGACAAGGTCCGCAGCCATCAACCACAACATCTGCCCCCGAACCACCGGCCCGCAAAAAACAGTCGCCCCATAAAGAAGAAACGAAAATGATATAGCACAATAATTGCGGCTTGAAATGGAGAAGAGGCCAGCGCATGGAACAGGGAGTGCAATCTGAAATGGGCAATAATCGCATACTATACGTAATCAATGCATCAACGAGTGTTTCAGTCCGGGGTCACAACCAGGCAGACAGGCAGTGCCAGCGAGTGAAGAATCATCAGCCCTGTCCCGAACGTCGGAGTCCCACTAGGCATAGCCACAGCTGCATGCACACTTTAGACCGGACAAAGGAGCAAGATGGCCGCTCTCGAAGAAGCAGGGGAAGAAAGAGGGAGTGTCCCCAGGCACCCACCAGTTCAGCGTCCAAAATTGCGGACTCTCCGTTTGTACCAGGGTGGCATGCATTCCAATAGTGTAAAGAAGACGATGTCAGCAGTTGTAGAAGCAAAGTCGCAGATGTCGGGATGGAGGGAGACACTGTTACTGTAGCTTCGTCTAATGTTAAACGCTCAACACTGTAGCTAGGGAACAGGCAGCCCTCCGGATCCACACGTTGCAACACTGTATCCACCCCGAGTGCAATGGGGGGCAGCAGGGAATCAGCCAGCCGTAGCTTCTCCATGCAAGAAGTAGCTTCATCAATCGTCCACTCCAGTTCTCGGGCATTCCTGAACCATGTCGCCCTAAGATCCGCGAGGGCCATCAGGATATCACCAGTAGTCAGGTCCCTTCGCAGTGCTGGCCGATCAGCATTATTCAGTGGCGCTCCCAGATCAGCCTCGAGCTCTAGGACAGGCAGGGCGGCAGATGTCGAAGACAGGGGAGCCACAACATGTCCAGTATGTTTTGCAGGCGCCATTGCCATCCGTCCAGACCAACCGCGATAGAGCGAGGGGGGGGGGGGCAACCACAGCACCAAACGAGGCAGCAGACTGGGTCACCAAAGGCAGAGTGGCGCACCGATTAGGGCCGCACGGAGTGAGAGCCCCCTCGCTCGCTGCGGGTGCAGGCGCTTACGGCGGTGGAAACGGCCAAGATGGAGTCCGCCCAGGCAGCCCGTCCCTGAACAAAGGAAAGTGCCGTCCAAAAGTCTCAGTCCCTTCGAGTAGACGCTCGCTGTTAACCGAACTTGCCCCCAGCAATTAAGAATACGCAGCCCAGTCTTGCGATGGATTATGCTCCCAAGGAGATCGGCTCTGCCTATTACAATCCAGCGACCATGTCCATCGGCGACCGGCGGCGCTCATCGGGGCAGATTTCAGGGGCCGCGCCGGAGGTCGGCAAACGCCGCGAGTGCGCGAAGAATCCAGCCGGGAGAGACCTCAGGAGAAAGCCAGTAGGTCCGGTATGTCCATGGCTTCGGTGGAGCACGGTAGAGTCCAGGATGTGTAGCAGGATTTTAGTTTAAAAGCAGACGGGCTGCGGAGCAAGGAGCTCACACGTCCGTCCCGTCCGCCATCTTGGCTCCTCCCCCCCGTACGGGATTTCTTGATCCTAGGGACTGTCAGAAGATTGAGTTCACTGGACATAAGGGTTCTGGAGGGTCGGTATGGGCAGAAGAGAGGGCGAAGAATATCTGGACCGTTGTTTGTGATGGATTTGTGGACCATACACATGGCCTTAAAACCTATCCTCTCTTGAATCGGAAGCCAGTGAAGAGCGCGCCGAGCAGGCCTAACCGAGCTGTGTCTAGGGACTTTGACCAGAAGTCGAGCAGCGCAGTTCTGGACTGACTGCAGAATTTTGATAGTGCCTAGCGGGGCGCCAAGATTGAGTGCATTGGAGTAATCCAATCTGGAGATGATCAAGGACTGTACCAGGAGCCGTCTGGAATCAGAAGGAAGGAGGTTGAGAACCTTCCTTAATGTCCTAATCAAGCCAAAGCATGTTGCGGCTACCTTCTTTGCCTGCACTTGAAAGCCGAGAGAGGGATCAAGCCAGACTCCCAAACTCTTGATTTGTTTCTTTGGGGTCGGAGGGGGACCCAGGCAGCTCGGCCACCATGGGTTAAGGTTCAAAGGAGCCTTGTAACCCATGATCATGATCTCGGTTTTAGTCCCATTTTGTTTAAAAAATGAGGCTTCCATCCATTCACAGACCTGAGTGAGACAGGGGGACAGATTGTTTGGTCCAGAGGTCCCGTCTTCAGACCTAGTGAGTGAGACCACCAACTGGGTGTCATCGGCGTAGGTGACCAATTTTATTCCCCAGGGAAGCACCACCTCAGCCAAGGGCCTCATATAGATATGAAATAATGTGGGGCTTAATGAGGATCCCTGGGGAACGCCGTAGCGAAGGGGGAACTATCTTGAGGTAAACTCCCCTTCAAAGACAGAGAATATTCTTTCTGCTAGGAAAGATTGAAGCCATTTAAGGGCAACACCGGAGACGCCAGCCTCGCCGAGGCGGCTGATCAACAAGGAGTGGTTGACCGTATCGAAGGCTGCGCTGAGGTCCAGAAGGACCACCGCAGCGCAGCCTCCGGCATCTACAATCTTCCTCGCTTCCTCCACAACCACCACCAGGGCGGTCTCAGTGCCCTGTTTTGTTCTGAAGCCAGTTTGAGTAGGGTGAAGTACAGCCTCGTTCTCGATAAAGGCGGATAAGGCAAGATTGACATGCTTTTCTGTGATTTTACTAATCCCTGGCAACAGGGAAATAGGGCGGTAGTTTGACCAGTCATCAGGGTCGAGATTGGCTTTTTTTAAAAGAGCTTTGACTCTGGCCTGTTTCCACAGTGGGGGAACCACTCCAGTGGAAAGGGAGGAGTTGATTACATCCTTTATAATTGGTACTACCACCTTAGGGACTTGTTTTAGGGCAGATGGCGGGACAATGTCCGCAGGAGAGCCTGATTTCAGAGTCTGCAGAAGTTTTTCTACGGTGGAATGATCTATCAAGGGCAGAACATCCAGAGTAGGTGAGGAGACCAATCGAGTGGTGAGCTCAATGGAGTGTCCAAGATCATTTGTAGCTTCCTTCACACAGAAGGAGGAGTAGATGGTAGCAACCTTTGAGCTAAAAAAATTGGCTAACTCCTCGCACCGTTTTAGAGGATCGGCCACTTTATTCAGGGGACTAGGCGGAGTTACCAGAGACTTGAAGATTTTATACATTTCCCTGGGGGAGTTAGCGCCTTTAGATATCTCAAGCTGGTAGAAAGAGGCTTGGGTTAATTTTAGTTGGGTCTTATAGTTCCTAAGAGTAGCTCTGTATTCCGCTTTATCCTCTGGGGTGAAGTTCTTTCTCCACTTCCTCTCTAGCCTCTTACAGTTCTGTTTAAGACATTTCAATTCTGCAGTATACCAGTGCATTTTATTGGAACCTCCACGGTGCACTATTTTATGTTTAGGGAGAGTGAGGTCAAGAGAGGACTCTAGCCACTTATTAAAGGAACTGTAAGCTTCAATCGGATTATCCTTCTTAATTAACGGAATGGAGTCTTTTAAAACAGTTGCTAACTTTGACACAGGCAGTTTTGACCAAGTCCGACCAGTCTTGGTTGTAGTTGTAAAAGGATGGACAGCATCCATGGGAGTCCATGCAAATGATAGAAGTGCGTGATCTGACCATGGGATAGGTAGCGATTCCTTCCACCGCATGTCAGTGAGATTGGTGTAAAAATGGTCAATCAAATGGCCAGCAGAGTGAGTGGCTCCCTCCACAATTTGTTTCAATGCTAAAGTCCCCATTCCCTCCAAAAACTTTTGCGGAATCGGTGCCTCAGGGTCATCAATTTGAATATTAAAATCCCCGATGATGGAGAAATTCGAAGAGGTACTGCTAGGGTGAGAAATTTTTTCGAGAAGGGCATTACAAAAACTGTTGCAGGAGCCTGGTGGACGATAAAGTAGGATGCCCGAGAATGTACAGGTAGGGGAGAAGGAAATAGCGAATTCCAGACTTTCGCAGTCAGACAGCGGGTTATCCACAGTGCGACATTTGAGAAAGTCCTTACAGATAATAGCTATGCCTCCGCCCCTGCCCTTGGGACGATCAAGCCTACTTATCACATAGCCATGGGGCAGGGCCCTAACAATATCCAGACCTGAGACCTCCGAGAGCCAGGTCTCAGTCAGAAACAGGACATCAGGACTAAATTCTTCTAATAGCAGATGGATTTCGACGCTATGTTTAGGAAGGGAACGGCAGTTCAGGAGCATTAAGGAGTATGTGCTCGGAATGCGTGTGGAAGATGGGGGGGACCCCTCCTGATTATTTTCACAGTGTGGGCAGGGGATCAAAGGAGGGATAAATGGCGTTATGAGTGGACAGGACAAACCCCTACCAGCGCTAAGTGACAACAGTTGATCTCTTCCGTATACCAGGTCATCTTCTCTTCTGAGGTCAGTCTCCCTGGCCCCTGGTCCCGTCCTGTCACGGACGGGCACAGACGGGCTTTCCTTAGGCGCTCCTTCGGCGCGGGACCGGCGCCTCCGCTGCTCGCGTCCGCTGCGCGGAGGAGTAGCCATCTTAATTTATACAAGCCCGCCTACCTCCTTCCCAACCCTACAACGCTGACCTGCCTCACCTAGTATGGCCGGCAACACGACTCAGCCAGCAATAGGCTGAAGGTCACACAGGTCCAGGATACTGCGCAAAGTAAATTAAAATGCGTGCGCTTTAAAATCGGGACAAAACAAATTATTATTCAATTTGTGCAGCGTGACAGTATTTAAAATATTACAAGTGTCAAACACAGTTTAGAGTGTTAAAAACGAACAGCTCCCGGCTTCCGCCTCAGGAGTGGGGTGATGGGCAGGGGTCTGACACGAGCGTTTCCAAAGGCTCAATTTATACAAGCCCGCCTACCTCCTTCCCAACCCTACAACGCTGACCTGCCTCACCTAGTATGGCCGGCAACACGACTCAGCCAGCAATAGGCTGAAGGTCACACAGGTCCAGGATACTGCGCAAAGTAAATTAAAATGCGTGCGCTTTAAAATCGGGACAAAACAAATTATTATTCAATTTGTGCAGCGTGACAGTATTTAAAATATTACAAGTGTCAAACACAGTTTAGAGTGTTAAAAACGAACAGCTCCCGGCTTCCGCCTCAGTAGTGGGGTGATGTGCAGGGGTCTGACACGAGCGTTTCCAAGGGCTCAATTTATACAAGCCCGCCTACCTCCTTCCCAACCCTACAACGCTGACCTGCCTCACCTAGTATGGCCGGCAACACGACTCAGCCAGCAATAGGCTGAAGGTCACACAGGTCCAGGTCCAGATTTACTTACTACCATTCTTATATGATTTTAGAGTTTATCTGTTTGTATCTTTTATGTTATTCATGTACTCTGAAGTCCTTATGTAATGTAGTGTAATGTATTGTAAAGCGAACACAAGGAGATGATGCACGCTCTGTTGAAACTTTTCGGACACTCACCCCCAGTCACAGATCTGGGTTGAATCCATCATCGTTCTTTAGCTCACCTCAGTTCACTGGTTCTATTGTAAAGCACTCTGGCACCTTTGGGTAAAGTTTGCAGTATATAAAACTCATAAATAAATAAACGGCATAGATGTGCCAAATCATTACAATCTCGTTGGCCTGTTTTTGTGGTCCAACAGACAGGAACCAATGTGGCAGGAGACTGAATCAGAGAGTCTGTGACATTTGGGAAGAGATGAGTGGGCAGGTGTCACATATACTTGTGCCTTGCTCCTTTCAGAGACTAGCTGCAATTTTTAAATACTCTTAACTCCACATCACACACCCATACAAAAAGTGATTTGCTTGATTCTGCCCAATAGAACCAAAGAAATGTCCTACATGGTCGTTAGTGTTTCCTGATTCCATGATGGACCTTCACATGGTTTCAAATTGTAACATTTCCATTGTCCCCTGGGTTTCATCCTCTCTTATGTACCCATGTCAGCTCACTCTGTGCCCAAAAGACTACACAGCGAAGTTGGCTCTGCTGTGAAAGATTTAGAGCACTAGTCAGCTCAATCCATTCATGCTCTAAGGGTGTGTGCAGTGTCACAGTCACTCAATGACAGTTCATGTTCTGCTTATGGGATTGGCATTTTCCTAACCTTCTACCGTGTATCCCAGAAATCAGGTTTAAATCACTTCTTCTGGAACTCATGGCATTGTTATTGGAATGGTGAAATTGTGAATTAACTAATTGCGTACAGAATTCAGCAGTGGATGCTTAACACACAGCATTATTAAAACAAATGAAAGTCATACAGAAAATATACATCAAACGTATAAGTGTTCTCCTGTCAATGTGACTGCAGCTGAATGAGTACATAGAATGCAACAGATGATAGACTAGAAAATAGAACTATTCTCAATAATGCCTGGAGTTTATACGGTTGTCACGTCACAACCTATGGTCCTAATTCCTGGAATGTCATTGTGTGCTGTGTATGCTAATTAGTGGCTTTACTTAGATCTAAGGGCTATTTTTTTACTGGAAGCTAGCGAAGTTTCCTCAGAACAGGGTTGAACAGGTTCTCTTTTAGGGCTAAAAGATACTAGGAATATTAAAATCTGATAGCTCCCAACTTGTGATACTGAGCATTAGTAAATTTCTGTTGGCTGCCAGTTTTATAAGTAGTAAGCAAGGGCAAAAATTAAAAAACATTCTTCTTGTTTAATTTTTTTTTCTTGTTTAATTAAAAACATTCTTGAACATTTTAAACATTCAAAAGTGTTCTCTCTGCACTTGAGACAGAATTGGAGTTGTATGTGACAATCGAATTGAAATTTATGTACTGCATTTACAACATTCCTGAAAGAAGTTATGATCTCGGTGTAACGCTTTAGCCTAGCGAAACGTATAATTTTTATATATTGAGGGGCAGATTTACGTTAACTGGCGCATCCCCATGGATGCGCCAGTTAATGTGCGCCACAGTGCGCCACAGCTCCGCCACCCATGGTGCGCCGCATTTACAATGCGGCGCAACATGGTGCAAGGCAGGGAAGATGCGTGACGCATCTTTCGGTGTATGGGCGGCGCATTGCTGGAGTCATGTCGCAAGTGCGAAATGACTCCTGCAATGCACAGGGGCCACCCCTACATTGCATGGTGCATCACCCTTACGCCTGCTTCAAGCTTGTAGATTTCACTGAGTCACTTTCCAGGGGAGTTCCTGCGACGGAACGCCCCCCCCCCATGCACCGGAACGCCTACATGAAACCTGACGCAGGTTTCATGTGGCGCAGGGCCTTACACCGTGACGCATCTCCATAGATGCGTCACGTTGTAAATGCCTCGTAGGGATGCGCCACGTTTACGCCACCTTGCGTGATGCAACAGCGGCGTAAACGTGGCGCAAGGGCCTCATAAATCTGCCCCGTTGTTTTTAAATATTGTATTCTTGAAAATCTATTTTATATATTTGTACTAGATGGGTCAAAAGCGAAATGTTTTAAAGGATCTATCTAATGATTCTTTGAATCGAAGAAAGAGATTTTGATGATGGCTAAAATATATTTTGGCCAACTGAGGCAAGGTGAGGGATCTTGTGATATAGTTGTTCAACCTACCACTTGTTTAACCTTCATTGATGTCAGAGCAGAGGCGGTGAGATGGAGCAGGTGCCTGAGGATATCGAGGGAGTGGCTATACATATGAAGTGCCATTGAATCATACATTCTCGGTCCTTTAAAAAACGCTGCTGTGAATGTAAGAATGTACACTCATAGGAGAAAAATGTAATCAACATGTCTCCAGATGCAAGGTAGAGTTTGACGAGAAGCTGGGGCTAGAAAATTCTGTGAAGTCTCTGTTAGGATATTCTCACATCTATTCAGATTAAGGCAGTCAGCGAATAATGAATGACCAAAAGTGTACAAGCTTTGTACTGCAGTTGTTGCATGTGTGCTCTTTTCTACTGCAAAAGTACAGTATCAATCTACAGCATTCTCTAAATCTGGCATACTATGTTCCAAGATCGAGTTTTCATGCTTTTGTAGAATTTTAATATGAAGGAACAAATGTGATGACTTTAAGAAGTTTTCATATATGAATTTGTATGTATGTTTTTGTTTTCACATGAAAAGCAGAACTCCAATAAAATCATATGAAGGGATAGTGTGCAGTATGGTCACGCCAATGGTTAATGGTAGTGCTATTTAAACAAACAGGAATATTCTCTTCGATTGAAGAGCCTGCATTACACATTCATCCTTGTATCTGGCTGGTAATTACTTCAAGCTATGCACAAACATACTCTGTTAATACATTTGCAGGCGATTTATAAGTAGTATGTGGGTTGTGATGTATCCACCTCTCCAGTTTTATACGTGTATACTTACTTTGAAATTCAAACTCTGCTGACCTTTTTACCATTTATCAGCCACCACCTTAAGCCATCCATACACTCCAACATACAAGCACTGTCTCAGCAAAGGCTCACTACTTATTCACAACAAGCAAACTCAATCCACATTTCAATGACTCTACAACCACTACAGAACTCCATAAAAAACATCTATATACCCTTCTACCCTGACTGCTACATAATGGCACATTCGCTCTCACACAATCCACTACTCTGTCCAATTCCACTATCAAACCCACACATCACCTACACAACCCCACATTATACATAACCTTAATACCTTCAAACATACACTCCCTTAAAGTATACAAAACAGTTCTACACCCCACTTACTTCTAACAGATCAAACTCCAGCACCACCAACCCTATACTCCACCCTCTCTCATATCATCCTCCAAAAATACCCTCTCCTCTTTTTAACAACTCCCACAACAAACACTCCTTACGCTCCAATCCACTACACATACTACCACTTCCTGCTATCAAATCTACTACAAACACCCGTAACCCCGGTGCATCCCCTTGCACACACCACATACACTCTCCTTCAATGCACATCACCACCCCCTTTTCCCTCCACTCCCTACCAGAACTTTAGATACAAATCCTCCACACAAACTCACTACACAAATATCACACGTCATCACTACATACTCCACAAAAACAAAATTCGGGCAAAATTATTTACTACTTTCAATCACCAAATACAAACACCCACATCCACCCTCATGCTTACACAAATAATACACATCATAAACCTAATTTTCACCCACATTTAACAACACCAAACACAAACATATCCAATACTCAACAATACTCATCCACCCGCCTTTTATGTTAATGTTAATGTTATGGAGGATTTGTAAAGCGTGCGGCTACTCCAAGGAGTGTCCCGGCTCTCGGAAAACCCTAGTCACTCACAGTCCTACAACAGCTTCATTACTGATGGAACAGCCAGGTCTTAAGTTGGCGTCAGAAGCTGAGAAGTTGTGGTTCTTGTCTGAGGGACAGAGGCAATAAGTTCCGACAGTCTCCCCGCTACCACCTGAAAGGAGCGTCCTCCTTTCCTGGACCTAAAAAATGTAGGCACCAATAGCAAATGTTGGGCTTAGAGTCCTTGCTGGGATATAGGGCGTAATTCTCTTTCTGATGTACTGAGCTTGACTGTTATGGAGGGCTTTAAAGGCTAGCGCAAGAGACTTAAAAACAATCCTATTTTTCACTGAGAGCCAGTGCAAGGTTTTCAAATGACTCGCCATGTGAGTTCTGGGCCCAACCAAAGAGATCACTCTGGCTGCCGCATTTTGCACAACCTGTAGACGGCCCAGCAAATAATTCAGAATGCCCATATATAATACATTGGCCTAATCCAGCCTTGACATAATTAAGGCTTGGACTACAGTCTTCCTATGGGACAGTGGCAGCAGTGATAAGAAGTTCCGCATCATTTTAAGGAGCCTAAAGCACGTGCCAGCCACAGATTGAACCTGCGGTTTCATAGAAAGATCTGAATCAAGCAAGACTCCGATATTTTTCCCAATGGTGACAGAACTGGGAGGAGAAGGTTGATCCTGAGTCCACCAAATTTAACCATTCATCGCCCGGAGTGTGTCCAAAAAAGATAATTTCGGTTTTGGCTGAGTTGCATGACAGTTGGTTCTGTCGAAACCAGTCAAACACTTTAGACAGGAATTGGTGTATTAAACTTTCATTTAACGGCTCATCCTTTTCATAGGTGAACAAAAGTTGGGAATCATAGGCGTAGGTTAAAACCGTTGCCCCAAGTTTCTCCACTAGAGGTGCCAGTGGTGAAATATAAATATTAAAAAGAGTTGGACTAAAAACTGAGCCCTGAGACACTCCAACATTCAGAGAAAGAATATCAGCTAAAAAAGGTGGGGACCAGACAGATTGCTGAGGACCATCCAGGAAAGATTAAAACCACCTAAGAAACGTGGGGCACGGTATCAAAGGCCGCAGAGAGGTCCATCAGTATTAAAACTGCCTTACCTCCTCTATCGAGGGTGGCCTTGATACTTTCAGTGACTTCCAATAAGGCCGTTTCAGTGCTATAATTTGCTCTGAAACCCGATTGACTGGGATGGAGAGCATTTGTGGCCTCAATAAAGTCTGATATCACCACATTCACAAACTTCTCCAACGCCTTGGCAAAGAAAAGAAGCAGTGTTATGGGCATATAGTTGCTAACTACAGCTGGATCAGCTGAGGGTTTCTTCAGAAGGGGGAGGATTTTATCCTGTTTCCACCTCGTTGGAACGTCTTCATTGAACAAGGAAAGGTTCAGGACTTGATTAACAGCAGGATTCAAAACCTCAGCAACAGATGCTACTATTTTCGCAGGGCAGGGGTCTGTAGGCGATCCAGACTTTAACGCCTTCATGATGTTAATAGAGGTATCCAAAGAAACAGGAGGAAATTCCAAAAGTAATTCTTCACTGGAATAATTTTTAGGGTCTAACACATCATCCTGATTCATGCAAGTAGGCATAACAAATGTGTCTTGGATGGACTTAATAATATTGAAGAAGAATTTGGCAATCTGAAGCGTCCATTCACAAGTGGGAGTAAAAAGACTCTAAGAAACTTTAGGGGAAATGAAGTCTTTCACAATCTTAAATAATTCTCTACTGCTGTTTCTGGCATTATCAATTTTTTTTGACAGGAAACGTTTTTTCTCATTTCGCACTTTTACATAGGGCGCTTAAAGTGCCTGTTTATAGGTGTCTTTACTGATGGGTTCAAAACGTTTCCATTGCACAATTGAGAGCCCTAAAACATGACCCACATGAACCACCACTATCCCTAACACAGGCGCCTTCCACCCCAAACATTAGCAAATAACATAAATGATACACCTCAGTTCACAACTTTGCATCTTGAGGTGCCGGGTATTTAGGAACCCGGTGGTGCCAGGGGATAACACCCGAAGACCTCTGAGTTCTCCCTGTTCCGGACCACAGAAACCAAGAGTCTTCTAGATGAAGTCAGAGATCAAGTTTTATTGGCTGCAACCAAGTAACATGTGTCCTAGAAGCACGACAGCACGGGTCGTAAGTTCTCAGGAGACGTTTCGTTTTTACAGAACTAGCCTTCTCCTTTTATACAAAATATTGCACTTCAGGCAAGAATTCTTTAGTTTACAATATGGTCATAGACATATTTACACAATAAAGCAAAGAGCGAAGTCATGACGGCCAACCCATATTTTAGATGTCCAGTTTGTGATAGATGACCCAGCCCAGCCCGGAATTACAATCAGATATCGATGAAACCTCAATGAAACAGGGCACCTCCTTGTCATAAAACTGGCCATAAACAAGAAACATGGACAGGTGTATGTGTGTAGAAAACATGGTCTGTATGTGGTGAATGGTTTTATGGCATGTTGTGCTTTGATGGTATCTTACTCGGCCACTGGGCGAGGAGCTGCCCAAACAGGTTTGGCTGGAGGCAGTAGAGTCAGTTCGGCCAGGTCATGGGGAAGTCAGCTAAGGTGGACGTGTCCTTTTAGATCAAGCTCGGCCTTAATCAATTGACTTATATGAGGGCAAGTCATAAGATGGATGCCGTTCACAAAATGGAGTCCGAGGGTTCAGAGCGGAAACCACGATTTGAGGGTGTTGGCATAGCTTAATCACGACGCAAATGCACCCCACCACCTGCGCACACAGCGCACACAGACCAACAAAATGCCTTCCAAGCCTGTTGGACGAGGATAACAGTTTAGACAAACACTATTACTGCTCAGATACAGTTAACAACATTACCAATATTCCACCTAGTACAAGCCCAAAGGATACCATACACTCTTCAAGAAAAATTTGCACCACCATCAAAACACAGGGGCATATTATCAAGGGGGCTTATCTCCGCTTATTTGGCTTTAAAAGCCAAGAAAGTGGAGATAAAATTATCTCCCTATTACCTAGCTGTCGCTAACACCAGTTAGCGACAGCTAGTCGGAGATAGCGACCATCTTGGGCCCCACTTTGCATGTCAGTAATATTTATCACTAATGACATGCAAAGTGGGCGTGCCAAGATGTTAGCAACTGAAAACAGGTGCTAACATCGCTATCTCCTATTACCAACTTTTGGAGATATTCGCGCTGAGCGCGAATATCTCCAAAAGCTAACACCTGCCCTGAGCAGTTCTTAGCCATGTTATCCAATGGGAGGTGGATAACATGGCTAAGAGCATTAGCTCGTTAATGCATGAATATCGCTGACTTTTCAGCGATATTCATGCATTGCGGCGATTTTTATCGCATTTGCGATAAACCTTGGTAATACCAAGGTTTATTTGCGGTAAAAATCGCCGCAGCTCAGCGGTAAATTTTTGTCTCTAACCAAGCAATAGCGATAATTATCGCTATTGCTTGGTAATATGCCCCACAATCTTTAAACTGCCAACTAATAAATGCACTATCCCTTTCTAAAAAGAAGCACCACAGCTACAACTTACTCACAGATACACAACCTGGCTTCCTCGTCATAACTAAATCAAGGTTGTGGGATGACATGGCTCCAGTATTGAACAAAGCTGTTCCCCCAGGATAAGAGGAGGCAGATTACCTGGTATATTCAATAAAAAAATAAAACTAGGGATGTTTCCATACAAGATTGCAAGGCCCTTATCACCAGATGCAACCATACACTAACTTTCTCCTGTAACTTCCTCCATCTTTACAGATAACCACATAGCAATGCAACATTCCCAAACACTTATGAATATGGTTTGATAAACCTAATATGCCCCATCACAGAGCTATCCTAACTAACCGCGACACACTGAATCTACATCAGATCACACCCAAACCCAAACACATTGCTTGAAACATCCTAGGTGTCACCTTTCCCTTACCAATACAGAAATTGGCAACTTTCCAAAGGATTACTCCCGTCATGTGGTCAGACCACCATCTGGTAGCTTTCCAACACGATACCACAACACTCCTCACCTAGGAGAAATTATTTTGAAGACCTAGAAACACAACTAACATCTTCAACTCCACCCAGATCACCATCAACTCTAAGCACTACATCTTCCTAGGAGATATTAACTTCTAGCATCACAACCCCAGCAACACCGGCACAACAAACTACTGGAAAGCATGAGCAACATCGGCCTTAGGCAACTTGTCACTGCTCCCACCCACATTGCAAGACACACACTCGACCCCATTTTCATGTTCAGTGACACTGTCAAGTAAAACCACAACTCTCAGCTTACCAGGACTGACCATTACAGAGTCCACTTCACCATCTCAGGATCTACCACTACTTGCACCTTTCCCTCCAGCTCCACACACTGAAACTGGATGCAGTTATAACAAGATCAAATGAGCAGGCGCGAGAAGATCTGTTGTGATATAAAGAACAAACTAGCTGTGAAATCAACAGTGAACAAGATGAGGCCCAACAATCCACCAGACGCATTTTGTCCTTTTCCCGGGAAGAAAAACAAATGATGGTGATTGTTAGACGCAATTGGGCTATTGTGAGGGATGACCGAGAGATTGGCACATTTTTACCATTAAATCCAGCTGCTACATTCAGAAAAATCAATAGCATGGGCAGTATGCTGGTAAGGAATAATTTTTAGGATCATGGCAAAAACATGTGGCTTGCAGCTAGAAAGGGATTCTTTAAATGTTCTTCATGCAAGGCTTTCCAACATGGCATTAATACCACATCATACACAATGCGTTTAATGCCAAATAACAATCTATGGGGCAACACCTTACCTGCAAAACAGAATTTGCTGTATATGTTCTGTTTTACAGTTGTAAACTCAAATATATTGGCAGCACCAAATTAGCTGTTCACAAAAAGATCCTGCAACACATCCGCGCCATCAATAATAACGATGCTAGCTATCCATTGGCAAGACACTTTAAAATCTGTCACAATAGCAATCCAAACCATCTTAAGTACTATGTTATATAGGCCATACCACCACAGAAAAGAGGTGGAGACATGGCATCAAAACTAGGACTTCGAGAAACCAGTTTTAAATTATAGTTTGATTCCAAACAACCAGGTGGCCTGAACGCTAGTGAAGACCTGTACACCTGTATGTGGAGAAGTGTGGCTCAGGGGTTAGAGGTGGCAGACCCGGAAGCTGAGCTCGGCCCTGGACCAGGGTTCAATTCCCCGCCCTGACGGGGGTTGGGCTCAATAATTCCACGGACTCGATAATTCTCACTCCGATGCCTACTCGACTCACGGGTTCACACTCTGCGACTCTGGGCAATAGCTTGCTTAATCTCCACAACGGCCCCTCGCGGTGGGATGCCTGGCTTTCACCTTGTGGATACCCTGCCGGGGTATCTCACAGGGGAATACCAGGACGGGTTCCCTAAGCAAGCGCATAGATGCCTGCGATGTGGGCGATTTGCGCTATATAAATACATGTACATTTACATTTACACATTTTTATGATCTATATTGGCATATAATTACTGTTCTTGATTGTAACTATAAAGACGTGATATGAAAGAAGGACAATATATACAATATATAAGATGAAATTCAGTCTTGGCCAAAATGATTCAAAAATTCCTCTTAAAATGATCTGAATACATTAAATGAGAGATTTTTGTAGGACTGTTATGGTTTTTGTGCACAGTTTTATATATTTGTATGTATATTTTTTTTATAGTTGAATTTTAGATATAGTTATATGGACAGTATATTTTATACTTGTTATTATGTATTTATGAATATATTGGAGATCAACCATGAATTATTAAGTATATATGGATTGCTGATGAAAATATGGAGTCCTTACCACTTCTGCACTTTTTGTTTCACTTTGGCACTTTAGTACCTGCCACTAGATGAGACCATGAGTATTCTTCAGGAATACCTTTTCTTGGGCATAGAGGTATAAGATAATTTGATTTCAGTAGTATTTGCTACTAGTGGTTATTTTAGTATCTTAAGGCTGGAATCTGGCATCTCATATTTTTCTTTTTCACATATTCAATAGGTTTTGGGATGACACTATTAAAATGTAAGCTTCACAATTGGATTGGAATGTTTTTGGATAATTATAAGGCATTTACGCCATTATTATCATGATCAATGTATTTATATATTTAATATGACAATCATCCAATATTGATTATAATTTGTGGTGACCACTCTACATTCAAGTTTTTTTAATATAAAAAAACATGGTGACAATGATGTAACATTTATGTGCAATATCATGTGGGACACTTCAAATGAAAATGAATTTGTTTTCTATGTCCATTGTGATGTCACTTGCAGTAAGCACTTTAAATAGCAGGGTGAATGTCTAAGCTGTGTCATGTGATCAAGGGCGGGATGGCCCGAAATGCGTCATGGTAGACTGCCAATAAAATAAACACAGCATGATATTTGGGACTACGCTCGTTTTTTCCTGGTGGAGCAGTTAGAATGCTAAAACGAGTTTGTGTTGCCTGCTCGGTCCTGACACGTTTCGGCTCGGGGTGAGCCGTGATCACATGACATGGTTCAACAGACATTGTTTGTTTTTATAGTGCTAGTGCTTAGTGATTAGTGCTCATGTGACAATTTGAAACAACAGATATAGTGGACAGAATTTGCAAGGTTTTTTTTCCCTTAATGCCTCTTGAAACGCTGAACACATATTTACATTTCATCATAACTGCATATCGATCATAGAACTCAATAAATATTTAAATAATGAAACATTTAAAATTGTATCAAAGCACAGTTGATTAGCGTAATTTGTAAAAAAAAGCATAAACAAATGGGCATAACATTTCTTAGCTCCTGTATTCATTAAATCATTAGCGCATTGCTTGTTGTCCACTATACAAAAATAGAATATATCTGTGTGTACGTGTTGTGTTAAGAATGAGCCACTAACACAATGTGAATTACCAGTGCTTAAATAGTGTGTCAGACATCATATTTAAAATCTATATTGAGCATTAAGAGCTCTTGGTACAAAAATACCACTTCATGCGTTTTATGTAACCCAAAAAAAAACCTTCCCCTTGTTAAGTTTCTGAAATTTATTTATTTTTCACAGGTACCATTAGGACCTTTTGGAACTACAAATAAATGAGGTTCCTCTAGATAGTTACACTAAGAAATACTTAGGAGTACTTTTCACTTTATACACCTCACCCCCTGGTCCTGAAGAAAGCCCACCCGACCGTCTGGCGTCTAAGGGCTGAAACATGTTGACCTACTTTACTAATCTAGTGTGAATGTGTCATAATAACTATAAGTCACCTACACTGATTTTATTGCCTCTTTGAAACCGGAATGAATAAAATAATTGTTTCTGGAACCTAGAGACTTTTAACACACCTTACTGTATCACGAGCACCATAACCGGTCACTACTGTTTTAACAAAGGGTATCAGGTGGAATAACCACTAAACCCTATGATTATGCAGACACGTGTGAGGGAAAGCGGAGAACAAAGATATACCGCTCAACGTTACCATCAACCAACACGTGCATGAGGGTTTTTTTATTGGGCCTGGATAGAACCCCTTCTGCATACCCAATGTTATGCAGGACAAGTGATCCTTCCCTTCCTGCACATAAACAATCTTTTAAAAAAATGACATTTTGTAACTTCCATGTGTGCTGTATTAAGCAGCACATATAGAAGTGACAAAACGGCATTTCAGAATTGTTTATGAGCAGGAAGGGGGACCTTACTGTACATAAACAATCTTCCCCTGCACGAAGACCCCTTGCACTATGGTGCAAGGGTGTCTGCATTGGCGCCACAAAGTTAGGTTTAGCGTGAGCGTAGGGGAAACACTGGGCGGCATCATAGTCCTGTAAATATAGGTGCAGCCCTGCGTTTCTGAAGTGGCAGAGCGTGTCGTTAACCCAAGGTGGCAGACAACTCTCTCCGCCACTTCTGTTGTATTTTATATTGAAAGAATTTGGAAACAAAAAGAAAATTGATGGGAAGGTTGGTGCTGCATCTCTGTGACTAACTTTTAAATGGTTGGTTTTATTTCGCAGTACGAGGCTCCTGCTCCTGCCAGGGCCAGACTGGAAACACAAAGCAGCCCTGGCAAATGTTTTCAGACCAGTCCCCATAGGGTGCACACCAAGTGCAGTGAGGGAGCCTGACCACTACAAAGGGGGCTTTGGGATGCTCCTCCCAAAAAGCATTTAGGAAACAATGGTGCAGTCTACAACGCAGTAATCATTACATATTGAATTGTATTAGCTTTTAAAGAATAATAAATTAAGTCCTTACTATGCACATGAATTCGACAATCTTTTTTGGGGTTCTTCAATGATTCCTCCACTATCACCCTCCAACAGTACATCTCATCTCTCCATAGCCCCTCTGTCACATGTATTACATTTTTATAGCATCTCTCATACCATTGTATGAGAGAGAGCACTTTACATCACACACATATAGAGACAGTGAATAATACATGTAAATCAGTGTATAGAAAATGTCACATAAGGCAAAGGGCACTACACGGTGGAGAATTCATGTCATTCATACTGGTAGGAATTTTTAAATAGTGCTTGGCCTGGAAAAGAACAAACTCAGGATTCAGAACGTAACACAGTGGTTTGCATTGACTTTAACAATAAAAATGTATTTCCACCCAAATAAACCTTTTGAGCAGTATCAGGATAATGAAAGACTGAGAGAAACATGTCACTAACTTGTACCTTGCAGTTTGCAAGCAGCTCTTTGATGACAGTTTATAGGTCACTGTGATAGATTACGATTGTCACTTATGAACTGCACAGTACCAAAATAATCACTGTTTTTTAAAATGCATTATACATGTTCTTTGCAGTAGGCATGTTACCCCTCTGTGCTACATAAAATAATTCAAAGCTGCCACTGGACAAAACTCTCATCTCTCCCCAGCAGGTACATTAATCACTGATGTTATCTTGACACTTTTACTGTTGTTTGAAAACTGATAATTATACAAGATTATTTAAGTGCTTTTAAAACTGCTGCCTGCGGACCCCCTGGGAATGTGTCACGAACCCTAGTGGTCCGCCGACCACAGTTTGGGAAACACTGGTCTAGTTGGCAAATCAGGCCCGATAACTGGGTTACTTAGGACCAATGGCCAATTTTGATGTACAATTGTTTTTATTTGGTTGTGCTGGTTGCTGAATTGTAGTATCATCCTAAAGTTCTTTTCCCCAGATTCCTCTCTAGTCTTGTTCAATTTTATCTGCTCCTTCATCCTTTTTATCCTGTTGAAGCTCAACTCTAGTTTTAATCATGGATTTGCTAATAGCTGATTCAATTATCTTAGGTGAATAGCCTCTGGTTAAAAATCTTTGTTTACACTCTTTCTGGGCAACTCTGAGGTCTTCTTCATTACTATGCAATCATCTCATCCGCAGCATCTCACCATATGGGATACTGTTGATGAGATGCTGCGGGTGCGCGCTACCTGCATGTAGTGTTGAGTTTTCTGATGTAGGTTTTCTAAATAATTTGATTTACATTTTTCCATTTGCAACAAAAACCTGCGTGTCAAGGAATGCAACCGATTTTTTACTTATATTCACAGTGAAGTGTAGATTAATCTCATTATCATTGATATCTGCTACAAATCGTACAGCAGAATCCTTTTTCCTATCCCGGATGGCAAAAACATCATCTATGTACCGAAGTCATGATACAACTCTGTTATTGCTCTGCAATAGTGGCATGAGGACCAGCTCCTCCCACATACCCATATGCAGGCAAGCGTAACTCGGGGAGAAGCTGGTCCCCATTGCCACTTCTCTAATTTGCTGGTAGAAGATGTTATGACAAATGGTATGCCATATTTAATAAATGTTCCCTCGACCTGATACTATTAATTATTGAAGAACTGTCTGGTATTCTTGTTGAACTCACCAAGGAAATGGAAGAAATCACTGAAGAATTATCAACTATGATGACATCGGAAGAATTAGATACCATACTCAAGGACGTCAAAGAACAGATTGAAAAACACACACAAGATATTAATGAAAGGAAGATTCGAAAATTCAGGTGCGACACGCTTGATTACAAACTAGGGGAGGTTTACACGTGGGCAGACGTGTATGCCCAAAGACGCAGGAATCGCCCTTATACACCTCAAACTGATACGTCCTCATCTGGGAGTGACATGTCCAACAAACCTCTGTCTACTCAATACCAACCGCCCAAGAGAGGCACCACTACCAGCAGTAATGACCAAAACATTGAGGGTACATCATCTACATCTACATCTACAAGCACATCACAAGTGCCTTTTTTAGAACAAGGCCCTACAATAGTCGACGACCCAGGAGGGGAAAAAGATCCACCAAACACAAGGAGCACTAAAAAGGTTACCAAGAAAAAACCAACGATCAAAAACAACTAGTCATTAATATCTCTGACTATACTTTAACAAAAGAACAACTCAAATTATTACAAAAGGGAACGTCTTTTGTCCCAATGACACAAACCAACACTTTGGAACTAGAGATCAGCTTCTTTAAACGTATGCGGAAACTACGGCTACGCCATTTTTTTGACAACATAAACCCTAAACCGACACTTCAAGAACCGGATCAATTGAAGGGACTACGACCAAAAAGCACTTTTATGGCTCCCATGAGCCACAAAACACTAGATCTTTTTGAGACCATGGTTAAGCAAGACCTTCAGAAAATCAAATGTCATAAAAAGACTCACAAGAACGTCACCAACAAAGATATGGCTCTATTAAACAATCTAGCCAACAATAAGAACATCATGTGTGTGAAGGCAGACAAAGGCGGTGGCCTGGTAATCATGAACATTACTATGTACAATAAAAAATTTGAAGAACATATTTCAGATACAGCTACCTATGCACCTTTACCGCACAATCCTACTAATGAATACATTGAGAAACTAACAAAACTTGTAACGAAAGCAAGGGAAGATGGTGTAATTACGGACAGAACTAGCAAATTTCTGATTAAGACACATCCCAAAAGTCTGTCATTTTACATGATGCCTAAAATCCACAAGAACTTGCTAGATCCACCTCTACGTCCCATAGTATCGACCAGAGACAGCCTACATGAACCAATTGGTCAATTTATTGACAGATACATGCAACTCACAGTACAACAAATGGAATCATACATCAGAGATACTACAGATTTTTTGACAAAACTGAATAAACTGAAGATTGATACCAATGAACAACGTATGTCATGCACTGCAGATGTAAAATCGTTGTATACATCCATTCCACACGGACCTGGCATTGAAGCCATGGAAGAAGCAATACTAGAAACGAACTATGATCGTTCCCTACAAATCTTTCTATTGAAACTAGTGATATTCACACTATACCATAGCTACTTTAAACATAACGACACCTGGTATCAACAGCTGATAGGAACTTCTATGGGCAATAGCGCAGCCCCAGTGTATGCCAATATATTCATGAAAGCATATGAAAAACACAACATTTATGCAGACCCACGATGGATGAGCAATTTGAAATTGTTTGTACGCTATATGGATGATATATTCATCGTATGGAAAAGCACGAGACAACAACTAGAAGAAGCATTAATAAATTTGAACACTAAGGATGAGAGAATTAAACTGACTTGGGAGTTCTCCTCAGATACAATTACCTTTCTAGATGTACGAGTGAACTTACGAAATGGCAGGATCGAAACGGAAATGTTTCGGAAATGCACCGATAGAATTAATACCCTTCATTATCATAGCTTTCACCAAGAACCATTGAAACGAAATTTACCATTATCACAAATGATGCGAGCGAAGAGAATCACTTCTGATGAAAACAAGGCAAAAGAAAAAATCTCTGAAATGGGTAAAAGGTTTCAGGAAAGAGGTTACCCAGAAACATTGATCAAAGAGGCAAAACAAAAAGCTAACAATGTTTCAAGAAAGGATCTATTAAAAACTCGGGACAGACTACAAGAAAATAAAATGACGATAGTATCTAAATTCTCTACAGCTAGCATGAATTTCAAAAAAATTATTCGCAGTCATTGGAACATTCTTAAAGCTGAACCGGATTTTAAAAACTCGTTTGATAATCCACCTACTTTTGCCTTCACAAGGAGTAAAAACTTTGGCGAAAAATTGATCCACCAAAAACCTATCGAGGAACCGCCCTTGCTTACAATGTGGGAACTGCAACAATATAATCAGAGGTAACTACCTAACCCACACTATGAAAGGTCACAAAATAAGACTCAGAGTGAATGCCACCTGTGATACAGCGAACTTGATTTACATGTTGAAATGCCCGTGTGGTAAGGTTTATGTTGGAAAAACGGAACGGAAGATCAAGACAAGGCTCACTGAGCACAAATCCAACATCGGAACTAAGAATGTCAAATCATCTATAGCTACTCATTTTATGGAAGCCCACCTTAACATTTCTCAGCTACAATTTTTGGTACTTGAAGTCGTGGAGAAACATGAAGGAAGAGACAATAATCGCTTTCTATTACAGAGAGAAAACAGTTGGATGTATCTATTGAACTCTCAAAAACCTTTTGGACTCAATGATCGCACAGAGTTTATGTGCTATTTATAGTCATATATACTGATAAGTGCCTTGTGGCTACATTGCCTTGTACCTGATGCGTGAAGACAGAAGGTTCTTCTGACACGCAAGTATAATTTTGTTTTATGCATAGGAATTTATGTTCTGAATTCAGGTTTGTGTACTATACATTTTTTCATTGAAACATATTTAGTTTTAGTTGATCAAAAGTTTATTGCAATCGCATAACATTCACATTGTTATATTCCGCCATTAGTAGTGATAGCACGCTCTGATTGGCTGACTCCGGGTCACGTGATCGGCAGTTCAGGCAATCACGGCACTCCGTACATAACTTTGAGAGCATGACATTGCTACATTACGTTCAATTGGTATGATAAACTGGTTAGCAAGAATCATTCAGACACCGATCGAGCAAAAATTACGGAAGAGACACTGTCGCGTTCTCGCAGTAAGTTGAAGGATTTTATCAGCATTACGATTGTGGATAACAATGTTAACTCTATATAGGGGTATTGTCTAAATCTGAGACACTTTATTTCAGCTCGCCAACTTTACCGCCTTTTGCTACAATGTTTAAAACAACACGTAAGTGTCAACGTTTTTGTTTGCACCTCACTATTTACAAATGTGTCACGTTTGATACGCATGCCAAAGTCACCAATGGATTAGAGCATTTTTTTTCATCTACTGTTTTATTTATATGTACACATTTATTGAGCACACCATATTCAATATGATGCTATTCTGCTTTGCTTTTTAGTCTTATGGTCCCCGAAGAAGGGCATCACTGCCCAAAATGCATTGGACTAAAGGATATGTTGTTGTTATAAAAATCTAAAACGAACAAGTGAGAATCATATACAGACATACTTATGAATAAAATAAGTCTGACTAAGATGAAATGAGTACAAGCTTCATGATTGATAACTGTTAAAAAATCTGGAGATTTCCAGATAATCTAGAGTGGAGCGCCAGGGGATGCTTCCATTGTTCCATTGGCATCACTACTACGAGAAGATGTTATTGAACATAAACACATTGTTCGTAAGGCAAAATAAAATCATATCCAAAATCATTTTCTTATGTTCCTCGTTATGATGATTCTCCTTGTTTACATCAGCAGTGACACAGCTACATTCTTAGATGTACAGGTCCAAGTGTTGAATAATAATCAGTCCACTACATTATTTAGGATACCGACTGCAGGCAACACTCAATTGGAGAATCCTAAACACGGGCAACAGAAGTTGGACGCAACCTTTATATGCCTACAAGAAAACTAGCAGCTTGAAAAATCAACTAGTGTCAACCCGCCCTAGGACCACCACAGCTCCACCCAAAAACACGCTACACACAGCGTAGGGCCTACCCAATGTGGTCGGGCACTACCCCTATGGTGATTGCAGCGTCTGCCACCTCACAGGACACAGCAAAACCCTTGACCTGGAGCCTGGCAAAATGTGGCACCAACTGAAACACACCAACTGTAACTCTACCAACTTAATATACCTTATAGAGTGCCCCTGCAAACTGAGAAACGTCGGTACAACCACTAGAATAGTGCGGACCAGGATTGTGGAACACAGGAGCACGATCCATTGCAAAAAGACTAACAGCAGACTCATGGACCACTACCTAGCAAATGTTCTGTTAGCATCCCCATTTTTTCAATATAATTTATTATCACACTTCATCACATGTAATATAGCTCGCTGCCACAGCCAGTGTGGAGTACTGTCCGTCATACGCTCTCGTTTTTCAAACTGACATTCCTGCGCACAAAACATGCCGCATGACCCACTGACTGACAGCACCACCATAGCGTCTTGTCAGTGACTTCACGCTAATATAAGCCTTGCCCTTTCTGTTTCTTTGCAATGCTATCCCCCCTGTTTTCAATCACATGGCATTGAACGCAGGTAGCAGGAGTATGTTTTCTGTATTTGTCTTTTTTACTTCGACAGGCGCTACTCCCACATGGCATTGAACGCAGGTAGCATGAGTATGTTTTCCGTGTTTGTCTTTTTTACTTTGACAGATGCTACTCCCTGACGCTACTCGCACGGGAGCCATGCCCCGCCAAAACGAGCACCAGCTGCGGCAAAAACTGTGTATTTAAACTACGCCGGCTCAGGGATCCCGCATCCGCAGAGCTCCAGGCCAGACACAACAGGTGTTTCAGAGGATCCAGAGAAATGGCCAAGTAAGTGGGGGAGTCTGAGTTCGCTTGCGGTACCGCCACCAGGGCACAGCCATCGGCTACACCTGAGTGTGCATTTCTTACCGCTAACAGCAAGCCTTTTTCTCCTTAACTGATCAATCCTTTCTTCCTCTATACCCCCCAGAGAGCATAGGAGTCTAGGATCCCTGCCGTAGACTCATGGAGTTTGTCCTTTGAAGTTAGGAAGTAAGCTCTCATTTGTTAACTGGAAATGCCTTCTACCTTGGTAACCATAGCATTTTTGCTTTCTTCGTCTACAGGTACTAGCACAGCTAATGCATAGTATTACTATCCGCCCTTTGCCACACAACCCAATAACACCGCAACTCACTGTTGGTTGACTCGTTCACGTATTCGGCACCAGGCTTTGCCATCACCCATTATGTGCCTCTAAATCAACGTGTTACAAATATTATGTGTCTCTGTGTTTGTCCCGTTATTTTTTCCACAGGTACAAACTGAGAGGAAAACCTCCTCTTACAATTAGAGCACCTTAGTGCGTGCTTCACATAAAGGCACTGACAACACGTGAGCCCCTTGCTTTACCTCTCCACACATAGGTCCTAACGAAAGCCAGTTTAACTAAAAGGTCTGGCTGAAACTAGTTGACCACACTGGACGTGGAGGACCATAAGTCTCTCCAACCACGTCCCAAAGCCTTGTTTTTAACTCTGCCTAGGGCCCACCAATTAATTCACCTTTTGGGACCTCTAGGACAGCACTTTAAACCCCACCCAAAATACCTTCACGGCACACTCACTTAAAACCTGCTCTGCTCTAATCAGGCGTCGTAGCACACCTGAGGCACACTCGGTGCTTTGGGTGGGGCGCGATGATGAAGCATGCCACCAACTAGGTTGGTGGGTGAGGGCCTTCATAAAAACCAAATCATTTTTCCCCATACAGACACATATACCACGTATATTATCAAAGTAGCTAGCGCCTTTTGATCGTTACATATTGTTGTAATCTCCATCTCTCTTTCCCTTGGTACATTCCTCCCCCCCTCCCTTCTTCCCCTTTGGAATGTTCCTATAGAGTTCTAAATACTAAGATCTGCCTGCATGTTTCATTATTAGAGGTTATTTAGGGTAATATGCTTACTGTATACTACTTTACAAGTGAAGTTCTTCCTGCATGCTTCAATTATTTAGAGTGGATTTAAACTATAATTGTAGACTGCGATTGTGCATGCTTTAGTCTATGAGAATGGACTTATCTTACTTGTAGCAGCTGCTTATGGGGTAAATAATTCAGTGACCCCCCCTGTCCGTCTAGTAGGCTCCACCCTCACGCCCCCCAGGTAGTGTTCCTTCTTCCCCTGCACAGCGGTTGCAAACTCCCAGCGGCAGTGTGCTCTCATAGCTTACCCTCACAATTATGGCTGGTCAAGCTATGAGCCAACCTCCTCCATTCTTAAATGAGATCGGAGAACCAAAAATCCACTGGAAGGAATGGGTAAATTTATTCGCCTCTTACCTCATTGCCATAGGAGGCGGAAGGTATTCGGCACTCCGCAAACAACATATATTGCTGCATAACCTAGGTATACAAGGTAGGAACATTTATGACACCTTACCTGAACCTGAGTTAGAGGAGGATGATACAGATGACTTTAAAATTACCCTTTTAAAGTTAGAAGTTCATTTTGGTGACAGGGTGAATGTAGTTTTGGAGCGACATAAGTTCTTTACCCGCATCCAAGGCAAACAGGAGTCTGTCATTAATTATATTGCTTACAACAAGGGGTGGTGAGGGACAGAGTCTCTGAATTAAGCAGAAAGCTCTCACCCAGTCAAAAGATCAGGGCTAGATCCAACACCGTTTTTTAGCTCACTGCACCATCCCAGTTTCAGAACCTGGCTGTATGCAAATTAGTCTGTTCCTGTCCCAGTGCATGATGGGAACAGGGCAAACCAAACTACAAAAGCCAATTCTTACACTGGGAAGGAAACAAGCTCCCGGGGAAAGGTTTCTGGCATTACAGCCGTCTTCGGCCCGGTTTGCTTGAATCCTGATGGTGCAATGAGCAAGGGTCTCACATCTGAGAATACCCTTCCACGCTTAGGGTGGACAAAATTATTTACAACAAGGGGTGGTGAGGGATAGAGTCTCTGAATTAAGCAGAAAGCTCTCACCCAGTCAAAAGATCAGGGCTAGATCCAACACCGTTTTTTAGCTCACTGCACCATCCCAGTTTCAGAACCTGGCTGTATGCAAATTAGTCTGTTCCTGTCCCAGTGCATGATGGGAACAGGGCAAACCAAACTACAAAAGCCAATTCTTACACTGGGAAGGAAACAAGCTCCCGGGGACCGGTTTCTGGCATTACAGCCGTCTTCGGCCCGGTTTGCTTGAATCCTGATGGTGCAATGAGCAAGGGTCTCACATCTGAGAATACCCTTCCACGCTTAGGGTGGACAAAATTATTTACAACAAGGGGTGGTGAGGGACAGACGGCTGAAATGCCAGAAACCGGTCTCCGGTAGCTTGTCTCCTTACTGGTGAAGGATTGGCTTGGTAGTTTATTCTGCCCTGTTCCCATGATGCACTGGGCCAGGGACATACTGATTTGCATATAGTCAGGTTCTGAGCTGGGATGGGGCAGTGAGATAAATAACGGTGATGGATCAAGCCCTGATCTTTGGACTGGGTAAGAGTGGTCTGTTTAACTCAGACACTCTGTTCATCACCACCCCCCTTTTTGTAAATCGTTTTTGGCCACTATAGGTGTGGCAGGGTATACTCAGACATGAGTCCCTTTCTCACTGCTCCATCAGGATTCAAGCAAGCCGGGCCGAAGAAGGCTGAAATGCCAGAAACCGGTCCCCGGTAGCTTGTCTCCTTTCTGGTGAAGAATTGGCTTGGTAGTTTAGTCTGCCCTGTTCCCATGATGCACTGGGCCAGGGACAGACTGATTTGCATATAGCCAGGTTCTGAGCTGGGATGGGGCAGTGAGATAAATAACGGTGATGGATCAAGCCCTGATCTTTGGACTGGGTAAGAGTGGTCTGTTTAACTCAGACACTCTGTTCATCACCACCCCCCTTTTTGTAAATCGTTTTTGGCCACTATAGGTGTGGCAGGGTATACTCAGACATGAGTCCCTTTCTCACTGCTCCATCAGGATTCAAGCAAGCCGGGCCGAAGAAGGCTGAAATGCCAGAAACCGGTCCCCGGTAGCTTGTCTCCTTTCTGGTGAAGAATTGGCTTGGTAGTTTAGTCTGCCCTGTTCCCATGATGCACTGGGCCAGGGACAGACTGATTTGCATATAGCCAGGTTCTGAGCTGGGATGGGGCAGTGAGATAAATAACGGTGATGGATCAAGCCCTGATCTTTGGACTGGGTAAGAGTGGTCTGTTTAACTCAGACACTCTGTTCATCACCACCCCCCTTTTTGTAAATCATTAATTATATTGCGGCACTGAGAGGCCTGACACAACTATGTGACTTTGGTGAACTTACTGACTCACTCATCAGGGACCAACTAGTCAAGTGCACAAAGAATAGTCGCATCCAAGAAAAGCTTTGAGGAAAAAACCCCACATTAAAAGAAGTGGTCAATATAGCAGTCTCGGTAGAACATACAGCTAAGTGTATTAAAGAGATGAAGGCTCCTAATGAGCTTGTTGCCAATGTTAGTATTAGCAAGGATGTGCAAGGGAATTACAGTGATAATGAAGTGCTCAAGGTCAGATTGGGAGAGGTCAAGGATAACCATCCAGCCAAGGAAAAAGAAAGGTTAAAGTGCTACAGGTGTGGTAGCAGCAATCACCTCGCCAATGATGTGCGTTGCACTGCCTGCAATGTCACGTGTGTTAAATGTAACAAAAAGGGGCATTTTGGTAGAGTGTGTAATAACAGTGAAAACTACCAAGTGAAAGTAGTACACAATGAAGGGGATGAGGCCCCTAAGTATGTGTTCCAAGTAAAAACTAGAGTTTGTCAAACTGCCCCAAGTTCTCAAGAACAAAACTGTTCTACACCTCTCATTTTTACATCTCTCTGCAACGCAGCTCCCTGGCGCATACTGCAGATACCTGTTGGGCTATTTGGCCCTCAGGGACCCTCTTAATTGAAAGAGAATTAATTCCCCAACTTAAAACACGCCACAGGCGCGTTTGCTCAGTGGTGAAGGGAGGGGGCGGGGCCTGAGTTCAGATGTGTGCAAACACGCCCTGTTGCACGGTTTAAGTTGGGGAATTAATTCCTTGTCAATACTGGGGGTCCCTGGGGGCCAACTAGCCCACCAGGTCCCTCGAGTATGCGCCAGGAGGCTTCGTTGCAGAGAGGTGTTCAGCGGCCACGCCCTTTTTTACAACGCTCTGCAACGCAACTCCGTGCATCTTACTATAGGTACCTGGTGGGCTAGTTGGCCCCCAGGGACCCTCAGTATTGACAAGGAATTAATTCCCCAACCTAAACCAAGCCACAGGGCGTGTTTGCACACATGTGAACTCAGGCCCGCCCCTTCCCTTCACCACTGTGTAAACGCGCCCGTGGCATGTTTTAAGGTGGGGAATTAAGTCCCTTTGAATCTTGGGGGTCCCTGGGGTCCAACTAGCCCACCAGGTACTTCCAGTAAGCGCCACAAGAGTGCGTTGCAGAGAGGTGTAAAAAGGGGCGTGGCCTGGAGCACCTCTCTGCAACGCAGCCCTATGGTGCTTACTGGAGGTACCTGGTGGGCTAGTTGGCCCCAAGGGACCCCTAGTATTGAAGGGGAATTAATTCCCCAATTTAAAACGCATGAGTGTGTTTTTGAGGGGGCGGGCCTAGGGACGATCGTGTCTTTTAAAAAAAAAAAAAAATGAAAGGGGCTCTGTGTGGCCGCCCTTCCTTTTACTTTTTTTGGGCCCTGGGTATCCCATCCCCCAGGGCCTCACCCCTAAATATACATATTTTTTATGGGAAGGGGGCCGTGAGGCCCCCTCCCGTGGCCAATTCCGGGGCCCTGGGACCCCATTCCCCGGGACATGGCCAAATATTTTTTTTTATGAAAGGGGGCTGCATAGCCCCCCTCCTCAGGCCACTTCAAGGCCCTGGGGGAGGAGGGCCACGTGGCCCCCCTCCCGGGCCACTGGTAGCCCCGGGGACTCCATCCCCCGGGGCTGACCCTCACCGTTGGGGACCGTGGGGGGTCCCCAATCCTCCTAGGGTCCCGCCGGTTCCCCGCCTCCTGCGGGAGCCGGCATTGCTTTTCCACATGGGGAGCAGATAACATGCTGCTCCCCATATGGAAAAGCAATCTGCTTTGCTTCATTGAAGCGAGAGCAGGTTTTCCTGCTCTCGCTTCAATGAAGCAAAGCAGTTTGCAATGGCAGGGTGGGAGCCGCGAGGCTCCTGCCCTCCATTGCAAACAGCAGTGTCCCGGGGTGGGCACCCTGGGACACTGCAGGAGCGGACCCTGGGGGGTGGCGGTCCCCAGGGCCTGTACAAGGCTCCAGGAGGGGGGCCACACGGCCCCTCCCACATTTGTAAGGAGCACCGGGGGTGATGGTCCCTGGGCTGGGTGGGCCTGAGAGCATCCCCTGCATAATTTTCAAAAGCCCCGGGGGTGGCGGTCCCCGGTGCTGCGGGGCCTGAGAGTCCCCCACCCATTTAAAACAAGCCCCGGGGTGGCGGGCCCCAGGGATGCAGTGGGCCCCATGAGCCCCCGCATATATTAAATTAGAGCCCCAGGGGGTGGCGGTCCCTGAGGCTGGGGGGGCCTGAGAACCCCTCACCCATTTGAAACAAGCCCCGGGGTGGCGGTCCGAGGGGGTGCAGGAACCCCATGAGCCCCCCGCATATATTAAGTAAGAGCCCCTGGGGGTGGCGGTCCCCGGGGCAGTGTGGGGGGATTGGGACCCCCCTACTCAATTTTTTTTCATAATTCCCCCAGTATTTGGCCCCTGGGGGCAAATTACCATATTTACCACGGGAAACAGCCTTTCTTTTTTTTATATCGCTAGGAAGCACGGATCGTACGCGCATCCCGCAATTTAAAAAAAAAAACAATTTTTGGGACCACGGTTCCTTGTGGGACCCCCTGAGCAGGCCTAGGGGGTCAGGGTGTGTCTACCCTGCCCCCCTTTTGTGTTTTGCGGCGTTTGTTTTGCATTTCTTGTGCCTCGGTTCTACCGAGGCACAAGATGGCTGCCAACAAGTCCTGATTTTTACTGTTGATAGCCAATTAAAATACAGCTCATGCTCGGCAGGGTGCTCGTAGGCTGCGCTTAGGGTACGCGGATAGGTACGAGGATCCACCGCGCCTGGATATATAAATGAATTTAACTGTCATTTTCTCAGGAACTACTGAATGGATTTACACCATATAAGCAAAAGGCACGAGTCTGAACCAAGGACTATCTCTTTGCCAAATTTGGTGTAATTCCGTTCAGCAGTTTGCGCTATAGCTGCGACTAAAGGTCCCATGGGAAATTGCATGGGGAAAATGCGTTTTGGGATCCCCCTTTTTTCTTGGCCGCTGCTTGATGAATCATCGTGAAACTTTCAGAATAGGAACGGACCGGAGCTGGGCAAAAGTTTGGAAATTTCACGCAGATTCGTCAATCGGCGCCAAAGTTATTCCAAATAGAATGTTGCGGATTTCCTATGGATAATAGGTGTTAACTATAACTACCTACCTGCGACCACCAGTAGGAAATATATATATATATATATATATATATATATATATATATATATATATATATATATATATATATATCACGCTTCAAGCTGCGCAGATGAGCGTTTCTCCTTCTAACGCCGCCGCCCGCCGTAGACAAGACACGGACCCAAGTGCTTAGTTTATTTTATTGTCCAAAAAAAACGTCAGGGACGCGTTTCACCGCTTGCGCTGCTTGTTCACTCGACAATAATTGTTTTCATGGAAGGCATTTTAAAGTGACAGTGCTCATTTGTGGATTACCACGTGATGTAGCGATTGACATAGACAAAATACTGTCGTTTTCCAATGTTGTTTGTTAAATACAAAAACTCATGTTAGCTTCGTGCTGTATTGACTATATATGTGAAATACAAATACATGCCTCAACTGATTTTAAAATAAATCATCATTTGTTTGAAAACATTGAAACTACCTTCAATTAATGGCATTTTGCAATTTTCTCAATATCGGTAAAATACCAGAGTAACATGTGTTTGGAAAACAACTCTCTTTTTTGTCGCATCATATTTAAAGTGTATAACGTGAATAACGTGATTAAAATGTATTTGAAATCATTTCAACTCTTCCTAACGCACATTTTCAACTTATAAGTAATTGATGTATACTTGTCTTATTAGTTTTTGTTGACGTGCACACAAAATATCATCAGTAGATGGTGACTTAGCCACACATCTATATAGACATTGCAGTTTTATTCACCCTATCTGGTTCATAGTCTTTCAATGGATCCCCCCATTCGTTAAATATTTCATTTAAATCTACTAGTCATAGTCACATATAATCTAGTATCATATTTGTTACTCAATTTAGATACATCTACCCTAGAAAACATTCATAAAATTGCTCAATTCATATATTTACACATATTTACACCAAAACGACATCCTATCATGGGATATTACTAAAGCATAATCATATACATATATACAAATATAGATATATATTTTCGTTCATCTAATAAAAAGATCTTTCATAAATATATAAAAACCAAAATTATGTTTTTTTAAAAAAGTGTTTCTTTCTCTAAAAAAGTTCTTTTTCCTACTTTAAAACCAGGGTATAATATGCTATGGTGACTCCTTCTCCTCTAGTTTTATATGTTACATGAGGGACTGTACTGTTGTATTGTTAATCGAGGCATGTGTGTAGGTCTTCTGTGGTATTAAGCCCTTGAGGATATTTGGAATCAAACAATAAGATATATCGTGTTTCCAATTTACGAAGTTTGATCTCTCTATCACCTCCTCCACGTCTACTGGGCAGAATTGCATCAACTAAATAGTATTTCAGCCCTTTATTATTTGCTCCGTGATAGTCTTTAAAATGACGGGCCACCGGATACGTACTGCCCATATTTGTGATGGCCCTCATATGTTGGAGGATTCGTACATGGGCTTGCAATTTCGTGCTTCCCACATAAACTAAATTGCATGGGCAGCTTAAAATATATACCACATATTCGGTTTTACATGTTAAGATCTTCGTTATTTTTTGTGGTTCTTTAGTGAATGGAATGGAAAATACTTTTGTGTTGACACCATGAGTGCATGCCTTACAACTTATGCATTTTTTAAACCCAGCCAGGTCTTTATGCCAGGTCGGATTTTTCAGAATTTCCGGATCAGAGGTTACTAGGCAGTCCCTCATGGATGGTGCCTTGCTGTAAGTGATGGACGCCCTCTGCGGTAACAGGGGTCCTAACACTGAATCATTCAATAAGATAGGCCAGCTTGTTTGGATAATATTTTGGATTTCTTTGTGTTGATTACTATAGGCCATTATGAGGCGAAACTCATTGACCTCAACTTTTTCTGACTCTACTTCTGATGTACTTTTGATTAGTAAATCAATCCTATCCAATTTTTCTGTTTTGGAAATGGCCTGATCAATAACAGATTGTTTGTACCCTCTTTCTAAGAATCTTGCCTTGCTTTGTCTCTGTGCTGTTTGGAGCTCTAATAGTGTGCTACACACTCTTTTTATTCTTAACATTTCACCGAATGGTATGCTATTGATAAGGTGGCGTGGATGAGCACTTGACGCATGCAAGACTGAATTTCCTGCAGTTTTCTTCCTATATAACCTGGTTTCTAGTTTGTCATTGGTTATATAAACTTGGGTGTCCAGGAAATTGACCTCTTTGTCATTTATTTCTGCTGTGAATCTTAGATTCAAGTTATTGACATTAATCTGTCTCACAAATTCCTCAGCCTGTTCTTTAGTGCCGTGCCATACCACATACAAGTCGTCAATAAACCTGAGCCAGAGTTTTACATTCATTGACATAGTTTCAGCATGTTGTGTCATGAGGACCTCCCTCTCCCACTTGCCCATGTGGAGGCAAGCATAGCTTGGGGAGAAGCTTGCCCCCATGGCTACTCCCTGAATTTGACAATACATCAAATGATTGAACATAAAATTGTTGTTATTTAGGCAAAATTTGATCATTTGTATCAACATGGTACTATGTTCCTTATAAATAGGATCTCTATTTTTTAGATAGTACTCAATGGCCTCCAATCCGTCAGTATGCAATATGCTCGTGTATAGAGATGATACGTCTAAAGCTATCAATAGATAGTCTGTTTGCCATTCAAAATTCATAACTTTATTTATAAAGTCACTCGTATCCCTTACGTATGACGGCAGGGATTTCACATACTTTTGTAAGAAATAGTCCACATAGATAGAGGTTTTTTCAAGAATGCTGTTCCTGGCACTGATGATTGGTCTGCCAGGTGGATTATTTTTGTTCTTGTGTACTTTCGGGATGAAATAAATAGTTGGTATTATAGGATTATCATTCCTCATAAATTTTTGTTCATCCTCATTGATCAAATTTTGATGGTACCAATTTGATAATTTCTTGTAGTATGTGGTATACATGGCTTTCATATAGTCATCATATGCCCATAACACAATATTTCCGCCTTTATCGCTGTTGCGAATAATAACATCTTTATTGTTCTTCAGTTTTCTCATAAGTTAGAAATATTTATAATCCTGGTTGCGATGTCTTGAATTGCTAGAACCAATGTTTTTTATTTAGTTTTTTCAATTTGTTGATAATCATTTCATGGAAAGTATCTATGGAATCGTGGACTGTGATAGGGCGAAATTTTGATTTTCGTTTGAATTTAGTTAAGCCTGCTCCTTTCGATTCCATCCCCAACGTTATGGAGATTGGACTAGTATTTGGAATTGTTTCATCATTCCACATATCTTCTAATTCTGCCACTGTATTGGAGCTTGGAGGTATTGTATCCATATGGAAATCACTGGTACTTGTTTGCGTTTTTTTCATTGCATAAAGTTTTTTTAATTTCAATTTCCGAATTCCCTTATACACATCCATCCTGGCATTAGGGTAATCGAAATTAGAAGGTGGGCAGTAAGATAAACCTAAGCTCAAAGTTTTGATTTCTTCATTTGATAATTCTACTTTAGAGAGGTTGATCACAGTTTGAATTACTGTTTCCTCCGCCAGTAGTTTCTCTTTGGTTTTTTAGCTTTTTGGTTTGTTCCGGTTTGCTCTGCGCCTTTGTTTGCGCCTGAAGTTTGCCCGCTTACGCTTGTTTGTCTTTTGTTCCTTGGTCGCAAAGTTGCCAGTCTTTGGGCCGCTAAAATGTTCATTTCTTCCCCCGGAGATGGTGTTGTACCGCTTGTTCCTTGGGGGTGTCGCATAGCTGATTCATCCTCACTATTTGAGGTTAATTGGTCACTAGATGTGGTAGCTTCATCCAATTCAACTCGCTTTTGATGCTGTATCGTTTTTTGATTTGTTCTAGGCTCCTTGTTTTACGACTTGCGAATAGCATCAAATTTTCTCGCAAAAGTAAAAATTTGTCCCACCTCGTAATCCTCTTTATCACGCTGAAATTTTATTGTTTTGCTTTCTTTTATTTTTTCCTCTTCTTTTTTTATTCTTATCATCATGTCCTTGCGCCATTTTGTGATTTCCTCCTCCTGTCCCATTGCTTCCAGCTCCTCATTAATTGTATCTATTTCACTGAGTAGACGTGCTCTGTCTATGTCTGCATATTTGATCAGCAGCATAGTTAATCTTCTGGATGAATCCAAATTGCATTCAGCCCACTCTCTCATTAATTCTGGATGTGGCTCTTCATACGTTGGAGCAGTTAAAATTCGCAATCCTCGTGGGATATGCCCTACATCTATATAACTTTGCAGGGACCTTGATTCCCACCATTTGCTCATTTCCATGCGCATCTTTTTTTCAAGGGTTTTTAATTTGAACTGTAATGTATCCGATCTGGCATTGTCAGCTGCCGGAGTGTGCACTGCGCTAGGGTTCGGTTGCGGAGCATCCGAAAACATTCCTGAGGCTGCCGCCTCCCTTTCACGAACAATGTCGCTCGACATTTTTGGGAATTCAAACAGTTATTTCAATTACGTCTGGCGGAATACAGCTGGGTCATTGTTTTCTCACTGACCCCGTCGCCGCTATACTCTACCGCGCTGCACTTTCCTATATATGTTTATATATTTATACACATACATATATATACATACATATATATATATATATAGATATGCCACAAAAGTGATCCACAATATCCAACGCACACTTACAGCGGGTGCTCAGCGTAGGGGCCGGATCAAGGCCCTGCAATTGCTACTCCACACCAATAACGCGGCACTCAGAGAGATATACTTCAGGAAATTTGTTTATTCAGGAAAGCTCAACTAACGCGTTTCAGCCTCCACAGCTTTGCTCACGGTCAGTGAGTCCTTTCTTGCTTTCACCATTTTATACACCCATATGGCCTTAATGTGGCATTGTGGGTAATGTAGTGCTTTATACAGAAAATAATGTACAAACTATATACACGAAAGGCAAATTGTCTTATACACAAGAAAACCTTCTGTGGCGTATATTGAATTGATATGATACCTTACTTTCAGGCAAACGGACTCCATATTATAGGGTCTCATAGTTTCAACTAGTCACGCATTTAGTAAGCAAATTCATTCTATGCAACATTTTGAAATTCATGTATCAGGCAATTGATTACATGGGGGCAGAAATATTTGTTAAAGGGAAAAGAAAGAGTAAGAGAGAAAAAGAAGAAAAAGGGGGTAAGAGAAAAAGAAAGAAAAGAAGAAAAGGAGAAGGGGCAAAGAGAAGGGCAACGAGAGGGATTAGATAAGATAAGGAAAAGAATCTCTTATTTACAAAAACTATACCAATATTTTATCAATGTATATATATGTACAAGGGGTATATTACATCCTATTTAAATTTTTCTCTTTGATTAGTGTCGACTATTTTTCATATTACTCCTTATGATTCCTCATGCGAAGAGACTAAAGAAATACGGGAAGGGTGGGGGAGGAAGAAAAAAGAAAAGAGAAAGAAAGAGAGAAAGAGAAAAGGGGAGGAAAAAGAGGGAGAGGAAAAAAGAGGGGAAAGAAGAGGGGTGACAAAAAAGAGAGGTTGCAAATAAGTACTTTTCAGTCATATACGGGGCCTAATTTTCCCCTGGAAATTGTAAAGGTTTTGAAATAATGATTCTTATACTGTCACCGAGATCATGTCCCTCATTCTAGATGCACAGCAAGTTCTTCATCAAAGTTCATCCCTTTCGGGATTTTTGTTTTTAGTCTGATAATGTACCGGGACTCCAACTGGCGCAATTTCCTAGTTCGATTTCCGCCTCGTTCATCAGATATGATGGTATCAATTCCATAGTATCTCATGGCTCGCCAGTCCCCATTCTGGCACAAAATCATGTGTTTGGCAGTAGCATACGCAGTGTCCTTGTTTTTCACTGCCCGAATATGCTCCAGAATGCGCTTTTTCAAAGGGCAGATAGTACTGCCGATGTACTTTTGACCACAGTTACACTCAATAATATAGTTTACATATTGTGTAGTACATGTTATTCTGTGATTTAGCGTCATTATGTTCCCATTCGGTTCCATAATTGATTTCATGTTCTTGCCGATTTTGCAGGCCTTACACGAGTTACATTTGGTAAAACCATTCTGTTGTTCAATAAGCCAATTTGTCGGTTCTTTCTTTTTAAAATGACTTTTTACCTACATGTGCTTCAAAGATCTGGTTTTTCTGCGTGTTGCTGTAGGTTTAGGGCCTATTAGAGTTCCTATGTTGGGGTCTTTGGCAACTAGATGCCAGTGCTTTCTAATTTTACTCATTATCACACCACTTTCTTTGCTACACGTTGTGATGAATCTGGGTGAGTCTTGTTTTCTGTTCCATCTAATTTAATTTTTGGTGGTAATGTTTCAGCTCTTGTTACAGAGTCTAATCTCTTCTTATTTCTTTTCAGAATGTGATCCTTATAGCCTCTTTGTCTAAACCTAGTCATGGTTTCTTGGATTTTATTTTCGGCATCTTCTGGTTGTGAACAATTGCGCTTCATCTGCATGAATTCTCCATACGGGATGCTGTTCAGAAGGGGGCTTGGATGATAGCTGGTTCCATGCAGGATATTGTTCGTTGAGGTTTCTTTCCTGACCAACGTAGAGTGGATCTCATAATTTTCAATGATCGCCAATGTGTCAAGAAATGGGAGTTCTGTTCTGCTCATTTGGTACGTGAAGGAAATACCAACTTGATTTATATTTAGTTTGGTGTAGTATTCTTGGAATTCTGTCTCACTTCCATTCCATATCAGAAACAAGTCGTCGATATAAAGCACCCATAAATTAATTTTCTCTAGGTCATCTTGGTTTTCTACATCCAAGGCCACCGTCTTCTCCCACCATCCCAAAGTTATGTTCGCGTAGTTCACTGAAAATTAAATGCCCATTGCTGTTCCACATAACTGTTTGAAAAGTTCTTTGTTGAAACAGAAAATATTGTTGGTAAGGCACATCTCAATCATTATTAGTAGCATCTATGTGTGTTTCTTTTCCGATACGTTTCTTTGCTTCAAAAAGTAGTGACAAGCTTGTAGGCCTATTTTGTGCCGTATTGTTGTGTGGAGGGAGACTGCGTCTGGAAAGGGGTGACCACTCGGTCCCCCCGAACGTATGGTTGGGTGCCCCGATCCTCCCGGGAAACCATTTTGGGCGGGGGGCATGTCTCGGCTGGTATGCACGAAGCGGCGTAGCCGGGGCGCGCCTTTTCCCGCCCAAGAGGGGTTGTCCTAGACACCTACACTGATGGCCACGCCCAGTAGGCATACCGGCGGAGGGTACACGCCCTCCCGAAGAAGAATAAAGAGAGCGGGAATCCGAAGAAGCGTCCTCTTGTTCCTGTGCTTGGAAGCTGCACCCACTCGTTGCACGTGAGCCCTTGACGGAACAAGGAGCAATTTTGATAACTTGTAATTCTTGTGTTTTTCTTTCAGTGACTTCACAAAGAAGAGTCCCGGACCGTCTTGATCGACCCAGAGTAGATAATCGAATCATGTCTGGCAAGAAGGCAGGAAAGGGTTCCGAGACAGACCAGGTGCTTTGCATGTTGGTGAACAGGATGACGAGAATAGAACGAAGCATCGGTCAAGTTCCAGCGCTTGGTCGTGACATGGCGGGCATTAAGAAGCAACTGGCCGCAATGAACAAGCCTGGTCACCCGAAGAAGGTAATAGGCCCGGCATTGCCGGGAGTCGTCCCCGAGGGTAGAGGGAAACGGGTCAAGAGGAGGGCGGCGGCAGGGGAGGTTCCGGTCCCTGAGGTGCCCCCGGTCAGCCCTGCCATGCCAGCTGATGCCCCAGTACCAACCCCAGACGCGGGTCAACCGATTCAGGTTGTGATTACGCCCGCCAACGACAAGGATATGCCTCCCGAATTGGCCGCCCAGTTGGCCGCATGGCTCAACAAAAAGGGTGGGGGCGCTACGGCACCTGGAGACACGGCTGAAGAGGCCAAGTTATTAATCCAGCAGTTGCGGTAGTCACGAGATGCCGCGAAGGCGAATCTCCCTCTTGTCTCCCCACAGGTGACCCCGGAAGGACCGGCAAGTGGCATCGAGAAAACGGCGGGAACAACGACCGAACCGGGTAAGCTCGCTTTGCCAGTGGCGGGGGAGGGCTCATTGCCATCAAGACGGGAGAGAGTGGTTCAACATATCCCGTTGGCCACGAAAGAATTGATATGGGCAGACAAATATGTTAATATGTTTTCGTTGTTGATGGACCATCGCGAGATGGAGTATGCTAAGACACAGAAAGATTTGTGGCACCCGAGTGTCTGGCGAGCCAAAATGGCGGGATTCAGGGTGGATGAGACGATAACAAATTGGGCCAAGGCCTTTGCAATGTTTACTGCGATTATTGGCGAGCGTAAGCCCGAGGTATTGCCCGAATTGTCTTGTTATCAGGCACGTATAATGGATTTTTATGAAACATATGAGGGGAATGAATGGATGGGTTACGACATGAAATTCCGTAAAGCAAAAGAGTATGATTCATCTCTGACATGGGATTGCCTCGACTCGATTTCTTGGCAAAAGCAGCTGCTGCCTGGCGCGGCGAGGACGTCCTCGCCAGGTGGGAATGGGTCGGGGTTTTCCCGCCAGCAGCTTGCGGTGCCCTTTCGAGCAAGCGCCGGTGGCGATCAACAGCCGAGAACCGGCGGGAATGGTGGAAAGCGGGGGGTCTGTTGGGGCTTCAATAGAGGCAACTGCACCAGACCGCAAGGGGCATGTAAGTTCAAACATGCATGTGCGGGTTGTGGGAATTCCTCGCACCCGGAGAGTTCGTGCAGATCAAAAAATGGCGGGTCGGGAGGTAGAGGAGGGTCCAAACAAGACTGAGGGGGGTCGTTGTGTACAATTGCCCACTCCCGTTGATCTCATGGCTATGACTCCGTGGTTAAAAAAATACCCTGATTATGTCTCTGCCGGGGTGTTGAGGATGGGATTCTTATATGGCTTCCACATCCCGGCGGGGGATTTTCGTGGGGAACCTTTTTGTAAAAACCAGCTTTCGGCACAACATAATCCAGGTGTGGTGGAGAGGAAAATCACTAAAGAGGTGACCCTAGGCCGAATCGCTGGCCCATTTCAGCATCCGCCAGTAGCAAATTTCATCTGTTCCCCATTAGGGGTGGTCCCCAAAAAAGACCCGGTGAAATTTAGGCTGATCCATAATCTGTCTGCTCCAAGGGGTTTCTCAGTAAACGATGCTATTGACCCGGAAGTCTGTTAGGTGCAATTTCCTAGTTCGATTTCCGCCTCGTTCATCAGGTATGATGGTATCAATTCCATAGTATCTCATGGCTCGCCAGTCCCCATTCTGGCACAAAATCATGTGTTTGGCAGTAGCATACGCAGTGTCCTTGTTTTTCACTGCCCGAATGTGCTCCAGAATGCGCTTTTTCAAAGGGCAGATAGTACTGCCGATGTACTTTTGACCACAGTTACACTCAATAATATAGTTTACATATTGTGTAGTACATGTTATTCTGTGATTTAGCGTCATTATGTTCCCATTCGGTTCCATAATTGATTTCATGTTCTTGCCGATTTTGCAGGCCTTACACGAGTTACATTTGGTAAAACCATTCTGTTGTTCAATAAGCCAATTTGTCGGTTCTTTCTTTTTAAAATGACTTTTTACCAACATGTGCTTCAAAGATCTGGTTTTTCTGCGTGTTGCTGTAGGTTTAGGGCCTATTAGAGTTCCTATGTTGGGGTCTTTGGCAACTAGATGCCAGTGCTTTCTAATTTTACTCATTATCACACCACTTTCTTTGCTACACGTTGTGATGAATCTGGGTGAGTCTTGTTTTCTGTTCCATCTAATTTAATTTTTGGTGGTAATGTTTCAGCTCTTGTTACAGAGTCTAATCTCTTCTTATTTCTTTTCAGAATGTGATCCTTATAGCCTCTTTGTCTAAACCTAGTCATGGTTTCTTGGATTTTATTTTCAGCATCTTCTGGTTGTGAACAATTGCGCTTCATCTGCATGAATTCTCCATACGGGATGCTGTTCAGAAGGGGGCTTGGATGATAGCTGGTTCCATGCAGGATATTGTTTGTTGAGGTTTCTTTCCTGTACAACGTAGAGTGGATCTCATCATTTTGATCACCAATGTGTCAAGAAATGGGAGTTCTGTTCTGCTCATTTGGTACGTGAAGGAAATACCAACTTGATTCATATTTAGTTTGGTGTAGTATTCTTGGAATTCTGTCTCACTTCCATTCCATATCAGAAACAAGTCGTCGATATAAAGCACCCATAAATTAATTTTATCTAGGTCATCTTGGTTTTCTACATCCAAGGCCACCGTCTTCTCCCACCATCCCAAAGTTATGTTCGCGTAGTTCACTGAAAATTAAATGCCCATTGCTGTTCCACATAACTGTTTGAAAAGTTCTTTGTTGAAACAGAAAATATTGTTGGTAAGGCACATCTCAATCATTATTAGTAGCATCTATGTGTGTTTCTTTTCCGATACGTTTCTTTGCTTCAAAAAGTAGTGACAAGCTTGTAGGCCTATTTTGTGCCGTATTGTTGTGTAGAGGGAGACTGCGTCTATGGCCACCATTAGAAATTGATTGTTCCAAACGATACCATTCAGAATCCGCAGGAAGTCTATGGTGTCTCTAATGTAAGAGCTCATGCTCTTAGCTATCAGTGCAAGAAATTGGTAGATGTATTCTGACATGTTCTCATACAGTGAATTACAGGAAGATGCAATCGGCCTCCCCAGTGGGTGGATCAGTGTTTTGTGTATTTTGGGTAAGAAGTATATTGTTGGAATAACCAGGAAATCATTTGTTAGGAATGTTTTCTCTTCATCGCTTATTAGATTATCATTATGCCATTTTGTTAGTTTATCTTGTAAATCCATTACAATTTTGTATATTGGATTGCTCGGCATTCTGCCATAGTTGGTAGTGTCATTCAATTGTCTATAGGCTTCAAAGAGATAAACCTGTGTGTCCATAAGTACCGTATTGCCACCCTTGTCCGCAGGTTTTATTGTCAGATCACTATTTTCTTTCAGATTTTTGATGGCCTCCCGCTCTTTTTTGCTGAGATTCTCTCTTTGGTTCTCATGTCTTATTTTTGGTAATTTCTCCAATTCCTCTATTACGGCCTCACTGAATTGATCAAAGTGATTGCCAAGTGGTAGCACTGGGCAATATCTCAATTTTTTCTTTAGCCCATTATCCACTCGCTTATCTGTTTCGATCGCTAGTTCATTAAGGACTTCTTCCTCTGTCATACCATTTTCGTTTTGGTCATATAGCAGGTCAAACATAGTTTTCAGATCTTGCACTTGTTCTATGCTAATCGTAGGTTCTGTTTCTCGATTATTATCCTTTTGAAGAGTTTAGTTGAAACTATGAGACCCTATAATATGGAGTCCGTTTGCCTGAAAATAAGTATCATATCAATTCAATATACGCCACAGAAGGTTTTCTTGTGTATAAGACAATTTGCCTTTGTGTATATAGTTTGTAAATTATTTTCTGTAAAAAGCACTACATTCCTTAATGAAGTCCTAAATGAACTAGCGATCAAAACAGATAAGAGAGAGAGCAAAGCCGTCGAGGCTGAAAAGCGTTGGTTGAGCTTTCCTGAATAAACAGATTTCCTGAAGTATATCTCTCTGAGTGCCGCGTTATTGGTGTGGATATATATATATATATAAATATATATATATATATATTTAGATATATCAAAATACGAGCTTGCTCGCTCGCAACGCCTTTCCCAGCCACTTTGTAACGGCGGTCCGTGACGAGGTAGGCAGGCAGCCTCTAAACAAATACGCCACGGCGGTTCTCCTTTACGAAAAACAGCAGTCACGGACACTCCAGAGATTACTGCAGCAAAATTGTATTTATTCAAGCATTAGGTCTGGCAAGAAAACACTCAACGCTTTTCAGGATAACTCCCTTGGCAGTAATCTCTGGAGTGTCCGTGACTGCTGTTTTTCCGTAAAGGAGAGCCACTGTGGCGTATATATATATAAATATATATATATATATATATATATATATGTATATATATATATATATATATATATATATATATATATATATATATATATATATATATATATATATATATATATATATATATATATATATTCACTGAAAAAACCATAGGTTTCACACCAGTTATAGTTAGGAGGAAATTTTACTGACATAAAACTATTGAAATTCCACGTTATAGTTAGTTGGACTCACTATAACTTGCGCGCCTGCAATGCACTGCTGATGACGTCACATATTACATCACTCATGACATGGTCAGTGACATCACTCATGACATCACTGATGACACCATCCTTGTGACAGAGTGACAGACCTCCTTTCAGTGTAATGTAACCCTTGAAATACATATTCAAAAATAGAAACTAACATTTTCAAAAAAATGGACATACCCTAAGCATGGGCGAATTTTGCGAATCTCGCGTTCGCGAATTTTGCGGATTTGCGAACTCGCAATCCGCAAAATCCGCGAATTCCCGCGAATTTGCGGATTTTTTTTTTGTGTTCGCGCGTGTTTCTGCCAGTTCGCGAGGGTTTTTACAATTTCGCAATTTGCGAACGTACCTGTCGGGTCGCAAGTTTTGCGAACTTGTTGTTTCTACGTGTCCAGCCTGTTTGGGACACTCTTCTTCATCACTGCCACTCTCTGTCACCACTGCCACTCTCTGACTACTCATGCCACCCTCTGGCCCACCCATGCCACCCTCTGTTTCATCACCACACCCTCTGGTTGTCCAGTGTACATTATTTTCGGCAAAGCAAAGCACACCTTCCCTGCCTCAAGTGACCTGAATTAATTTGGGGCTGATTAATGTGTCACAGAATATTTTTTTAGCTGGCACCTGCTTCCTTAGTGCTTCCTGATTAGTGATCTTTTGCACTTGCTAAGTGCTTTCATTGTTGCAAAATTAGTTACAACACCTGCCCTGCCCCAACTGACAATAATGAATTAGGGGCTGATTAACGGATTTTAACTTCCAGCCTGGCTCCTGCTTGTCTCCCTTAGCTGTAATTCAGGACCTTTGTGGCATATGTGTAACTATTCTGAGGTTCAGAGCAGGGTCACATAATAGTTGCAACTGGCAACTGAACTCTGGAGGGGCCCCTCAGGAAGCACTACAGGAAATGGCTACTAATGATGAGCCTGAACTTTTGAACCTGGTAAGTAGTTTCAGTTTTGCTAAGATCGTATTTCTGCAATTTAGCACTTACTCGCGGGGTGCGAAGTTGTACTGGCAAGCCTCGAACTCACGCGAACAGTGCGAGCAAGCCATAAAATCCGCTGCTCGCGGATTTGCGGATTTTGCGGGAGATTCGCGGATCTCGCGGATTGCGAATTTACCGAAAATCCGCAAAATCCGCGAGCGAAACGGATTTTCCGCCCATGTTTAACATACCCATACCAGTTACAACAACCAATTCAGTAATTCCACCATCTATATACACATCCACTCATTCACCAACAGTTCTATATAGTCACTCATACATATACTCACTCATCATATGTAGTGATACACTTATACATACTGTTACACGCCGACAGTCATCCAAAGGCTACTCACACACATACTCACACATGCAAATAAACTATAGAACATCCATTTATTTGCATATACCACTATACACACACTACCACCTTACTTCTAAGGATACTTACACATACTTACTCTCTTAAACAAACACTTATAGAAACACATACTTATTTAAACAGGAACTCTTACAATCTCTCACTCTCACATATACTCACTTATATACATTAATACTCACATATACTAGATTAAAACATATGTAGTTACTGATAAAGACACTAGTGAGAATGTTATTCACTCACTATCACACACATATACACACTCATCCACCCATACAATTCTGCACATATGCTGTCTTCAAAACACATACAAACAGTGAGTCAGTCATTGATGCATCTATGTGCTAAGTAACACCCCACCAAACCATGCAGACACTCATACTGATACTAAAAAAACATCTAATAACCCATATACACACACATGTAGCTACTCACCAACCCATGCAGCCACTTATACACAAAGTGAAACACTGATACATATATTTAAATATTTAAACATTACTCGCTAACATGTATTCACTAAGATACACTTAATAAGCCAGTTAACCAATCAATTTTTTTTTAAAAACATCCATTTACACACTTATTTAACCATTTATTCTTCCATCGACCTTTACAAATACATATATAAATCATATTTATTTTTCAGAAAGACACACATTCACTGGATGGTGTCATAAGTGATGTCATGATTGATGTCACTGACCATGTCATGAGTGATGTAATATGTGACGTCATCAGCAGTGCATTGCAGGCGCACAAGTTATAGTGAGTCCAACTAACTATAACGTGGAATTTCAATGGTTTTATGTCAGTAAAATTTCCTGCTAACTATAACTGGTGTGAAACCTATGGTTTTTTCAGTGAATTTCATGGGTTTTTAAATGCTAATTCCTAACTATATATAAGGCCTCAAACCTATGAAATGTAATATTTTGTATAATGAATCCTATATTGTATATTTATATATTTATATAGTACTTTTTTTTTTTTGCCCTGGTGCGCTCCCGGTGCGCACCCCGGAGTGCGCACTGGAAAGTGCATTTTTTTGGGAGCGCCCCGGGTCGCGCCCCGGTGAGTGCCCCATTAGCGCTATTGCCGCGAACGAAAACATCGTGACGTATCGCGTAGCCGCGTCCGCGTGATACCCACGGCGTAAGCGCACCCGGAAGTACTTGAGCGAATACGATTGCGCAACCTAAGCATCTGACGGGCTCACGTGACGCGCCCCGTGGCGCGCCCAGTGGCGCGGCCCCAGACGCTCCCCGGGGCGCGTAGCGTAAGCACGTCGGCTCATGTGACCTGAAAATAACACTTTTTATTGGTGCAGAACAGTTTTGGTTTCCAATTGATGAAAGCCCGGGTCATGTGACCTGAAAATAACACTTTTCATTGGTTCAGGACAGTTTTTTTTCCAAATGATGAAAGACCCCACCTTTTTTCCTTATTCTGACTTTGTCCTTTGACTGAGGAAGACTTGTTTGAGGAACTTTGTAAAAAAATGTGTACTTTAAAATGGCTACATGAGCAGCAGCAGCTGGAGCATCTGCACCACCTCCACCACCACCACCACCACCAAGAGGACCACCACAACATCACATTGGTGGTCAAAAAGAAGAGGAGGAGGAGGAGGAGGAGGAGGGGAGGAGGTGGCTGCAAGATGACAATGCCCCACACAAGCCAAGCCAGCACATTGTATGGGAGTTTTTTTCTATTCCAGAGGGCAAGAAGAAAGTCAATGCACCCAAGGTGACTTGCCAAATCTGTAACATTGAACTGTCAAGGGGGAACCCTAACAAAAAATATTATTTTGGTAATACTACCATGATTAGGCACATGCAGCGCAAACATCCGAACAACTATTCTGCCACAGAGGTGAGAGAAATGGCCAGCAACCCTCCCCAATCTACACCCAGCACCTCCAAACGAAAACAACCCACTCCATTGGGACGAGAGACAAGGGAGACGATCCCTTGCATACAACCACAGTTTGGTGAATTCAGGATCACATGTATTTTTTGTGGTAAGACCATCTCCTATGGTGAGCAGAGCATAAAGCTCATCCTCCTTGCTGGTGACAACCACAATTGCCCCAAAAAAAACAAATTTTTTCCTGATTTTTTTTGCTCCAGTTGAGCCATTTTCAATTCCCTGTTTTTTGTTTCTCCCCATAAAAATAACAAAAAAATACAAAATAGTTCATAAAAGCCAAAACAAGTACAAAATGTTCAAAAAACAATAAAAAAATATAAAACAACAAAAAGAATAAAAAAACAGTTCTTTTTAGAACTACCTCCAATTTATAAAAAAATGCTACATTTAAAAAAAAATCTGTCATACTTTTTTCCCCATGGTACGCTCCCCGGTTCGCTCCCCGGTGCGCGTACAGGGTGCCCCCCCCGCGCAAATCAAAAAAAATATTTTTTTTTTGCCCCGCGGGGCCCTTTTATAGCCCCCACATCAAACCTAGGGAGTCAGGGGGGGTCTACTCTGCCCCCTTATGGTCATTTCCCCCTTTGTTTTTGCCACCTCTTGTGTCTCGATCCTACTGAGACACAAGATGGCAGCCGCTCCGGACTGTTTGGAATGTTGACAGACACCCGAGAGCCAATCAGCTTTCCGTGCGCGAACTCGCGTAGCGCGCTGGAGCTCGCCCCGGTGTGCGTACCGGGGCGCGCTTATAGATATATATATTTTTTTTAACCTAAATTACTCAACATCCACTGGAGCACATATCTTGAGACATAGCAAAGGCACATCGGACTACCAGTCCCTACAATTTTGCCAAGTTTGGTGGAAATCCATTCAGCCGTTCGTGCTAAAAGTGAGGTTGACCGCCCTAAGGAAATTAACATGGGGAAAACACGTTTTGGGACCCCCCTTTTATCTCGGCCCCCGCTTGACGAAACCCCCCCAAACTTTCAGGGAAGGACCGGAGTGCCGCGAGTCAAACTTGAGGACGTTTTCAGGCAGAATCCTCAACCGGCGCCTAAGTTATTCACAATAGAATGTTGAGATTTTGCATTGAAAATAATCCTAACTATAACTACCTACTGGCGAGAGCCAGTAGGTAATATATATATATATATATATGTATATATGTATATGTATATATATATATATATATATATATATATATATATATATATATATATATATATATATATATCTGCTATGTTTTTTTGTACATGTATTTATACTGTTATTTAATATTTAATATTTATTTAACTTAACCGCACTATTATTTAGGCGATTGGTTATTAGTGCAGTAAAGTGGATTTCACGTAGTATGTTTTCACTGTTTATGGTCATGTGACCAAACATGTTGTGTGAGTGGGAGTATTCAATTCACCTTATATAAAAAAGAATTTGCTGTGACCGTTGTGTGATCAAGGGCATCCGTACCCGAAACGCGTCACCTTATGCTGGTTTGCAAATAAATAAATTTACTTGCCGAAGAAAGGGGTCTGTTCTCCTTCTTCGCCGGTTTCATGGAGACTGGAGGTGGTTCGTAGAATTGCATTTTGATATATATATATCCATACATATATATATATATATTTATATATATATATATATATATTCTGCTCAAGGTTTCCACCAGGTTTGCCAAAGAAACCACGCACTCCGGGGGTAGTTCTTAGATGTTTATTTCAAAACTTGCAACAGACGCGTTTCGGCGCTCCGCCTTCCTCAATGTTACAAACATTGATGGTAGGCGCCATGTTTTAACAGCAATCTCTGCGTGCATTTGGTGGTAAAGACAAACAAGGGACTACGATCATGCGCCATATTGGATGTTGTTAACATTGTACGTCACATTTCGTTCCAGTACACTAATAATTTCATAGTAGCTCATCTGCTCGATTACGCTACAATAATGCCTAAATTATATCATAAGCAAAAAGATCAAAGCTTATTACGCGCACAATGTAAATTCTAAATTGCGCGCACATTTCTGCAATCGTGTTATCACGCCGTGTATCGGCCAAAATATTCAGCAGTACCTGGGTTACCAATTCTCCCATACAATTATATAACAGCTTGCTATTTTGACATTTGATGTTGATGACATAAATCTAAACTGTTATCATCTTATCTAGTGGCAGTGTCCGTTAATCACTATGCCATCTTGAAATTTCATACCCAGTTTGAAATACGCCGTTTAGCCATACACTGGCATGATCACTGTACTTCAACATAATATGTGACATTTTCAATTATTAAGGCCGTGGATCGGCAAATCTTCCGTGACATATAAATGTTTTACCAAAATCTTCTACACAATTACTCTTATTCCTATTTCATGTTACTTTAGTTCAAAAAATTCCACTATGGAAGGCTCACTCATATATCCTATTATCATTGATCATAAATCTCAAAGTATTTGAGGATATTTATAAAACTACACAAATTTTCACAATTGGTAATTCTTTTCAGTGTCTTTGTAGATCGCTTTGCATACAATTCATTGATTATACGATCAAGAAATTCATATGTTGGTTGGTTTCATTGTTTTCCTGTTAGTGTCACACAGTAATATAAACTTATTTTAATCCATTGTCCCTCAGTTTTTACACAAGTCTCCTGGTTTAGATGTTTGTCATTCAAAATCCAATATGAGATGCCAGTTCTTCTCCCGCATTCAGACCATTGGGATATTTAGTCATTAAATCTATAATATATCGAGACTCGAGTCTTCTTAGCCTGTTTATTCTGTCTCCCCCTCTGGGGCTCTCGGGTATGTGGTCCAGACCAAAATATTGTAATTGATGTCTACTGCTGGAATATTTCTCTTGGAAATGTCGGGCAACAGGATATGATTGGTCGTTTTTATCAATTGCCCTTAAATGTTCTAAAATCCTGAGTTTTAAAGGTTTGATCGTGCTCCCGATATACAGCAATCCACACGGGCACTTGAGACAATATACTGCATACGGAGTATTGCAGGTGAGGTATTTATTGATCGTTCTTACTATTCCAGTATTTCGTATCTCGTAGTTCTTCACTCTTTTACTGTGTGCACAAGCTTTACAGTGGTGACATGGATGGAAACCCTTCAGATCAACAAGCGTATTCGATTTCCTTTCTATTTTCTTCAGATGACTTTTAACCAACATATCTTTCAAAGATCTGGATTTCTTAAAAGTTACCAAAGGAAATTCGGGAATGTCATCTTTAATGCAACTGTCGGTCTTTAGTATATGCCAATTTTTTCTAAGCATACGTTTCAAGAAATTCGCTTCCGCCGAATATGGAGTTACCAGCCGGAATTTATCCATTTCGGTATTGTCATCAACGGAGGTTTGCTTCTTATCTATTAGTAGATTTTGTCTTTGTAATGCATTAACTTTATGTAATGCACTTTGCAAGGTGGCCGTGGCATAACCTCTCTTCTTGAATCTACTGATACATTGTGATGCTGCAATTTTGAGTCTCTGGTGCTGTTACGTTTGAGCCTAAGTAGCTCTCCATAAGGAATACTCTGTAGTAGTGCAGTTGGATGATTACTGGTGGCATACAATACTGAGTTTCCTGCTGTGCTTTTGCGGAAAAGCGATGTCTCTATCTTGTTGTCAACTATGAACACTTTTAAGTCAAGATATTCCACACAGGTGTTGCTTATGGATCCACTGAAATTCAGATTTCTATCATTCCTGTTGAGGACGTCAATGTAGGTCTTGGCAGTATGTTCCGATCCTTGCCAAATTATGAACAAGTCGTCTATATAACGACACCACTTGATCACACAGCCCCTCTCTCCATCAACTTCCAGCGACCTGGGCACCTGCTCCTCCCACCAGCCCACGAATAAATGTGCGTAACTGGGGGCAAAGCAGGTGCCCATCACTGTTCCAGACATTTGTCTATAATAGGCGTCCTCAAATAAAAAAATATTGTTTTTCAAACAAAATTCCACAAAAATTGCCAGCATCTGATTATGTTCCAAAAACCTCAGTTGTCTCTTCTTGAGGTAATGTTCCACTGCTTCAATGCCCTTATCGTGACTGATACATGTATATAGAAGGCTTAATTATCACACTAGCATCCTGCATTAGATCAAGGCTTGCTTTCCTTTCATCTGAATTGATATTATTCTCTCTCTTCTTTCCATTTTTTCTGTTTTTCACTCTATATTTCAACAGATCATTTGTCATTGCTTTCGAGAACACATCAATCGCATCCAATGTTAGTTGTGGATTGAAATGCGATCTAAGTTTATAACCGCTCTCTTCTCTTTGTTGTTCGATCCCTAGAGTCGCTGCTCTTATTGCTGCCTCTTCAGTGGATGAAGGGAGCTGGCTCATGTGTTCCTCGAGAGCTAGACCTTGTAAAGTCTCAACTGATGGTAACTCATATCCTCTTAATGCATCAGTGGCAGTGGCCCTCATGTGTGTCCCGATCGGGCTTTTCAAAGTTGGTTTAGTTTTGAAATATTTGTGTAGTTTTAATTTCCGGACAAAATTAAGCAGGTCTATACGCGTTTGCGTATATTCTAGATGGCTAGTTGGGCAGAAGCTGAGTCCCAGGCTTAGAACTTTGTTCTCGATGTCAGTAAGGACTCTAGGTGTTAAATTTATGATGGTGATGTCCTCTGTTGTGTCCTGAGATATGTTCATTTCTTCCGGTTCACCCAATTCGATCTCTTGGGTCCTCCCCGTCCTCTTCCGCCTGGGGCCCCCACATCCTCTTCTCGTTTTTCTTCTTTTCCTTCTGGGGGTTTGTTCTTCCCTCCCCGTAGCCATGCCTGTTGGATGACCTGGAATTCGCCCTGAAAAGGTGTCATATTAGATGTACTTGCTTGGCCTCTATCCCTTATCGTTGTTTCATCTGCGGATTCATTCTCCGTTGCACTGGATTCTGAGGTTTCTGCTCTCCGTACTGGTGCCTGCCCACTTTTCTTGCTCAGCTCCTTTCTGGGGGCATCGAATTTTCGTGCAAACGTTAGAATCCTACCTTGGGAATAGTCTCTTTCATTGTGGTCAAATTTTTCCTGTTTCCGCGTTTTGATTTTCTGTTCATATTTGCCAAGTCTTACTTTCATCTGTGTCCTCATAGTCTCTATCGTTTCCTTGCTCTCCTCCATTTCTGCCAATTCTTCTTCCATGGTTTTTATCTCTAGTAACGCCTTTTCACGATCACTCCAGGCGTACTTTATCAAGAGACCCAGGGTGCCTTTACAGTAATGAGATGTTAGTTCCTCCCAATCCGTCAGCAATTGTGGGTCGGGGTTCTCATATGACGGAACCGTATATACTCTAAGCCCCCGCGGTACCATCTGTTCATCCAAATAATGTTGTAGGCTGGTTGCCTCCCACCACTTTCTGACCTCCCTTTCGTATAGTCTTTCTAGAGTGGTTAGCAAATCAGTCATTTTATTTGGCGGGCTTGGTTTGGAGGGTGGTGTCCCTTCCTTATGCTTTTTGAACCTGCAGGGTGAAGGACTGGGTTTTCTTAAGACCCAGCGGTGCCAGGGGACAACACCTGAAACCTTCGTGGGTAACCTGTTCTGGCGTACAAATGACAGAGACACGGGACACTTCCTTCGGCGTCAAAGATTCGAGGTTTATTACTGCAGGGAACACAGAAGTCACGAGAAGTACATAACATGTAGGTTCGCGGAGCCTGCTTCAAATTGCTACTGTGGGTCGCTCCTTTTATACACATTTCACTCATAGGTTAACATGATACACAAAGGTTTACAACTTGGTTCCCATCATAAACCACAAGGAGGTTGCTTTCATGTATTCAGGGCCCGGAACATAAGTACGGAAACATTTGGTGGTTCCCAACTGTAAAAACCCATCTTCCCACCATTAGTACATTCCAATTGGCAGTAAACAGATCGAAGAAGGAACAGGGACAGGTGCAGAGGAAGGCAGAAACAGTGGGGAGATCGGAAAGGGTGTAAAAGGGGTGGTATCGGGAAACACGAGTTGCAGGCATCAAAGGGACGCGCCTAATGAGATGCACGGCTAAGACAATAGACCGGCACGGCAAGATGAGCCTCGAGCGGGGCCATCTGCCTTACAGTATCATCCCCCTCATCATAAAGACACTTTCAAAGGAAACGTGTCTTCCGCAAGAGTCTTGGGAATCCCAGGGTCGCGAAACGGACAGCGTCCGTTCGCTGGCTACTTGAGGGCAAGAAACAAAATGGATGCCGTATCTAAGATGGAACCCGTGGGTACAGATATAGAAACCCACGAAACAGACGAACGGTTTAGGTTAGCACAGCGAAACTGCGTACACCCACTAAACTCGTCATTTGCGGTTCATAGATACCAGACTCGACCATATTCGTGCGAGTCGAAAACACCACTTACGATCGTCACGGAACCTCAGACGCTCCTTTTGCCCTCATGTAGGCAAGCACTAGTCAGAATCATATTCGATATTCATCAGACCATCTAGATGTTGCTGTAGCATAATTCTATCCATCCGAGCTCCTTTGGTAACAGGCGGCTGTCTTATACACGTCGTAGCACAGAGGCCACATAAGGCAGGACCACACTGCACACAAAGGCAACACGTGAACAGAAACGCTACAACAGCCCCAATGATCATCAGAATCTTCCAATCGACATTAGGCCCCAAAACCACCCAAGTAGCGTCCAATCCCCTACGTTCACGTGTATGGACTCAGAGATCTTATGCAACTTTGAGATGGCTTGATAGACAGTCGGAGCGTTATCTGGAATGAAAATACAGCAGCTCGAATGGATCACCTTACATACTCCACCTCGATCTGCTAAAACAACGTCTAAAACCATACGGTTTTGTAACGTCATGAGCCTATCCGCCTGAAGTTCTGCGGTGATATTACCAAGGGCACTGGCAGTGATATTAGCTGTCGATTCCACCACTCGGGTCAACTGTCTCAGGTTCCTACTATTGACCATAGGTCCCCAAAACGGAAAGAAACCCTTGAAAAAGTCTCCTGCCTCTTGACCGGCAGTGTCCTCTTCGCTAATCACGCCCCTCACAATTCTAGTCTTGTGGTAATCTGCATCTACGGTAAACGTCGGAGGCAACAAATTTGCAATATAACATGTGCCCGCAAAGTCGGAGGGCAACCACGTATACGCACGATCATGGCAGACAAAGTACGTACCCTTGGCAGTCAGAAACACAGGGGACGAGAGCATCGGCAAGACATATGTCTCGGAGCAAGCACTCTCTCCAAGATGAGCTCTCGGTTTTCGGCCACGACCTTTTAGACAGAAATTACCAAGGTGGGGTACGATCCATATCGGAGACGAGCTTCTAAGCTGTCTTTCACCCACGAGCGCACTATACTCAGCCTCACTCAGGTCCCTATAGGCTCGCACCTCTTCCTCTGGGATGAGCGACGGCTCATAGATATCCCTATCTAAATCATCGATCGCTACAGCCAGTGGCTTGTGGTACGGACCAGGACCAAAGTGGGAAGGACGTGGCTCTCGATTGGGGTAGGAATCTAGTGCGCTTTGAAACATTGTTTGGAATGCTCGAGCTGAACCCTGGGAACTATAAGGAAGGACCAGATATGGAATTCCTTTATCCGTGGTATGTGGCATCAACCCACACACCCAACAATTAGTAGTATTAACCACTAACTGATGCTGATGAAGGAGCTGAATGAAGGAATTATTTCTAAATTCCGCACGTCTAGCCTGCTCGTGTTGAGGTAAGATGTGGAAGGAATGAGGAGAAACAGTGGAGGTAGTTTGAGGTTCAGGAGAAGGGGTAGGTGAGGCAGAAGGCAAAAACATCAATATCAAGTAATACACCCCACCCACCAATAGCGAAGAAACAGTTAGAAACAGTAGGAACATTTGAATCATGAAGCATTTTGTTCGAGTAATTTGTTGCAGTTTGAATCTTTGCGCCTGAGCTTTTTCCAAGTCCATCAGCTTAGAGAACAGCATCCTCTAAGACCGTCTGCAACGTTTCTTGACGCACTTCGTTCTGTGTAGCAATAGTCAATCCCTTGGAGTTCCCAGGAACCGACGGCCTTTGACCTAGTGTCAAGACCTACTAACCAAAAGGAAGTACACGCGCGGCCCTACGGTACACTCGGATGCAAGGTATCTTAATTCACAAATATATATAAAGTCTCTCAGCTGTGGAAGCAAAACACAGATGTGAAAAAAACTCAATATTTACAAAACCGCAGTTATACGAGTGTTTAGACTGATCGTGGCAATGGGGTAACATAAATGTCGAGGAGCAAAAGCCAATTTTATTTGTCCTTGGTGTTAGATCGCAAAAAGTATCGGCTCTTTCCAGGATGTGTCTGTTCATCAAACAATGGATCCGATGAGGGAACAGAGTTCTGTTGATCAGTCAATTGTTCAGATCTTGAGCTTTGCGGTGACAAATGTTCAACAATGTCGTTCTGCTGCACTGAGGATTCTCCGACAGGTTCGGCGTCGCTAAAAGGTACGAAGGTCTGCAATCTTTCCGTTTCAGATGAAGCAATGCCTTTCCTCACCCACGAGTCCGCCGGTAAAGGTATAGGTACCTTTTTGGTGTGGGTGGCATGCACCCAGTTCTTCCGGCCTTCCAAACGGACAGCAGTTCTCGTGGCAAGGAGGACCTGGAAGGGTCCAGTAAAACGAGGCTCGAGATTTCGTTTTCTTCCAAAATTCCTCGTCACCACCCAGTCTCCGGGCTGGAGCTGGTGGCCTGGACCCTCCGTCTGCGTCGGCAGTGCTTCAAAGACCTGTTGGTGAATTAACCTCAGTTTAGCAGTCAGATCATGAAGATAATCAATCAACATCGGATACTCAAGATCAGAAAACACACTCGGTCTAGGGACCCCCCAAACATTCGCAGGACGGCCGAACACTATTTCATAGGGACTGAGCCCTACTCGGGAGTGTACTGTCACCCTTGTCGACAACAGAGCTAGAGGCAAAGCGTCAGGCCACGAAAGACCAGTCGTAGCCTGAATCTTCGCTAGTTTGAGTTTAAGGGTGCCATTATACCCTTCAACCAAACCTGCTGACTGGGGATGATTGACGCTATGGAATTTCTGAGTAATTCCAAGGCCCTTACTCACACTCTTCATCACACTCCCCACAAACTCACTTCCGTTATCAGACCATACAATCCGTGGCATTCCATACCGAGGAAAGTATTCCTTCAGTAGGACAGGGCAGTGTTGTCTTTGAGAGGGTAGGCTTCAATCCATCGGGAGAATGCGTAAACCACAACTAAAACGTATTTAAGGTTATTGCATCGCTCCATATGGATGAAGTCTAGCTGAATCACTTCAAAGGGACATGAAGGGGGAGCAAAATGGCCAGGAGGTGTAGGGGTTCCTTTCCCAGGATTGTACATCATACATATCATACAATTCTTCACCAATCTCTCTGCACACTTCGGGATACCATCATTCTTCCATACAGGGGACAACAACTTGCAGATACCTTTCGCACTGATATGTGCTAACCCATGTGCCATCGTCACAACAGCTAGCACATACGCGTCTGGCAACATCCATCTCTTATGTTCCGACAAATCAATCCAACACCCATTTGCATCCAACTTCCCCGTACTTTCTTTCCACTTCGTCTTTTCAGTCTCAGTGGCCTCATTCTGTATCGTTCTCACACTCTCGATGGTATCCTCGCACATACTAGTCTCTGTAGGCCACCTAACCGAACTCGTCACATACATCCTAGTGCTAAGGTTCCGGGCAGTCTCCTTAGCAGTCTCATCCGCAAACGCATTACCACGACCAACATCATCCGTCACCTTACGATGCGCACTACATTTAACAATCGCCACCTGCTTAGGTAACGTAAGTGCATCCAAAAGATCATTCACAAGCTGTCCATGTTGAATCTTAGTGCCATGCGATGTCATAAAACCTCTCTCTCTCCACAAACGTCCAAAGCTATGTGCGACGCCAAAAGCGTATTGGCTGTCGGTAAACACATTCACCCGTTTCCCTTTCGACAACACACACGCTCTAGTCAAAGCGATCAGCTCTGCAGCTTGAGCAGAATTCTGATTCAGTCTCGCAGCTTCCACAACAGTGTTCAAAGTTACCACAGCATACGCAGTCGTCACATCACCATTCGGTAATTTAAAACACGAACCATCCACATACAAGGTCCCATCGGGATCTTCCAAAGGAGTGTTTTTAAGGTCCACACGACCTTTTGTTTCCTCCTCAGTCCGCAAGTAGCAGTCATGAGGTGTTACTTCATCTGATTCCATGCTAATGGGCAACAAAGTCGCCGGGTTCAGGACATTACAACGTTTTATCTGAATATGACTTGCCAAGAGCGTCAACTCGTACCCAGACAACCTTGCACTCGTCAGGTGCTGAGTTTTCGTACGATTTAAGAGAGTGTTAACTGCATGCGGAACCATCACCGTAAGCATATTATCCATGACCAATCCTGCTGATTGTCGGATGGATACTGCAGCTGCCGCTGTTGCTCTCAAACAACTCGGCAATGCTCTAGCTACCGGGTCCAAGGTCGAGGAAAAATATGCACATGGACGCTGCTTACCACCAAAAGGTTGCGTCAAAACACTCAACGCACAACCTTCTCTCTCGTGAACGTATAGTGTAAACGGCTTGCTGTAGTCAGGGGTACCTAATACAGGAGCCGAACACAACGCGTCACGTAGTTCAGAAAAACTTTTCTGACATTCTTCCGTCCATGGTAAAGGAGTTGGAACATCCTTGCACGTAAGAGCCACCAATGGTTTCGCTAACAGTGAAAAATTTGGAATCCACTGCCTGCAGTATGACGTGATACCTAAAAAGGCACGCACATCTCTCTGAGTTGTTGGCACAGTCATTCGGGCAATCGCTGCAATTCTCTCTGGGGTCAACCTTCTTCCCTCCTTTGACAATAAGTGACCTAGATAAGTTACTTCTTGACGACAATATTGAAGTTTAGAAGGAGACACCTTGTGATGTAAGTCACAGAGATGCTGCAACAACGATACCGTGGCAATTTTGCAAATGTCCTGAGTATCTGCAGCCACCAATAAGTCGTCAACATATTGGATCAAGGCTGCACCAGCCGGCAACACAAACGCATCTAGTTGGCCCTTCAAGGCTTGACTGTATATCGATGGACTTTCACAGTAGCCCTGAGGAGCACGTTTAAACCGGAAGCTGCGACCACCAAGAGAGAAACCGAAAAGGTCTCTGCTTTCCTCAGCAATCGGGATGCTGAAGAACGCATTCTTCAGATCGATCACTGAAAACCAAGATGCCGAGGCTGGAATCAGAGTCAGTAGCGCCGTGATGTCGGGCACAACAGGGAACTGAGGAATCACAATTTTATTTACCTCCCGTAAATCGATAACAAAACGATAAACAGGTGGTTTCGAAGGATCAGTACGTTTCAGAATGGGCAACACAGGACTGTTGCACACGTTTCCCCGAGTCTCCTCGATAACATCTTTCTCAATCAGGTCATAGATAATAGCTAACAATGCTCGTTCACCATCAAGGGAGATACGATACTGGGGAATACGTAGCAATCGCACATTAGATTTCAAGTGAACAACATAAGGGGAGATGTCAAGCAGGCCCACGTCATTAGGACCTGTTGCCCACAAAGATGCAGGAAGAGAACTCAATTCCGGTGGAAGCTTATCGAGAGACAAGTACATTGGAGAGATAACTCTCTCACCCAAAGTAAGCTTCACTCCCGCAGGAGAGCAATACAAAGTCGCATACAGTCGTTTTAGCAAATCCAGGCCCAAGAGATTTTCACCACAACCAGTGGTCAAAATCAGCGGAGCTTTTAGCTCACGAGGCCCAATCGTAAGAGGCAAAGGGCACGAAACCGGATTGCTAACAGGGGCGCCAGAGAATCCAACGGAAACATTTGTTAAGCCAGACAAAGGTGCGCCAGGGAGTTTCGAATGTATTATGGAACTTTTCGCTGCACCAGTGTCCAACAGAAAAGGCTCAACGACGCCCGAGGTGGCAACTGCGACGTAAGGCCCTCTCTGATCAACCGGAACTGATACTACTCCCTCTCCTTGTCTATGGCTGTCCTAATAATTACCGTCGTCAGCATTGTGATCGACGTAATAATCATCTACATTGTACTGAGCAGATCGCCCTTGCGACGATCCACGCTGATCAAAACAATTATTGGAGTCAGAAGTGTTAGTGGAACGATCGTTCTGAGCACCGCGACCTCTACCACGTGATGTCTGTTGAGAACCACCACGACCTCCTCTAGACGAATTACCACTATTACGCTCATTGAGGACTGGACAATGGAATTTCAAATGGCCCTCTTGTCTACAATAGGCACATTGATTGTACCCCAACGACGATCTCTGCGAAGAAGAATCATTTCGCGATTGTGACCTATTCGACTGAAACTGCGAACGAGTACGTTGTTGCGAGTCATTCTGATTCGAACGCGGAGGGTATGCCTGCTGCAACAACACTTTAGTTTTCAGTTCTTTTGTTTTCTTGTCAGCACGATCGTTCTCCTCTTTCTCCCTATTCTCATAATATTGAGCCGTAGCCAATATTTGAGCAGAAGTAGAAACAGCCCACGCACTTTCAGAATTTCGCAATTTGTTGCTTAAGTCAGGCAGAAAATTTGAAACAAATTTGTCCGCAAACAACCTCTGACCACCTTCAGTACCCATGTCTTGACCACTGTGGTCAATGAAAGCCTCCTCAAATCTCGTAAAGAAATCAGAGACGCTTTCATCCTTCTTCTGTTGCAAGCGGACAACTTGTCCCAATTTACCTTCATAGCTGGCATAAGAGTTTTCATCAGGGTAATTATTCTCTGAGGGAGATCCGTAATGAGCTGTTCTGGTTTAGCCCCACCAATTTTTCGTGTGTCTGCCGCTACAAGAGCAGCCCAATCACCACCTAATTCAGCCGCATGGTTTTCTTGACGAATCTTTGCCCATACCGGTTGCGGTACGACATTGCCAAACAGCATATCGATATCGGCAAGATTCATTATCGTAGCGTCTACGAGCTGCGATAATTCCTTATAATACCCTGCAGGATTTTTGCGAGGGTCAGGCAAAGATTGCTTCACCTGGAGAACTTCCGATCGTTTCCACGGGAGATGAATCCATACTCTCTGGAAATGCGGCAAAATCGGTGGAGCAGCGCCAGGGTTACCTGGCATCCACACTGGTGGAACTTCGCGCATGGGATACTGACCAGGCGCGTCTAATGGTCCCTCAATGTCTTCCACGAACAATGCTCTAGGCATTATAGAAGGACGAAAAGATAACAACTGCTCACCAGCGCGTCGAACATTTGAATCGACTATCATTCCGCTCGAAAACTGGAGCTGCAGATTAGTCAAAGCAGTCAACACATCGTCCGATGCATCTGCCGATATTTGGTCACGTAAAACTTTACACATTTCTTCGAAAACGTATCTTTGTGTCGGTATATTGAATTGGCAGAACGTCTCAAGCACCGCACGTGGAGGATTTCTAAGAGGGTATCTCATCCAAGCCATCGCCATATTATATAGTGCAGCACGTTCTCTATTACCGGGAAGCTGACTACGTCTTTGGGGACCGTCCGAACCAGCGGACTCAAGAATAGGTCCAAGAGAATTAAAGAAGTTAGCAGCAACAGAGGGGGTACGACGTCGGGTAGATGGAGAAGTATAACATAGGGGATTAACAAGGGAAGAGGCGGAAACAGACGAAACAGCAGGAGTAAGTAGAACAGGAGCAGAAGCGGGAGCAGGAGTATGAGGAAGTACGAGCGGTGGAGCAGTAGGAATAGAAGTAGGCAAAGGAGCAGGAACAGTCAGAAGAACTGGTACAGGTTGAGGAACAGGTTGGGGAACAGGTTGAGGAACAGGTACAGGGGGAACCACAGGAACTGCGGTACCCTGGGCGTACGGAGGTGGTGATTTCAGAAGGTAGGACAGTAAAGGGTCCTCAACTAATTCCTCTTTCTTATCCGACTCCATTGGCAAAGCGGGGTAACATTTGTCTATAGACATGCGCTGGAGCCTATCAAAAACTTCATTTTCCTTTTCCTCCTTATCTCGCTGAAACTGTTCTGCTTTCTTCACTATGGTAGCAACTCCATCTCTCTGATTATGTTTTGTCTGTCTGATTTCTTTCTGTTTGGCTTCTTTGCGCCATAACCGAAAGGCATCAAACATGGCCGGCCTTGATTTTTTCTTAAACAATTTAGCCTCGAGGTTATCTAAAATCGGGGTCTCGAAACTACCATGAGGTGGCCAACTAAGGACACCGTCTTTTTTGGTATAACGAATCCAATATTCATTAAAGGTAATCGGACCTAACCCATACTTGCTATATAATTCATAAGTTGGAGTTCCAACCGGAGGTATCGGACACGAGTCCTCCAGTCGGGAATCCGCACCACAACGACCAAAACAACTGAACAAAGTACTACGGCCAGGCATCTTGCACACTAGCTGAGTTTCACAAACTTCAAGGGTTACGGGATTTACCAAGTCCCAGCAAAGAGCAAAAACCCTCGGTTTTTGGCGACTGCAGACGTCAAATATCACAACAAAGAACCAAGTCAAGTCAAGTCAAGTCAAAGAATTTATATAGCGCACTACATACCCAGAGGGTCTCAAGGCGCTTAGGGAGGGGAAGAGGATTACTTGTCAAATATCCACGTTTTAAGTTGCTTTCTGAATGCTAGGTGGTTCTGGGTAAGGCGAAGGTAAGTGGGGAGTGAGTTCCATGTTTTAGCAGCCATGTATGAGAAGGATCTGCCTCCTATGGTTGTCTTGTTGATGCGAGGTACAGTGGCGAGGGCTTGGCTGGAAGAACGTAGTTGGCGGGAGGGGGTGTAGAAGGACAGTCGTGAGTTGAGGCATTGTGGTCCGATGTCGTAGAGTGATTTGTGTGCGTGGGTTAGCAGTCGGAAGGTGATCCTCTTATTGACGGGTAGCCAGTGGAGGTCTTTCAGGTGACCAGAGATGTGTTCGTTACGCGGGATGTCTAATATGATCCTGGCTGAGGCGTTTTGGATTCGTTGGAGTTTCTTCTGGAGTTTAGCGGTAGTACCTGCGTAGAGGGTATTTCCGTAGTCCAGTCGGCTCGTGACCAGAGCATGGGTGACTGTTTTTCTGGTTTCGGTGGGGATCCAGCGAAATGTTTTTTTGAGCATGCGAAGAATGTTGAAGCAGGATGAGGATACAGCGCTGACTTGTCTGTTCATTGAAAGTGAAGAATCCAGGATAACGCCTAGGTTCCGTGCGTGGTCTGTCGGGATGGGTGCTTTTCCAAGGGCTTCCGGCCACCAAGAGTCGTCCCATGCAGAGGGGGATGTACCTAAGATGAGGACTTCAGTTTTATCTGAATTCAGTTTCAGACGGCTGTGTTTCATCCATTCGGCAACTTCTTTCATTCCTTCGTGTAGGTTAGTTTTGGCGGTGCTGGGGTCATTGGTGAGAGAAAGGATCAGTTGAGTGTCATCCGCGTAAGAGATGATGTTGAGGTTGTGTAGGCGTGCGATGGCCACGAGGGGGCTCATGTATACGTTGAAGAGGGTGGGGCTGAGTGAAGGTCCTTGTGGTACGCCACAGATGACTTCAGAGGCCTCGGACTTGAATGGTGGAAGGCGGACTCTCTGGGTTCTTCCGGTGAGGAACGAGGTGATCCATTCGAGTGCTTTTCCTTGTATTCCGATGTTTCTGAGGCGTTGTAAAAGGGTGCTGTGGCAGACTGTGTCGAAGGCTGCGGAGAGGTCGAGGAGGATGAGGGCGACTGTGTCTCCATTGTCCAGTAGAGTTTGGATGTCGTCTGTTGCTGCGATGAGGGCGGTTTCAGTGCTGTGTTTTGCTCGGAAGCCAGATTGTGAGGAGTCGAGGGATTTGTTGGCTTCGAGGAAAGCGGCGAGCTGGTTGTTGACAGCTTTCTCGATGACTTTGGCCGGGAAAGGAAGGAGTGATAAGGGGCGGTAATTTTTGAGTTCGGTGGGGTCCGCTGTGGGTTTTTTCAGAAGGGCGATGAGTTCAGCTTGTTTCCAGCTTTCCGGGAAGGTGGCGGAGTTGAAGGAGCAGTTGATGACGTCTCGGAGGTGCGGTGCTATGACGGAGTCTGCTTTGTTGAAGATGTGGTGAGGACATGGGTCTGTGGGGGATCCTGAGTGGATGGAGTTCATCAGGTGGATGGTGTCTTCAGTGGAGATTGGGTTCCAGTCGTTAAGGGTGTTCAAGGGGGGAGAATGTTCATCATGTGGTTGGGTGGGTTGGTCTCCGGGTTGGTTGTCGAAGCTGTTGTGGATGTCTGCAATTTTGTTGTGGAAGAATGAGGCTAGGGAGTCGCAGAGGGCTTGAGAGGGGGTGATGTCGTTGGAGTTGGCCGAGGGATTGGTAAATTCCTTGACGATGTTGAAAAGTTCCTTGCTGTTGTGGCAAGTACTAAGAACCACAAATGCAATGGAACCATGCAACAACTAAGCACCCACAACTAAGGACTCTGGGAGCGACCCACAAATACTTAACTCAAAGATCGATGGCGTCACCAGGAAGACCCGTCAATCGTCTCGCTGTACCAAGGTCTACGCCAGGCGCCAAAACAGGTCTACAGTCAGGGCAGCAGTCCGTCGCAGCCGTCAGGAGGCGGGAATCTTCGCGGGAAAAGTCGTCGGGCCACTTGTTTCGACAACAGGATCGATGAAGCGGGGTGCACCTTCCCTCGGAGATTTCACACGAAGTTCCTCACGATCGTCGGGCTTGGACCGGTACCACTGATGCAGCCCCACGTTGGGCGCCAACTGAAGGCCTGGGTTTTCTTAAGACCCAGCGGTGCCAGGGGACAACACCTGAAACCTTCGTGGGTAACCTGTTCCGGCGTACAAATGACAGAGACACGGGACACTTCCTTCGGCGTCAAAGATTCAAGGTTTATTACTGCAGGGAACACAGAAGTCACGAGAAGTACATAACATGTAGGTTCGCGGAGCCTGCTTCAAATTGCTACTGTGGGTCGCTCCTTTTATACACATTTCACTCATAGGTTAACATGATACACAAAGGTTTACAACTTGGTTCCCATCATAAACCACAAGGAGGTTGCTTTCATGTATTCAGGGCCCGGAACATAAGTACGGAAACATTTGGTGGTTCCCAACTGTAAAAACCCATCTTCCCACCATTAGTACATTCCAATTGGCAGTAAACAGATCGAAGAAGGAACAGGGACAGGTGCAGAGGAAGGCAGAAACAGTGGGGAGATCGGAAAGGGTGTAAAAGGGGTGGTATCGGGAAACACGAGTTGCAGGCATCAAAGGGACGCGCCTAATGAGATGCACGGCTAAGACAATAGACCGGCCCGGCAAGATGAGCCTCGAGCGGGGCCATCTGCCTTACAGTATCATCCCCCTCATCATAAAGACACTTTCAAAGGAAACGTGTCTTCCGCAAGAGTCTTGGGAATCCCAGGGTCGCGAAACGGACAGCGTCCGTTTGCTGGCTACTTGAGGGCAAGAAACAAAATGGATGCCGTATCTAAGATGGAACCCGTGGGTACAGATATAGAAACCCACGAATCAGACGAACGGTTTAGGTTAGCACAGCGAAACTGCGTACACCCACTAAACTCGTCATTTGCGGTTCATAGATACCAGACTCAACCATATTCGTGCGAGTCGAAAACACCACTTACGATCATCACGGAACCTCAAGGGAACTGAGGGTGAATATATATCACTGGTAACGAGAGCGCCAGGGGTCTGCAATCAAGAGCCAAATCGGTGGAAAACACACATATATATATATATATATATATATATATATATATATATATATATATAATATATATATATATATATGTATGTATATATATATATATATATATATGTATATATATATATATATATATATATATATATATATATATATATATATATATATATATATATATATATATATATATATATATATATATATATATATATATATATATATATATATATATATATGTGTGTTTTCCACCGATTTGGCTCTTGATTGCAGACCCCTGGCGCTCTCGTTACCGGTGCCGTACTCCTTAGCAGAGCCACGCTTTTATTTATTCAACACACCTCCTTAGATAAGGAAATGAGTACGCACTCACAAAGTCCTTCGTTTCCCAAGATTTTATTCACAGTGATTTCCAGCATGTAAGTAAAAAAATCCAATCCGATGCGTTTCGCTACAAACGTGTAGCTTGCTCACGGTTAATGCTATGAAAAGTTTGAGCCACTTCTATTTCTACGGAGCGCCCGCCAAAGACTGTGTGATCATTGCATCACTTCCTGTTACTAATACCGGAAGTAAATTGGGAAATGTAGTTTTAACACAACTATTTACATTCAAATTTATATTTTATGATTTCTGGCATCATTTTATCTTATTTTTGATTATTTAATTTGTTATTTTATATCCCATCTTTCGTAATACCTTAAAATCCAGGGGACACCCATTTATTTTGATTACGCATTACCGGCCGATTTGCAGCTCATGGTAAGGTCCGATAGATATGTCCGTTTTAGATTGTAAATAATCCAACTTTATTGAGTTTTACACTTTTGCCCTCCAGTGGGCCTTTAAGTTATACAGGAATTAATCACTTAAATCCTTACATTTTATGATTACATTATATAAATGATTTTTTTAAGAATTTTGGCATTTAACCAGATCACTTTAACTGTACCATTTATTGCCCTCGAATGGGCTATTATATAAGGATTGAATAAAATTCTACGCACTCTATCGAAACCTGTGAATTTCATACTCTTGTTTGGGGATGTCCCAATACATTTATACAATACGAGGGGAACATGCCAGTTCTTTCCTCTCTTTTTTTTATAAATTAAACTAAAAAAATAAGTGATATTTAAAAACAGGAATAAGAGATTTTTTTAGCATATGCATGCTTACTTGATTTATCTTTCACTGTGGTTTATTTTAGACTTAGGAAATGTGTTACAAGAATGTGTGCATGTCCTCTGTGTTATTTAATCCATTAGAGACTTGCTGTCAAGATTTAATGTGTATTTTGTCTCCAACTGCCTTAACAACTTTTCTCTGTCACCACCTCTTCTAGGTACCGGTACCGAGTCAATGACATAATAAGATAGGCAATTAATATTTTTTCCATGCATTGCCTTAAAATGTCTGGCTACCGGAGAGGTGGGATCACTGTTAATAATCGCTCTTATATGTTGTAAAATCCTCATGTGCACTGGTTTTATGGTGCTTCCCACGTACCTGAGTCCACAGGTGCACGTGAGTATGTATACAGCGAATTCTGTGCGACAGTCATAGTTGCCTTTAATCTTTTGTTCACACTTACTAAAAGGTGTGTTATATTTAGTTGTGTTTGTGCCAAAATTGCACGCCCGGCTGGTTGTGCATTTGTAAAAACCCTGTTTGACTGGCAACCACATAGATGCAGGAGCCCCTGCTGCTAGTGGTTGTTCTTGCATTTTCTAAAAGTTACCTGGGGTTTACCCTGAAGGTCCTCTTTTAAAACGCTGTCAGTTAAAACAATTGGCCAATTTCTATTTAGTATAGCTCTTATTTTACGCTCCTGCCTGCTGAAAGTGGTGATCAACCTTGGTGCCTCTTCATTATTTACAATTTCGTTTTCTGCCTCCGTGTCTATTGATAATAGTTCTACTCGGGGTCTCTCACTGGCTTTGGCCGTGGCCCTGGTAAGTATGTCCTCTGTGTAACCCTCGCATCCTTTCTAGACTTTCATTCTTGCATCTTTCATATTCTTCAGGGGTGCTACATATGCGCTTAAGCCGCAATACTTCCCCGTAGGGTATACTAGCTATTAGGTGGTTGGGATGTGCGCTTGACGCATGGAGGGTCGCGTTCGCTGCTGTAGGTTTCCTGTACGCAATGGTAGTTAATTTGTTATTTGTTACCTGTATCTGAACATCTAGAAACTCGATTGAGCTCGTGCTACATTGAGAAGTAAAATACATATTATAGTCGTTTGTGTTGATTTTTTCAACAAATTCCTTCGCACTCTGACTATCGCCCCTCCAAACAATAAATACATTGTCTATAAAGCGCAGCCATAGACAGATTCTTTGTTCCAACTCGTATTGGTATTGTCCCATGAGGACCTGCTTCTCCCAGAACCCAACGTGCAAGCACACGTAGCTCGGGGAAAAGCAGGCCCCCATAGCCACCCCTCGCTTCTGTCTAAATAACTGCTTACCAAAGGCAAAATAATTATTGTTAAGACACCAAGTAATCAACGACATAAGCATCTTATTATGTAGCACATACTCTGCTGGTCGAGTGTTTAAAAAGAGTTCCATATACAAATATATCATCCAAAATGATAAGTGTATGCTTATGGGTTTATTTCTCTATAATAGCACATATGTCACAATATGTAAATATGATTATAACAACTGTATCTATTAGTGCTTCACTTATTAAATAATTAGGGTACAAATATACATTTTAAAAAAACAATAATAAAAACAAAAAAAAATACAGTTTTTTACAGCACAAATGGAATGCCTGACTTTGTAAATATTTATATTTTCTGATTATTTTGTATATGCATATCATGTTACAATCTCTATGTTTGTATAGTTTCTATGTGTGGCTATACATCACATATTCAAATATTTCCCTTCCACCGCTAAGAAAGAAAGTTAAAACAAATACAATAAATAACAATAACAACTTTACAGCACAATTTGAAAGCCTGACTTTGCAAATATTTGTCAATCCATGTTCAAATAGGGCTTTATGTAGTACAATTTTATATTTTATGATTATTTTGCATATGCAGATCATGTTAAAACCTCTATGTATGTATATCATTCATGTGAGGTTATTATCTACATATGTATATATGTTCCTCCCTCTGAGAGAAAGAACAAATTATTATTAATTACCTATTCGCTCCAAACCTTGCCAAACCACGACTCTAGGACGCATCCTATTCCTCTTCAAAATATCCCCTCCCTCCACTCTTTGACTCATCCTCAAACTCTTTTACTACAATGAACTCCCAATCCACTCTTTACAAAGTCTTTCCTCCTCTATCTATCCTTTCTTAGATTCATTCAACTAAATGTCCCTGTGACTCATATTAAACCTCTTTTACTACCATGAACTCCAAACTATCCCTTTAAAAAATTGTCTCCCCTCTACCCATCCTTTATCATAGTCATCCAACTAACAGGCACACAAGTCCATCACTCACAATAGCAACTTAAATTTCCTTCTATTAACCCAACCCTAAACTACCGTGTGTTCTGGAGTAGCGTGCTACTTGCTGAAAAGCACTTCAACGCATCGTCAGACAACTATATATTGTAAGCACTATATAAATACAATTACAATAAATATTATTTTATTCAAATGCTCAAGGAGAAATGAGAAGAAGAACTGCATTATTTTAGATTAGTCTGACTGTCTTCTTTGTGATTTACAGTTAAAGATCTAAATACTAAAATCTTCAATGAGAAGCACCGCTGTGACTATCGGCGCCGTCCCAGGATGAGTGGTCAGATGATGAAGTAATGTGAAAATTATTTTTCTTCCTAGAACTTCTAATCAGAGAGTCAGTCTCTTCCCTCTTACCTGTGCCCTATCCAGCAACGATCTCAACAAGGAGATTTTAAGAGAGCCTATTGCCTGGAAATCTAGAGGAGTGTCTGTTTCCAGGATATAATTAACTGGGAAGGCACTTTCAGCCTGACTCATGTACATGCCGTTTTGCGTGTCCCTAATAGCGAATCATAGCGAATCGCTATTGAGGACACGCAAAACGGCATTCATGTAGGAATTGCTACTTAAATAGCGATTCCTACATGTTCTTTATTTGCGAGTAGCAATTTGCTACTCGCAAATACTCCCCAAGCATTCCTATGGGCCAAGAGGCCCATTGGAATGAATGGGGATTTGCGAGTAGCAATTTGCTACTCGCAACTGAGATAGCGATTTTAAGGGTGCCAGGGGTGTCCAAAGGACGCCCTGTAGCACCCCTAAAATGCACTTTTGGACAGGTGTTGCGCACACACATGTCCAAAGGACATGTGTGTGTGCTACATGCAACTTTGAATGATGCTTTTAAAAGCATTTTTCTGAGTTTTTGCTATTTACCGACAGGTCTGACCTGTCGGTAAATAGCGGCCCCGAAAGTCCAAAATCGCAATTTTGTTGTGTGTCATGAATAGCATTTGAGGAATCTCTATTAGAGATTCCTTAAATGCCATTCCACGCAAATATGCGAATTCTTACATAGCGATTTATGCATTTGGTATCATGAATACCAAATGCAAAAATCGCACTCGCTAAGGGCCAGATTCTGAGAATCTGGCCCTTTGCGAGTGCAATTTACCTACATGAATCAGGCTGTTTGAGCATAAAGTACATGAATCGAAAAAATAACATATGTAAAGTTATTGGTGAAAAAGGCAGTAAATTGAACTGGGTCAGTTTCTTTTCGAAACTTAAAAAATCTAAGTGTCGGCCTACAAGCCATGGTCATGACTCATCTGCCATCAAAGATACCGCCAAAACTGTGTGAGGAGCAAAGTCATTGCAAACTTCTTTATGTTTTGTGCCAAAAGGCTTTGGAGACTGTCACAAAAGCCATCAGTGATGACACATGATGAGGAAGAGATGACCACAACAAATTAAAGAGATTAAAGAAAGTGGATGAACCTTTTGGACAGTCTCAGTGGCCAAGTCCTTGGGGTGGAAAGAAATTGGAGAAGACAAAAGATTAACTATTAGCACTAGAAGCTATGAGGACTTTGATCCTAGCAGAGGTGAAGATGAGTTCCTTCAAGCAATATGCCACTGACGCAGACCTGGAGCTCAATGCAAAGACAGAGCTGAGGAGAAGTATCATTGTGCAGGATTTACCACCTGAATTCTCGTCTCAATCACTTCATCTCTATATAAGAGGAGTGATAAGAGACTTATGAGCCTATAAGGTGAAATTTAAGACGGAGTGGCCAGGAACATGTACAGGCTTCCCTCAACAATCTGGGATGGTGTAAATACTCCAAGAGGGACTGTAAGGGTTCTAGTGCAGTCGCCATATTTGAGGGACCAGATTTGTTTTAGAAGATATCCACAAATATGTTCCAATGGCAGTTTAGAATTGTGTTTTCAATTTTCCTGCTTTGTTTTGACAAAGTGGCTTGGAAGAGGGCCTTGATAGAGGTTAGAAGAGGGTTTGAGGATGCGCGGTTAGAGCTTTAGTGGGGTTCCTAATATGGCAAAGGGCCGAGCATCGGGGCAGGAGAAATGTCTTTGATCAGGTCATCACCACCAAGACATTTCTGTCCACATTAATAAATTAGAATAAGTCTTGAGTTCATTTTATCTACGGTATTTATTAAGGGAAATGGGAAAGATATTTAATTTATGGAGTTCATGGGGGCTCATTCTCAAAGGGCCAATTTGGCTGTAAGAAATAGTATAGCAGTTTCACTCATCAACTTTTTTTGACTTGGCTTTCTTTCTCTAAGGTTTGTTCCTTTATGGCTTTCCCCCTAATTTGCAATGCCTGTTTTTGAACACATGTCAGACACAGGTTTGCCTTTGAAAAGGTAATGGACACTGTCACACTTTACACCTTTGAATGTCTAGCTGGCTGAGGCTAGCCACATCTTGCCTATGAGTAACTTGCACAAGTACTGTCTCTGTTTTGAAGGCATGAGACAATATTTTGGCGAGTTCATTTTGTGGCCTTTGTGAACCTTGCACATGTTGTGGATGCACAACTGGCACATACCTATTTGCACACAAATATGTTCAAAACAAATTTGTAACTTTTTTTGGCATAAAGTCTAATGATTTATTAATGTTTTACTTCTTTGGCAAACGTTTCAACCATACCCACAGATACACCCCACATACACACACACACATGCACACACTCACATGCATACTCATGTAAGCACACATGTACTAACAATTATTTTTGGATTTCAATATTCAAACTGGGTGGTTTATGTGGATGGTCTTATGCCCAAAATGCAAAATGTATAATCTCGTTGTAAAATTAATGGAAGATCTCCCAGCTCCTATCTTTGCAGTTAATATTTTTAGTGAAAAGCGTGTTGTAAAAGCAATGTAGCCTGACTAATGTTATACAGAAACACAGAGAGGAACATCCACATAAACTATTTAAAATGCAATGTTTTAGCTTTCTGTAAACAAACATGTGACAGCGTTCCGCTGCACATATCAAGCGAGTCTTTGATGTTGTTTTAACTCCTTCAAAAAGTGTGCATATTCAAGGGAGATGGCCTGCAGCAGTCTTTGATGAAGAAAATCCAACATTACGGATTAAAGGGCTGATCCTGAAGATATATAGCTTCGTGAGCAGCGGAACCATTTAGTAAAACATTACATGATACTTAACTAAACAGTTGTCTTGGGAACTTCAGTTTATATGCCACTGCCCTACTTTAATAGACATTTTAGGCTTACAGTTCGTTTAAAACAATATGTCATGGTTTAGTAAAAAATGTAAGCATTTAATCTTAGCCTTATATGGCCGTTTTTCAAAATCACTTCCCTTTCCTGGAGCATGCAGAATTTCTAACGGAAGCCTGTGAAGTGGCTAAGATCATCTCGGGAAGCTTTCCGTGTTCATAATTTCTTTTACTAAAGCAAAAAATTAAATGTTACAAAAATGAAATGCCTCAATCAGTCAGAAAAGCTAGACTAAACACCTGTCAATGTGCACCTTTGTGAATGTCTGACCTAAACTAATACTTACTAATACAGTGAGGAGCCTATTTGAATGCATTAAGCTTTTAATGCATGAAAATGAAAAGTTTTGTCATGCAAATTCCCACATATACCGTTTCTACCGGAAGTTCACAACGATTAATGCCTGTGAGCTCCTCCCACTTAGTTCAGATTAAACAAGATTTGCCTACATCAATCCAGCATGAACGTTGTGAGAAAAACAATTTGAAAGTTAACTTTTGGAGAAAAAAAAATCACATCAGTTTTAGCACAAACTAGCATGCACAAGGAAATGCTGCCACTATACATGAAAAAAGTACTGTCATCGACATTGGAAAAGCACAATACTCGACAAAGTGTGGTTAGGCTACTGATGAGGGTCTAAGCAAGACTACTCGCATAATCAAAGGTTTTCCCATACCTATAATTAAGTCACATTAACGCTATCCGTGCTGATGACGGAACCGCTCCATCATCAGCTGCGGTGGCGCTGTGCTGATGATGAAGCGGTTCCCTCATGGCCCGTTCGCCGCGCCTGTGCGGCGCGGATTCCGCGCCTGCGCTGGGTGTTCCATTGAGTGGGCGGGGCCTTGACGGAACCGCTCCGTCATGAGCACAGTTCAACCGCGGCTGGTGACGGAGTGGTTCCGTCACCAGCATGTGCGCGCCGCACAGCCCCCCCGCCCCTTAGCGCTGCGGTGGAATAGCCGCCTCAGCAAAGGTGTTAAGGTCATTGTTATCCAGGCCACGACAACGCATAAAACAAAACCACTCAAGCTAGTAAACCCCAACCAAGCCCTCTTAAAATCCTGCTGGAACTATGCTCCTAAAAGTCACCCATTACTACCATCCAGGATAGCATCATCCTTTATTTTAGAAGATATCCTCGGATGAGGAGCACACACGTGCTCTGTTCACGAAAAAAAGCCTATCAGGCAACCATGCTTATGAGCTGCTCATAATACACTATCTAGATGATGGGCTGTGTTAAATTTATTTCTTTGCCTCTTCCTGTCTTCTACTGGTTGTCTTAATTAATTTACAATGAAAATAAAATCCACTTTAGCCCACCCAAACAAACCGAAACAGACTGTCTCACCTCTTTCCACTAAGTCCAAAGTAATTGATTCACAGGAAGCTCCAGAAATAAGAGTTTAGTGGGAATACAGGCTATCCATGTAAATACGGGCTCGATCTGCTTGGACATTAAGCACATTCAAGGAGACATTGCCTCTCTTTCTATGAAGATAGTAGACTATTAGATTAACATTTGTGATAATACTAAAGCAATTTCAGCTATAACTCCATTTAAGCATCAGATTTAAACCATTCAAACAATGTCACTTGATCTGCAAAATAGAAACCGCAGGTACAATCTAAGGATCTTCAATGTTAGAGAAAATACTGAAGGCTAGAGCTTTCAACTCTTCCTGGAAGCTACCTTATCTGGGCTGCTCAATATTACATTTCCAGAAAGAAATGAAATTGAAAAATCCCACAATATCCCTTCTCATCAAAACCTCATCAGACTAAACACAAGTAAATTATATCTAAAGTTTTATGACATCTGCATCTTTTTTTTATCAGAGAGTCTGCATGAGAAATGCCAACTCTTCCTAATGAAGTGAAAAGTATTTATTCACCATGAATTAGCAGAAGACATGGTGAAAATTATTTGACAGTTTTCGGATCTACGGTCATGACTGAAAGAGGTAGTATATAAATATGACGTTTTTGACCCATCTTTAACGCGTTTTTGGAACAATGATGTCTCTAAATCTTGTTCTTCCTCCTCAAACTTGATACAATTTCTAGACTAATATGATCCTATTGTCATGGAATCACTATCTTCAGATTCTGCTGGTTAAACTTAGTTTCTCTCAGTATATTATGTCATGTTTATTGCAAATAGCAGGTGCATGTAATGTACAACCCACAGGAATCCCCCTCACATCATATATTTCACGATACCCACTCACCAAGCCGCCCCACCAGAAAACCCCAATGCACCATCAAGACACTGGGGCAAAATATCCGAAGAAAACTGCACAACCTTGCAGGAGCCCCCACCTAACCACACCGGGAACCTCAATGTCGACACCAGACACAATAAATGGCTCACAGATTGCGCCATTCACACCACTTCCAACAGAAACAAGACCTACAAAAACAATAAAGTACATAGCTGGAATACAAACGACCCCAGGGAGATAAAGCACCACTGCAAACAACTTGAGAGAAAATGGAGACGATAAAAACTCAGCCACAAGATCCACATACAAAGCTGCCATCAACCTCTACCACTAACAACTACGAAATGCAAAGGAATTGGTCATAACTTTCAGACTCAATGCCAGTGGCAAGAACTGCAAAGAACTCTTCACTATCGTCAAGGAGTTCTCCAGTTCTGCAGCTGCCAACATAACTTAATCCCATCCAAAGACTCTCCAATGACCTCTCAAACGTCCTTGAACAGAAGCCTGCCAAGATATACAACAGATTCGACCCACAGCAGACCAATATGAACTCCCTGACCAGTCGGGCACCTCCTTCATCGCCAGACAGCAGCTACGTAACTGGAAGCTCAGGAGCCCCCTCAGACCCATGGTACCACTTCATATCACACCTTGATAGAACCATCATCGGCCCGTGCTCCCCGCTATTATCAACACCTTCATAACCAATGCCACATTCCCATGTCGCTGAAAAAGTGCAGAAGTCAACGTCCTATTGAAGAAACCAACAGCAGACCCCAACACCCTCATCTCGCTTTTGCCTTTCCCAGCTAAAGTAATTGAGAAATGTATTTATTTATTTTATTTATTTATTAAGTTTATATAGCGCGACAACTACCCGTAAGGGTTTCCCGGCGCTGAAAGACAAATACAGCAAAAAAAACAGTCCAGAAAAGTTATTGATCAAAAAGCCAGGTTTTAACGGCTCTGCGGAAGCGGATGTGGCAGTTCTCCATCCGCATATCCAAGGGAAGTGAGTTCCAAAGTCTGGGTCCCAAGATTGCAAATGAGCCACCACCCATTCTCGAGAGTCTAAACTTAGGTATACAAAATAAGTGTTGAGACGAAGAACGAAGTGAGCGGGCAGGGGTATAGGGTGTGGTCAGGGCCTGAAGATACAAGGGAGCAACTCCAGTCTTAATCTTGTGCATGAAGCACAATGCCTTGAATTTTACACGACTATCAAAACGGAGCCAATGGAGCTCCCTCAGGCCTTCAGTAATATGGTCTCGTTTCCGACAACCACAAAGAAGCCGAGCAGCAGCGTTTTGGACCAATTGGAGACAGCGTACGACCGCCTTGGTAGACCCCAGATAGAGCACGTTGCCGCAGTCCAACCTAGAAGTTACCAAGGCACTAACTACGGATCTCTGGGTGTTTGAAGGTAGTATCCAAAAGATTTTTCTCAGCCACCGTAAGATGGTAAAACAGGTGGCTGCTACTTTATTGGCCTGATCTTTCATAGATAAACCCCTATCAATAATCACCCCAAGATTACGCACTCGTTGTAACCGGGTAGGTAGGGAGCCCATGGCAGATGGCCAGTGCCTCGGGCTCCAGAGGTCAGGTTTATTACCAAGAACCAAAACCTCGGTCTTTCCGCTATTTAATTTGAGAAAATTACGATTCATCCAACAGGATATTTCGCTGAGACCAGATTGCAATAGGGAAGAGGAGGTAGGGTCAGCTTGGGATAAAGAAAAAAAAATTTGGGGAATTATCTGCATAAGTGAATAAATTCAAACCAGAAAGTTGTGCAATGAGGGCCAAAGGAATAACATAAAGATTGAAAAGAAGAGGGCTAAGGATTGAACCCTGGGGCACACCGTGAGGGGACAAATAAGTATTAGAAATAGAAGTATGAGAAAAAATTTGGAAGGTACGGTCCGTGAGGAAGGATGTAAGCCAATCCAGAGCTTTGCCCCCAATGCCAAAGGAAGCTAGGTTATTAAGAAGGGTACTGTGCGAGACAGTATCAAAGGCTGCACTGAGATCAAGTAGTATCAGTGCAGCTGTTTCGCCTCGATCCAGTAGCAGGCTGAGATTTTCTGTAACTCCTAGAAGGGTGGTTTCTGTAGAGAAACCCGGACGAAAACCGGACTGAGAAGGATGTAAAAGATTGTTTGTTGCCACAAATTGTGACAAATGCAAATGAATATGCCTTTCTAGGATTTTGGAAACTGCAGGTAATAACGAGATGGGGCGGAAATTAGAAACGTCATTTGGGTCCGCAGTAGGTTTTTTTAGTAGCGGGGTGACCATTGTGTGTTTCCAACAACTAGGGACAATGGCTGAACTAAGTGAATGGTCAAGAAGAGTGCAGATCATGGAAAGTTGGGGAAAATCCAAGACACGTAATATCGAAATTGGTAGAGGATCAACTGGAGAGCCCGACCTGATCTTACTCAAGATCTCCAGGAGAGTTGAAGGGCAAAGATCAGGGCAGGACAGAAGTGAAGCCGAATGCAAACATGAAGCCGAAGGCAGCAACGAGAAGTCAGCACCCTTCCCGGTAATAAGGGGTGGACTCATCAAGGCATTGCTGTCGTCTTTGGCAGAAATGTCCTGGTAGATGTTCTCAATTTTAGAGATAAAATACTGGGCAAGTTCGTCACATTTACTGCTAGATAGAGGAGGAAGTGCAGCAGTAGTCTGTGAGCCAGCAAGGTCTCTAACCACACTAAACAGTACTTTGGATTTATTGATTGATTCGGTAATTGTTTTATTTACATGAATAGCCCTAGTGTGGGCACACTCCTTGTGATAGAGCTTCAGTTCAGTTTTATAAATAAGACCAGCTGAGATGGAATAATCCCTTCTCCAGACGCGTTCCAATTTTTTACATTGAGATTTGTGAATACAAAGTGTCTCAATATACCAAGGGGCAGGTGACTTGTGAATAGTTCTTTTCTTTTGGACAGAGGGAAGACAAATGTTAATAGCTTCAAGGAGCCAAGAATTCAAAGAGCTGCCCACAGCTTCCATATCACCCAAACCTAATAGGTTTGTTGGCGCGAGATCGGCCAAGGCTGTGTTGAAAGCGACAGTATTAAGTTTTTTCCAGTCTCTCTTCCTAAGATTCAAAAGAGGTTTGTGATTTAGCGGTACTTCATTAATCCCCACAGTAAACTTAGTAAGAAAATGGTCAGACCAAAGAACCGGCAACACCGGGAGGCAATCAAGTTGAGTAATGTTAGAAAAAATAGGGTCCAAGAAATGGCCACCTTAATGGGTTAGGCCCTTATTGTGTAAGATGAAATTCATGGAAGCGAGGTCCGCAATAAGATTGCCGGCTAGGCTATCCGTAGGGTCCTCTAAATGAACATTCAAATCACCAACACTTAAAAAATTACTGGACAATGTGAGAACAGATGCTATATATTCTGAGAATTGAGATTGCCAGGAGTTCACAGGGCCCGGGGGGCGATATACTAACAGTCCCGTGCGAGTGGATTTAGAATTGAGGGCAAGCTTAAAGTGCAGTGCCTCACAGCTGCCTAAATAAACCGGATCAGATTGGCATTGAAACTTTTTCTTAAATATAATTGCCACACCACCCCCTACTTTTTTTGACGATCACTCCTAACTATAGCATACTCAACGGGCAGGGCTTCGGCAATGTCTGGGCCGGAACTGTCATAAAGCCACGTTTCAGTAATAAAAAGAGCGTCAGGGGCCTCATCAGTTAAAAGATCAAAAATCTTGCGTTTATGCTTGGGCAGTGACCGACAATTTAGGCTGAAAAACATATAGCTTGAGAGAGAAGGAGTAGCCGTCCGTAATGCTAGGCTGCTACATAGCTGTGGGACATCTAAGCAAAAGGAACAACAAGCTTGTGGAAACTGACCAAGCATATCAAAAGTGGTAGCTATATGAATCCTCGTAGGTTTCAGAGCCAGCAATTGTTTGACATCATAAGTGATTAAAGGTCGCGCAATTAGGCCAGGGCGTATGGCCCCGGGGCCCGTATGGGCGCGGACGGGCACGCCTTTGGCGCGCCTTCGGCACGCTCGCTGCGCCCGCCCGCTGCGCAGACGGGAAATGACACACATTTATACAGGAAGAGGGCGGGAGGGTCGAAAAGACTAGACCGCGACCCCTACACCTCCCGAGAAGATGGTGGCTCACCCCCGACTCAGCCCGCAGCAGCGCCTAATCGGCTGCACGGTAGGGTATCAGTGCAATGAAATCACTGTGTGCAAAGTGAACAAGTAAACAGGAAACTAAAATAAAATAGTTAAAATACAGTTTTAAGAAACACATAATAAAGATGTGCTGTCTAGCTTTCCCGGCTTTCCGCCTCAGGAAAGTAAATTGCTAAGTGCCAATCAATGCGCGTCGCAACTCACGAGGATTAAATACCTAAGAGGGCGGGAGGGTTGAAAAGACTAGACCGCGACCCCTACACCTCCCTAGAAGATGGCGGCTCAACCCCGACTCAGCCTGCATCATTGCCTAATCGGCTGCGCGGTAGGGTATCAGTGCAATGAAATCGCTGTGTTCAAAGTGAGCAAGTAAACAGCAAACTAAAATAAAATAGTTAAAATACAATTTTAAAAACACAGAATAAAGATCTGCTGCCTAGCTTTCCCGGCTTTCCACCTCAGGAAAGTAAATTGCTAAAAGCCATCAATACCCAACTCACAGACCATCTAGAACTCCATCAACTCCTCGACAGATCTCAATCAGGCTTTCGCACCAATCACATCACAGAGACAGCTTTCATTGCAGCCACTGCTGACATCAAAAACATCCTTAACTAAGAAGAAATGGCTGCACTCATCCTCCTCAACCTCTTTGCAGCTTTCAATATAGTCTAGCACAAGTCACTCATCAGAAAGCTTCAGCACGTGGGTATTGGTGGACCGGCACTCAAATGGATATCCTTCTTCCTCATGCACAGAACTCAACAAGTTAGACTCCCCCCTACACCTAAGAACCCAAGAAACGCATCTGCGGAGTCCCTCAAGGATCGTTGCTCAGCCCAGCACTCTTCATTGTTTAGAGGACACCCCTCGCTGACAGCATCAGAGCCCATGGCATCAACATTATACCCTACACCGATGACACACAGCTCATCCTCTCCCATACCAACTTAACCAACACCATCAAGGCAAACCTTACCACCTGCATGAGTACTGTCGCTGCTTAGATGAAAAACAACTGCCTCCAGCTCAAGACAGAAAAAACTGAAGTCCTTTCCTTTAACAACAACCACTACCCCTGGGATGCTTCTTGGTTGCCTACCAAACTTGAAAGGGGGACCATGCCATGAACCTTAGGATCATCCTGGACACTAACTACTCCATGAGTGCACATATCAACATCATCTCCTCATCATGCTTCTGCATCCTGCGCATGCTAAGCAAGATTTTTTTGGGGGGAGATTGGAGTTATCCTAGGACATGGGCACGGATTCTGGTGATCTAATTTGTTGGACACTGAAGGTTGCTCTGATGATGCTCATGTGAAACCTGTTATATAAGGGAAAGAAGCGCGTGCTACTGCTGTCAATAGGGTATTTATTTATTAATAAATACATTTTTTCATTAGTGTTTTTGTACAAATTGAACAAGACATGTGGATATCAGAGTGCTTTACATGGGAATTATTCTAAAACTTTTCACTAAGGATCAACTAAATCACATATTAACAATAAATAGTTCACACAAAACATGGATGAGAAAGGGCAAGATGAGGTGTGAAGGGGCAAGTTTTCAGACACAGGAGTTAAGTCAAAGTAACTTTATTAAGAAGAAAAACCATTAAAGTACATAAAATTAACAGTGCAGTTCATAATTACCATGACCTATTTACAAACAACATTGGAAGCAATTCATGCAATTCAATTATTAAAAAAAGGAGAGAAATAGGATAAAAAGTACAATCCTTAAGATTTAATCTTGAAGTAAAGTCTTGAGAAATACAGTGATAATTCTAGTTAATTTGATTCCGTGACAACTACTAATACTGTTTCCTAATAGCAAATGCAAATTTAATAAAGTTAGAAACCCCAGTGCATATATCAGTTGTAGCCAGAGAATGCAAATAGTTAAAACCGTCAATGAAAAAACATAGCCTAATTTCTTTTAAAATCGTGACTAAACATTTTGTACTTGGCTCTTTATAAAGGATGCAAAGCAGCATAGACTGCGATGTGCTTTGAGCGTCCAAATTACCACGAGGAGAGGGCTCCACGATGTCCGCCCAACCCGCTTGATTCGGGAAAGCCACTAAAAAGTGCAGGGTCAATAAATGGAATCTTGTTAAATAAAAACGTGTCTGGGTATTTGTGGTAGACGTTAAATAAAATTGCTCTAGGGCAGGGAATAAACCAAGAAGGTCTGCTACCTCAGGTTGATTGCGGCTGATATTTGCCCTTGCAGAGTGTACCTCTTTTATGATCCTTTTCGCATTCTCATGGATACTGACTGGGCAATCAAAATAGTGTCCCAGGCCTAACTTGTGAAGGTTATCCCTGATGAATCGTAGCCAGGGGATAGTTAATGCGCTATCAAAGTTAAGGCAATCTTTAATAATCTCTCTGGTGAATGCCAGTTCTTCTGATAACCAAATTTTGGCCCATAAAAGTAAGGGGGCAATGTTTATACAATCTTCTACAAAGTCAAGCCCCACCTCGCAAAGTCAGAAACTTGTGGATGTGCTATTTGGAGCCATCAGTATCCTTTTGATGAATTTATTTTCTATGATTTGCAACTGGTGACTGTTATGATACCCCCAGACACCTGCACCATATGTTACCACAGAAAGGCATTTGGTTTTAGAAATTGTAACCAGTTCGGTCACAGGTTTGTGCCCTAGTTTGGATGCAAAACGGAAAAGTCCCTCAACCACTCTTCCTGCGTTGTGTATCCTTGTGGTGACAAGCGGAACCCCAATTCAGCTGATTATTAAAAATGTTCCCTAAATTATTCATTTTATCAATCCCTTTTGGGCCAACTGCATAGTTTCTAGTTTTAGTCGTTTCAGGCCCACAGACCATAACATAGGATTTCATAAAATTAACCTTTAGATACAGTGATAGCATAAAATCAGAAAATGCATCAAGAGATTTTTGAAGGCTATTTGCTGTTAGAGCCATTAGGACGTATGATCTGCGTAGGAAAGAAGCGGGACCCGAGTGCCCCCAATACGTGGACAGGCAAGAAATTTTTCTGACAGGAAAGCATCAAGACCATTGGTGTAAATTATTTAAAAAAAGGAGCTAAGATGCATCCCTGCCGGACACCCTCTGCTGATGCAATAGGCCTAGTTTTTTTCACCATTGGCGCCATATCTAATGCGTACAGATGTGGAGGCATGGAGCCTGTGGAGAAGAGAAACTAAGGGTTCTTCAACTCCCATTTTCCACATCAGCACCCACAGCTTGTCCCGATTAACAGTATCAAAAGCACTGGACAAGTCAATTAAGGCCAGATTGATAGAACCCCTCCTGGCCTTCATGTACTTGCCCATAATCAGGGACAAGTTGAAGCACGGTTCGACAGTACCCATGCCCCTCCTGAAGCAATACCGTGCTCTTGCAATCACCCCTGTGTCTGTCGCCCAGGTTTCTAATATAGCAAGGACAACCCTTCCGAACAATTTTGCAGTGGTGTCAATAAGGGAGATTGGCTATAGCAGGGAGGGTCACACCTATTACCTTTTTTAAACACGGGGACCACTGTAGCCTCCTTCCAAGATTCCTGGATAGGGCCGATCACCACTGCTTTGAACACATTGGTCAGTAATGGAGCCCAAAGATTAGGATTTGGTTGTAAAAAGATCCAGTGGCACTCCATCCGGGTCGGGGTCTTTCATGCTGATTCCTTTGGCTATGGCTTCCTCAACCTCAACTACTGAGATTGACGGACTGAGGTGACAGGCTGAGGTTAGGTCTTGAGGCAGATCATCACTGGGAACTTCATGTAGGTGGCCTTTTGGATTAAATATGGCCGAATAATGAGCTTCCCAAAAATCCCCCAGAATCAGGGAATCCATCCTGCCCAACTCCTCATTAAATAAAGGGCGATTTATGACTCCCCAGAAGCTTTTTGAGTCCTTAAGGGTAATCACTCTTTCCAGATCATACCAGGCTGAGTGCCTCAATTCTTCTTTCCTCTGTTTCGCTGTATCTTTCTAAACGTTCCGAGCATGTTTAATCTGAGCCCTATCTCGGGGGTGTCGGTGCCATGCCAGTTTTAAAATTGTATGCGCTCTTGTACATTCCGCATTAAACCACCTAATCCATGGATGATCCTTCGCCTTAATTGTTTTAGTCAAGTTTTTGGCTAAATCGAACAGATCAGTTGGAATTCCTGAATAATCTCAGCTGGGGGTAGGTCATGGGCTAATTATATCTAACAGTTTTAGCTACAAACTCAATAGGTTTTACTGTATTCCATTTAAGTCTTACCCCTTTGTTAGAATTAAGAGAAACTTTGTAACCAACAACAATCCCTGTCTGAGCTATTATACTGATGGATGCTGTAAGGGTTTATGTTCGTTCGCACTATTTGGATCCACCTCAAAGTCACCAATAAGTTGCAGGAACTTTCGTGTTATGAACATAAAATCAATAATACTCTCCCTACCTCCACCTACATAGGTGGGGCACTGTATTAAGGGGTTGCTAACTAAATCACTAATAAGGCCCAAATCCTTCTCCACAATAATAGAATTTAGACTCTCTCCAGGGAGTATGAATAAAATGCGCCAGGGGCTACCCCTCCATGCTTAACAATCGGCAGGCATGACCGATAAGGACAGATTGAGTAGTTAATATCTCCAACCCAGAGAATACAATGGGGTTGTCACTTCTCTGAAAGAATGTTAATTTCTGACTGTAAGGCCTCAATAACTTGGCAAAGGTTGTGAATAAAAATATTGTAAAACCAGGGGGATGTACCAGCAACAGTGACTTTTATAGCTTCATATTTTACTGAGATTAGCATTGCCAATCCTCCTTTAGCCCTCCCTGAGGACGAGGGGATTGCATTAACTGTGTAGGAGTAGTAACCATTCAATGCAATGTCCTTCGTGTACCATGTCTCCTGGAGAGACAGATTATGTCAAATCCTTTGATATACGTTAACCAAGATTCATCGGACATTTTAGCGCCAATTCCTGCTATATTCCATGAAATGAATTTAAGGAAAGACTTTTGATGACCATAATTTTCCAGCCCCATAACTTCATTATTTATATCTTGATCGACTATAATAGTGGGGGTCAAGGGTCTCCCTATTTGAGATATCACTTGAGGATAAATTGTATGGATGGGGGAATTTCACACAATTATCCCAGTTATTCGCATTAGTGAGTATTTGTGGGGTGCAGATTTCAGGCTGAACAACAGTATCCCTATTAATGAGTACATCGGTGCGAAGTCCATTCCCCTGAGCTATAGCATTCAGTCCTGCTATCTCTGATGCTGCTGGAAGGCTGAAACACTCAGTTAGTCAGTCAATTTATGAAAACCCTGAGAGGGCATCAAAACGGTTGTGATGGCTGAAAGAAGGTGGTTGTATAACCGTATTTATGCAAGGCCCATCCATGACAGGTTTTCCCTCACCTGATATTCAGACTGCGGGGGATAGAAAAAACCCAACGGGTAAACCTCTATAGAGTCGCCATGTGCGCTTTGAAAGTCCGTTAGTGCAAAATGTACATAAAATGTACACACCATGCATTGTTAAAATTGAGTACAACTCAATCCCTGACCCCATGTTTGGTCGTGTGACGGGGGGGGCGTGGCTTGGACGCCGATCGGGATGGCGGCGTGAGCTCGCAGCTCCGCGCGGAATCCCGCTAATTCTCCTGATTCCTGCACCCTGGGCGACCCGTGATCGATACTACTGCCCTACGGAGTGTAGGGGGACCACGGGGTATCGGCAGAAAGTTGCTGGGGGACCGCTGGCCCCGAGGAGACCTCGATGAAAAGACGGCCGAGGTGTCGCCGAGAGTTTGAAGAAAATGGCGGCGTAGCAGACCGGCGGCTCCGGACATCGACATTGAGCAGCCTTGGCACCGACTGGTGGGGGGTCCCACTGTTGTGAGATCGATGCTGTGGGGGCTGTGGCGACAGCCCTGAAGATCGGGGGGCCTGGAACCCGGCACTGCTCGGGCATCGGGGACGACTGCTGGCCGCTACCCCTCCTCCTTCCCTTCCTCCCCCCGACCCTGGAGGGGACGAGTCAGGCGGTGCTAGCCCATTTGGCCCTTGGAGTTGCGGGCATCGGCGGTGGCACTTGATCCTGTACATTATTGGGAAGTTTGCCCCGTCCCACGAGTGCCGGGACCAGGCGAGTTTCCTAGCCTGTGACGCAGTACCCTAAGATGGCGGCTACAGGGGGACCGGCGGCCATGGAGCGCGGACAAGAGGACCTAGCTGCGCTGTCCCAGGTGGGCGAGACCCCCCCGCCGATGTTGGACCAGGAGCAGCGGCTGAATCGGCGCTTGGATGCCATACTGGACGCCATCCCCTCGACCAAGGAGGCGTTACAGCAGGACATTGCGCAAGTCGCCACGGGGCTGGGGCTATTGCGAGCGGACCATGCGAAGCTGGCAGATAAGGTCAAGGACCATGATCAACTGCTATTGGACCTGAAACCGTCGGTGGTGACCGCGGAACATAAGATCACAGATATCCTGGCCCGGTTGGATTCGCTGGAACGGCGAGCGGAGGATGCCGAAAGCCGCAACAGGAGGAACAACGTGCGGGTCGTAGGCCTGCCGGAACGGATTGAGGGGGAGGATGCGGTGGCCTACATGGAGTACTGGTTTCGAACTGTGGTGGCACCAGAGGGGCTTACTCCTTTCTTTACCCTGGAACGAGCCCACAGGGTGCCGGCTCGCCCACCTGGGCTTGGCCGCCCCCCCGACCGATGGTGGTGCGGCTCCTCCATTATAAGGACCGGGACCTCCTCATCCAGAGGGCTCGGGCATCGGGCCCGTATGAGGTGGAGAACAGCAGGGTCACGATTTTCCCGGACTACACCCAGGCGGTCCAGAGGAATAGGGCATCGTTTTTGGCGGTGAAGAAGGAACTGCGAGAGGAGGGCATCCAATACTCCTTGCTCTTCCCGGCCAAGCTGCGGGTCATTCTGGATGAGACCACGCACTTCTTTCAGACCCCGGACGAAGCATGGCAGTGGCTGGAGTCTTACAGAGCGGGGACGGATAGGTCTCACAAAAGTAGGCGAGATCGGCCTAAACCACCTCAGGTCAGACAATCACAACGAATTCGGTCTCGCAACAGGCGCCAGCGGGAGAAACGGGAGGCCCAAATGGCTGCGGACAAGAGAGAGGCGCTTGCGGCGACGACGGCCATTACGAGGTCGCAGCAGGAAAGTGAACTGGCGGAGACGGACTCTGGCGGCGAAGGCAGCAGGACGGGAGAGGACCTTTCGGAGGCAGAGAGTTCGAAGGGGCCGGTGGTGACCCCTCAGACATCCGATGGGATTTTTCACGGTTGAGACTGCATTGGGACTTGGACACGATCTTTTGGTAGGGTGCTATCCTGTTGGTGATGGGTGGGTTGCCGAGTAGGGTGCCGCGTTGGCAGGATGGGATGGGGAGCGCGGGGCGTGGGCTCCGCTAGCTGGGGTCGGCGATAACTCACCCCCCCAGGGCCCTTAAGGCCTTCTGTGGTGGCAACCACAGGTTAGAAGGATGTGTGTTTGGATTGAGGTTTGGATCGGGGCTGACACTGGGTTTGTAGGCTCTGTCCTGGGAAGTGGGGTCTGGGGTGTTTTCCTTTTCAGAGTTTGTTTCGGGGGGGCAACTGCTATGGTGGGGATACGATCTGGCAATGTTTGACTTGGACTGTTCACTGCTGGTATGGGGGCGTTACCTAACTTGAAATGCCTAACGTGGAATGTCCGGGGGCTGCGAACCATGGTCAAGCGCCACAAGGTACATGCGTATTTGGTGCGAAGGGGGGTCCAGGTTGCCATGCTACAGGAGACCCATCTGACGAAAAAGGAATGTGCTGCATTGCAAAAAAGATGGCGGGGTCAAGTGTTTGGCACCACTTATTCAGCGTATGCTAGGGGGGTATTGATATGGGTGAGAGCGGGGATACCGTTCCAGGTGCTGAACCAAGTGGTGGATCCTGAGGGCAGGTTTGTGGCGGTGGAGGGGCGGTTATATGGTCGGGATGTGGTTCTCTGTTGTGTATATGCGCCAAATGCTGTTCAGGCCCGATTCTTTGATGGCCTTTCCGGGTCCTTGGCCTCTTTCCTAGCGGGCCCGGTGATACTGGGGGGGATTTTAACTCGATTACGGATGTGGTCTTGGACAGGTCTCACCCTCCCCTTGTTGATTCCCCGGTACGCAAGTTAGCCATGCATAGGAAGGATTGGCAGGACAGGTGGGGGTTGCTGGATATGTGGCGGGAACAGCACAGGGATACCAGGGATTATTCCTTTTACTCAGCCCTCCATGCACTACACGTGAGAATTGATTCGGTGCTCTGTGGCGGGTCCCTGGCCCCATTGATCTATCACACGGAATACTTGGCCAGAACCATATCGGATCATAATCCCCTATTGGTACATGTCCAGTGGCAACGGGAGCGCTCGGCGATTCCAACATGGCTGCTCCGGCCAGACACGTTGGAGGATTCAGTGTTCAGTGCAGCGGTCCAGCAGGGCATAGATCATTATTTCAGTGAGAACGAGGGTACTCCAGCGTGTAGGTCCACTGAGTGGGATGCGATGAAAGTGGTGGTGAGAGGGGTATGCCTGGGACGGTTTTCGAATGCTCGTACGACTGTGTTGAATGCACTTGCGAATGCGGAAGAGAAACTGAGAGATCTGGAGCGGCGCAGGCCGGAAAGACCGGACTTGCAGGCCCGGTTGCTGGAAGCGAAGGAGGTGGTCGCTACCGAAACGGAGCGGTTGAGGAGCTACGACTATAGGCAATACGCCATCAGAGTGCACGCTGAACGGGATAAGGTGGGCACGCTCCTGGCCAGACTTGCTAATCCTGAAGTTAGGGGCTGCCCGGTCCTTAGCATCAATAACGCACTGGGGGAAACGGTGTATTCTCAGGCAGCGGTGTTGGAGTGCTTTCGTATGTATTATGAGGAATTGTACCGGAGTCAGTTGGGAGTGGAGGCACAGGAAATTGCAGAGTACCTAGAGGCGAGGCAGCTTCCGGTCCTTGACGATGAGGACGCGAAAGAGCTGGGCGGGCCGATCACGCTAGCTGAAATAAGGGCGGCCATTAAAAATATGGCGCGGAATAAAACACCCGGTGTGGATGGGTTGCCAATAGAGTTCTACCAGCAGTTTGTGGATAGCTTGGCACCCAGACTGCTGGTGGTGTACACGGAGGATTATGAGTCAGGGGGTTTGCCCGGATCCATGAGGGAAGCATTGATAGTGCCGCTGCTGAAGCCCGGCAGGGATGCGACGGATGTGAGGTCCTATCGCCCGTTGTCCATGTTAACAGTGGACTATAAGATACTGAGCCGGATCCTGGCCACCAGGCTGGCTCCACATATGACTGGCCTGGTGCACAGGGATCAGGCGGGGTTTATCCCCACGAGGAGTACGGCGCTGAATATCCGTCGACTGGTTGGGATAATGGACGCTGTATTGGATGAGAACGGGACCCAGGCGGTCCTGTCAGTGGACATTGAGAAGGCTTTCGATAGTTTGGAGTGGGTTTTTCTAGATGGAGTGCTGGAGAGATTTGGTATTGGTGAGGGGTTCCGCCGATGGACGAAGGTGCTGTATTCCTCGGCGACAGCGCGAGTACGTTTGGGTGGCTTGGTGTCTGCGGCTTATCCGGTAGGTAGAGGCACACGGCAGGGGTGCTCCCTTTCCCCCCTCCTGTTCGCCCTGGCGATGGAACCCTTGGCGGTCCATGCTAGGTCGGGAGACAGATATGGGCGGCTACATCACATCTCGCTGTATGCGGATGATCTGTTGCTGTATTTAGACAACACGGAGCGGGCTTTGGAAGGGGCGATGGACCTGTTGTCGGAGTTTGGCCAGTTGTCGGGCCTCAAGGTCAATTGGGCTAAGACCTGTGTGTTTCCGCTGAGAGCGGAATCGCCCTGCCCTGCTCGTGATTTGGGGGTAGTATGGGAGCCATCTTGCTTCACTTATTTGGGAGTCCGTATCTACCACGTGACAGCGGACCTGTTAGAGGGCAATATTGGACGGTGCGTTCGGGCGCTGAGAGGTAGTATGTCTTTTTGGTCAACCCTTCCGCTGACGGTACTGGGTAGGATTGCTCTCTTGAAAATGGTGGCGCTCCCCCGGCTCCTGTACTATTTTCGGACACTGCCCATTTGGATTCCTCAGAAGATCTTTAGGGACCTGAGGACGATGGTCATCGGTTTCCTGTGGGGACATGGCCGCCCTAGAGTGGCGTTGAGCACGTTGCTACGCCCCAAGATTGAGGGGGGGATGGCCGTCCCCGACTTTGAACTGTATTACTTGGCGGCGCAAATCCAGGTTCTTACGCAGCATGTGGCTCGGGTGTTTAGGGGACCGGAGTGTGATCGAGAGTTGGGGATACAGCGCCATGTGCTGGCCTATATCGTTATGCAGCAGAAACTGGAGTTGCGGGGCCTCACTATGGAGGAACGGACGCTCAGGTTAAGCTGGCAGAGGAGTCTCAGGAGGGCGAAGGCGACTCGACCATATGCGCCAGAGATACCGATTGGCATGCTGACAGCCCTACCGCATGGAGGCGATTGGTCCCCATTGCTGGAATGGGAAGAGGCGGGCCTTCAAGTGGTGGGAGACCTGTATGTCGATGGGACTTTAGTGCCCTTCGTAGTACTTCAAGAACAGTTCGGGCTACCTGACGGGGGTTTCCTATTACATGCGGCGGTGGTAGCGGCTATACAGAAGCATTGGAAGGGAGGGCTCCTTGAACCGGACACAACTATGGCATGCCAGTATGTGGTAATGGCAGCGGGCACCTTTAAGGCGGTGACCTGCCTCCATAACAGGATGTTGAACGAGGGACTTGAACCGCTCCTGGGACTCATGGCGAAATGGGAGGAGAGTGTGGGCAGGCCCATTCCGGACACGGCATGGAGCCATATTTTACGGCGTACGTGGAAAGGCACGAGGAATGCTCGGTTCCAGCAGGTGCACTTCTTTGTGCTACATAGGGCCTATCTGACTCCGGAGAAAATAAGGCGGTACTTCCAGGTGCAGGACGCACGGTGCCCGAGGTGCTTGTCACCGGAGGCGGACATGGATCACTTGTTTTGGGGTTGCCCGCATTTGGAGGCCTATTGGGCAGAGGTGGGGGACCTTCTAAACGAAGTGACTGACAGGGAGGTGGAATTTGACATGGCGGCGTGTCTGTTGCTCTGGTTCCCGCACACCAAACACACTAAGGTGACGAGCAAATTCATTGACCTGGGATTGATACTAGCACAAAGAGAGATTTCGTGGCATTGGAAGTCCAGGGGAGGGCCGTCAGTAAGGAGGTGGAAGAATGACTTGTTGCGGTGGTCTGAATGTGAGAGTGTGCTCCGAATGAGGCAGGCTGTCAAGCTTGGTAATGAGAAAGCCTTGGATACAGCGCGTGCGTGGGAATTGGTGGTGCAGGCCTTACGTGATTCATTAGTAGAGGATGAGGACTGAGTGGATGGGACCTGAGGACACCGCGAGGCATACTAGTTCAGAGTTATCATTGACACTGTGGCGGGACCCATACTACAATTAGGAAAATGACACACACCATTAGCGGTTGCCGGGGCGGGGGTACTGGGGGGTTGTTCAGAGGGCGTTCGGGGTGGGTTGGGAGCCAGGGGGTTTATGGACTGCGGTGGCGATTTTGGGACTGAGGAGGGCCTGTGGGGCGTAGGTGGCTAGTGGGAGGTAGCAGAGGGGCGCGGGACAGGTATGGTGGGCCCCACAGAGCACGGGGGTACGGTAGCGGCTTGTAGCACTGACCTGCATATGTAGGATGGCTGATGTTGTTATTTGTTGTGGGTGGGGGGGTAAAATGCAGATACGTAAAACGTTCTTTTCGACCATTGTCCCATAGGGACGCTCACCATGATGTCTTCCTGTTATTTAGGACACTGTGCCGCCCGGCCTCCGGGATGCGGGCTGAATGGCTGTGTATGGTACACGCTTTTACGATTGATGCGGGGGGACACCATGAGTGGATTGGTTGAGCAATTGTAAGCTGTGGTTTCTAATTCTGCAATAAAAACAAATTTAAAAAAAACAAAAAAAAATGTTTGGTCGTGTGACCCAGCTAACTCACTCGCCTGGCCATAATGATCTTTTCCGACCAGTTTATCCTCAATGAGATTTTCTTAAAGCACCAATGAGCCGATTTATTGATAAGACTTCAACAGGTTTCTTCCTGGCCAGCTGCAAGGCAGTGAACCCCCTTCAGAATCAGAGTATACAGTGTGCATTATGGTGTCAAATTCAACACACTATTAGCGCCCCTCCCACCCCTATTATCTCTACCAGTCACATTTATATTTGTATCATCTTGTGGCAGACCGGCCCTTTCTGTTATGGGTAGCTTAGGATAATTAGTGTTCCCTTGCCCCAGACTCATATTATTCCTGTTGGTGTTCCTAACCATAATTGGGTCTTGGGTTACCACGACCGCAGTTATATTGCCAACATTAGTAGAAAATATATCTGTGAGAGGAGACTGTTCTTTTGCAGTAGATGTTACACTTGTGGGATTCAATCTGCTTAACTGGACACTAGAAGTAAAGGTGTTTACGTCAGAGCTTCTTATGCAAGTTATGTTGTCAGTCAGGTTTTTGAATTCCGGGTTATTACCTACACCCATTAGGACTTGGGCAAGCTGTTGTTCAATGCTAGCTAGTCTAGCCAGAATGGAAGTCAATGCCTCTTGTACGATTTTACCAAATGTTTCTACTTTGTCGACAACATTAATAACTGCGACATTCAATTCATTTGCTCTCCCTCCCCCCAACTGGGTCCTTGAGGTATTGCAAACTGAGGCAATTTTCTTAGTTTTTTTCTCCCCTGGTGAATGACCCCTTAGTCTACAATCGGCTCCTGCCTATCCGCTCATTTCCTTTTCCCCTCCTTTTTCTGCAGAAAGTTTCTCCACAGGGTCGGTGCACAGGTCAGTTCCTTCATTTGGGCAAGGTAAAACATCCTGATTTAAAATAGTTATAGTGGGTAATAGAGGAAGTTGTGGCCTTTGCTCTACTGCAGTTTCCGAGGTGGTAACTTGGGCATCAATTTGGGCAGATGGGATCGAGCAGGGAGCAAAAGAAAGTCTGCGTTAAGCTATTTCGATCTCCTTAGTGAAAACCCCTAACGCTTTTTGTAGGAAACCGTTCAGTGTTGTGTCGGTTGTTTTTGGTATTACTGTAGGCTTCCGTTTCCCCATTGTACATGTACTTTTAAAATGTATTAAATTAATAAATTGTTTACCTTCACATGTCCTTCCCGCGATTATGTCTTAGACAAATAGCGGTCCCAAGAGCAACTATCGGTGCCAATAACGAGGAACCAAGAGAGGCAGCCCAGCCCAGCCTCCTCTGGGCTATGACGGGCGCAGATGGGCCTGCCCTTGGCCCGGGCATAGACCGGGCACGCCCGCGCACGTCCCGGTCTGTGAGATGGTAGGAGTTATTTTAAAGGCGCCGGGAGGGTGATGTCACCTCCTGCGCCGCGCAGGATGATGAGCCTGCTTGGGGACTGAGTACCAGCCCAGCGATGCTGTTGGCTCCCTCTGTGTTTCTGTCTGGGCCCCCAGGGCAGAAAACAAGCGGTTGTTGGGGCTCCAAAAGATAATATACTTGCAGAATTTTCCATAAAGGTGTATGTGAAGCGTGCATATAAGGTGCATGGGTCGACTGCCATAGTAGAAATTACGACTGAATGACAGTTTGAGCTCAACATAGGGGTATTGGGTGGTTATGGTTGGAAGGGGCATTGAAATAATAAATGTTTCAGTTCCTGTTTGAGTCTCTCATAAGAAGTTTTAATTCTGATGCTTAGAGATATGGAGATTCAGATTCTGGGCTCAATTATTGAGAATTGTTTTTTACAGTGATATTGATTACTTCAAGGTGGGAGTTTTCAGTACTTTTCATTCAATGTTGCCTTTCAGAGATGCACAGTTTCTGATTGAGGTATCGAGGCTTGTTCTCATGAAGAGTATACAGAATGATGCAGGCAAGTTTAAAGTGCTCCTTGTGTCGGTGCAAAGCCATTTTTGGGAGACTGAATGGGAGAGATATTGTTGAATTGTCTGGATCCTGTAACCAATTTAGCTGGTGAATGTAATTTTTTGCCAAGAGACACAAGATGAATTTTGGATTTTCTTAATCGTAGTGAGGCACCATAATCTATCTGTGATAGGACTAGGGTCTGATGGCTAATTTGAAGTCATGGACTGGGATGAATTACTGGATTCATAATAAGACTTTGAGTTGAAATTGGGCTCCCTTGGCCAAGTTATTGAAGTGGTCTTCAAGGTTAAGGTGTTTGTCTAAAATGAATCCTAGGGATTTAGCGCATTGTACCATGTTTTGCTTGCTGTAAAGCAGTGTGTGTTCCTCAGGCAACTTTGAGCAAGTAGATGGCTATTGGGTTGGGGTTTAGGAAATTTTGTTTTAGTGAATTAAGCTTAAGGTGATGCTAGATCATCCAGGACTGAATTTCAATGAGAATGTATAAAGCTACAGAGACAGCTTCACATCTACTGGAGAATATCTTTTCATAGAGAGCTGAGAGTTTTCTGAATAGAAGTGATAAGTGTTGCACAATTGATTGGGAATTGAGGCAAGCTGTTTGATATCTATATATTAAAAAAATATGGGTGTATGAATGGTGCCAGAGGTGGGTCCCATGCTCACTGTGTCACTAGAACCAAGCTGTACTTGGCTGATGAACCCATAATTAGGGCAAAGCTGGTCCTGGGTTGCTTGTGTTCCGGTTCATGGAGGACCTGGCTTGGCAGGTCGGGTTGGACTGTTCCCAACAGTAGCAGGATCAAGACTGATTTCCATATGGGTGGTTCCAAACTGTTGTGGCACGGTGAGAAAAAGAGTAATAGGATGGAGTGGTACCCCCAGCTATTGGTTTGACTTTTTGCAAGCAGCCTCCCATCACCTTTTGGGAGTTTCATGTATCACCCTAAGTGACATGGATATGCCCAGATGTGAGGATTGTGCTCACTGTGTCCCTGGCACCAAGCTATAACTGGTTGTTGAACACATAACAAGGCTGAAAACTGTCCTTGGTTGCGTGAGTTCCGGTTCATGGAGGACCTGGCTTGGCAGTTCAGACTGCACAATTGGGATGAATGAATGAATGAATGAACGAATTTGGGATTTGTATAGCGCATGGCTGCCCGGAAGCGTCCCAGCGCTGTGATTGCAGACAAACAACTGAGGATAGAGGCTGAGAGGGAAGGGAAAGGTTATTGTGGAAAGAGGTGAGTTTTGAGAAGCTTTCGGAATTTCATATGATTAGGTTCAGACCGGAGTTGGATTGGGAGAGAGTTCCAGAGGGTTGCGGCGACCACCGAGAAACGGCATCCACCAGTCCGAGCTCTTTTAGTTTGGTGGACCTTGGCCATGTTGCCTTGTGCTGATCGTAAGGGTCTGTTAGATGTGTTTGGGTAGAGCATAGATTTCAGCATTGGGGGTCCTTGGTTTTGCATGGCTCTATGAGTGGTACATAGGGACTTGAATTTGACCCTTTCGCGGATCGGCAACAAGTGCAGTGCCTTAAGGGCAGGTTTGGCTGAAACTCTGCGAGGGGTGCCAGTGAGTATCCGTGCAGCGGCATTTTGTGTACGCTGCAGGACATTGAGCATCGCTTCAGGGGCACCCAAAAAAAGGGCATTGCAATAGTCTAATCTTGATAGTATTAGACCTTGCATGAGCATTTTTTGGGAGGTTGCGGGGAGTAGTGGAAGAACCTTCCTAGTTGATCGGAGTAGACCAACACAGGTGCCGGCTGTTTTTTTGGCTTGTGTTGTCATGGAAAGATTCTGTTCCAGCCAGAAGCCTAGACTTTTAATTTCAGTTTTAGGCTGGGGGATGGGTCCTAGGCATGAAGGCCACATAGCAATGGGGAGGGATGGTGGTTGGTGTCCCAGGAGCATAAGCTCGGTCTTTGAGCCATTGAGCTTAAGCCTTGAGTTGGACATCCAGGTATGTATACCTTCTAGGCAGTCAAGGAGGTTTTTGATTTTTTCTTCCTCGAGTGAAAATGATACGATCATTTGGGTGTCATCAGCGTAGGCGACGGCTTTTATCCCAAATGGGGTGACCACATCCTCCAGGGGGGCCATATATGTATTAAACAGTGTAGGGCTCAGTGAAGAGCCCTGGGGGACCCCACACTGGAGGGAAAGGATATCTGAACGGATGTTCCCTTCACAAACCTGGAAGGTACGGTTTTCTAAGAAGGAGGAGAGCCAGCATAGTGCCGTGCTTCTCACTCCTAGTTCCGATAGTCGCTATATTAGGATCTTGTGGTCCACCGTATCAAATGCAGCGCTTAGATCCAGGAGGATCAGTAAAACCGATCCCCCTGAATCCAAGATGCATCTAGCCTCCTCTACCACTTTCAGGAGGGCTGTCTCGGTCCCCTGGCCTGGCCGGAAGCCTGTTTGTGAGGGTCGAAGAAGATTATTGGATTCGAGGAAGGCTGACAATTGCTGGTTAACTGCCTTCTCTGCGATTTTGCTCAAGCCAGGCAGTAGAGAGATCGGTCGAAGGTTGGATAGGTCTGATAGGTCATGTCCTGGTTACTTCTGTAATGCCTTGACCATGGCATGCTTCCAGCTGGGGGGGACCACTCCTTGGCCCAGCGAGGTATTAATTAGGTTAGTGGCCAGATGGCATATGGTAGGTCCGACTTGTTTTAGGATTCGAATAGGAGCAGGGTCGTTGGGGGAGCCACTTTTCAGGTCTGAAAGGGCTTTCAAAAAGTCATTGTTAGACAGTTGGTTAAAGCTGTCGAGGGTTGGTCTAGGGGTAGGGGGGAGGGGGGCAGCAGGGGGATTGCTGTCTGATTTGGGCGGGAGTGACTCCAAAATGTTGGTGATCTTGTTTTGGAAGAAGCCCGCTATTTTGTTGCATCTGGCAACTGAGGGTTGTTGAAAAGAGGGGGGGTGGGTATTTTGCGAAGTTCTTTGACTATTTTGTAGGTCTCTTGGGATGAGCTAGATGCAGCTTTGATTTTTTGTTGTCAAAGAATGAAACTTGGGCTGCTTTCCGTGCTGCTTTGTAGATCCTCATTGCAGTTCTATACTCTTCCTTGATAAGGGGGTCGCAGTTTTTTCTCCACTTTCTTTCATGGATTTTACACATTTTTCGAAGGTTCCTGAGTTCTTGTGAGAACCAAGGCGACTTAAAGGGGTTATTTTTCTTTTTTAGATCTTGTTTCGGGGCGATTATGTCCAGAGTGGAAGTGAGCCAGCTGGTAAAGTTTTCATCTGCTTTTACCGGGTCAGGGAGTGGCAGAGGAGCGGAGCGAATAAGCTCCTGTGTCCATTGTTCAAATGATATTTTAGACCATAATCTATTGTTTTCTCTGGGAATTGGTTTGTGGGCCTTTTTTGCTTGAATTTGCCAGATGAATGGGAGGAGAAAATGGTCAGTCCAAGGGAGGGGGATCGCAGGTCGAACCTCAGTTTTAGGGAGATTAGTGAAGAGAGGGTCCAAAAGATGACCTTTGATGTGCGTAGCCTCTGAGTTAATTAAATGAAGATCGAGTGCTTTTAATTGTGAGGTGAGATCCACAGCCGTTTTGTCTGTGTTATCCTCGAAATGTAAGTTTAAATCACCTAGCACGATGAAGTTGGGGGATAAGATGCAGGAGGAAGTAGTGGACTCAAGTAGTGAGTTAACAAAATTTCCTGGACTGCCGGGGTAAACGGTCAAAATATCGATTTTTTAATTTCGACTCACAATTATATCGAGTTGCTAATATCGATGGGACAGAATATCGATGTCCAGAATATCGATGGCCAGAATATCGACCCTAAGGTAAGTAATATCGAAATTACTTATATCGATAGCATATATATCGATGTAAGTAATTTCGATTTACTAATATGTGTTAGAAATTTTAGTTAAGTATTTAGATTATTGTTATAATATGTGTTTAATATGTTTTTATAAATAAAAAATATATAAAAGTAAATAATATGTTTTACTACCAGAGCGGGTTGTGGGTTTTTAGGGGAATAGGGTGGGAAGTAATTTATTTGTAATTAAATAATTATTTTTTAATGATTAATTTATTTTGCAATGAAATATTAATTGGCAATGAATTATTTTAATTGATTAATTGATTAATTAATTGATAATTTATGTATATTTTTAAGTAAATTATATGTTTTACTACTGGAGCGGGTTGTGGGTTTATAGGGGAATAGGGTGGGAAGTAATTTATTTGTAATTAAATAATTATTTTTCAATGATTAATTTATTTTGCAATTAAATATTAATTGGAAATGAATTATTTTAATTGATTAATTAATTGATAATTTATGTATATTTTTAAGTAAATTATATGTTTTACCACTGGAGCGGGTTGTGGGTTTATAGGGGAATAGGGTGGGAAGTAATTTATTTGTAATGAAAAAATTATTTTTTAATGATTAATTTATTTTGCTATGAAATATTAATTGGCAATGAATTATTATAATTGATTAATAGAATAATTAATTGATAATTTATGTATATTTTTAAGTAAATTATATGTTTTACCACTGGAGCGGGTTGTGGGTTTATAGGGGAATAGGGTGGGAAGTAATTTATTTGTAATGAAAAAATTATTTTTTAATGATTAATTTATTTTGCTATGAAATATTAATTGGCAATGAATTATTATAATTGATTAATAGAATAATTAATTGATAATTTATGTATATTTTTAACTAAATTATATGTTTTACTACTGGAGCGGGTTGTGGGTTTATAGGGGAATAGGGTGGGAAGTAATTTAATTGTAATATTAATTAATTTTGGGTAAAGGAGTATTTTTAGGGTTCAGGGTCAGTTTTCAGTTTTTGGGTAAAGGGGTATTTTTAGGGTTCAGGGTCAGTTTTCAGTTTTTGGGTAAAGGGGTATTTTTAGGGTTCAGGGTCAGTTTTCAGTTTTAGGGTAAAGGGGTATTTTTGGGGTTCAGGGTCAGTTTTCAGTTTTTGGGTAAAGGGGTATTTTTAGGGTTCAGGGTCAGTTTTTAGTTTTTGGGTAAAGGGGTATTTTTAGGGTTCAGGGTCAGTTTTCAGTTTTTGGGTAAAGGGGTATATTTAGGGTTCAGGGTCAGTTTTCAGTTTTTGGGTAAGGGGGTATTTTTTGGGTTCAGGGTCAGTTTTCAGTTCTTGGGTAAAGGGGTATTTTTTGGGTTCAGGGTCAGTTTTCAGTTTTTGGGTAAAGGGGTGTTTTTAGGGTTCAGGGTCAGTTTTAGGTTTTTGGGTAAAGGGGTATTTTTAGGGTTCAGGGTCAGTTTTCCCTACTGTTGCACCCACTGGAGTGGGAATAGTAATTATTGTTAAGTAATTATATATGATTTTTAATTATGTTTTTTAATTAAATATGTATTATTATCTTTTTTAACATTATTATATATATATATATTTAAATATGTTTAAGTAATTAATAAGTAATATTCACAGTATTTTTTATGTTATTTTAAATTTAAAAAAATCGATATATTTAACAACGATATTTTTAACATCGATATTATTTTTTCGATATTTTGGTACTTACCATGTTGTACATAGGGCGTCGATATTTTTGCTATCGATATAATTACGCCGATATTTGTGTAGGTCGAAATTCTGTCTGTCGAAATTCTGTCATAGATCCGACTGCCGGGTGGATGATATATCAGAGTGCCCATAAGTGAATTGTTAGGGGTTATCTTGTAGTGTAGTTCCTAGTTTCCCACTAGGCCCTGCGCATTGGAATAACATAAACAGTAGTATCGACGTGGAACTGGCTATATTCCAGGCCTCCACTGACTATGCTAAACTTAATTGGGTTGTGTTACCAACTAGCTCAGAGGTCACTGGAAACTTTCTTCTCTGCATAGGAAGTGATCAGCTTCCTTGGCACAGACAAGAAGGGATTCAGTTTTCCAACAACCGTGCAACATGACAACTTTGCTCCTCAGATCAAGAGTCGATCTCTAGGGTCGTGTGAAACAATAGACATAGATTTCACTCAGTCAGTCTAGTGCAGTTTACTTTCACAGTATGTAGAGAATAGAGAGACGGGCGTTTATCAATAAAGGGTTAACATTTATTGAACAGTCTTTCTTCTCATACAAGAGAAATGTATTGCCACAATTGCAATAACTGTTATTATAAAAAGTACGTACAGTAAGATAAGTATTGCGAAATAGAACTGTAAAAGCATTGATATGGTTTCTTAGCCATACAATGGTTTAAAGTAGTAAAACATATATACAGTCATATACACATTAGGCTAACATACTCAACTGGTGCTTCTAACTAAGCCTACCCCAGTGTGCCTGACCTAAGCCTAACACGTGAGAAGGGGGAGTAAGTAAGTAGCTTAAGTTAAGTTGGTTTTGCCAAGGTTTGTTTCAAGAATTCTCGTCTAAGGGTTTAGTCAACACCATACCTCTGAATAGAATGATGGAGGATTGGTATCTCCTTCAGGGGTCTCTCTCGATATCCCAGTCACCCGCGAGGGTAAACCGGAAGCGCCGGGACTGGATTTCTCTGCACGAGAAATGCAGCGGCTTCTCTCAGCGCGTCGAGGAAGGAGGGGTGACAGCGTCCGCGGGCAGCTGGGCTGGATGTCTTCGCAGAGGATGGCTGCACGGCTCCTCAAGCGTACTGCACCATAGGTCGCGCTGTAGCGGCGATAATGGTAATCAGCAGCTTCACCACCACAGGATAGCAGGCTGCAGCGACAGAGTGCTAGTTTTTACCAACACGGGGTCATGCAGGCAGCTGGCATCAGCAACAGTAGCTCACAGCTAACAGCTCACAGCTTCGCATTGCTTAAGGCAACGTTGGTAATATTTATACCTGACAGGTGCCGGGTTTGACGCAAGTTTGCTGGACATAAGACGTCAATTAAAGATGTCACTAGGAAGTGACAGTTATCAGTTGCTCATTAGAGTTCCATTACTAATCAAAACATAGCAAGCGGGGATTTCCAGGTTTGCTAAGTTTTTATCTTGTTGAAGAACTCGGAGTGTTATCTAGGAATATCAGATAGTGGCTGCTGCTCTGTCATTGCACTAATTGGTCGCAAAGGAAGTAGCAGAGAGTCATGCTGGAATGTGGCTCTGTTCGTGTGAGGCCAGAGATGACTTTACAGAAAATCGCACTTGAACGGTTATGCCAATATAGGGAATAAATGGATTTATAGCCGAATAGGGGCATAAGGTCACAGTATCGATCAGGAACCTAGATAAGCACGCAACACCCACTCCACGTATACATGTCCATCAAAATTACTAAAACTAAGCAATTAGATGTATGTGTAACATTGCCCACCCCAAAATACATAAATGCATTCGAAATAGGCGTACTTGCAATACATGGAATTTAGGTACTGTACGTTTTTTTTTAAAGCATAGTAATCATTCAAAAAATTATTGCATATGAAGTCAATGAACGATTATGCAAAAAGAATTACACATGAAGTATCTCTGACAGAAGAAATGCGAGATAAATCATCACATAAAAATGCATTGTAATAACATGTGTGCTAGAGGCTGGTGTTATGTTGTTATGTCTCTAGATGTGTTTAGAAATAGAAGTGTGAAGCTTCTGTTCTCTAAGAATAGTTTTTACGTTAAGCAAAGAATTGTTCGTGCCAAAAAAGGTCAATTTTTAGAAAAATAGTCCAATTCAAAGAAAATAGATTTTCCAAAGCTCCTGGCAGTTTTTGTTGATCAAAACTGAAGGCCGAATTCAGAGTTCATGGGAACGCTGTGTGTCGGAAAGCTTCTCAAAAGTTATTGTTTCTCTATGGGTGAGAACATCGTATCAGACAGGCTCGCAAAGAATTGGTCTACAAAATCAGGTGATAGTTCAACCAAATTAGATAGCGCTGTAACTTGGCAGGTGTGAGAATGATTGCTGTCATCGAAGGCAGGACCAGCAATGCTCTCAGAACGTTGTACCTGGATGATGTTGCTTTTGTCACTCGCTCCACTGTTACCACTTGGCTGTAGTACAGGAGTCTCCACGAATGCCGTCATCAGGATTGGTAGCCGCTGGGGACAACACAATGCGTGAGCCGTTATTGGACTTAGCAAAGTATCGACGTCCATTGGTACTGCTGATGGAAGTGAAAGACAGATGTCCAACACGCATTCCTCGCCGCAAAGCATACACCGTAGCACAGGTAAAATGCAATTTTGCCATATTGGTCTGAATGAAAGGAATCAGGTCATGTTTAGATCTCTCAGCCTGGCCAATCCGAGGACGTTAGTTATCCTGTCCCTGTAGCGCATTGCTAGGATTGTCTCTTCCATTCCCATGGGAGCTATGTCTGAGCCGAGGCTTGCCATAACGTAGCAGGATGGTCAAAAATAGAATCCCTGCGATGAGTCCCAAAAATAGTGGAACGCCGCCAAAAATGGAGTGCACAAAATTAGGAAAGATTCCCAAAATTGCCTGGAAGGGTGTTAGCAGTCCTGTAAAGACTGTCTTAAATATGCCTGGGATGCTTGTTGCACTAGACATGTTAAGGAGTTGGCTAAACATTTCTACGAAATGCACGGGGCAATTTGTTGATAAAAGGTCATGGACCTCAGTAGCCGTCCTTGCGACTAGAAGATCATACGTCTCTTTAGATGACGTTATAGGCACTGTTGTCTGTAAAAGCACAGATTTCATTTTGCTTAATGTATCAATTCGTATAGAATAGAGATTCAGACGAGGCCAGAGGGGAGTCACTATGTCTGGAGGCCCGCTCGGGAACAATGCTTGCATACAACATTTGACCATGGACGTTACTTGTACTAGATAACTTAGTCCGGGCGCGAGGCCACAGCACCTGTGATCCGTTCTAAGAATGTAACTCCCGTTCGCGAGTTGCATAAAGAAGGGCTCTATCTGAGTTGCAGGTGTGACTAGCTGGTGGCATGAGAGGTTGTTTGAATTTCCATCACATGCTCCGTGTAAATTAATACCCTGACACAAAAGTATACCGCTTAGTGAGTGTTTACAGTTGTCACCACTAAGAAATACATTTTTGTCGCTGTCACTATAGCAAGAATGAGTGTATGGTAATTTCCATTCGGATTTTACATATCCCTTACCCAATTGTTCATATTGGCCAGCAGGTATGTACTCAAGGCATTTATGAAATCGGAAAGTTGTTATCGGAATTGTGATAATTCCGTGTATTATCCATTCAATGACAGGGCTCTCTGACATTGTCAATGGTAATCTCTCGAGTTTCTCGATGCTCAAGATTGTATAGTCTGCTCCTTTCTGTGCCAAACTGATCTGTTTATCAGTAAGGTTAAAAATGGAAAATAATGACGTTGTGTTGATTAAACGCCAAGGCACATAGCCTGAACGAAGATTTTGCAGCGTCCAGCCTAGTTCTATAATAGAGCGCAATTGAGACTGGCCATGTTGTAACATTAGCAAATCCCTGTCTATCACATCAAAGGCAGAGGATACAATATTGTCCCAAGAATATATTCTGGAAGAGAGAGTCATTAACCCATTGTCTACTACAGAAAGTGATTTCTCCAAATTAATACGATCAATTTCTCGTATTTTTTCAGCAGTTTCAATTTGCTTTACTTTCCAAGCCTCGTTGTAAGCAGCATAGATACTGGTCGCTATGAAACGCTTTTGACGCTGTTTGCGTGGTCCAAGAATGAAGTCGCGCAAATCAGCACCATCTTTTAATAAAGACAAGTGTTGCTTAATTTCAGCCAGTGTGGATGTAGTTAGCCATTCAAGGCAGAGTTTCCCTACACTGTATGTTGTTATAATCCCTGGATGTTGTCTCTGGGAGTATCTAGGGTCTAATCTGGTCATTTTTAACCCCTGTGTTTTATTCAAGAACCTATCTTGACAGTTATTTGTGTCTGTAGGCCAGATTAACCACTTTTTCCAATCAGGATGTGTTCTGTTGAAATTTAAAATGTTTGACACGTCTAACTCAATATCAGCTGTTGCATTTTCAGGTATTGGCTTTGGTATAGACGGTGTTTTCATTTCTTTGTTCTTAGCTAGGCCAAGACAAGATGTTTGGTGTACAGTGTCATTTAAAAATAACATTTGTTCTGGTATCATGCAGGTTCTAAACAGTGCTTCTATGCCTTGCACCTGCCAATCTTTTGTACCCCAAATTGTTTTCGTTTCAATATTATTTTTCCAATAATCAAAACCAATTGTCATCATTTTGTCATAAAATGCTTCTGAATATATCAATTTAGAATTTGTCCGCATTGTTTTCATTCCTGTTTTATCTAACAGTTTGTAATAAAACGTTTCTGCATCACTGGTGTTAAACCCTGAGAAGTATTTGAATTTCTCAAAAAATGCTTTAGAACTGCTTTTAGGTGGTGTAGAGCAATGTTCCCATTGATTATACATAAAAACATTTCTAGGCTGTGCAGATTTATGCAAGTAATGATCCCCATAGTGGGTATAACAGAATAACTGCTCATAACTAGATGAACCTTGTAAATAATCATGATCTGTGAATCTAGCTGACATTACTAAATCAGACATCATGTCATTAATACTGTTAAAGTCCCAATCATCAGAGAATGTACTTGGTGTCACAAAGTCACTTAAGGAAACCTTTAGTTGATGAGGATACTTCAGGATTTCGACCGGACCATAGATCTCATAGTCTGTTTTCTCCCATACTACCCCACCAGGTATTGGAATTGCTGTGACATTTACTGTTGACAGTTCTCTTTTCTTCACGTGGGATGATCTGTGTGGTTTCAGGACTAGGTTGATGTTCTGACTTGCTGTGTCCATTGTAATATATTTTCCTTCAATGAATTTTCCCAAACACAGTACCATGATGAGCCAAAGCAGGAGGAAAAATACACCTAGACCGAACCAGAACTCTAGCCAAGGGGAAATTAGGTAGATTTCCTTCAGTTGATGAAAGAGTTCCGTTGCTTTTTCTTTAAAAGACTTTTTTGTTTCTGGCATCACTTCGGGGTCGTTTAAATCTTCAGAGAAGTTGTCGAAGTTGATGAAATAACCAGAGGCAGTTCTGTCAATTGATGGGATTGTTCTTTCAATCTGTCTCTCGGTAGCACTTTCTGATGCCACATTAGTGTAGACTGGTGTTGTTTCTTGACGAACTGTTTCAATCTGTGTTTCAAGAGGCACGAGTTCCATGGCTGTATTGCATAGTCCTTCATTGTGCACTGCAGGCTGATTGAATGTGATTAGTCTTTCAGTTTGAACCTCTTGAATTGTTGCAAGTTTGGGTATTCTGTTGTTTCTTGGGAGTCCACTGGGCCTACTGTTGATTATAGGCCACATGCTTGTGGTTTTACCAGATCGATGGACACGACTCTGTTCTCCTTTTTACCAGCAAGGGGCGGTAGCACAACTGATCTTGTTCCGGTGACTGCTAAGACAGGTACTGCTTTTCTGTAAGAAGGCCCAAATTCCTTCTTCACCGCGATCTTTTCTCTGACTAGATCCCCAATTTTTGGAATCCAGACAGGCCTTGCTGGGGCTGTTGCGGGTGGTGCCTCGTCAGTGGTACTTGGCTGTTGCTTTAACTTTATGTTGCTTAATGATTTTCTTGTTTCATTCAGTTCCTGTAAAACAACCAAACGGTCTTTTACATCAAACTGCGTTTGTTTCTTCTTGTACCACTGACATCTGACTATCGAGGTCCTGAACGTTCATTCTAATTCCGAACAATAGTTCGTATGGGCTGAAACCTTTTAGAGAATTTCTTGGCATGTTGTTAAGACTAGTCTGGACACTTATTAAATGTTTGACCCACCCAGCGCCTGAACCTAATACCTTCGCTGTTATAGATTGCTTTATGTCCCGGCTTTTTCTTTCTACCACACTTGTGCGACAGACAAGAATACCGCAACCCAATTCCCATGCTAGCCATGGCCTCCTTATAGGCTCGAGAGCTGAAAGCAGGACCCTGGTCAGAATGGAACGTGGTAATTGCGTATGTGCCGATATGGACTCGCAAATCTTTTATAACCGTTCTAGCGTCAGCCGAGCGCTGGGGACCTCATTTTTTAAGTGCTTTTCACCTTAACTGTTAATAGGACGCAGGGTGGGGTGTAGGCAGCGTTACGCTCTTTCTGACTGGTAGCCGGTAGCAAGGTTCGCTACTGCGATCCCTATTACAGTTTTCACAGTTGTTTGCATATATTTGGTGTTCTACACTCATTCCCGGCCACCAGAATACTGATTGTAATTCAGTCAGTGATTCCTTGATCTCTCTGTGTCGTAGACCCAAACCCATGTGTGCGTCTGCTATTAAAAATATTCTCCTGTTCATGTTTGGAATTACTCTATCCCCCACTCCAGGGATTCGAGCAAAAGGAACGGAGTTTGCATCGATTATGTGTGCATAATTGAGTGGATAGTTTACGGGTAGTGCTGCACAGTCGCCTTTTACGGTCGTTTTTACTGCCAGCATGGTTTCCCCGTCTATGTACTTATCTGTACGCTTTTTTGTGGCTACGGAAGCCGGGTTAGTTGCTTCCGCGGTGGCTGTATTAGCCAATGAATTCCCTGCAACGTGAACGCCATCACGCTGAAGACTCTGTGCGTGAATCACGTGAGTCTTTTGTAGTTCTTTGTGTAAAAGAGCTACCTCGTTCCAGAGCAATTTATGCTTTATTGTGGCACCTGTGTCATCTTTGTAGTCGTTTTCGATCCAACTCTGCAGTTTGTTATTGTAAGAATTGACGCAAAAATGAGAATCGCACACTATAAGTGTGGGGAATTCGCGTTCTGCATTTTCGAGCGCCATCTTTAAAGATCTGATTTCAGTTCTTTGAACCGAACAGTACTTTACTGATTCAGTTTTTGTTACTTTCGGTCTGAATTTACCGCACAGCCAACGACCTTTAATGATCGCACATGCTGCATTGTAGGATTTACTCTCTACATTAAAATGCTGTACAAAGCTATCTGTATAGATTATACAGGCGTATTGTGGGAGAGGCAGGATTTCGATTGGCAGAGGATATTCTTCTTCATATTCCAAATCATTCAGTTCTTTGTATTGCGGGGCGAAATAGTATTTCACGTCTTCCGCTCCAAGAGAATCTATGTACTGTATCCATTTCGGATCCAGTGACACTGTAGGCAGGTTTACTGGGCTGAATAGCGCCTCGAAGGCGGATTCCGCTGTAAGGATATTAATCCGTTTGCCGTGTGCTAGTTCTCGTTCATTTGCTAATGCGATTTGCACTGCGTTCACAGTTCTTTCTGTGTGACTGAATGTTTTTTCTGCTTGTGTGTACAAGTGAGATTTAATTGAAATTGGTACCTTTTCTCCCTCATTAGAGGTCAGGTACGTGAATCCGCATCTTCCTGGGATGACTCGGATTACAAGATCTATCGTGTTGTCACGCGTGTCTAATTTAGTTTTTGCTAACATGTCTGTTTGCAGTGATCTCAAAATTTCTGTGTGTTTTTGAGTCCAATTGATTTGTTTTAAATCAGGTTTGATTAGTTCGTAGAGAGGTTTAACCCTCTCTGCGTAATTTAGGATGTAAGTTCTTCCGAAATTCAGAAAACCTAGTATTGATTGTAAATTCTTCAGCGTTTTTGGAGCTTGGAGTACAGCGCACTTCTCTAAGAAGTTGTCCGCTAGGCTTTTCCCTTCACTTGATAATTCGTACCCTAAAAATAGTACTGTCAGATGGGCAATTCGGGACTTTTTAAAGTTGAATTTGTAACCCTCTGCTGCGAACCCAAGTATAATGGTGTTCACTCTTTTCAAGTGAGTATCCAAGTCGTCATCTGTGAGATAAATATCATCTACGTAAGACAATGCTTCATCATCATAGATTTGTAGTAACTCTGTTACCCTAGCTGAGAATAGTCCTGGGCTGTTCTTGAACCCCTGTGGGAGTCGACAGAATTTTTTCTGTGACCCAAATGCGGAGAAAGCGGTCAAGTATCTGCTTTCTGGTGCAATGTTTTGACAAAAGAAACCATTAAAAATGTCTAATGTCGTTTTATATTTTTTCCTAACTATGTTGTTCATTAGGGCTGCACTATGCGAGTTTTGTACTGCAAAAGTTTTGCAACATGTATTAAGATGTCTGTAGTCCAAAACTAGACGATATGAATTGTCTGGCTTGGAGACAGGAAACAAAGGATTGTTCATTTGAGAGGTGCATGTTTCAATCACCCCCTGATACTCAAGTTGATCTAAGATCTCCCTGACCTGTTTTTTAGCTTCTTGCTTTATGGGATACTGCCGTTGGGCAGTTGGTTCACTTTTTAGATGGATTTTGTGAGGCGGTGAATCCTCATCCCATCCTACATGATTTTTATACAATGCAGGTGCCTGGGCTACTGCCCATTTCCTTGCATATGTGTATTTTTTGTGAATCGGTATGTGATTCGAGAAGGCAGGCATAATCACTTCTTCGCCACGAGGGCACTCCCTGACAAACTCCGGGGGCGAATCTTTTTCAGCTAACAGAATATCATAGCCTTTTGAGAGCTTATCCCAAAATAGACCCTTAATTTTCCTAGTCTTATCACCCTCCATACGCAATGTTATTTCGTATATTTTATGGGGCTCGCTAAGTCTGGCGTCGGCAGTTTCAACCTGAATGTATTCATTCGTGTCCACTGTCTCCAGATGACTCATCAAGATCTTGCGCGCTATACTGATTTCTGCTGCACTGTCCAACATTGTCAATGCCCACTCCCCGTTTTTCAACTGTGTCCTCAGTATTCTCGGCATGGTTGATTACTCTAATACTGGCTACCTTCTTTTTCTGAAATTGAGATTTCTTATTTTGAGCAGGTTCCTTGTCTTTGGACTTGGTGTGCTCTCCTGGGTCTGACCGTCCTCTTCTTTCCGAATTCTGTGGAAAAGATCGAGAGGGACGTGTATCAATACTTTGATATCTATCAGGTTTTTTCAGATTATCCCTATTTCTAAGGTTATATCTTTTCTCAGAGGGCTCCCGCTGGGGAGACTGGCGTTCTCGAGTCGGAGTTCTTTCCCTCCGTCGAGGAGACCTTCCTCTGGACTGGAAAACTTTTTCCTTGGGAGTGGATTGTTTATTTCCATCCCAGCTCTTTTTAGGAGTGTTTGAATTATTTTTAATAAATAATTTTTCAGGATTTTCGAGCAGTTGGGGCTTAACTGGTTTTCCACCCAAGCTGTCTCTACCTAATTCTTCATAGCATTTTTCTATGATTTCTGCAAGCTCAACAGGATCTTTTATATCTGTTTCCCTCAACTTCTGGCGAATCGCCACAGATGCTGCTTCTCCCTTTACGTTGGCTAATAATATAGCCGTGACCTGCTTGAAATCTTTCAGTAATTTCATACCTAGATTTAAAGCGGGCTCTGGACCGAATTCATTTTGAATCTGTTTTAGCACGTCTGGTATTACCGCCATAGACGGAACACCGTGTGTTTTTGTGTAAATGGAAGCAAAGACTGTACCCCAAGTGTCGCAGTCCTCCACGTGTGGTGCGATTCCCATAGGAAGGCAGATGGTCAAGATTCTGTGTTTCTCAATAGGGGTAGTATCAGGAAATACTGCCTCTATTTGAGTGATTTTCTGGGCTAACCAGAAAGGAATTTGTTCCCGTTTTACGGGTGTTTTACCAAGACATGACTGTATGTTCTGTGGTGTAATTTTATTTGTGTTCCCCTGATGAGGGGTCAGCTGTGGTGTATTAACAGCTGGCTGGACTGTTGCAGTCCGTATTACATATTGGACTAATTGCCTATGTATTTTTATTAATGTGTTTAGCTGTGCTAACAGCTCTTCTCTAGACATTCTTATAATGTCAGGATGTGGTGTGTAGCTGGCTAGAACCGGCCACGTGGCTCCTGGTCTACCTAGTGGACCGAGCCTAGTTATGTGATCATTGTGTTTTAGGGCGCCATTAAACCAGAGCAGGTGCTCTTGAAATTTAAGTGGAATTTCAACCTCCTCGAAAGGGGCGTACTCATCCGGAGGTTCCTCTATTTTGTAATAGTGAAACTCTTGTGTTATAGCGTTTACCGCTGGAAAGTTTATCCATGAATAGAATACCTCTGTCTGCCGATACTCGTGAGCCTCTATCACGAAAATTACTGTACCACCTTGAGGTGGCAGTCCGTTTTCTATAAGTTTTAAAGTTATAGATCTTCTTAACTGGACCGGGATGATAATAGCACCCGGGTCTGTGTATTCGGGACCTTGCTGAGTCGCATCTGCTGCGGCCCCAGGGGCTCCGTTTTCTGGCATTGTAAAAATGCGAGGTTTGCAGAGTAGGTCTCCAAGGAGACAAAGATTAGATGCACAATATTTTGGAACACTGTATCCTTCAACGTTGAATAAACCAGAGCTTTACATAGGAATCTCTTCCTACTAAGGTCGGGCGGATTTTAACCTTTCACCCACTCCAGACGTCTATTGGAGTATTTACGGGAGAAAGGGGTGTGAAATATGCACGACTGAGTTACTCTACAAGTCTTGCGTTAGTTTATCGCCTTACCAAACGTTAGGGCGCCATGTAGTGTAGTTCCTAGTTTCCCACTAGGCCCTGCGCATTGGAATAACATAAACAGTAGTATCGACGTGGAACTGGCTATATTCCAGGCCTCCACTGACTATGCTAAACTTAATTGGGTTGTGTTACCAACTAGCTCAGAGGTCACTGGAAACTTTCTTCTCTGCATAGGAAGTGATCAGCTTCCTTGGCACAGACAAGAAGGGATTCAGTTTTCCAACAACCGTGCAACATGACAACTTTGCTCCCCAGATCAAGAGTCGATCTCTAGGGTCGTGTGAAACAATAGACATAGATTTCACTCAGTCAGTCTAGTGCAGTTTACTTTCACAGTATGTAGAGAATAGAGAGACGGGCGTTTATCAATAAAGGGTTAACATTTATTGAACAGTCTTTCTTCTCATACAAGAGAAATGTATTGCCACAATTGCAATAACTGTTATTATAAAAAGTACGTACAGTAAGATAAGTATTGCGAAATAGAACTGTAAAAGCATTGATATGGTTTCTTAGCCATACAATGGTTTAAAGTAGTAAAACATATATACAGTCATATACACATTAGGCTAACATACTCAACTGGTGCTTCTAACTAAGCCTACCCCAGTGTGCCTGACCTAAGCCTAACACGTGAGAAGGGGGAGTAAGTAAGTAGCTTAAGTTAAGTTGGTTTTGCCAAGGTTTGTTTCAAGAATTCTCGTCTAAGGGTTTAGTCAACACCATACCTCTGAATAGAATGATGGAGGATTGGTATCTCCTTCAGGGGTCTCTCTCGATATCCCAGTCACCCGCGAGGGTAAACCGGAAGCGCCGGGACTGGATTTCTCTGCACGAGAAATGCAGCGGCTTCTCTCAGCGCGTCGAGGAAGGAGGGGTGACAGCGTCCGCGGGCAGCTGGGCTGGATGTCTTCGCAGAGGACGGCTGCACGGCTCCTCAAGCGTACTGCACCATAGGTCGCGCTGTAGCGGCGATAATGGTAATCAGCAGCTTCACCACCACAGGATAGCAGGCTGCAGCGACAGAGTGCTAGTTTTTACCAACACGGGGTCATGCAGGCAGCTGGCATCAGCAACAGTAGCTCACAGCTAACAGCTCACAGCTTCGCATTGCTTAAGGCAACGTTGGTAATATTTATACCTGACAGGTGCCGGGTTTGACGCAAGTTTGCTGGACATAAGACGTCAATTAAAGATGTCACTAGGAAGTGACAGTTATCAGTTGCTCATTAGAGTTCCATTACTAATCAAAACATAGCAAGCGGGGATTTCCGGGTTTGCTAAGTTTTTATCTTGTTGAAGAACTCGGAGTGTTATCTAGGAATATCAGATAGTGGCTGCTGCTCTGTCATTGCACTAATTGGTCGCAAAGGAAGTAGCAGAGAGTCATGCTGGAATGTGGCTCTGTTCGTGTGAGGCCAGAGATGACTTTACAGAAAATCGCACTTGAACGGTTATGCCAATATAGGGAATAAATGGATTTATAGCCGAATAGGGGCATAAGGTCACAGTATCGATCAGGAACCTAGATAAGCACGCAACAATCTGAAGGGAGAAATGGGTGCTTTCGCAATCCTCTATTTCTCCTTCTTGTAGCCTACATACAAAGGAGTTTTTGTGGACAATTGCTAGTCCACCTCCTTTTCCCTCATTTCTGTTTTGATATTGTATAAGATAGTCCTGGGGGAGCATGTTTACAATGTCCGCTTCGGAATGGGATGTTAGCCAGGTTTCCGTGAGGAATAGAATATCTAGTTTTGATTCTTCGATCAGTATTTTGATCTCTATGGCGTGTTTAGGGGCTGATCTGCAGTTCAGCAGAGCTAGGCTGATACCATTGGCGGACTGGTGGGTGGATGTCTCTGCAGACTCCTCATGGGGCTTGGGAGATGGTGGGGCTCCAAGGGAAGGAGCTGCCGTGCAGAATTGAAGGAGGTAGTCACGTGAGTGTCTGATCCGGGGACTATGAGAAACGGGCATAGTGGATGGCCCTGTGCCCGGCCTGGCCCGGACGGGCCCAGACGGGCTTGCCTCTGGCGCGCCATCGGCGCGCCCGCTGCGCCCACCTGCTGCGCGGACGGGGAGGAGGCTCCATTTTGTAGTGGATTGGTCCCAAATCGCCCAGCCACTAGAGCGCTGTCCAGGCCCCAATTAAAGATGGCGGCCGTGGATTCCTTGCAATTACTCTGATCTCTTCATAGCTCCAAAAACCCACTTGCCTGGCAACACCACCTGTTGCAGAGCCTGACACACTCATTTCAGAGGTGGCCCCAAATCTCTTATTGTTGGCCCATTGCCAGTGTACAGCATTTCCGCTGCAACGTTTCTAAGCTTCAATAGGGCCAAGTGTTTGGCAGTGCTGGGCACCGTAGCTCTGTGAACTGTTTCCTCACGTTGATTTCATTTTTTGCTGAACTACATATCTACAGTTGCACCAGCCATTCTGATCGTTTAGTGGTTGAGTGGGTGACCTCTGAAAAGGTTTGCCATCAACCTGTAAGCACAAATGTACAGTCTTTCCCTTGCCCGAGCAGAAGTTGGCATCATGAGTGCCATGTTGTTGAGTAGTTACATATATTAACGCACCTAGAGAGAGTTCTGCCTCATGCATAAATATACATAGATGTACAGTGAAGCTTTGTATTCTGATTGCCATGCGTTCTTTTTGCATTCTGAATATTGCCGGTTGGTATATTGGTTCAGCAGAGTTTCTTTGTTCAGAGAGGCAGGGGAATTATGGAATGTGCCTCTGCCTGTTGCTGCAGCCATATTTAATGATTTCACATGTACTCCGCTGCTAATTTACGTGCTAGCCAAGCAGTGCCAAGCACCCCCAGTCTTACTCCGACCCCCACAAGGTTTGTGGCTTAACCAGGAAAGCCGTCATTCTGAATCTCTATTTAAATTAAAGCGATGCGTGATCACAGAAACGTTAATTAGTGCCAGGCACTACCTCTTTTACAACAGGGAAGTTGCCACGGGTCCTCTGTAGGAATTCCAGAAATGATGTCACCCTAAAACTTACTTAGAAAGCCTGGAAATTCAGAGCATTTGTGACCGATGAACCTATGTCATAATTTTCGAATGGAGCATTACATCGCAAAAGACCTCAATAATTACATTTGATGTTCAGTCAATAAAAAGAGGTTTAGTGAAGGTTTAAAAGTTTGTTTTCTCATTCTTAGTAGATCATTCAATATTTGTATTCTTTTATTCATATTAGTGAGAAATCAATTACAGAAATGATAAGAAATAGGTTAGTTAGAACAAGCATAGAAAATTAAACAGCGAGTTCCATTTAAAGTATAATCCCTGTTCTAATCTGAAGGCCCTACCCTAACCCACCAAGAACCCATAAAGAGTTCTTGCTGGAAAAGAACAAGTAGATAATGGAGCAGTACAGGATGGGAGGAAAAGGCACAACTCTGCATAAAGAGTTGTTTTGGAGAGTCAGCCGAGTTCTCCGGACAATTGCAGTAGCAACCGTTTAAAAGTATGAGAAGGAAAGAATCACAGCAGTAGCTATGATCGGCATAAAACAGGAAAAGAATACTCACAAACGTAAGGAAAACAAAGGAAAATCACGTAAGCAGTACCTTATGGTAAGTCAGGCTAGCACAGCAAATTGCCAAGCGGCATGGACAGGGTTGGGAAGAGTGTGTCTCTCTAGCTAGGGACACGTACTATATAGAAAGCAGCTAAACATGTTGCAAAAACAGATGCATTTCATCATCGTTGTCCAATGGTAAGAAGTCTTCCAATGGTCCATTGTCTTCACCCTCGTTTCCCACGGTAAACGTTCTCATCTACATGAAGTCAGTTAGAATTGAACACAACATATTACAAAAGGTTACATCTATGAAGGTTCTGATGAGAACCTTTTATAAGCCTACTCTGTTAGATAACTGGTGTCTCACCATATTACAATGAGGGGCATATTCTCAAGGAGCTATCGCTGAGTTAACAGCACTTTATCACAGCCAAAGTCGCAATAAAGTTACCACCCCATTCTCAAGCTGGTGCTTACAGCCCATAGCACCAGTTTACCCGCGATAGCAGCCGCAAAAAACATCGCCACAGATGACCCCCGCAACTATCGCTAATGAGATGCAGAGTAGGTGTTCCTAAGCAAAACGCTGTGATAACACCACTCCACAACATTCACAACGACCAGCCAGATCGGCGATAAGAACACAAAACATGTGATAAGGCGCGTTAGCAGCAGGAAACTAACACCTGCTCTGACCTGGTGTAAAGTCAGATCACAGCCTGCACCATAAACGTGAGCCAAGGCCAGAGCCTCACCTGAATAACAACAGATGCCATGGAGCCACTGATCATGCAGCCCGGACACCCAAGAGGGCCACAACATCTACCGCCACCACACCCCGGACCACGCCCCCCCCCCCCGGAACTCACCCCAGGCACACCCCACCACCACTGGACCAAGACACTGCACATCAACGGCCTGAAACATTTAAAAAAGCAACCGCCTGATGTGGCACCATTGCAGCAATCAACACACATGTGAGTACTAAAATCCTGAGTCATTCATGCACCATTGAAAGACCAAACAAAATGCCACATACAAATTCATCACCAAACGCCTATTGTGAAGAGACATGGCTGGGCATCCATGGAGAATCTGTGAGTCACAGCCTGCAAGACAATATCCAAGATGCAAAGGTGTGGCAGGCACTCAGTAAAGGACATGCAGAGAGAGAAAGAGAGAGACTGAACAAGGAGGGCAATGCCAATCGTGCCCTTGGCCCATGCAAACATGCAAACAGCTGCTTGTGTCCCGTAACTATGCACTCCAAATCACAGGCCTGGCATCAAAGTCAGCACGAAGGACACATCATATCTCAGAAATGCAAGCAGTAGTCAGAATAAAATAAGGAATGAAAGCTCCATTGTCCATACACACAAGGCAGAAGGCCAACCGTACCCCGACCATGGTCCTGAATGTGGCTGGCACACCCTGAGTGAGATACCAAACCAGACTCCGACGACTCCCACACCACGAACAGCGTTAATGAAAAACCATTGTCCCCACACCCCAAACACGACCTACACCTGCAAGGGCTGGCCTTGACACATCAGTCAAAACTACCCAAAGATCCAAACATTGCATACACATACAACTCATTGCCCAGAGCAGAGGCATATAGTCCACAGAACTGCCTTTAGTCTGAGGAGTGCAGGTGCTACGAGACCAACAAACGCAATGGCAGGCATTCCCAGGCACAAGCACAACCCTTGTCACGTGGAACTGCAACGTGGACGAATGCTGCATCTGTTGGGATCACTGCCGATGGCAGTGTTGTGAATCAGTTACCGTCTTAGTTTCCGTCTTGCCTACGTCACCTGCGTCCAGCCCTGGTTCCACTGTCGAACATGCACATTCGAGAGCCCCATGGAGGTCTGCCTATCCAATGCAACAGTAGCTGAATTGGACTATGACCTGACAGTGTGCCCCCTGTTGGCACACGAACAGGAGTGTCACTGGGATACCCGAGCATGGGTTGCACTGATCTTTGGCGTATGTGCCGGCAGTTGTGCATGGGAGATTGCACAACTCCTCATGTGCAGTGACCACATTGAGGCGTTACCCTATTGGGCTGTGCTGCAGAATGGTGAAATGGCGTGGACTGAGCACAGCTGCCCGGATCAGTTAATGGAATGGGTCACCCTGATGTTCCTGGAACCCAAGAACGACGTACTATTGGAACACATTCCCCATGAAACTGTGCTGGCATTCATGGACGAGTAACCACGTCCCTGCAGCCACATCAGATGGTCACCCACAGCACAGGTCCCAACACCTTGTTGCATCGTGTGGAATGCTCACATATCCCACCACAACAGTGGACATGTCTGCCTTCGTCTGGACTCAGAATGCATGTGCGAGGAACTATCCGTGTGTACGCACACCAGTGCAAGGTGAGGCAGTCACATGGGTGGAGCAGCACAGTGTTGTTTGGCAATGGTCACAAATCGGACACACTGCTGGGGGGAGAGTACATACATGGCAATGTAGTATGACATGTGACCCTGTGGACCGTTTTACCTGCTCACTGTCAGCAGAGCAGACAGTCAGCGCAGTCTGTTGGCACTGCACTATGCAGACCCCATGGGCTGTGAGTCGTGTCCCCTGACACAGGGCTATGGGCAGATGCCAAACATCACATGACTCGTCCATCAAGACAAGCTGGGCTCAGACCTTTGACATCCGTAACGATTAGTGTACATTTTTGCACCGCCATGTCTTGCACCTCAACATGTTGCCATGCAGTGTGTGAATGTTCCAAGCATTTCCCTGTATGTTGTGGCCCCTGCCTTGTCCGTATTGACACACTCATGACAATAAAGTCTCCGCAACTGCACTACCATCCAAATGTGAGGAGTGTTGATTAGATAATGGAATTGTGTGCCACAAGGAGAATCGTCCCTTCACAGAGAGGGACTGAGTGACACCTGTACAATGGGGGTGGGTCCCTTTAGCCGGCTCCACCTCTGTGAGCCAAACATTACATTCATGATTGTTACTGGCAGCACTGTGCACTTACGTGTCCCCAGCAATGTGAGTATGGTGTCCAACCTCTATCCATGGGGAGCAATGATGACACATGTGTTGTAGGACCCCACTTCTGGTCTGCTACCGATTTGGTCATTCCTACACACAGCCCCATTCAATACATGGAAATAGACCGTGTTGCGTTTATCGAAGTGTGCAGTCTCTGACGAACTACCCGCGTGTACTTCGTAGATCTCTGTCCCTGGTTGCAACCAATAAACTTTGGTCTTTGACATCATCAAGAAGTATCCCGTGTCTCTGTTTGCCAAGACAGGGGAATCCGGGGTCTTTGGGTGTTGCCCTGACACCGCTGGGTTACCGGATTTGTACCGGTTCTAAAAAGCCCAGTACCTCAATTGGCGCCCAACATAGGGCAACTTCAGCGGTACCAGTCCAAGCCAGAGGTTCGTGAGAAGCTTCGTGAGAAAATTCTGGAGGAAGGCCAGCCACTTCATCGACCCCTGTATGTCGTCGTGGTCCGAAAGTCTTTGCTGCGAGGTTTACCGCTTTCCGACGGCTACGAAGGACTGCTGCCCTGACTGTCGCCCTGTTTTGGAGCCTTAGACGTTTGTAGAGTGAGACGATTGACGGGTCTTCTGGTGACGCCATCAACTTTTCAGTTAAGTATAAACGGAGCGTCTCCTAGTCCTTAGTTTGGTTTGTATCCTTTAGTGGATAGCTTTGATTTGGTACCTGCAGGCCCCAAAGCCAAGGGATTTGTGTATTCACGAGATTATCGTTTTAGATTCCCCTTGTTGTTTGAAGCTAGACTAGTGAGCAAGATGCCTGGTTTTAGCAGTCTTAGAAATTTGTTCAGTTGTGGTACTTTGAGGGATTCCTGGTTAGAGGATTTGTGTCCGGTTCCTCCGATCGGTACTCCTACATACGAACTGTATGTGAAACATGGTGTGGGTCCTATTAGTTATAATGAGATTTGGGTAAAATACACGAAGAGTGACGGTGTCCTACAGTGGCCCCGTTACGGTAGTTTCGAGACAGAAATCCTAGATAACCTTGAAGTGAAGTTGTTCAAGAAGAAAGCCCGGCCGGCGATGTTTGACTCTTTCCGCATATGGCGCAAAGAAGCCAAACAGAAAGAAATTAAGTTAGCGAAGAAAAATAGAAAGGGTATGTCAATGGTGCAAGCTGCCGTTGCATACAGAGATAATGAAGAAGAGCAAGAAAGGGAGCAGATGCTTAGAGTGAAGAAGCTAGCAGTAGACCAATGCTACCCGGTATTGCCGTCTAAAGAGCAGAAAGATGAGAAGGATCTTACAAAAGATCCTTTAATGTCACATCTGTTAACTTCACCACCACCTTATGTACAGAATGCTACGGCACCACCGCCACCGGTTGTGGCTGTGCAAGTGCCTGTTGCTTTGCCTCCTGTTATTCCTCCACAGCCAGCTCCTTCGTTGGCTGTTGTTCCCTATGCGCAGCCTCCTCAGGGGTTGCCAACTTTGCCTTTTCCTGCTACTACTGTTTCTATGCCTGTTCCGACTATGGATTCTTCTACTACTGTTTCGTCTCCTCTTGTCCTTCCGACTACTCCTTCTCCTAGACAGCGGATGACTGCTGCCTTTTCTAGTCTTCTAACTCCTTGGTTGGGACAAATGGGTATGTCTTCTGCTAGTGAGCGTAGACAGTTGCGTAGTCAACTGCCTGATACAGATGAGCGAGTGGTTTTGGATCATATGGCGCGAAGATGGGTGACGTATAAGTCCCAGTACGATCTTGAGGGTATCATGGATGTTTTCCGACAATGGGAAGCACCAAAGCAACGTTATGTTTTTGAGCTTATGTGTGCGTTCCTGCATGAACAATGGACGGACGAAGTGGGTAGAGTTCCTGTGGAATTGTTTCGATTGCATTCCGAGTTTCTAAAGGGACGATTGTGAGTTTACATGACATCGAGAAAGCGGTGTCGACGTTATTGTCGCTTCGCAGTGATGTTCCTACTGAACGGCTGTTTGAGCCAGATTCGTCAGTTAGGAGACATGCGCGTCAGTATCCGATGCAAGAGGTTCCTCCGGTATGGAGACCTGCTGATCCTAATGCTCATCCACCTGTTGATGCGCACTTTCAGCGAGTGTGGGTTCATGTCCCATGGAAACGTGCAGAAGTTTTAGCGCTTAAACAGACTTTACCTGATCCGCGGAAGAATCCGGCAGGATACTATAAAGAGCTTACGCAAACTGTGAGTTTGTGCGTCATGAATTTGGAGGACATAGACATGTTGTTCGGGAATGTAGTCCCACAGCCCATCTGGAATGTCATTCGACATACGGATCATGATAATGAATTGGGTGATTCATGGGCGAATCTTGTTGCTGCAAATGATAGACAAGTTGGAGGTGCTAAACCTGACAATGTCATTACTGAACTTCCTGGTAGAATTATCACTTTCATGAAGACCTTGATGCCCGAGGTCTGTGTTAATTGGGATAAATTGTCTGCTTGTAAGCAGAAGAAAGATGAGACTGTGTCAGATTTTTTCTCGCGTTTCGAGGGAACGTTTGTCGACCATAGTGGTCAGGATATGGCTACCGAGGGTGGCCAGAGATTATTCGTTGATAAATTCGTGCACAATCTTCTCCCTGAGTTGTGTACTAAGTTGAAGGATTCCGAGAGTGCTTGGCCTGTTTCTACATCGGCGCAGATTCTAGCTACGGCTCAGTACTATGAGAATAGGCGTAAGGATGAGTTAGAGAAAGCAGATAAGAAGACTAAGGAATTGAAGACTAAAGTTCTTCTACAACAAGCTTATCCACCCCGTGTTAATAATCAGCACGATTATCAGCAGCCTCAACAGTATTCGAGGAACTTGCAAAGAGACGAGACTCCTCAACAGCGTATTCAGTATGGGCCTAATCAGTGTGCGTATTGTAGAGAAGAGGGTCATTATAAGAATAGTTGTCCAGTTCTGTTGCAACGTGCAAATAGTGCTCCTGGTGTGAGAGGTAGAGGTGCTCAACAGGCGCCTAGAGGTAGAGGTCGCGGACAGAACGCGCGCCCTTTGCCTCCGCAGAATTCAATGAATAGCTTCGACCAACAGCAGAATTCGTCTGGTAGAACTGCACAGTACTACGTGGATGATTATTATGTTGAAGGCGATGAAGCGCAAGGCAATGATTGCTAGGACAGCCATGGACAAAGAGAGGGTGTTGTTTCGATTCCAGTAGATCAGAGTGGACCCTACGTGGAAGTGATTGCATCAGGTGTGTCAGAGCCTTTTCTGCTAGACACTGGTGCTACGAAGAGTTCTATTATGCGTTCTAAGCTCCCTGGCGCACCTTTGTCTGGCTTTAATAATGTTTCTATAGGTTTTTCTGGCGCCCCCGTTACGAATCCGATTTCTGTTCCATTGCCTCTTTCTGTTGGTCCTTGTAGGTTTGAAGCACCCCTTCTTTTGACTACAGGTTGTAATGAGAACTTGCTAGGCCTTGACTTGTTGAAGAGATTGTACGCAACTTTGTATTGTTCTCCGTTAGGAGTACATATTACTCTGGGTGAGAATGTGATCTCTCCCATATATGTATCGAAGGATTGTCTCCTACCTGAATTGTCTTTGTTACCAGATTCATTGTGGGCTACAGGTCCGAATGATGTGGGCCTGTTAGATATTCCCCCATATGTTGTGACATTGAAGGCGAATGCTAAGTTACCGCGCATTCCACAATATCGTATTTCAAGTGATGGTGAGCGTGCACTTTTGGCGATCATTTATGATCTGATTGACAAAGGTGTTGTTGAAGAGACTCGAGGTAATGTGTGTAATAGTCCGGTTTTGCCTGTTTTGAAAATAACTGATCCTTCACAGCCTCCTGTGTATAGATTTGTTATCGACCTCCGTGAAGTGAACAAAATTGTTGTTCCACAATTTCCTGTTGTGCCTGACATTACTGCATTATTGACATTGATCCCTGCTTCTGCCACTTGGTTTTCAGTACTTGACTTAAAGAATGCTTTCTTCAGCATTCCGATTGCTATGGAGAGTAGAGATATATTTGGATTCTCTTTAGGAGGACAAAGCTTCCGCTTTAAACGCGCTCCTCAAGGCTATTGCGAGAGTCCATCTATCTACAGTCAAGCTCTGAAGACTCAACTTGACTCGTTAGTTTTTCCTGACGATGCAGCCCTTATCTAGTATGTCGACGATTTGTTGGTTGCTGCTGATACCGAAGACATCTGTAAGGACGCCACTGTGTCCTTGTTGTCTCATTTATCTGATTGCCATCATAAAGTTTCTCTCTCTAAATTACAATTCTGTCGCCAAGAGGTTACCTATTTAGGTCACCTCTTATTGAAGGAGGGAAGGAAACTGACCCCAGAAAGAATTCAGACTATTGCGAGAATGAGTGCCCCTACAACACAGAGAGAAGTACGTGCGTTTTTGGGTATTACGTCGTACTGTAGACAGTAAATCCCTAATTTTTCTCTTCTAGCGAAGCCTTTAATAGCCCTTACAGTTAAGGATACTCCAAATCCAATTCCTTGGACTGACGAATGTCAAAAGAGCTTTTCTGAATTACGCAATGCGCTGTGTTCGGCTCCTGTGTTGGGTACCCCCAACTACAGTAAGCCTTTCACATTGTATGTCCATGAGAGAGAGGGATGTGCATTATCGGTTTTGACTCAGCAGTTTGGCGGGAAGCAACGCCCATGTGCATACTTTTCGTCGACTTTAGATCCTGTAGCCAGAGCGTTGCCGAGTTGCTTGAGAGCCACAGCGGCAGCGGCTGTTTCGATTCGACAATCTGCGGGTTTGGTTATGGACAATACGTTAGTGGTTATGGTTCCACACGCAGTGGATACCTTGCTGAATCGTACGAAGACACAGCACTTAACTAGTGCTCGGTTGTCAGGGTATGAGCTACGTTGTTAGCGAGCCATGTGCACATCAAGAGGTGCAATACTTTAAACCCGGCTACATTGTTGCCGATTTCGCTTGAGACAGACGATGATAGTGAAGAGCAACATGATTGTTTTTTGAGAACCGAAGTAGAGACGAAAGGGAGAATAGATTTGAAGGATACTCCTCTTCCTGACTGTGATGATGCTTTGTGGGTTGATGGTTCGTGTTTTAAATTACCGAACGGCGATACAACTGCAGCATATGCTGTGACGACTTTGCATACAGTTGTCGAAGCTGCACGTATCCCACATAATTCCGCACAAGCGGCTGAACTGATTGCACTTACGAGAGCATGTGTGTTGGCGAAAGGAAAACGAGTGAATGTGTATACGGATAGCCAGTATGCGTTTGGTGTGGCCCATAGTTTTGGACGTTTGTGGCGTGAACGCGGATTTTTGACATCGCATGGGACAAAAATCCAGCATGGACAACTGGTGAATGAACTTCTTGAATCTCTTACGTTACCTTTGCAAGTAGCGATTGTGAAATGCAGTGCCCATAAAAAGGTTACTGATGATGTTGGTCATGGTAATGCGTTTGCGGATGAAGTTGCGAAAGAAACTGCTAGAAATGTGATGAGTCGAATGTATGTTGCGGGTCCGGCGAGATGGGTTCCAGAGAAGGGTATGTGTGAAGACACCATTGAAAGCGTGAAAGTTATTCAGAGTGAGGCCACAGAGAAAGAGTTGGATGAATGGAGAGAAAGCAAGGGTAGGTTAGACTCGAATGGGTGTTGGACTGATTTGTCTGAACATCAGAGATGGTTGTTGCCTAATGCGTATGTGCTTCCAGTTGTTACAATGGCACATGGAGTGGCACACATGATTGTGAAAGGGATTTGCAAGTTGTTGGCTCCGGTTTGGCAGAATATAGGAATTCCTGGATGTGCGGAGAATTTAGTTAAGAACTGTATGGTGTGTTTGAGGCATAATCCTGGTAAGGGAACTCCGACACTAGCTAGTCATTTTGCTCCTCCTACGTATCCGTCCGAGGCTTTGCAGCTAGATTTTATCCATATGGAGAGATGCAACAACTTGAAGTATGTGTTAGTGGTTGTTTGCTCTTTTTCTAGATGGGTAGAAGCTTACCCCCTTAAGGACAACACTGCCTTGTCCACAGCAAAAGTTTTGATAAAAGAGTTTTTTCCGAGATTTGGAATGCCAAGAATCATTTGGAGTGATAACAGAAGTGAGTTTTTGGGTCAAGTTATGACGAGAGTGTGTGATGGTCTCGGGATTAGGCAGAAATTCCACGCTGCAAATCATCCCCAATCAGCTGGTTTAGTCCAGTGCTACAATGGCACCCTTAAGCTGAAGTTAGCCAAGATTCAGGAAAGCACTGGTTTACAATGGCCAGATGCTCTGCCATTAGCACTTTTGTCCACCCAAGTGACTGTGCATTCAAGAATGGGATTGAGTCCATATGAAGTTGTGTTTGGTCGTCCGGCGAATGTTTGGGGCGTACCAAGACCGACGAGGTTCAGCGACCTCGACCACCCTGTTTTGCTTGACTATTTGCATGAATTGACAACTAAAGTGAGTGTTTTACGCCAACAGGTATACAACAGTCTTCCTCAAGCTACAGAGGATCCAGGCCACGCTATTGAACCCGGTGCCTGGGTCTTCGTCCGAAACTTCCAGCGAACGAAGAACGAGCAGCCCTGTTGGACTGGGCCCTACCAGGTCCTGTTGTCTACAAGATCTGCGGTGCGAGTGCGTGGCAAACGCAACTGGATCCACGGCTCGCATACCAAAAAAGAACCTTTTCCTTTGCCCTATGACAAGTGGGTCCAGGAGGGTCTTGCGGACTCTGAGACTGAGACAATCCCGAAGTTTATACCGTTCAGCGATGCTCGTCTGATTGGAACTAGTTCAGAAAAGGAGAGCGATCGACTTTTGCAAGCATGAGTACCTCCTGTAGAGCTATTGGACACTACCGAGCCTCATCTTTTGTTCACGGATCAAGAACTACCTGGAAGGAACCGATACAATTTGAGATTGAGAAATAAGGACAAATAAAAATATTAATAAAGTAGATTTTTTTTTACTGTTTGCAGGTTAACTCTCCACCAAGGATCTACTCATTTTTGTTTTTCTTGAACTGCCATCCGGTTCTCGCTGCTAGGGTCGCGGTTGCTACCAGTCTTGGGAGTGTAAGCCTGAGACACTAGGTCGAGGGTTCTGTTGGCTCGAGGCAGCCTTCCTGGGTGCAGCAGAGGCACTCTCAAGCAGAATCAACCAACCACCGCGGGCAGCACCTTTAGTTTAGGATGGATTTCTTTGAGCTGGAGAGACCTGTGCAGACATTGACTTTTAGAAAACATATATGCAAAATAATGTCGAAGAAATGCTTTTTGATACCATGTATATTTTTGCTATTAAGCGTCATGATATTTATAGCTGGTTGTGTAGCATTTGTTTTTAAAATGACGTCCAATCCCACTTTGCAACCTACACCTTCACCTACTATTTCTTCTCATTCTTTCCATCCTTTGCCTGAACATGAGGTAGTCAGACGTTTGGAATTCTCTAATAATTCTTTCATTCAACTGTTGCACCAGCATCAGTTAGTGATTAATACAACAAACTGCTGGATTTGTGGTTTGATGCCTCATACAACCGATAAGGGTATTCCTTATCTAGTTTTGCCCTTCAGTTTGAATGGTTCGATCCGAGCTTATAGAACCATGTTTATCTATGCCCACACCCCCTACGTTCACCGAAAGATAATCCGAAGAATAGTCCTCTAGCTAGAGGCATAGTCGACATGATTAAAGGGACTAATGCAGAAGAGACTATTCTGAAAGATGAGAGGCAACCATATAGTGGTTGGAACGTTACTGGATATGGAGTTAGTCTGAGTATTAACCAGCGAGCGAAAAGTTCTCCACCGATCTGGATAGTGCCCCATAAGGGCTACTATTGTCTGCAGGGCAATGGTAAGAATCCGAAGGCTCAGTTAGAGAAGAGCGTTTGTGCTGAGACCTATGTGTTTCCGTCTCAGTCTTCCCCAGCGTTCTTAGCTGCTAAGGGTACCTACTTTGTTTGCTACGACAAAGCTTACACATGGTTGCCCCCCGACTTTTCGGGCACATGTTTTGTTTCCTTTCTGTTACCCCCCACTTTTACAGCTGGGGCGGATTACCACAAGACAAGAATTGCTAGAGGTGTTTTTAGCCAAGAAGACACTGCAGAACAAGAATTGGGAGATTTTTTCAAGGGTTTTCTGCCGTTCTGGGGACCTATGGCTAACAGTAGGAATATTCGTCAGCTAACAAGAGTGGTCGAGTCCACTATAGTTGAAACTGCTGGTGCCCTTGGTAACCTGACTGCTGAGCTCCAGTCGGATAGACTTATGACACTTCAGAATAGAGTTGCCCTTGATGTTATCCTGGCAGATCGAGGTGAAGTTTGTAGATTGATTCAATCAAGCTGCTGTGTTTTTATTCCAGACAACGCTCCATCAGTCTTCCAGGCCATTTCCAAATTGCATAAAATCTCCGATTCTGTCCATCTGGACAAAGGAGATTGGTCTTTGATGGGATGGTTATGGGGATTGATATCCACTTGGTGTTTGAAGATTTTGATGGTCATTGGGATGGTCTTAGCAATCCTGTTTATGTTCTGTCTCTGTGTACAGTGTGCCCCTGCTATTTGTGGCCTTTGTGCTACTTTGTGCGTACGGAAACCTGTCCAGAGAAAGATGCTTAGTAATAGGATGATGCTACAGCAGCATATCAATGATCTGATGAATATAGATCCGGATTCAGATTAAAATGGGTCTGGGTTTATTGCCTATGATAGGGCAAAAGGAGGGTCTGTGGTTCCGTGGTTCCGAATTGGGTTCGAAAGTTCCGAAACCCGATTTATAAAGATCGTCGGAAATGGACGATCTTGGTCTCTACAGACCGCAAATGGCGAGTGTAACGTGTCTGAGTGTTTTCATATGAATCGATATAGGAGAACACTCTGCATTTGAGGATTTAGTCTGAACCTCCGGGTTCCATTTTGTATGTGGCAGCCATTTTGTGTGGTTGCCCTAACATAGGCCCGATGACTGCGGCCGAGAAAGTCCTTGACACGTACGCCTTAGCTGACTTCTGGTTGAACTGGCCGAACTGACTCCTCGCCTCGGGCGAATCCCACTGAGCCAGTTTCTTGAGCAGCAGCTGGCCTGATAAAGATCAAAGGGCAGGACGTGTCCGAGTTCATGGTACACCGTTCCCAGCCCTCTATCTCCTTTCCATCTGTTTCTTCCTTTCCTTTACGACATGTTCATCGATCTAGGTTGAAGGGTTTATGATGGGTTTGTCCGGTCTGATCGAATAGGAAACCAAGCATGTGTGCGATCGTTTTTGGTGGGCTGGACAAGGGAAAAGGGGATTGTCTTTGCCTGTCGTCATTTTCTACTTTTGAAATACTACATTGCCATTGGTCAGTTTGTATGCACCAAATGTAAATTGTAATGTTGCCAGAGGCGTAATTTTCGGCATAAAGACCATTTTCCGTTTATCGAAGTGTGCAGTCTCTGACGAACTACCCGTGTGTACTTCGTAGATCTCTGTACCTGGTTGCAACCAATAAACTTTGGTCTTTGACGTCATCAAGAAGTATCCTGTGTCTCTGTTTGCCAAGACAGGGGAATCCGGGGTCTTTGGTTGTTGCCCTGACACCGCTGGGTTACAGGATTAGTACCGGTTCTGAAAAACCCAGTACCTCAGTGTGCCTATGTTGGGGGGTAGCAATATTCTCGGAAATGTGCAACAAGGCCACAGCTAGTACTCACCTTCACAGACATCCAACTGGCCATTTGGCTCAGGGTTCAACATGCGCATTGATGTCATTTACACAGGTGTCTCGAAACGTAGAGTAGGAGGGGAACTCCCTCCTACAGCTGAGCGCGCTGTTTTACGATAGAACTCAAAAGTTTCTTCTCAATATTTTACATATTTTCATAACATCAATTTTTCATGTATAATGAATCATGTGAATAATCCAAAATTAGTCTCCTCGGTATAATGCTTTTATTATTCAATCTTAAGCAATTTCGTTATACCAGATTAGAAATTCATTTTGCAAACCCAATGCATTTCGGGTCTGTCCAATAGACCCTTCATCAGGGGACTATAAATAGAAAAGAAACAGGACCTGTTAATTCACTATACCAAATGAACCTAAAAATAAGGGTACATATCAATCTGCATATACAATTATAATAGAACTCAAGCTCATTGACATGATTACACATGTAACTGAGATGCTGTCTCTTAAATTGTTCACCACAAAAACGGCGTAAATATAATAACCTGCTTAACTTCCTATAACTATACTGTTGAATAGCGTTAAAAACAACAATTCATAATCTATACAGTTGTACTTACAAAAGACCGTCCGGTCTGGTGCCTAAGTTCGGCGTCTCTGTGTTTCGCGCCAACGCTAAACAACTAATATGTTAGTTCCGTGCACGTGATCGGAAAGCCTTCCAATCACGGCGGAAAAGCCCTCGTCATGTGACCTGTTCCATAACAGCTTCAAGGAAGTGTGAGGAATATTTACGCGCAAGCAATACTAAATATAATACCGGTTACACCCGATAGAAACTGTATCTCTAAATGAAAAGTGAAAAGTGACCATGACATTAAAGTGACAATAAACATATCGACAATTAACATACCAATTTGAATTAAATGAAAACCGATACTTTCATGAGCAAAGGGGGTTATAGCAAACCTTAATGAACACATCAAGGGTCTCGGATATAGTTCAAACCCATAGTTGAGTTGGTTATAAAAAACATGAATGTTCAATTCTGTCATTAAGCCCAATAGGGTGGCTTGAATTAAGTTTTTTGATCCAGTAGTATTCACTTCTAAGTCTTTGCTTAGTGGGATCCATGTCGTTACGTGGAAGGATTCTCTCTAAGACCATAAATTTTAGTTGGGAAATTTGATGACGTGCTTCAAGCCAGTGACTTGCCACTGTGGATTTTGGATTCATCAATCTAATATTACTCTTGTGTTCAGTTATGCGTTTTTTCACTTTTCTTTCCGTCTGCCCTACATAGGTTTTTCCGCATGGGCATTTTATGGCATACACACAATTCATCGTGTCGCATGTACTATTGTGTTTCAGTTCAATTGGATATCCTTTGGTAGGGTGAGTGAATTGGTTTCCCATAATTACATTGCCACAATGGGTGCAATTTTGACATTTTTGCATGCCTCGATAGGTCATAGTTGGTTTCTTAGGTGTGTTCAACATTTCTTTAATGTTCTTAGATCTTTGAAAAGCGAAAGTTATGTTGTCTTGATACAGGCCTGTTAGATCGGGTTCTCGTTGAATAAGTCCCCAGTGTTTATTCACTATTCTTTTAATTTTAGTTGCATCTGTAGAAAATTTCAATACGCACACTGTTTTAGTTTCTTTTGTTTTGTCCACTTCTTCCAGCATACTGACGCGAGATTGTTTTGCCACTTTGTTTAACGATGTTTGCAGTACATCATTTGGATATCCTCTTGTTTGGTACTTTTTTATTTGTTCCTGAAAACTTTGTTGCAACTCTGCTTCATTGGAAGTGATTCTTTTGATTCTTATGAATTGCGACGTGGGCAAGTGCTTTTTCAGTGTCATGGGATGAAAAAATGAAATTTGAAAAATTATTTGACTTTGAAGAAAGGTTAATTCAGTGTGCACCAGGATAACACGTTTTAAGTTATTACCTGCAGCCCTACCGATCCGTGGTAGCACCAACAAATAAATAAACATGCAATTAGATGACATTGCACTGACCACCACCATCTAACAGGATCTAACAGGCCTGTATCAAGACAACATAACTTTCGCTTTTCAAAGATCTAAGAACATTAAAGAAATGTTGAACACACCTAAGAAACCAACTATGACCTATCGAGGCATGCAAAAATGTCAAAATTGCACCCATTGTGGCAATGTAATTATGGGAAACCAATTCACTCACCCTACCAAAGGATATCCAATTGAACTGAAACACAATAGTACATGCGACACGATGAATTGTGTGTATGCCATAAAATGCCCATGCGGAAAAACCTATGTAGGGCAGACGGAAAGAAAAGTGAAAAAACGCATAACTGAACACAAGAGTAATATTAGATTGATGAATCCAAAATCCACAGTGGCAAGTCACTGGCTTGAAGCACGTCATCAAATTTCCCAACTAAAATTTATGGTCTTAGAGAGAATCCTTCCACGTAACGACATGGATCCCACTAAGCAAAGACTTAGAAGTGAATACTACTGGATCAAAAAACTTAATTCAAGCCACCCTATTGGGCTTAATGACAGAATTGAACATTCATGTTTTTTATAACCAACTCAACTATGGGTTTGAACTATATCCGAGACCCTTGATGTGTTCATTAAGGTTTGCTATAACCCCCTTTGCTCATGAAAGTATCGGTTTTCATTTAATTCAAATTGGTATGTTAATTGTCGATATGTTTATTGTCACTTTAATGTCATGGTCACTTTTCACTTTTCATTTAGAGATACAGTTTCTATCGGGTGTAACCGGTATTATATTTAGTATTGCTTGCGCGTAAATATTCCTCACACTTCCTTGAAGCTGTTATGGAACAGGTCACATGACGAGGGCTTTTCCGCCGTGATTGGAAGGCTTTCCGATCACGTGCACGGAACTAACATATTAGTTGTTTAGCGTTGGCGCGAAACACAGAGACGCCGAACTTAGGCACCAGACCGGACGGTCTTTTGTAAGTACAACTGTATAGATTATGAATTGTTGTTTTTAACGCTATTCAACAGTATAGTTATAGGAAGTTAAGCAGGTTATTATATTTACGCCGTTTTTGTGGTGAACAATTTAAGAGACAGCATCTCAGTTACATGTGTAATCATGTCAATGAGCTTGAGTTCTATTATAATTGTATATGCAGATTGATATGTACCCTTATTTTTAGGTTCATTTGGTATAGTGAATTAACAGGTCCTGTTTCTTTTCTATTTATAGTCCCCTGATGAAGGGTCTATTGGACAGACCCGAAATGCATTGGGTTTGCAAAATGAATTTCTAATCTGGTATAACGAAATTGCTTAAGATTGAATAATAAAAGCATTATACCGAGGAGACTAATTTTGGATTATTCACATGATTCATTATACATGAAAAATTGATGTTATGAAAATATGTAAAATATTGAGAAGAAACTTTTGAGTTCTATCGTAAAACAGCGCGCTCAGCTGTAGGAGGGAGTTCCCCTCCTACTCTACGTTTCGAGTTACTTGAAGACAAGGGCAGGACGCCTTGTGGCCTGAGCAGCGCTAACTAAAATCAGAAAAATTATTTGACTTTGAAGAAAGGTTAATTCAGTGTGCACCAGGATAACACGTTTTAAGTTAATTTACACAGGTGTACCTTCTTGGACAATCATTGACCATACATGCATACACACTTTGACTCTTGGGTGAATATAGTCATGACACATCTGTGTGATTTTGAATGTTTTATTCACATTCTAGTGCATTCCAGAGCTGTAGCTGTACATGACCATGCCAAGCCCACATTACATGGGAGTCCAGTGGTGGTCCGACCTGGGTCTGCTGGGGATTGGTAAGTGATTAAGGTGAGGGAGAGTGCATTCCGTTGCAGGGGTGCTGTGTTATTGTCCACCAGTGAAGATATGCCAGTCCTTGTCAGGGTCCAGGGGCATATCGTGGAGTGTTCTGGGGGTCAGTTGAAGGTGTTGTTCCAGGGCATGATGCATGGGCAAGAACCAGGCTGGGACAGGTCATATGGCGGTGATGGAGGCTACTACTGCCTTGCTCACATACTGATTACCATCCACATCTTAGCCCTCTGACACTTCCTCAGTGTCCGGTGTGTCCGGTGTGTGTGGCTGGGTTATGGCTGCATCTCTGGTGCCACTCACACATCAGGGTGCAAAGGTGATAGTGCTGCATCACCGTGTGCCACTGACAGATCAGGGGTCGGAGAGGTGTGTGTCGCAGTTACCACACAGGCATCTGGGCCCGGCTCAGTGGCAGCAATGACAGGATGATGAATTGCAAAGCATGGAAGATCCCAGCTACATCTCGCTGGTGGGCAGCCGTGGCAGCCAAACTTCCAGCCTGCATCTGCTCCATGGTCTCAAATGTACTGCGCATCTGTGCCACCTATGTGCTGTCCTCGCTGGTGCCTGACTACACAGTTCTTGTATCTGAGAGATGGCCCCAGCGATGTCATCCAAGGATTGTCATGGAACAAGGTGCGGACAGTGTGCGTCCATTAGGGACTGTGTGTGGTCCCTGACGGGACTCAGACACCCACGTATGGCATCGAGTTTGGCTGCCACAAGCTCGAAACCCACCCGCAGCTGATCAGCCAACTCCATCTGGCAATCCAACACATGGCGTTGGAATTCCATGTGTTCTTTGTGGGGGTCCTAGGAGACAGCCGTGGTGGTGAGTTTTTCTCTTCTGTGTGGTCTGTGCAGGTGGTAGGGTCACCTCGAGGCAGCTGGCTGCCCTGCTCTTGGGGGTGGGGTACGGAGGCTGGCCATTAGCCGTTGGAGGGTGTCTGAACAGATGTGCAGGGTGTCCTCTTCATCATCACTGATGGGATTTGTGGTCTGCTCCGCAGTAAGTGTTCTTTGTCCCCCTGCAATGTTAAGGGGAGATGCATGTTAACAGAGGTTCCCATGTATATTGACGCTTTGCAGATGTTGACATGCAGACTGCATGACAATACCCATTGTGACTGTTTAGACAGTGGGTTTTCCGAGTACATGACGGACGGATGTGTGGTGGTACCCGTACATTGTCATCACACAGTGTAAGGCAATGCCAGATGTGAGTGGCCAGTTACTACGCACAAGCGGAACCTGTAGTGTCCTCTGTCCTGTGGAGTAGGTGTTGCACTTTGTCCCACATTGCTGTCATTGGTGATGTTCTGTGGTTGCTATGTGTGCCTGCTGCATTGTGGGGTGAGTCGGCCCTGCAGCTCTGAATTCGTGGACCCTTGTCCCTTTGAGGTGGTGTGCCTTTGAATTATGTGCTTTTCAGGGGATGGGATGTTCGCTACTTGGGTCATTGTGTTATAGCACAGATTTGGTGGCCTTGCGCATTATAAGTCTGCTGCGTTTATTGGACGGCATGGGTTGTATGTGCACGTGGATGTGTCAGGGTGTGAACTGCCTTTTTACGGATGTGTTCCACACTGGGACACCTCCATGTCAATTCGTGCACAGGTTCATTCATTTGTACTGCTGCCATGCTATCGGTCATGCAGTGTTACTTGCTTCATCAGTGTGGCTCACACAGACGCCGCTTTTCTGGTTTCATCACATGTGCGTGGATGGTGGTGTCGTTGGTTAGTCAGTGGGGGCCCATTTGTATGTGTGGATGGGTTAGTATCGTGATTGGACTAATCGCAGAATTTTTTGCGTTCGCGTTTCGCATTTTACAGCGTGGGGTTGTTTTTAACAAGAAAATTAGACGTGTTATCTGTAGAGTATAGCATGGTACCGCCGTATTGAGAATGCTTGGTTAACACGGGGTAATTTTCCCACAATAGACTGCGATGTTGGAAGTTGCGTTAAGTAACTTTGGTGATGGTTATCACACGTTCTTGAGAATATGCCCCTGAGTTGTTCTATGAAATGAAATATTCACATTTTGATATGTCCTGGTTCGATCACAAAATGTAGGGTTCAGAAAGCATTTTCTTTTCATTAATATGAAATATTAATATTCATTTTCTTTTCATTAATATATAATAATATTAATATATTAATATATTATATGAGGCAAAGAACTCAATCTAAGTACTAAGCCTGGGTGGAGTTCGTGAATTCTGCTATGCTGAACCCAGCGAAGTGCAAACAAAACTCCGCTATGCGGAGCTCCGCAAGCGGCAGAGTGCGTTGTGTAAATACTGTTCGCGCTTATTTTCAGTGCCAGGTGCTGGTCTGCACTGTGCAATCATCTCGAATGACACCATGCACATCGCAAGTGGGCGCTGCGTCCTTTCTGTCACTCGAGTAGATTTTTACTCAAGCAGCAACTTTCTCAACATGGACAGTTTAACAACGTGAGCGGTCACGAGCATACGTAATGACTCGCAATGAGAAACGACCGCCAGCGTTGAGAAATCTTGCCGGGAGGTTGATTTTCCATGCTCCGCATGCCAACTTGATGTTGACAATCAAGAACTAGGAAAAATCTCGCCAGGAAGTGGAGTTTCCTCACTCGTGCTTTCCAACTTGACATTGATGAACTTGAGCAAGGAAAAAAACTCTGCTCTGCTATGTGGAGAGTAAGCATGGGCGGAAAATCCGTTCCGCTCGCGGATTTTGCGGATTTTCGGGAAATCCGCAATCCGCGAGATTTGCGAATTTCCCGCAAAATCCGCAAATCCGCGAGCAGCGGATTTTGCTCGCACTGCTCGCACTGTTCGCGTGAGTTCGCGCCCCGCGAATAAATGCAAAATTGCAGAAATACGATCTTAGCAAAACTGAAAGTAACTACTTACCAGGTTCAAAAGTTCAGGCTCATCATTAGTAGCCATTTCCTGTAGTGCTTCCTGAGGGGCCCCTCCAGAGTTCAGTTGCCAGTTGAAACTATTATGTGACCCTGCTCTGAACCTCAGAATAGTTACACATATGCCACAAAGGTCCTGAATTACAGCTAAGGGAGACAAGCAGGAGCCAGGCTGGAAGTTAAAATCCATTAATCAGCCCCTAATTCATTATTGTCAGTTGGGGCAGGGCAGGTGTTGTAACTAATTTTGCAACAATGAAAGCACTTAGCAAGTGCAAAAGATCACTAATCAGGGCGCACTAAGGAAGCAGGTGCCAGCTAAAAAAATATTCTGTGACACATTAATCAGCCCCAAATTAATTCAGGTCACTTGAGGCAGGGAAGGTGTGCTTTGCCGAAAATAATGTACACTGGACAACCAGAGGGTGTGGTGATGAAACAGAGGGTGGCATGGGTGGGCCAGAGGGTGGCATGAGTAGTCAGAGAGTGGCAGTGGTGACAGAGAGTGGCAGTGATGAAGAAGAGTGTCCCAAACAGGCTGGACACGTAGAAACAACAAGTTCGCAAAACTTGCGACCCGACAGGTAAGTTCGCAATTTGCGACATTGTACAAAACCCTCGCGAACTGGCAGAAACCCGCGCAAACACAAAAAAAAAAAATCCGCAAATTCGCGGGAATTCGCGGATTTTGCGGATTGCGAATCCGCAAATCCGCAAAATTCGCGAACGCGAGATCCGCAAAATTCGCTCATGCTTAGTGGAGAGGAGTTTATCAGAACTTTGTGAGTTCCGCGTAATGCAGAGTGCAGAAATCACCACAAATCCACGAGCAGAGTAGAGTTCACCGCCCAGACTTGCTAGGTACAGTGAAGTCATATGGTGTGAATGAATAAGTATTCTCAGGACCCAGCACATTTCACAAAAAGTCAAGCCTAAAGTTATTAGAAAGCATTTATTTTCTTAAAGGGACAGTGTTGAATCAATGATCAGTGCGGCCTAGCAACTAGAGAACAGCAGGTGTGAAAGCTTTCTGCAGAAATTATACAGAATTTTCAAGTTTGCACATTATATATATAAGGCACCTTTTCTAAACTTAACTAATTATGCATTTTTATGTTCATATTTTGTGCATTTCTATATTATATGATGAAATTTGCGTAAATATTTTCTGGTTTATCATATGGTACCATCCTGATATACATACCAGGGGGGCAAAAAAGGTTGAATTTGCAACACTCTAAAATCACATTGCGTTATCGGTAATGCAGGCACCATCTTAGAGCTGTCAAACCAGAATGTACACTAATCTGATATACCATATAGGCCCGCCCAGTATTATCACATCTTCCCAGTGACGTCGCTTAGATACAATATCCACTACTAGACTACCTTGTGCTGCATATTCAGCATCCCTATCCCAATGTGCAGACAAAAGAACAAGTGTGCCTAACACTATAGCTCATGTGGATTTTACAATACTGTTGGTGCCATCTTGAGACTGGTAAAACAGGAATAAAATAGATATAATGTGCATTATCCATAACTCTTGTCTCTCTTTATTTCAATCTACTACAACAAATAAATGCATCTTTCAGTCCTTTAAAGGCTACTTATAGGACAGAACTACACATCGATATTCTACTCACTATCCACATATGGAGATGACAGATGGATATTCGCATGATAGGCCCAATGTCCACCTTCTGTACAAATCTGATGATCCCCCTGTTGCGTGTTTATCTAGGTTCCTGATCGATACTGTGACCTTATGCCCCTATTCGGCTATAAATCCATTTATTCCCTATATTGGCATAACCGTTCAAGTGCGATTTTCTGAAAAGTCATCTCTGGCCTCACACGAACAGAGCCACATTCCAGCATGACTCTCTGCTACTTCCTTTGCGACCAATTAGTGCAATGACAGTGCAGCAGTCCCTATCTGATATTCCTAGATAACACTCCGAGTTCTTCAACAAGATAAAAACTTAGCAAACCTGGAAATCCCCGCTTGCTATGTTTTGATTAGTAATGGAACTCTAATGAGCAACTGATAACTATCACTTCCTAGTGACATCTTTAATTGACGTCTTATGTCCAGCAAACTTGCGTCAAACCCGGCACCTGTCAGGTATAAATATTACCAACGTTGCCTTAAGCAATGTTCGTTGCCTGTTGCTGATGCCAGCTGCCTGCATGACCCTGTGTTGGTAAATCTAGCACTCTGTCGCTGCAGCCTGCTATCCTGTGGTGGTGAAGCTGCTGATTACCATTATCGCCGCTACAGCGCGAACTATGGTGCAGTACGCTTAAGGAGCTGAACAGCCGTCCCTCTGCGAAGACATCCAGCAGATTCCAGCTGCCCGCGGACGCTGTCCCCCCTCCTTCCTCGACGCGCTGAAGAGAAGCCGCTGCATTTCTCGTGCAGAGAAATCCAGTCCCGGCGCTTCCGATTTACCCTCGCGGGTGACTGGGATATCGAGAGAGACCCCTGAAGGAGATACCAATCCTCCATCATTCTATTCAGAGGTATGGTGTTGACTAAACCCTTAGACGAGAATTCTTGAAACAAACCTTGGCAAAACCAACTTAACTTAAAGCTACTTACTTACTCCCCTTTCACGTGTTAGGCTTAGGTCAGGCACACTGGGGTAGGCTTAGTTAGAAGCACCAGTTGAGTATGTTAGCCTAATGTATATATGACTGTATATATGTTTTATTACTTTTAAACCATTGTATGGCTAAGAAACCATATCAATGCTTTTACAGTTCTATTTCGCAATCCTTATCTTACTGTACGTACTTTTTATAATAACAATTATTGCAATTGTGGCAATACATTTCTCTTGTACGAGAAGAAAGACTGTTCAATAAATGTTAACCTTTATTGATACACGCCCGTCTCTCTATTCTCTACATCTCGTGAAAGTAAACTGCACTAGACTGACTGAGTGAAATACATGTCTATTGTTTCACACGACCCTAGAGATTGACTCTTGATCTGAGGAGCAAAGTTGTCATGTTGCACGGTTGTTGGAAAACTGAATCCCTTCTTGTCTGTGCCAAGGAAGCTGATCACTTCCTATGCAGAGAAGAAAGTTTCCAGTGACCTCTGAGCTAGTTGGTAACACAACCCAATTAAGTTTAGCATAGTCAGTGGAGGCCTGGAATATCCGCAGTTCCACGTCGATACTACTGTTTATGTTATTCCAATGCGCAGGGCCTAGTGGGAAACTAGGAACTACACTACACCCCCATTCTGACTGAGTTTGAATTTATTGTGTGTATGAGAAGGATTGGAATGGCAGTGGAGTTCGCAAGTGATTAAGCACTGTCATTAATTGGATGAATTATTGTGACAATTGTTAAAGGTAGATGTAAATGATGTATTTTATAGTGTATTACGCTAAGAAGACAACATAAATAATAAGAAACTAAATCAAGATATTGAAAAAAGAAAGTGGGATCAGCTAATAATTGTGTGATTAGCTCTGTGGAGAAGAAATTCAGATTAGCCAGAATGTCTACCGTTGAGAGTATCCTGGAGGATAATCTGGAGACTGATCTGAAACTTCTTCTTGCAAAGTCATATCGCCTGCATTCCCTGTTAAATGTACCTCTCAAATGTCCGGCTCTTTCTTCTAACCATTTCTTTACCTTATGCTTCACTCTTCTCAGGGTTCAGACCCATCGGCATTCTCGCCCTGTAACCTGATAAACTTTCGGTGATCAAATCCATTTAAGTGTGAAAACAACTATTATGTATTATAAAAGTGATTTTGCACTCATAAATTAGGATATTTGCATCCGTAAGTATGCTTTACTAGTACGAACCCCTTTGAGAATTGCCCTCCCATGTAGACTTGGGCAAAACATTCAAGGAAGCTGTAAGTAAAGCTCTAATAGATCCCTTCTTAGACTCTTCATTCTTAACTAATACTCATATTTTTTTGGATGCAACCTGGTACCCGAAGTATCTCCCTGGCCCAGATTTACAAAGATGTCACGGAATGCAGCACAGCACCCAAAGTTTCTGCGCTGCGTTGTGTGACAGGGAGAGAGCAGGAAAGCACCATATCTACAGAGATGTAGCACTATTCTGCTTCCCATAGTGCTGCTGCACAATCAGGCAACCGAGTGTGATAGAGCGCGCAGTCCACCCGGGTCACCGAGATTACCAATTTCTTACACGCACTGGGCCCTGGCGTGCAAATTCAGATACAACAATGACATTTGGGTGAACCGGGTGATGATTACTTTTGTTTCTCCTCCTGCACGCTTCTATGAGCAATTAAGGTTTGGTTTCACACCTCTGCTTACCATGCACCTGACTTACCACAGGCAAAATTCTTATGACAGATCTGGAGCTATCAGGGAAATAGTAGACAGGGCCTAGGAACAATACTCTTCATACATCAGTACATACTTATCCACAATTTCTGTAAAATGACCACAGACACCTGAGGATGTTCAAAGCTTTATATAGAAGTTCAAAGAGAGTATGACAAGGCAATAAGTGATATGCAGAGTAATGCGTCAAACATCAAAATCAAAACCAATATGTAACTATGAATTAACACTAGGACCATTGAGTATATGGGAAGACTAAAGGTAGGAATTTTAGAACAGAACTAGTCACTGCAACTTTATACTAGAACATAGGACATGGATGGGACCTAGAACATGTACTTAACCTAAGTGCTTTAAACTATTCTTACTAAGTTCACCGCAATCATACTAAAGGAAAGGGAAAAATCGGAACATACTAATAAAATATAACAGTTTGGCAATTCTCTAAAGGTGGGGAGAGAAGTGGAACAATTCTAATAAACAATTGCATAAAGCTTGCTTTAAAGGTGATAGCGCAATATCACGGGCAAGAGTGCTTTATTAAGAAAATGGAGAGAGAGTGAGAGTGAGAGAGAGACGCAAACCCACAGACTGATAATTACCTAGTTCAGAATGAAGACCAACCCTGGCCACGGGTCAGTTGGAAAGACGGGGACAAGGACCCTCAGAAAAGGAATGCCAGAATGCGAGCAGGTACAGCTCACGGGCAGTCAGGACAGGATACCCCTCAGGATTTGGGATCAGGACTGGGCTCACCACGGTACGACCAACACCCACAGCTTCGGAAGCAACGCCTGCGTTACCCCTCTCTGCAAGTAATCCGCCAGTAACCCCGATTGGGTTTTTCGAATTTCCCAGCAAAGTGCTTCGCCAGCACTTAGGACAATTTCCACCCCTTAGGAGTTTGTGGAAAGTATGGACAGAGTGCTCCGCAGCACTTCAGATTGAGCACCTATAGAGTTCGTTGGGTCAGTGACAGGTCTGCTACTCGGACAAGTCGGACAATTTTCCTAAGCTAAACTAGGGCAGTTATACTGTTTCGGGGTCTCTCAGACCACCCACTAATGTTGCAAGTGACAGTTTCCCACATTCTGATTGGTTAGGAGAGGTGGTGCGGTCATTACCACCTCCTAGAATTCAACTTTCCCATCCTAAATATTAAAATTTTCCTACCCGCCCCTTGGGTTCATGTTCCCATGCATAAGCATACAGCAGAAAATACGAGTGTACAGAGTATAGCAACATTGTCTCTGAGATTCAAGGTAGAATTCATCGTCTTGTGCTGGGTTCTCAGGCGCATTGGGCTTCAGGAGCCAGCTGGCTTGTCTCAGCTTCTGCGCAGTCGAGTTTCTCCCAGGTCGCATGGCAATACTCAGAGGAGCCTCAACATGGCGTAGGTTATGTATGTCCCAGCCCCCAGAGACGCGATACATGAAAAGTAAGCGAGAACAAATTAATATCACACATAAAATGATCACACTGTATACCATGATGAAATTCTAAACATCTCTTATTTTATAATGACAATAGCATTACTGTTTAGTGCGAAAAGACAGATAGGCTGAAGCAGCGGTAGCAAGCGGAGAGCGTGGTGAGAGACAAGCGGCCATTTTTGCATCAGTGCGCATGAGCAATACAATCCCTCCAGAATGCGAGTGCGTCACATCACATGGGTATGACCGACGCATGCGCAGACTGAATTTCAGCGAAGCAGCCGTTTCTTTTAGTGCAAGCTTCGTTAGTATGGGAAAGACATACAAGCAAGCATCCTGGGGACACCCGCGTGTTTGGAGAAACGCTTAATAAATGACGAACAACTGGTTTAGTGTGATTATACATTTAGGCAAGGGTTTTGTGTGCGAGCAAGGCGCTTTACATGCGAATCCTTGCCCCATCAATCCCCTCTTTGATGATATTTACTATCATCACCACATAAAGGAAACAGATGCCAACTTTTCTCATTCATCCACATCACTCATTTGGATTTCAACAAACTTATTGTTGAGTTTTCTTTCAGCTTCTCTATGAGAGTGGTGATTTTTCACCTTTTTGTAGACTTCATTCCTTAATTCTTCTAATTCCAGTTCATCAATATTTCTCTTCACCCCCCTCTTATTTACTGTATATTTCTTTTTGCATATCTTGCACTTGCAACAAATGACAATGATCAATACAACTACGCCTATCACAACTATTGGCATCAGTATTTTCCACAACAGATTTCTACCTAGGTTAGTAAACCAACTACCTATAGAGGAGAGACCTCCAGTCAGTCTCGTCCAGGCACTGTCAACCTCCAATGGTTTGAGTTCTTTTTCCAAATTAGTTATGTTCTTCACATATTGTTTTAATTCGATACTTTTATCAGGAATATAAGTGCAACAATGTTGCGCTTTCAGCATTCTACAGACTCCGCCCTCTTTTGCTAATAGGGTGTCATGGGCAAGACAGTTTTGCAAAACCATTTATCTGATCGCAACCATTTCAGTATTGACCATCAGGAATCCAGCAGCAGTGTCCGTTGATAGCCGGTCCACTACTGTAGACAATTTGCAGATTCTATGAGTGTTCAGAACTACCCCCATTCCAGGTATCAGTGCACTAAAGATATCACCTATAATTTCACCTACACTTTCACGTTTACTACGCACTAAGCCATTAGTCTCTTCATCGCTTCCAGCTGCATTATTCACATGGTATATTTTCGGGAAAACAATGCCAAAGTAGCAGCTTCCATACCAGTGATCCGGCAATTTGAAATAAGCCTTGTTCCCACATATATAATATATTCCGGGAAACACAGGTTCTGACCCATTTTTGAAACCCCAACCTCCAATTACCTTGTAATTATGTTCACACTCGCTGGAACCGATGAATACATTGTTATAGTACTCTGTCTTTTCCCTATGGATACAAAGTTTCCCCTTTCGTTCAAAATCCAACAACAAGGCAGGATTAGCTTCGCCTTGCGAGGTGTTATCCATGTGCTCAGCCCACCTAGGGACTCTATCCTTTTCGTCATTTGCTTTCTTCTGAAACTTTTCTCTCCTTCTGTCTGCCATCTTTATGAACATCTTTTCCTGCTCATGCAGAGAACAGGTCAGATTAGCTTGTCTTGCTTCGTCTAAATCTATGTTGCCTATAGTCAGAAAATATTCTCCCATATAATGGGTCACGTCACTTTTAATATGTACAAGGTTCAAGTGTCCTCTAATAGGGAGTTCAGAAAATACTACGTCAGCATTTGAATAATAGTACTGCAAAGTGCTCCTATAAAACAAGCTAGCTAATATACTACAAGAAATTCCATAGGTTAAAGGTAGATGGTGATATGTCACGCCTTCAGCCACTGAAGTTGGTAGCTTCATGCAGACATAACAGTCCTCTATTTCCATAGCCTCTACGTAATGCACTAACAAGTTAGCAAAAACATTTAAATGTGTCCTGTTTCTCATCTTGTGAAAGTGTAGTCCATCTTCATCTGATGCTTCTAAATTAGGTCGTGTGTGTGTCAGTCTTACTTGTTTGTCGCGTCTTTCTAAGCTTCGTGGTGTCTCTGCAGTCTGTACAGCCCCTACGTCTACTGCTTCTGGTTCAGTAGGGGACAAGTTAGGATTTTACTTATCATAAAAGGGAGAAAAACTGTTAGTCCTATCCACGTTACTATTAGCATTGCTATACTACACAAGCATATCTTACAGCAAGTTTTAAGACACCCACATCTGGATCTTCCAGAGACATTCGGATCAGACATTTTAGCTTACAGGTGGCTTTTGCTACCCCTCTTCGTTTCTTTGTACCAGAGGCTCACTTCGGGGCTTTTTCAAGGAGGGTCTTCGTCAGAACTCCGATCAGCGATGGACTCTTCGTCACTGTTGCCACTGTGGTGGGGCTCGTCAATTTCCTCCAACACAAAGTAAGTCCATTCAGGGCTCCGATACAGTCGGTTCTGTTTCTTTACTCTGTCGCTCTTTCTTAGCGATTTGCCTTGGGCTGCCTTTCTTTCACTTTCAGCCCTTTTTCGGTCTTTCAGTTTTTCTTCGACTGTCTTTAGTCTGAGCCTCAGTCTTTTGACGTATCGGGGTGCACTTCTGCCTCCGTGCCTCCCAGTAGTTGAGGAAACTTGGCCTTCTTCGTGC